>NC_053491.1:471493940-472093940 GCF_905171775.1 Rana temporaria | reverse complement strand
GTTTTAACCTCCTGAGCGGTGTTCCCGAGTCTGACTCGGGGTGAGATTTTTGGGCTAAAATCGGTAACCCCGAGTCAGACTCGGGCTTGCCTCGCTGGATGTACAGGGAGTGTTTACTTACCTTGTCCCTGGATCCAGCGATGCCACCGCGCTGTGTGAGCAAGCGGGACCTCGCTCGATTCACACAGCGTCCTCCTGTGCCGCCGATCTCCGTTCCCTGCGACGTTACGACGCACGGGGACGGAGAACGGCGCCAAATTCAAAAAAGTAAACAAACACATTACATACAGTATACTGTAATCTTATAGATTACAGCACTGTATGTAAAAAATACCCCCCCCCCCCCTTGTCCCTAGTGGTCTGCCCAGTGCCCTACATGTACTTTTATATAATAAAAACCTTTTTTTCTCCCTGCAAACTGTAGATTGTCCATAGCAACCAAAAGTGTCCCTTTATGTCAAAAATAGTTTTAGATCAGCTAGAAAACAGCGATAATAAATTATAATCACTTGCAGAATTGTGCGATAGCGATTTGTGGGGAAATTCGTCATAAAAAAATAATAATAATGACAACGACAATTCTGCAACTGAGCAAATTTCAGTGATTTTGATTTGATTACATTATTGAATAATTTTTATTATAATTATATTATTATTTGTTATAATTATTTATAGTTATTTATTATATTATAATTTATAATTTTGTTTTTAAAAAAATGTCATACCGGGGATGCCTATTAGAATCTTGTTTGGTCAGATTTAAGTGAGTTATTTCTAAAAATGACAGACCTACAATATAAAACGCCAAATTTCCTTGCAAATAATGGTACAGCTTTCAGCATGTTTTTTCTGAAAGAATCATACCGCCAGGGAGGTTAAGCAAAGAGGTAGGGGCGCCTGGATCTATTTAGGGTCCATCCATCCTTCGATATGGATGTTAATTTTGCTGTACAACATTGATCAGGTCCTGTCAGAGCCTGTACTCACCGAGACCGAGATGCTGAGGGCGGCTCACCTTTGCGACCCTGTGCAGACCACTCCCTGGAGTTGGGACAGAGGAGGGACGGCACAAGGAGGCACCGGTGCCGGGAGCTGGCAGGCAGACTTGGTGCAGCTGACAGAAGCAGGGCAGGTGCAGAAGACTGGAGACAAGCGTTGGTCAGGCAGGAACTGGTAGGTACGTCTGGTAGGGTCCACAGGAGATGAAGGCAAATCCGAGTCACAGGCCGAGGGTCAAGGGCAGGAGAGTTCAGAGGGAGTCCATGAGAGCAAGCCAAGGTCAAGGGGCAGGAGACAACAGCAATCCAGGTAACATTAGCCAAAGGGTCAGAGGTTCCAGGTGAGAGGAGAGTCGTCAGGAATTCCGGGTCAAAACAGGCAGGTACGGCAACAGGTAAACACATAGGAGCTGAAGACAAACCAGCAACCTGTTCAGGGAAGGCTGCTGGTTTAAATAGGAGTGTCCGGCCTCTGATTGGCCCCAGGGTTGTCGCATACCTGCACGTGCGCGCTTCCACGCACACGGCGCGCTGCCGTACCGCGCATGCGCGGGAGCTCAATGGAGCCGGGAATGGAGCCCTGACAGTGCCCCCTCCCAAGGGGCGGACTCCGGACGCCCAAACTGTCCATCACCTCAGGGTGCTCCGCATGAAAGGCCCGAATCAGACGAGGGGCATGGAGATTTCGGGAAGGCTCCCAGGAGTTGTCTTCAGGGGGATACCCCTTCCATTTGATGAGGTATTGTAATTGTCTTCCTCTCTTCCTACAATTCAAGATGGCCTCCACCTCAAATTCCTTTTCCCCCTCAATCTCCACTGGTGGTGGCGGCAGTTCTTCTCTACCGTTGAAGGGGTCAGACACAACGGGCTTAAGCAGGGAGGCGTGAAACACAGGGTGGATCTTGTAGGACCTGGGTAAAGCCAACTCAAAAGCTACTGGGTTGATTTCTCGCCTGATCTCAAATGGCCCGATGAACCTTGGACCCAGCTTCCGAGAGGGAATAGGTAACTTGAGGTTGATGGCGGATAGCCAGACCTTCTCACCCACTTTGAAGACAGGGCAATCCTTCCTCCCCTTGTCATGGAACCTCTTATAGTCCTGCTGAGCTTGCTGCATGCTTTCCTGTAACTTCTGAAAGTTTTGCTGGATGCAGGTCACACGTTCCTGGACCGCTGGCACAGATGTTTCCGGGATGGAGTCCGGCAAAAAGGAAGGGTGGAAACCGAAGTTAGCCCAGAACGGGGTTTGGTTTGTGGAAGAATGTATGGAATTATTGTAAGCGAACTCGGCTGTAGATAACAAGGAGGACCAATCGTCTTGGGAGACTGAGCAAAAGCATCGTAGATACTGTTTCTGCGTTTGATTAGTGCGCTCTGTCTGGCCATTACTTTGAGGGTGATAGGCCGAGGACAGACAGATCGCCACTTCCAAAGCTCTGCAAAGTTCCTTCCAAAATTTGGATGTGAATTGAGTACCTCTGTCAGATACTATGCTTTTGGGCACTCCATGGAGCTTGATAATTTCTTTAAAAAAGACTTTGGCTGTGTCTGCCGCGGAGGGCATACCCACCATGGGCAAAAAATGCGCCATCTTGGACAGACGGTCCACCACGACTAGGATCGTGGTAAACCCGGCTGAAGGAGGCAGGTCGACAATAAAGTCCATGGAGATGTCAATCCAGGGCCGTTCTGGGATAGGAAGGGGTTTCAGCAGCCCCCAGGTCTTCGTGTTTGGCCCCTTACTCCGCTGGCAGCGAATACAGGAAGAGACATAATCCTTGCAGTCGGACCTCCATTTAGGCCACCAGAAGGAGCGAGAGATCAGTTCGGAAGTTTTACGAGCACCAAAATGGCCAGCCAATTTACGATCATGGAAGGTGCTGAGAATTAACTGTCTTGCCTCTGTTGGAACAAAAATCTTCCCACGAGACCACAGCAGGTCATCCTTTTTCTCCAAGGAGGAAACCTCATGATCAGGGCACCGTTGGCATGCGGTCTTTAGAGCAGTCAACAAATCTGTTTGAGGGAGAAGCAAAAAATTTTGAGGTGACAGGATCGTGCTGGGCTCGGAAGTATCGGGCGTCTCTGGAAACATCCTGGAGAGAGCATCAGCTTTTCCATTTTTTGCGCCAGGACGATAGGTAATATGGAAATTGAAGCGAGCAAAAAAAAGAGCCCAACGGGCTTGTCTGGGCCTAAGGCGTTTTGCAGACCGTAAGTATTCCAGGTTCCTGTGGTCAGTGAAAATGATAATGGGATGCGCTGCCCCCTCCAGCAGGTACCTCCACTCTTCCAGTGCAAATTTTATGGCCAGTAGTTCTCTATCGCCTACGTCATAATTGCGCTCAGGAGGACTTAGTTTCCGAGAGGCGTAGGCTACTGGGTGAAGAAGCGACTTCGGTCCCCGTCTCTGGGAAAGAATAGCGCCTGTAGCAGATTCCGAGGCGTCCACTACTAGAACAAAAGGTAACGTAGAATCCGGATGACAAAGTACAGGTGCCGAGGTAAAGGCCGCTTTGAGTTTGATAAAGGCCTCCTGAGCCTCTTGTGGCCACTGGAAGCGGTGCCCCTGGCGGGTCAACTTGGTGATGGGAGAAACAATTGATGAAAAACCGATGATGAATCGTCTATAAAAATTGGCGAAGCCAATGAAGCGCTGAACGCCCTTCTTGTCTGTTGGAGGTGCCCACTCCTGGATAGCACTGATTTTCTGGGGATCCATGGCTACCCCATTCACAGAAATGATGAATCCTAAAAATTACACTGATGTCTTTTCGAACTCGCATTTTTCTGATTTGAGACAAAGCCGGTGTTGTCTCAAGATGGTGAGAACCTGCCTGACATGTTGCCGATGTAATTCTTTTGTGGCTGAAAAGATGAGAATATCGTCCAAGTAGACTACGAGGAAGTCATCTAAAAATTGTCGAAAAATGTCATTGACTAGATGCTGGAAAGTGGCGGGCGCATTACAAAGCCCAAAGGGCATGACCAGATACTCGAAGTGCCCGAATCTGGACCTGAACGCAGTCTTCCACTCATCTCCTGCCCTTATTCGGACCAAATTGTAGGCGCCCCGGAGGTCCAATTTAGAAAAAACCTGAGCTGATCGGAACCTTTGAAAGAGCTCGGGGATTAGAGGCAGCGGGTACCGATTCTTGATGGTAATTTTGTTTAACTCCCTATAATCAATGCAGGGTCTAAGCGATCCATCTTTTTTCTCGACAAAGAAGATCCCCGCCCCCGCTGGCGAGGAGGAGGGACGGATGAACTTCTTACTTAAATTTTCTTCAATATAGGCCTTGAGGGTCTTCAACTCAGTCTCTGACAAGGGGAATATGCGCCCAAAGGGAATTTCAGATCCGGGCAAGAGGTCAATGGGGCAGTCATATGACCGATGTGGTGGGAGACAATCGGCTTGTTTTTTGTCAAAGACATCCTTGAAGTCTAGGTAGGCTGGAGGAACATGCTGTAGGTCTTCAGGTGGAGTAGCTAACGTGGAGCAGGAGACTGGAACGGGTGCGAGACAGTGCTGGGAACAGTAGGTGGAAGGGAAGCTGACTTCTTTCTTGAGCCAATCAATGCAGGGCAGATGAACTTGTAGCCAGGGGAGACCCAGAATGATAGGGAACATGGGGGACGGGATCAAGTCCAAACAGAGGAACTCCCGGTGCCCAGAATCTGAGATGGCACAAAGAGGAAGGGTTTCCTGGGTAATCAATCCGGAACGGGGAAGAGAGCCGTCAGCCAGATGAACTTGCAGCTGAAAATCCTTGGTACGGCAGGGGATACGCAGCTTTTGGGCCAAGGATGAGTCCAAGAAGCAGCTGCAGGCCCCGGAATCAATTATCGCCGGCAGACGTGTTGCCCCTTCCGGGAGCTGTAGGGAAAGAAAGAGGATAACATAAGTCTGAGGCAAACTGGTAACAGGGAAATTGATAGCAGATGGAGGTTTCGACTTACAAGGCCTTACTGGGCAAGTGCGCAAAAAGTGTCCGGCGGCTCTGCAGTACAGACAGAGGTTAGATTGACGCCTCCGGAGTCTCTCTTCTGGAGTCAGAGGGGCCCGTACTATACCAAGCTGCATCGGCTCTGGGTCGGGTAATGAGGTGTTTGGTGGAGCTGGGTGAGGCGGAGGTACTGGAGCATATCTTGGTGGAACCCAGTTAGGCCGGTTGGACCGGAAACTCTCCGAACGACGTTCTCGAAGGCGCCTATCCAGCTGAGTGGCGGTTTGGATTAAATCCTCCAGAGAGGCAGGGGGTGCCGACCTTGCAAGCTCATCCTTTAGGTTCTCAGAGAGGCCCTGGCGGTATTGGTACCTGAGGGCCAGCCCATTCCAGCCTGTGTCAGCAGACCACTTTCTAAATTCGGCGGTGTAGTCTTCCACCGGCCGTCTCCCTTGATTTAAGCTGTGCAGAGTACCCTCCGCTGTGGCTGCACGTAGAGGATCGTCGTATAATTTCCCCATGTGGGTGAAGAAGGTGTCCATAGAGTCAAGTATTGGACTGCGTTGTTCCATTAAGGAGTGTGCCCATGCTTGAGGCTCCTCAGAAAGGAGAGAGATTACGAATCCAACCTTAACAGCTTCAGTCACAAAAGTTCTAGGTTGCAAGGCCAGGTAAAGGGAACAGGCATTCTTGAAAGCCCGGTATTTCCGGCGGTCGCCTGAGAATCGCTCGGGCATGGAGACCCGGGGTTCGGGATTACTCCCCATCATGGCAGGGCTTGCAGGAGCTTGGGCAGTAGAAGGTCCAGGTGAAGAGGCTAGGGCTGCAGCGGATGGACCTGGGGAACCGGCCAGTTGTTGGAGGCGGCCATCAATCTGGAGGTAGCCTTCCTGAAGCTTCTGGACTGCCTCTGTTAAGGCGGAGACCTGTTGGCACAGCGTCTCAAAGGGTGAGCGCGCCCTGTCGGTCTCAGACATCTGGCTGGTTTGTACTGTCAGAGCCTGTACTCACCGAGACCGAGATGCTGAGGGCGGCTCACCTTTGCGACCCTGTGCAGACCACTCCCTGGAGTTGGGACAGAGGAGGGACGGCACAAGGAGGCACCGGTGCCGGGAGCTGGCAGGCAGACTTGGTGCAGCTGACAGAAGCAGGGCAGGTGCAGAAGACTGGAGACAAGCGTTGGTCAGGCAGGAACTGGTAGGTACGTCTGGTAGGGTCCACAGGAGATGAAGGCAAATCCGAGTCACAGGCCGAGGGTCAAGGGCAGGAGAGTTCAGAGGGAGTCCATGAGAGCAAGCCAAGGTCAAGGGGCAGGAGACAACAGCAATCCATGTAACATTAGCCAAAGGGTCAGAGGTTCCAGGTGAGAGGAGAGTCGTCAGGAATTCCGGGTCAAAACAGGCAGGTACGGCAACAGGTAAACACATAGGAGCTGAAGACAAACCAGCAACCTGTTCAGGGAAGGCTGCTGGTTTAAATAGGAGTGTCCGGCCTCTGATTGGCCCCAGGGTTGTCGCATACCTGCACGTGCGCGCTTCCACGCACACGGCGCGCTGCCGTACCGCGCATGCGCGGGAGCTCAATGGAGCCGGGAATGGAGCCCTGACAGGTCCGAATCCTGAGTGTCCGCGGAAATGAGATCCGACGTGATCCGGCGTGGTCGGATTCCTCCGTCCTCCATCCTCCACACAAGCCTCTGGTGTCACGTGATCACATCAACGCGTTTCACCTAGCACATTGGCGTAGCTTCGTCTCGGACGAAGACAAAGCTACGCCAATGTGCTAGGTGAAACGCGTTGACGTCACCTACTAGCGTGATAACGTGACACCCGAGGCTTGTGTGGAGGACGGAGGAATCCGACCACGCCGGATCACGTCGGATCTCATTTCCGCAGACACTCAGGATTCGGACCTGATCAATGTTGTACAGCAAAATTAACATCCATATCGAAGGATGGATGGACCCTAAATAGATCCAGGTGCCCCTACCTCTTTGCTTAAAACAGCTTCGGATCCAGATTAAGTTGCATCACGGCGACACAGCCATACTGAGACTGCTATTGAGACGGCCGTACCAGGACGCCAGGTCTCGATGTACACATCGATCTGCTTCTAACCCATTTCATCTCATGGAGAGACCTGTTTCATATGCAACAGCCAACGAGGTGGTAACGTATTTACCTTTATAATCACGGTTATTACAAGCTATCTATGCTGATTTAACTAACGTTGCTGCAGACATCTACTCTACCAATTCATCTGATGCTTGATATTTTCTTACAAATGTCACTGACTCCAGCAATTTGATGGTGGACTTGAATACAGTTAATGCTGTTTAATCATCACGCTTTCCAATTGAATATTACAGCGATCTTAATATCAGTGCATCATAAAAAGTGTCTTGCAAGATACCAGTGTTCCTATGAATTCCACATGTCAACAAAGTTTTAAAACCTACAGTACTTAGCCGTGACCAGACTGTTTCGGTTATTTATGGAACTTTTAGTGAGTCACTTTTCATGTTGAGAATCATCTGGTACATGAACCTTGCATGGATCCATGCTATCTATCTAACCCTCCCATTCCCTCCACTCCCCTAGTTTTCATTAAGCCAGTGTCCAGCCCTTTCATTTAGTTCAACACTCTATTGACTTATTGCAACCCTGTAGGGATTATACTTGTCCCTACTTTTATAGCCAAGTGACTGCCGCATTAAATTCCTAAAAACATTCTAATACGAGTGTGTGATACATGTCTAGGCTGAACACATACGTGTCCGGATCACGCTATTTGTTTAATGTTTGTCTGTGTCTTGTTATATTTTTTGTCTATGTGCTGTCTTTTTTATATATAGGGTAGCCATACAATTATTACAGCCACCCATTTTTCATGTAGTTCTAATACCGTAATGCCTTCTTTTTTACTTTTTGATACCAATAAATTAAATTAAATAGTATCATTGTTCTCCTCTTGATCATTATAGTGTTGCTCGAGGTAACCCCCTTTAGGCCTCGCTGGCCGACCATTTTCCTTCCCTTTCCCCTTCCCCTTGTTTTCCCTTCCCCTTGTTTTCCCTTACTTTTTGATTATGGTGTCTGTCGAATGTTCTAGGAAGAAAAAAAAAAAGAAGATTCGACAGAATCTTTAAAAACAAATCGACTTTTCATGTCTCTCTGGTGTCCTTTTATGAAAGTGAGATCAGCGGCTATCCCGAGTCTCACTGCTGATCTCAGGTCATACACAGTTTATGAAGCTGAGGTAATCAGCTGAGAACATGTTCTCCAATGATTACCTCAGCCAGGGCCGGCCTTAGGCCTTTAGGCGCCCTGTGCGAGAAAGCTTTACAGCGCCCACTAGTGACCACGCCCTCCATAACCACACCCCTCCGTAACCACACCCTCCGTAACCACGCCCTGTCAGTGTCCACGCCCATTTCTCCTATACCGGCTCCATTTAAAGCCTTCCATTCCGTTAAGTTCCCAACAAACAGATTACAAGCTATGATAAAAATACAATTTTTGTTCACATAATAACGCCACCTTGACTGCAAATCACACGGTATAATAACGAAACTATGCTGCAAATCACATGGCATAATAACGCCACCTATACTGCAAATCACACGGCATAATAACGCCACCTATACTGCAAATCACACGGCATAATAACGCCACATATACTGCAAATCACACGGCATAATAACGCCACCTATACTGCAAATCACACGGCATAATAACGCCACATATACTGCAAATCACACGGCATAATAACGCCACCTATACTGCCACATAAAGTAAATCACATGGTATAATACCACTACCTGTAAATTTACAATCAAATATCAAACATAATTACAATAAAGTATTTTTTTACTTTTGTATTTACTGTTCCTTTAAGAAACACCCTATTTAAATAATAAAATACAAAACAGACATTAAGCAGTACACTGCACTTATAAAAAAATAATTTACTTACAGAAAAAAGTTTTTGGCACCCGGGGCGGATCCTATATCTGCCCCCCCCCCCACGGTAAAATTTAAAAACCCCACTGTGCCCCCTGCATCCTTCAATATCTCTTGTCACTACTGTGTACCCCTCTCCACAACTGCACCACTGGACCCCTTTATATTACACAGCACCCTGCATCACTTTACATTACACAGCCCCCCACAGCTCTAGACACCTATATGTTACACAGATACCCCCCTAACAGTTCTGGACCCCCTGCATGTTACGCAGACCCCCTACAGTCTCCCCCTACAGTGCAGACCCATCCCCCTACAGTGCAGACCCCCCCACAATACAGGACCCCCCAATACAGAACCCCCTCCCCCTTAAAATACAGATCCCCCCACAATACAGGACCCCCCCACAATACAGTACCCCTCCCCCCTACAATACAGACCCCCCAAAATAGAGGCCCCCCCAAATACAGAAGCCCCTCCCCCTTAAAATACAGACCCCCCACAATACAGGACCCCCCCCCCACAATACAGGACCCCTCCCCCCTACAACACAGACACCCCCCCACAATACAGACCCCCCACATTACAGGACCCCCCCAATACAGAACCCCCTCCCCCTTAAAATACAGACCCCCACAATACAGGACCCCCCCAATACAGAACCCCCTCCCCCTTAAAATACAGACCCCCCCACAATACAGGACCCCCCCCACAATACAGGACCCCCTACAACACAGACACCCCCCCACAATACAGACCCCCCACATTACAGGACCCCCCCAATACAGAACCCCCTTCCCCTTAAAATACAGACCCCCACAATACAGGACCCCCCCCAATACAGAACCCCCTCCCCTTAAAATACAGACCCCCCCACAATACAGGACCCCCCCTTCAGACCTGGCACCTGGCAAGCTGGTCATCTGAGCCACGTGCTGCACACACAGCACAGGACGGAAAAGGGGGAGGCGGCTGCACTGCTCGGCTCGGTTGTGTGACTGTGAGACAGTCACAGGCAGCCGAAGACTCATCAGACCCGCGGCGCTGCACAGGGAAGGAGGATCATTGCGGCCGGGTCCCTGGTGTGCTGACGGCTCGCTCGGGTGCAGCTGCCTTCCTGTCACCACGCACGGCATGCCACCCGGCGCCCGCTAATGGCGCTAAGTCCTATTTTGTCCCGGGGGGGGGGGGGGGCGCCGAATCTGTGCCGGTCAGAATCTGTGCAGGTCGCCAGGCGCCCATGTTGGTATGGCGCCCTGTGCGACCGCACACCCCGCACACCCCAAAGGCCGGCCCTGACCTCAGCACAGTGAGAATCTGTAACTGACTGTCAGGTCCCGTACACACGTCCGAGGAACTCGACGTGCCAAACACATCGAGTTCCTCGTCGAGTTCAGTGTGGAAGCCGCCGAGGATCTCGGCGGGGCAACTTTCCTCATTGAACAACGAGGAAATAGAGAACATTTTCTCTATTTGGCCCGACGAGTTCCTCGTCGGCTTCCTCGCTGAAAAGTGTACACACGACCGAGTTTCTCGGCAGAATCCAGCTCCGATCGAGTTTCTGGCTGAATTCTGCCGAGAAACTCGGTCGTGTGTACGGGGCCTCACAGAAACGGGCAGTTTATGAAGGTGCGATCTCAGCACCTCACTGGCGATCTGTGACAGAATTCTCACTTTCTGATTCACCATCTCTGAGGTGGAGAATCAGAGAGAGAAGCCGAAGCTGGCTGAGTTTGACTTTGACTTTCTCTCTCTTAAAGTGCAATAGTGATGTGAATAAATATATAAATAAATAAATAAATAAGAAAAATAAATACCCAACGTGTACCACAGAACGTCACAACACTTCCGGGTCTGTCAGCATGATATGCTTGTTTGATCTAGCTCAAATGTGAGTACCGTATTTGCCGGCGTATAAGACGACCCCCCCTAATTTTCCAGCTAAAATGTTGGTTTTAGGATATACTCGCGGTATAGGACGACCCCCTTCCTACTAGTCTGTCTGGAAGCTGAGGGGTAACCAGAACAACCGCTGACAGGAAAAGACGCTGACAGGAACATGCTTTATTCAGCTTTTTCAAATCTCACTGCGCCCATTACATGCCTCACTGTGCCATCCCATGTCTCACTGTGCCAACCCATGCCTCACTGTGCCAGCCAATAGGGCTGTCTTAATGAGATGGCACGCCTGGGCACTGCCCAGGGGCCCCAGCTGCATGGGGGGCCCCTGCCCTTTCCCCAAAGCAGCTGATCCTTGAGCCTGGGCTGCCCCAAAATTGGGGCAGCCCGGGCTGCCGCTCTACATACCCGATATCCCTCCAGCACTCTGACCCCTCTACACCATAAATATCCCCTACCTCCTACTTACTGGATTTCTGTTTACCTGCACTGTCTCCATTGTAGGGGCCCCAGAGCATTACTTTGCCCAGGGGCCCATGATGCTATTAAGACGGCCCTGCCACCCAATGCCTGACTGTGCCATCCCATGCCTCACTGTGCCATCCCATGCCTCACTGTGCCACTCCATGCCTCACTGTGCCACCCCATGCATCACTGTGCCACCCCATGCCTCACTGTGCCACCCCATGCCTCACTGTGCCGTCAAAATGCCTCACTGTGCCATACCTTTAGTCCTGTACTGCGGGCGTCAATTATTCAAAAGCCGCGCCTCCTTCTCATGCTGTTCCGTGATTGGGCCCCTATGTTCCGCCTATCACGGAGGTCCTCTCGTCGAAAGCCTAGGATGAGAAGACATCCGTGATAGGCGGAACACCGAACAGAGTGCTGGGCTCTGATGAAGAGGTCCTTGTAACACACCTTTATCTCCCCTATTTGGAGTGTGGTTTGAGGGGTATCCATCACAGCGTTGATGTTGCTCTCCCTGTGAGTAGTTTTTTATTCTATTTTTATTCTATTAAATTGTCAACAGTAACACACTAGGCTGGTGCGCCTTTTTCTTCTCTTTTCTTTTGGAACACCGGACAGAGGCTCTGCTGGGAAACCAAGTGTTCCGCCTATCACGGAACACCACAAGGAGGAGGCGCGGCTTTTGAATAATGGATGCCCGAGGTCTGGTACCGGCGTATGAGGCCTCGTACACACGACCGAACATGTCCGCTGAAACTGGTCCGGCGGACCAGTTTCCGTGGACATGTTTGGTCGTGTGTACGGCCGACCGGACAATTTTCCGGCGGATCGGACAGGTTTACAGCGGACAAATGTTTCTTAGCATGCTAAGAAACATGTCCGCTGGAAGCCTGTCTGTCGGTCGTCTGTACGACTCACCAGACATGTCCGCTCGGCCGAAAGCCCTCGCATGCGTCAAAGTGATTCGACGCATGCGTGGAAGCATTGACCTTCCAGGGTCTCGCACGTCGCCGCGTCATCGTCGCGGCCACGGCGCGTCCACGTCACCGCGTATCCTGTCCGCGGGAAATTTGGTCTGATGGTGTGTACAGCCATTAGACCAAATGATCCCAGCGGACATGTCTGATGAAAACGGTCCGCGGATGAGAATGGACCGAGGTTCAGTTTCATCGGTCCAAACCGACCGTGTGTATAGGCCATCGGTCTGTTGTCCTTTGGTCCAAAATTTTAAAACATGCTTTAAAATCGAACCGATGGCCCGCTGCCCGATCGGTCCAAACCGATGGTTAGTACAGAAAGCATCGGTTCGAAACCCGCGCATGCTCAGAATCAAGTCGACGCATGCTTGGAAGCATTTAACTTTGTTTTATTCAGCACGTCGTGTGTTTTACGTCACCGTGTTCTGACCCGATCGGTTTTTGGAACGATGGTGTGTACGCACATCAGACCATCAGGCCACTTCAGCGGTGAACCGATGGAAATGGCCCATAGGACCATTCTCATCGGTTTGGATCGACCGTGTGTACGTGGCCTTAAGGGTTTTTTGGAAGTGCGGCTGTCCATTCTTCTAGCCTTTACAATTTGCCTTGTGCATTGCCGGCACTCCTGGTCTCCTGAGAAACTATTGATTGTCCAGCATACCCACCTGGAGCGGTAACTCCCTTTTCCTACTGCGACATTATGGCGGACACTTCGGACACTTTTGACACATTTTTGGGACCATTGTCATTTTTAGAGCGATCAGTGCTATAAAAATGCATTGGTTACTGTAAAAATGTCACTGGCAGGGAAGGGGTTAACACTAGCGGGCTAGGAAGAGGTTAATTATGTTCCCTGGGTGTGTTCTAACTGAAGGGGGGGTGGACTGACTAGGGGAACTGACAGATCGCTGTTCATACATTGTATGAACATGCGATCAGTCATTTCTCCCCCTGACAGGACCGGGAGCTGTGCGTTTACACACACAGCTCCCGGTCCTCGCTCTGTAACGATCGATCGCGGGTGCCCGGCGGTGATTGCGCCCACCGGGAACGCGTGTCGGTACTAGCGGTGAGCAGGTGGCGCGCGCGCCCCTAGTGGCTGAAATGCAAAATCACGTTATATTACGTGATTTTGCGCAGCCGAGCCGACCTGCCGCCGTAAAACTACGGTAGGCGGTCGGCAAGCGGTTAAGAGAGAGAAAGTCAAAGCCAATGAATTATAATTGGTGCCAATTCTACACTTTCTATCAATTTACTCATTTATTTCACCTAGGTGCACTAATTATGTAGAGGCAGCTCCTTATCTATTCACCTCAGGACGTTTGTTGCACCCTGGTTGTGCGTTTCCACTGGCGTTTTAGGTTTATTGCGCGGATTCATACTCATATGCGATAAATGCAGGGGCGGACTGACCATTGAGTCACTCGGGCACTGCCCGAGGGCCCCATGCCACTAGGGGGCCCCATACGGGTTGCCAGGCTCAGTAAAACCAGGGACAGTATGTAAAAATCTGTGTTTTTTTTAGCTCTGTCCGAAAATGACATGCTTTTAATGTGAATATCCCAAGATTTTAGCTGCCCGCCTCTGCACTACCTCCTGGCGTGGTGGCCATCTGTAAGCCAGAGGGGCCCCATAATCTTCTATTGCACGGGGGCCCCATGAGTTGTCAGTCCGCCCCTGGATAAATGGGGAGTACACGGAATGGTCAGGGGTGGGTAGTGAGGTCCCCCAGGGTTCTGTCCTGGGACCAATCCTATTTAATTTATTCATAAACAACCTGGAGGATGGGGGTAAACAGCTTAATCTCTGTATTTGCAGACAATACTAAGCTAAGCAGGGCAATAACTTCTCCGCAGAATGTGGAAACCTTGCAAGAAGATCTGAACAAATGAATGGGGTGGGCAACTACATGGCAAATGAGGTTTAATGTAGAAAAATGCAAAATAATGCACACGGGCCATGCCTTTAGGGCCCGTGTGCAAACTTTGCACACATGGATGATACACCACTGGGTATAGATGTTACCGGGGGACAAAAAAAAAAATAGTTTCTCCTTAACCACTTCCAGACCGCCGCATGTACATTTACGTCGGCAGAATGGCACGGACAGGCACATCAACGTACATGTACGTCCCTGCCTAGACGTGGGTCGGGGGTCCGATCGGGACCCCCCCTGTACATGTGGCGGTTCCCGTGGCTTCAGGAGCGATCCGGGACGACGGCGCGGCTATTCGTTTCTAGCCGCCCCCTCGCGATCGCTCCCCGGAGCTGAAGAACGGGGAGAGCCGTATGTAAACACGGCTTCCCCGTGCTTCACTGTGGCGGCTGCATTGATCGAGTGATCCCTTTTATAGGGAGACTCGATCGATGATGTCAGTCCTACAGCCACACCCCCCTACAGTTGTAAACACACACTAGGTGAACCCTAACTCCTACAGCGCCCCCTGTGGTTAACTCCCAAACTGCAACTGTCATTTTCACAATAAACAATGCAATTTAAATGCATCTTTTGCTGTGAAAATGACAATGGTCCCAAAAATGTGTCAAAATTGTCCGAAGTGTCCGCCATAATGTCGCAGTCACGAAAAAAATCGCTGATCGCCGCCATTAGTAGTAAAAAAAATAAAATAAATAAAACTATCCCCTATTTTGTAAACGCTATAAATTTAGCGCAAACCAATCGATAAACGCTTATTGCGATTTTTTTACCAAAAATAGGTAGAAGAATACGTATCGGCCTAAACTGAGGAAAAAAAAATATTATATGTTTTTGGGGGATATTTATTTATAAAAAGTAAAAAATATTGCATTTTTTTCAAAATTGTCGCTTTATTTTTGTTTATAGCGCAAAAAAAAAAAAACCGCAGAGGTGATCAAATACCACCTCTAGAAAGCTCTATTTGAGGGGAAAAAAGGACGCCACTTTTGTTTGGGAGCCACGTTGCACGACCATGCAATTGTCTGTTAAAGCGACGCAGTGCCGAATTGTAAAAACCCCTTGGGTCATTTAGCAGCATATTGGTCCGGTCCTTAAGTGGTTAAAAAATACATTCCTTCACCTTGATGAGGGCCTGAGTATGGATGCCAAATGCGACCCATTGTGAAATTAAATGGTGTGTGGTCCCCCCTAATTCTTTACCAGATCCTTTGAATCTGGTATAGGTTTTGAGGGGAAAACCCCATGCAAAAAAAAAAATAGAAAGAAAGGTTTTGGTTTGACATAATCTATAATCTCAGCTATATAAACTACGGGCTGTCCAAATGATCTAATAACTATCCATGGGCTGTAAAACAAAAAAACATAGCCATAACTATGAGCTGTAAAATAAATGATCCATAACTATGAGCTGTAAAATAAATGATCCATAACTATGAGCTGTAAAATAAATGATCCATAACTATGAGCTGTAAAAGAAAAAGTATTTATGACTATGGCCTGTAAAGATGAAAAAAAAAAAAAAGGTTTCAAACTATGGGTAAAAGACGTAAAAAGTCAAGGCTTAAATGTAGAATGGAATGTAAATTGTTTTACTGACAACAAATGACTTTTACAAGAGGTTAGAAAAGTACAATGGAACTTTAGATTAGTAGGAACACTTGGGGGTCTATTTCCCGGAAAATACCACGTTATGGCCACTTCATGGGGGTGATAATCCTAGAAAATTATTAAAAACATTACAGGAATTAATTGCACAGCAAAATATTTAAATACATAAGCCCTTTTATTATATTGTCAACATGTTAAATAAATTACTTTATTTGTATTTTTAAATACCGACATCGCGGGCGACTAGGACAGGTAAGTGTCCTTAGTAGCTGCTAACTTAAAAAAAAAAAAAAAAATCGCTGGTGGAACCTCGCTTTAACCACTTAAGACCCGGACCATTACGCAGGTAAAGGACCTGGCCAGTTTTTGCGATTCGGCACGGCATCGCTTTAACTGACAATTGCGCGGTCGTGCGACGTGGCTCCCAAACAAAATTGGCGTCCTTTTTTTCCAACAAATAGAGCTTTCTTTTGGTGGTATTTGATCACCTCTGCGGTTTTAATTTTGTGTGCTATAAACAAAAATAGAGAGACAATTTTGAAAAAAAATCATTTTTTCTACTTTTTGCTATAATAAATATCCCCCAAAAAGATATAAAATTTTATTTTTTGTCCTCAGTTTAGGCCGATACGTATTTTCTACATATTTTTGGTAAAACAATAAATCGCAATAAGCGTTTATCGATTGGTTTGCGCAAAATTTTTAGCGTTTACAAAATAGGGGATAGTTTTATTGCATTTTTATTGATTATTTTTTTTTTACTACTAATAGCGGCGATCAGCGTTTTTTTTCATGACTGCGGCATTATGGCGCATACATCTGCCAATTTTGACACATTTTTGGGACCATTGTCATTTTCACAGCAAAAAATGCTATAAAAATGCACCGATTACTGTGAAAATAGCAATTGCAGTTTCGGAGTTAACCACTAGGGGGCGCTGACGGGGTTAAGTGTGACCTCATATGTGTTTCTAACTGTAGGGGGGCGGTGCTGGACGTGTGACGTCATTGATCGTGCTTCCCTATATCAGGGAACACACGATCAATGACAGAGCCACAGTGAAGAACGGGGAAGGTGTGTTTACACACAGCTCTCCCCGTTCTTCAGCTCCAGGGACCGATCGCGGGACTCCGGCGGCGATCGGGTCCGCGGGTCCCGCGGCCACAGAGCTTCGGACCGTGTCGCGGGCGCACGCCCGCGGCGTGCGCGCGACCCACGGCTGGGGACTTAAAGGGGACGTACAGGTACGTGCCTGTGCCCAGCTGTGCCATTCTGCCAACGTAAATGTGCAGGAGGCGGTCCTTAAGTGGTTAAGGTTCGAGCCTCTTTTTTTAGATGTGTTGTTTACAAGTTAAAAACAAGTTTATTTTGCTAGAAAATTGGACCTCCAAACATTATACATTTTTTTTCCTAACACAATAGAGAATAAAATGGCGGTCATTGCAATACTTTCTGTCACACCGTATTTGCGCAGCGGTCTTACAAGCACATTTTTTTGGGGAAAAAATAACTTTTTTGAACAAAGAAATAAAAAAAAAAATAAGACAATGTTTTTTTTAAACGTAAATTTTATTGATTTTTAACATTTTCCAGCCAAGAAAAAAAGAACATAAAAAGGACATAAAAAGGACATAAAAAGGACATAAAAGGACATAAAATATTGTAGAGAGCAAGTACTTGGCAGGACATACAGTATTGCCGGCTGAAAAAACGGAAGTTGAATATGCAGGACAAATAACCAAAGACAGTTCAAAGCAAGATCCGATCAGTTGAATGCAATGCAGATTTTCTCTATCATAACAATGTCCAGCCTGCCAAAGTGTGCGCTAGCGAACAAAGGAGAATGGAGATATATAGCCAGATCCACGTAGATCGGCGTATGTTTAAGCGGGCGTAGTGCAGCTCATTTGCGCTACGCCGACGTAAAATAGTGAGGCAAGGCCAGTATTCACAAAGCACTTGCTCCCTAAGTTACATCGGCGTAGCGAAAATGGCCCGGCGTAACCCCGCCTAATTCAAATTAGACAGGTAGTGGGCGTGCTACATGTAAAGTGACCGTGACCCCATGTAAATGAAGGGCCGTTGGTACGGCGCATGTGCGCGCATGCTCAGAATCACGTCGCAAATACTCAATGCTTTCGACGTGAACGTAACCTACGCCCAGCCCCATTTACGTACGCTTACGCAAACGACGTAAAATACGAGGGCTGTTCCGTCGTCCATACCTTGCATGGGCTGCGCCACCTATAGAGGTGTTTTATCTTTACCCCGGCGTATGTCTTTCGTAAACGGCGTAGCTTACTGTGACGGGCGTATGTACGTTCGTGAATCGGCGTATCTTGCTCATTTACATATTCGACGCGTAAATCCACGTACACGCCCCTAGCGCCCAGCCTAAATATGCAGCCAAGATATGACGGCGTAGGAGACTTACGTTGGTCGTATCTCGGCAACAGTGAGGCGTATCTCAGTTTAAGAATGCGCGCAAAGATACCTCGGCGCTCATTCAGACTTACGATGGCGTATCTACTGATACGCCGTCGTAAGTCTCTCTGAATCTGGCTAATAGTATAGAGGTTAGGAAAAGAAAATGAAGGCAGAGAAAGAGGTAAAGAGTAGGGAGGGAGAAAAGAAGGGAGAGGACAGCCACCCGCCCCAGAACCTCCCCGCGGCCTGGGGACAGAGCAGCCATCATGAATTATGGGGCCCCTTTTATTATGGGGCAGCTTCAGGCATGGGCCCTCCTGGAGCAGAGAACCGGGGGGGGCTGCTGCTGCCTGAAATTGAGAAGCGGGGGGGGGGGGCACTGCAGCTGAATTGAAAAGCGGGGGGGCCCTTTACAAAAAAAAGAAGAAATAAGGGGGTAGCCATCCGGGGCCCTAGGCCCTTTAATAATAATAAAAAAAAGGAAATAAAAAATATAATTTTTAAAAGGGGGGTTGTCATCTGGGCCATTTGATAATAATAATAAAAATATATATATATATATATATATATATATATATATATATATATATATATATATATATATATATAAAGAAAGCTCTATTTGTGGAAACAAAATGATACAAATTCTGTTTAGGTACAGTGTAGCACGACCACACAATTGTCATTTAATCACTTAAGGACCGCCTCCTGCACATATACGTCGACAGAATGGCACGGCTGGGCACATCCACGTACAGGTACGTCCTGTACTAGTACCCAGCCGTGGGTCGCGGGCGCGCGCCCGCGACCCGGTCCGAAGCTCCGTGACCGGAACCGCGGGACTCGTGGACCAGATCGCCTCTGGAGTCCCGCGATCGGTCCCCGGAGCTGAAGAACGGGGAGAGCCGTATGTAAACACAGCTTCCCCGTTCTTCACTGTGGCGCCGTCATCGATCGTGTGATCCCTTTTATAGGGGGACACAATCGATGACGTCAGTCCTACAGCCACACCCCCCTACAGTTGTAAAAACACTTCAGGTCACACATAACCCCAACAGCGCCCCTTGTGGTTAACTCCCAAACTGCAATTGTCATTTTCACAGTAAACAATGCAATTTAAATGCATTTTTTGCTGTGAAAATGACAATGGTCCCAAAAATGTGTCAAAAGTGTCCGATGTGTCCGCCATAATGTCGCAGTCACGAAAAAAATCGCCGCCATTAGTAGTAAAAAAAAAAATAATAAAAATGCAATAAAACTATCCCCTATTTTGTAAACGCTATAAATTTTGCGCAAACCAACCGATAAACGCTTATTGCGTTTTTTTTTATACCAAAAATAGGTAGAAGAATACGTATCGCCCTAAACTGAGGAAAAAAAATGTTTTATATATTTTTGGGGGATATTTATTATAGCAAAAAGGAAAAAATATTGCACTTTTTTCAAAATTGTCGCTCAATTTTTGTTTATAGCGCAAAAAATAAAAATCTCAGAGGTGATCAAATACCACCAAAAGAAAGCTCTATTTGTGGGGAAAAAAGGACGCCAATTTAGTTTGGGAGCCACGTCGCACGTCCGCGCAATTGTCAGTTAAAGCGACGCAGTGCCAAATCGCAAAAAGGGGCCTGGGCCTGGTGGTTAAACAGCGACAGCGCTGAAAGCTGAAAGTTGGCCTGGGTAGGAAGGGGCGTAAGTGCCCGGCATTGAAGTGGTTAAGTAATGACAACGTTTTTGATAAATAAATCGGCCCTATACCGGAAATGTAAAGTTACATTCCGGCTAAAACTTGTTCTTCTTGTTTTGCGTAAAAAAAAGGGGGAAATGTTAGAACTTCTGTTGGAATTTATTGTTATCGGCGTTACTCACTGCCAAGATGTTCCCAAGAAAACAACTTCATCGTTGTCATTTGATTACTCATCGTTGTCATTTGATTACTCATCGTTATCTTGCTCTAGGATGATATCCAATTTTTTTCCTTTTTTTTTTAGATTTAAACGGAAAACCTTTTTTGAGGTGGTGAATGCACTTCAGGGGTGTCTGTGGAGAAAGGACCCGACAGAACGCAACCTGCTAAAGTGAGTAAAAAAAAAAAAAAGAAGATTTCTTTTAACCACTTCCCACCCGGCCAAAAGGCATATTGACGCCCGGGAAGTGGTTCTGTTATCCTGACTGGACGTCATGTGACCTCCAGCAGGAGAACATGCCGGCACGCACCCGGTGATCGCGCGCGTGGCGTGTCAGTCTGACACTCTGCATCTCCGATCGTGATAAGAGGCTTCTTACCACGTGATCAACTGTGACCAACCACAGCTGATCATCGTTTCTGATTCCTCGGTCCGTGCTGACAGGGAGAGACGATCAGCGGCTCTCCCTGTCAGGGGGGGTGGGGTCTGTGCTGTTAATCAGCACATTGATTATCAGCACAGCCCCATCAGATGTGGCAAAAAGGTACCCAGTCAGTGCCCCTTCAGGATCACCTGTCCAATAAAGTGCCAATTAGTGCCCACCACAGTGCCAGTCAGTACCCATCACATTGCCAATCAGTGCCCTACAGTAACACCTGCCAAAACCTCATCAGTACCTCATCATCAGTGCTGCACATCAGTGCCACCTGTCAGTGCCAATCAGTACTGCCTATCAGTGCCGCCTGTCAGTGCCCATCACAGCCGCCTGTCAGCAGGGCTGGACTGGGACAAAAATTTGGCCCTGGACCTTATCCAGACTGGCCCACTTTGACAGGTCTCTCCCATGGCGGCCGGACAACTCCCGCACCCCCCCCCCCTTCGGCCACCCAAGCCCCCTTTCCCCCTTCACTAGCCACTAGCCATTCTACTTTATTAGATACTTGTACTCTTATAGGCAGTACCAGTGGGGAAGCTAGACATTATTTCACCCGGGGCAAAGAATCAGTTCGGTGCCCCCCCTTATGGGACAAGATTAGGCAGAAGTGAGAAACTCCCAGGCCATAGCTGTTGAGTCAGCTGTCTGTCCCCTCCCCCCTGCTCCTCTGGTCCTCCCCCTGCTTCTCTGTTCCCCCCAGGTGAGTGCTGCAGGGAGGGAGAGACAGAGGAGCGGAGGGGGGTGGCAGTCCGCTGTTACTGAAGCTGGCCCACTGAGCCATCGGCCCACCGGGAAACTCCCTGTAGTCCCAATGGCCAGTCCATCCCTGCCTCCATCAGTGCCCATCAGTGCTGCATATCAGCATATTGACGCCCGGGAAGTGGTTCTGTTATCCTGACTGGACGTCATATGACGTCCAGCAGGATAACATGCCGGCACACGCCCGCGAGGGCGCGCAGTGTGGCGACCGCGCGCGTGGCGTGTCAGTCTGAGACCCCGCATCTCAGATCGTGATAAGAAGCCTCTCACAAGAATAAGAAGGGGGTCTGTGCTGTTATCAGCACAGCAAATGTGCCAAAAATGTACACAGTCAGTGCCCCCTCAGGATCTCCTGTCCAATAAAGTGCCAATTAGTGCCCACCACATTGCCAATCAGTGCCCTACAGTAAAACCTGTCAAAACCTCATCAGTACCTCATCATCAGTGCTGCCCATCAGTACCACCTGTCATTGCCAATTAGTACCGCCTATCAGTGCCAGTGCCACCTGTCAGTGGCATCTGTCAGTGCCCATCCGTGCTGCCTGTCAATGCCCATCCGTGCCATCTGTCAATGCCCATCAGTGCTGCATATCAGTGCCGCCTATCAGTGCTCATCAATTCTACATATCAGTGCCCATCAGTGCTGCCTCATCGGTGCCACCCATCAGTGCTGCACATCAGTGCCGCCTATCAGTGCTCATCAATTCTACATATCAGTGTCCATCAGTTCCACCTTATCAGTGCCTCCTCATCAGCGCCCATCAGTGCTGCAAAGTAGTGCCCGTCAGTGAAGTGGAAAACAACATTTTATGACAGAAACTAAAAAAGTTTGTTTAGCAAAAAATAAAAAACGCAGAGGTGATCAAATACCACCAAAAGAAATCTCTATTTGTGGGAAGAAAATTATAAAAATTTGGTTTGGGTGCCACGTCACATGACCGCGCAATTGTCATTCAAAACGTGACAGCGCTGAAAGCTGAAAATTGTCCTGGGCAGGAAAGGGGTGAAAGTCCCCCCCCCCCCGGGGAACCGAAGTGGTTTTTAAATAAATAAATAAAGGTGAGTTCTAAGTGAACGTTCGCCAAACATTCTCCAATCATATTCACCCTGGGCTAGATTCAAGTACGTGCGCTTGATGTTACGGCGAGGCAGCGAATCGTATTTACGCTACGCCGCCGCAACTTACAGGAGCAAGTGCAGTATTCACAAAGCACTTGCTCCGTAAGTTGCGGCGGCGTAGCGTAAATGGGGCCGGCGTAAGCCCGCGTAATTCAAATGTGGAAGGGGGGGCGTGTTTTATGCTAATGTGCGATGACCTGACGTGATTGACGTGTTTTACGAACGGCGCATGCGCCGTCCGTGTACATATTCCAGTGTGCATTGCTCCCAAGTACACCGCAACAACGTATTGGTTTCGACGTGAACGTAAATTACGTCCAGCCCTATTCGCGAACGACTTACGCAAACCACGTAAAAAATTTAAATTTTCGAAGCGGGAACGACGTCCATACTTAGGGCCCTTTCACACTGGTGCGTTTTTGCGGTAAAAATAGCGCTATTAAAATGCTCACAAAACGCTCCCCATGCCCCCTCCATTAAATTTAATAAAAAAACGCTGTAAAAACGCGGTAAAAACGGAGCGTCAAAATCGCGGTAAAACACCACGATTTTACCACGTTTTTACCGCGGTTTTAATTCATTTCAATGGAGAGGGGCATGGGGAGCATTTTAATAGCGCTATTTTTACCGCGAAAACGCGGCAAAAACGCACCAGTGTGAAAGGGCCCTTAACATTGGCTGCGCCACCTAATAGCAGGAGCAACGTTACGCCGAAAACGCCTTACGCAAACAACGTAAAAAACTACCGCCGGGCGCACGTACGTTTGTGAATCGACGTAACTAGGTAATTTGCATACTCTACGCCAAAAACGACGGAAGCGCCACCTAGCGGCCAACGTAATATTGCACACAATTATACGCCGCCGCATTCAAGTTACGTCGGCGGAGGAAGCCTATTTTTTTAGACGTATCCGCCTCGGAGAATCGGCGTAACGATACGGCGACACAGAACTGAAATTACGGCGGCGTATCTGGATTTTTAATGTCATTTCAAAAGGGTTTTTTAACTTTTCTTTAAGATTTTATATATATATATATTTTTTTTTATTATTATTATTGAATTTTGAAATATTATTGTACAATAACAAAGAATAACAGAGGAAATCATAAAATAATAAACAAATAAAAATAAAGGCAAACCGGACAAAGTCCAGATACAGGTTCAGTCGTAAAGACATTGGCGCACTAACCTTGTAAATTCTGAATAGGGCGTCATACAATGTCATAAATGGAAGAAGAACAGGATTAGTACAAATACCCACCTCAGCTCCGGAATGTTTTACCCCCTTCACGGTCAGGCCGATTTTTTTTGCTATTCAGCACTTTAACTGGCGATTACACAATCATGCATGCAACAATGTACACAATATAAGGGCCAGATCCACAAAGAACTTACGGCGGCGTATCTATTGATACGCCGCGTAAGTTCTACGATGCGCCGTTGTATCTTTGTTTTGTATCCACAAAACAAAGATACGACTGAATGTGGGCTAGATCCGACCGACGTACGTCTTAGCACGCCGTCGGATCTTAGGTGCATATTTACGCTGGCCGCTAGGTGGCGCTTCCGTTGATTTCCGCGTAGAGTATGCAAATTAGCTAGATACGCCGATTCTCACAACGTCCGTCCGCCCGGCGCATTTTTTTACGTCGTTTACGTAAGGCTTTTTTCGGCGTAACGTTACCCCTGCCTCTATGAGGCATACGCAATGTTAGGTATGGACGTCAGGACAGCGTCAAATTTTCCGTCGTTTGCGTAAATCATTCGCGAATAGGGCTTTGCGTACGTTACGTTCACGTCGAAAGCATTGACTATTTGCGACGTGATTTTGCGCATGCGCACTGGGATACGTCCACGGACGGCACATGCGCCGTTCGTAAAAAAACGTCAATTACGTGGGGTCATACCAGATACAACACGCCCACTCCAAGCCTACTTTGAATTACACGGGCTTACGCCGGCAGATTTACGTTACGCTGGCCCGCATATGGGAGCAAGTTCTTTGTGGATACCCTAGGAGCCACTCTGATTTACGGCGGCGTAGCGCATATGAGATGCGCTACGCCCGTCTAAATATCCGCCCGTTTTTGTGGATCTGGCCCTAAATGTATATACCGTATTTATCGGGGTATAGCGCGCTCCCGCGTATAGCGCGCACCCCGAAAGTTGCCCCGAATTCATGTGGAAAAAAGTTTTTTGTACTTACAGTTTTGGTGTCTTGCGCGGCGTCCATCGGTGGCCTCGTCGGGTCCGGCGTCCGTCTGTGGCTTCGGGTGTCCTCTTTGTCGGGTCCGGCGTCCTTCTGCGGCGTCCTCGCGTCCTCCCCGCATGTTTCCCGCGCCGAGTTTGAATACTGCGCCGACATATACAGAGCGCAGTACACTCGTGTATCGTCGGGCAGGCTCGGCAACTCTACGTCCAGGACGTCAGCGCGAGAGGACCCGAGACTGCCCGACAATACACGAGTGTACTGCGCTCGGTATATGTCGGCGCAGTATTCAAAGCGGGTATCGGCGTATACCGCGCACCCATGATTTTGCGGGCAAAAAAGTGCGCGGTATACGCCGATAAATACGGTAAATGTTTTTTTTCCCAAAAAGAGAGCTTTCTTTTGGTGGTATTTAATATCCACTGTTCTTTTTTCATTTGAAAAATAATAATAATAATAATAAAAAAAAAAAAGATAACTTAACATTTTGAAAAAAAAAACAACTAAATTATATTTTTTACTTTCTGCTTTAAAACACATCCAATAATAAAAAAAAAAAACGAAATTCTTTAGGACAAAATGTATTCTGCTACATGTCTTTGGTAAAAAAAAAAAAAAAAAAAATCCCTACAACTGTATATTGATTGGTTTTCATGAAAGTTTTAGGGCTAGATTCAGATAGATTAGCGGATCGTTAGATCCGCGTAATCTATCTGATTTACGATCCGCCGCCGCAAGTTTTTGAGGCAAGTGCTGTATTCAGAAAGCACTTGCCTCTAAAGTTGCGCCGGCGGATCGTAAATCCCCCGGCGGAATTCAAATTCCGCGGCTAGGGGGAGTTTACTATTTAAATCGGGCGCGTCCCCGCGCCAATCGAAATGCGCATGCGCCGCCGGCTACATTTCCCAGTGTGCATTGCTCCAAATGACGTCGCTAGGACGTCATTGGTTTCGACGTGAACGTAAATTACGTCCATCCGTATTCGCGACCGACTTACACAAACGACGTAAAAAATTCTAAATTCGACCCGGGAACGACGGCCATACTTAACATAGGATACGCCGCACATAGCAGGGGTAACTATCCGCCGGAAAAAGCCGAACGCAAACGACGTAAAAAAAAAGCGACGGGCGGGCTTTCGTTTCTGAATTGGCGGAACTCCTCATTTGCATATTCCTCGCATACAAAAAACGAAACGCCACCTAGCGGCCGGCCTGGAATTGCAGCCTAAGATCCGACGGTGTAAGTCACTTACACCCGTCGGATCTTAGGGAGATCTATGCGTAACCTGATTCTATGAATCAGGCGCATAGATACGACCGACGGAACTCAGAGATACGACGGTGTATCAGGAGATATGCCGTTGTATCTTTGTCTGAATCCGGGCCCTGGGGCCAGATTCACATAGGTTAGCGGATCTTTAGATCCGCGTAACCTATCTGATTTAAGATCCGCTGCCGCAAGTTTTTTGAGGTAAGTGGTTAATTCACAAAGCACTTACCTCAAAACTTGCGGCAGCGTATCGTAAATCCCCAGGCGGAATTCAAATTCCGCGGCTAGGGGGCGTGTAGTATTTAAATCAGGCGCGTTCCCGCACCGATCGAACAGCGCATGCGCCGTCCGGAAATTTTCCCAGCGTGCATTGCTTCAAATGACGTCGCAAGGACGTCATTGGTTTCGACGTGAACGTAAATGGCGTCCAGCCCCATTCACGGATGAGTTACGCAGACAACGTAAAATTTTCAAATCGCAAAGCGGGAACGACGGCCATACTTAACATTGGCTGCGCCTCATAGACCCAGGGGTAACTATTCGCCGGAAAAAGCTGAACGCAAACGACATAAAAAAAAAACGCCGGGCGGTCGTTCGTTTCTGGATCGGCGTATCTCCTCATTTGCATATTCCTTGCGTAAATAAACCGAAACGCCACCTAACGGCCGGCCTCGAATTGCAGCCTAAGATCCGACGGTGTAACACAGTTACACCCGTCGGATCTTAGGGAGATCTATGCGTAACCTGATTCTATGAATCAGGCGCATAGATACGACCGGCAGAACTCAGA
The DNA here is from genome assembly GCF_905171775.1 of Rana temporaria. Taxonomy (NCBI): domain Eukaryota; kingdom Metazoa; phylum Chordata; class Amphibia; order Anura; family Ranidae; genus Rana; species Rana temporaria. The sequence continues at coordinate 472,067,218 of NC_053491.1, read as the reverse complement.
GATACACCGTCGTATCTCTTTGTGAATCTGGCCCCTGGTGTCTACAATTTATGATATAGGGCCATATTCTCCAAGAATCTCCGCCTGCTTCGCTTAGGGCACTTACACTCCGCTGTCCCAACTTACTGGAGCAGGTGTTGTATTCCCCAACCACTTGCTCCATAAGTTGGGACAGCGGAGTGTAAGTGTCCCGGCGTAGCCTGGCGGATCTCCAAGGGGGCGGCTTCTATTCAAATGAAGCGCGCCCCCGATGCAAAAGAACTGGGCATGCGCCGGGCTGCAAAAAGCCCAATACGCATGCTCCAGTTCTCGGCGGAAAACGTCAATGACGCCGACGTGTGCGTCATTGACGTAAAGTCGTATTCAAGAACGACTTACGTAAACGACGTATCCGACGAAAAAACACGACGGGGACCCGACGCCATCCGTAACATGGCCTACGCGAGACTTGCGGAAACTTACCCCTCATATAGCAGGGGTAAGTTTCCGCTTACGCAAACGACGTTAGCGACGGTTACGCGACGCGAACTCGTTCGGGAATCGGCGTAGAAGGATCATTTGCATATGCAAATGACTCCTTCACGTAAATGCCATCTAGCGGCGGCCGGCGTCATTGCATTTAAGATCCGCCAGTGTAAGATGGCGGATCTTGGGCCAGATTCACAAAAGAGATACGACGGTGTATCTCAGATACACCATCGTATCTCGGATTTTTTCTGGTCCTATCTATGCACCTGATTCATAGAATCAGTTACGCATAGATAGGGCTGAGATCCGACAGTGTCACACTGTGTTACACTGTCGGATCTTTTTTTTGATTTAAAAATGGCGCCTGGGGCGTTCCCGCTGATTTACACTGAATAATATGTAAATCAGCGAGATATGCGAAATTCACGAACGTACGCGGACCCGACGCTGTGTTCTTACGTCGTTTCCGTAGCGGTTTTCCGTCGTATACTTACCCTTTCTAAAAGCAGGGGTAAGTATTGTTAAGTATGGCCGTCGTTCCCGCGTCGATTTTGAAATTTCCTACGTCGTTTGCGTACGCCGATTCACGAACACGCGCGTCGCAAGTCCCGCTCACGTCGCAACCACTGACGTCCTATTGACGTCAGTGGGAGCAATGCACGCCGGGAAATTCCCCGGACGACGCATGCGTATTTAAATCGGCGCGGGAGCGCGCCTGATTTAAATATGACACTCCCCTAGCCGCGGAATTTGAATTCCGCTGGGGGAGTTAGGATCCGCCGTCGCAAGTTTGGAGGTAAGTGTGTTGTGAATTTGACACTTTCCTCACAAACTTGCGAGGGCGGATCTTAATTCACATAGGTTACACGGATCTAAAGATCCGCTAACCTTTGTGAATCTGGCCCCTTAAGTGTATCTATGCAAAAATGATTCTGAGAATCAGGAGCATAGATACACTGGCCTAAAAAGGAAGGGCCATATTCTTAAACAAGTTACGTAGGCGTATCAACAGATACGCCTACGTAAGTCCCTTTCCTATGTTTAAGTGTATTCTCAAACTGAGATACACTTAAACATGCCTAAGATACATCAGCCTGCGCCGTTGTATCTTAGGCTGCAATATTTACGCTGACCGCTAGGTGGCGGTCAGCGTAGAATATGCAAATGACTACTCACGCCGATTCTCGAACGTACGCTTGCCCGCCGTAGTGTTTTAACGTCGTTTCCGTAAGCGATACGCGGCGTAAAGATAAAGATGCCCCCTAGGTGGCGTACTCAATGTTAAGTATGGCCGTCGATCCCGCGTCGAAATTTCAAAATTGAACGTCGTTTACGTAAGTCGTCCGTGAATGGCGCTGGACGCCATTTACGTTACAGTCAAAACAAATGACGTCCGTGAGACGTCATTTAGCGCAATGCAAGTCAGGTAATTTACCCGACGGAGCATGCGCATTACGATCGGCGCGGGAGCGCGCCTAATTTAAATGATCCACGCCCCCTGCCTGGATCATTTGAATTAGGATGGCTTACACGGGTGGACTTTACGCGATGCCGCCGCAAGTTCACAGGTAAGTGGTTTGGGAATCCGGCACTTGCCACTTAAACTTGCGGCGGCGTAACGTAAAGTACATACGTTCCGCCGCCTGAAATGTATGAGAATATGGCCCGAAGTTACGATGGAGTATCTGACTTATTCAATCGTAACTTCTCTGAGAATATGGCCCATATACTGGATTTTTTTTTACTACAAATGGCGGTAATCAGTGACTTAAAGTGAGACTGTGATGGTGCGGAGAGCAATCTGACACTAACTGACATTGGGTGGGAACTGACAAACTGACATTGCCAGTGACACTAATACAACGATCAGTGGTAATACTGTACACCAATGGTCTCTAAACTGCGACTCATGGGCCAGATGTGGCCCTTTGCTTGCCTTTATCTGGCCCTCAGGGCACTATTTCTACTACTGACACCAATGATGAGGCAGCATTCGTTCCCACTGACAACATCTTTTACGTTGTTTGCGCAAGTCGTCCGCGAATTGGGATTTACGTCGTTTACTTACGCGTCAAAATCAATAGGCCCGTACGGCCTACTTAGCCGCAATGCGCACTGGGAAATGTAGTCGCCCGGCGCATGCGCAATGTAAAAAACGTCAAAAAACGTGAGGTCAAGCCTCATTTCAATAATACACGCCCCCCTCCCAGTCATTTGAATTAGGCGCGCTTACGCCCGCTCGTTTTAGGCTACGCCGCCTAAAATTTGAAGGTAAGTGGTTTGAGAATCACTTTTAACCTAAATAATTTAAGGCGGTGTAGCCTAAAAAAAGTAGGCTAGGCCGTCCTAATTTTAGGCGCCCGTACGTGAATCTACCCCTTTTTATTTTGGATTGAGTCTGAAAGAGTGACTCCTCCCCAGGGCTAGAACTGAGCTCCAGTAGTAATCGGCGTGCGGATCCTAGCAGTAGGACGTACGGCTCCTGGAGCCAGACAGGCAGGGTTTTCACCCCCAGCTCAGCCTGATCCTCCTCCCTGTCACTGCTGTCTGCTCTCCCCCGCCTCTGCTTGTCAGATCTCCGCCGCAGACTTACCACCTGGCTTCCCCCGGCCTACCCTGACGTCCCCTGGCTCCCTCCTTCTTCCCCTCCATAGGGAGCCTACAGGTAAGCCCCTGCTCTCAGGGCCATCTACTGGGACCGCTGGCGGCCATCCTTTTCAGGACAAGCCGCCGCAGCAACCCATTTAGTTCAGCTCTCCCCTTCTCCTTACCCCCTCTTCTATACCCCCACATTTCCATCAAGGCATCCCCCCCACCACCTCCCCGCCTCAACCTCCGGCCGTTTTTCAGCGCTTCTCCGGACATCCGCGCCGGCCTGTGGAGAACCGCGGCAGGCGTGATCTAGGAAAGACTGCGGCTTCACCCGCGGCCTAGCGGCGCGCCGCTTTCCACACCCGGCAATCTTCCACCAACCGCCCAGAACCCCCCCCCCCCCCCCTACCCCTGAAGGATACCTTTTTTTGCAACGACCGTGCATTGTACAACAGAACCAATCCACCAAAAGTTAGCCTCCAGCCTGGACCCTGCTGCCGGATCGGCGGCCATCTTGCTACACCCAGCAACAAGGATACCCCTCATTCCCCTCCCCCTCCCCCTCTTAATACAATCTGAACTTGATCCAGGGCTTTGCCCGATCGCCTGTCAAGGGGTCAGGAAGGAATTTTTTTCCCCAGCCACAGCATATTGGCACAGCTCGGCCAGGGTTTTTTTGCCTTCCTCTGGACCAAGTCAGGAGGGAGGATTACGTTAATCTTCCCTCCATCACCCTAAACCCCCTCCCTCCCCCCCTGGGGTTTGGCGACCATGGTTAATCGGCAATATTCTGCTGAAACCATTTGGGGTCTGAGGCATTTTGCCGCAATACTACCAGCCATCACCAAAAAAGCCCTAAAAATTGAGCGATTATTGAAGATCGATCGGCGATCGATTGTCAAGAATCTCAGCCATTTACCCTAGCCTAAGCACATATTATGTGCTTTAATCAACACCAGATCGGCAGTAAAACACTGATTAGAAATCCATGATTTCATTTTACAACACGATTTAGACTCTTTATTACAGAGAGCTGGCTCACAGCTGACTGTAACACCATTATCTGAGAACTGGTGCCTGAAAACTATCATATTATAACCGAAAACAGAATAGGGCAAAGAGGAGGAGGCCTGGCAGTGATCCATAAGAATCACCTTGCGATCATTAAACCGGTCCTTCAAAACCCCCTTCCATTCATGTAAACCCTCACTCTGCTACTGCAAACAAATTCCCAGGAGACCGTCCGTATTCTACTCTGCTATAGACCACCTGGCCCAAAATCGCAGTTTCTGCCATCATTGACAGAGTTTATCTCCACTTACACCCTTAACAGCAAACACCTGTTGCTGCTCGGGGATTTCAATCTTTGGGCCAACTCCTCACAAGACCCCGTGGCCAACGCCTGTATTGACCACCTGGAAGGCTTAGGGCTACCGCAACTAGTATGTGGGCCCACTCATACTTCAGGTCACACGTTCGATCTTATTTTCAGACAAAATCTGGAAATAAACATTCTGGAAAATGAACCGTTGCCATGGACAGACCACCATGCAATTAGATTCACAATTTCCAAAATCCCCCCCTTAACAAAAACATCAAAACCAGTGACAACACACTGGACTAGATGTCAGAAGAAGCTCCATTCGGAACTCTTCAAAACCACATTAAGTGAAAAAGTAAAAATAATTCAACCTCATCAAACTGCCTTAGTAACACTGGATGCCATAAATGCAGCCCTATTACAGTCAGCCGACTTAATAGCGCCGAAACGGAAAACCTGCATCCGTAAAAACACCTCAAGCTGGTTTAACAACCAGCTGTCGTTATTGAAGCAAGAGCGCAGAAGGGCGGAAGCCGCCTGGAAAAGAAGCTCCTCAGAAGAAAACCTCATCATCTACAAGGCCACAACAAGAAAATACCACAAAGAAATTTTCAAAGCCAAGAAAAATTATTTTTCAAAGGCTATCAACAGCGCCCTAAATCGCCCCAGCGAACTCTTCAAGATAGTCACTCAGACCATGAATCCCGTCTGTCTTGAAGCCCCCAATTCAGACACCCAAGAATTTTGCGAAGAATTGTCAGATTACTTCATTAATAAAATTGAGGGAATCCGAGAAAGCATTCAGCAGAACAATACCCCCCTCACCCCCCCCGTAATTACCCACACAACACCCACAGAAATTCACCACAATCAGGAAAGTTCACCCTAGAACTCCATCTCCATCGATGCCACAACAATATCATCGGTACTTTGCGAAACAGCACAGCGCCAAATGATATCATTCCCACTAAACTGCTGAAGGAATGCGCTGACATCTTGGCACCTCCTATCACGCAGCTTATAAACCACTCTTTCAAGGAGGGCATAGTGCCCTCCCAGTTGAAAGAGGGCATAATCCAACCCATCTTGAAGAAACCCACCTTAGACCCCAAGGACCCACTTCACCGTCATCCCATAACAGGCCTAAACGTTCTCTCCAAGGTAATGGAGAAAGTAGTGGTACAACAGCTGCAACAGCATCTAGATACCCATAACCTACTTGACCCATTTCAATCGGTTTCCGCCCCGGACATGGTACGGAAACAGCATTGCTCAAAATATGGGACGACGCTCTCGAGGCCGCAGACGAAGGAGAATCCTGTCTCCTGGTTCTGCTGGACCTAAGCGCTGCCTTTGACACTGTAGACCACAAACTATTATTGACTCGGCTAGTGGACGTAGCCAAAGTCGCCGAAGGTGATTTATCTTGGTTCTCCTCTTTTTTGGAAAACCGATCACAAACAGTGAAATTGGGACCTTTCACTTCTGAGAAACGCACAGTATCGTACGGAGTCCCGCAAGGATCGCCTCTGTCGCCGGTGCTGTTTAACATCTATCTTCGTCCTCTTTTTAAAATCATTAGCAGCCAAAAACTGCTCTATCACTCATATGCAGACGACACGCAACTGTATTTCCGCATTTGCAACAAAAAGGACCACCATCTCAATCTAGAGACATGCCTCTCTTTGATAGAGAACTGGATGACAAAGAGTTATCTTAAACTCAACGGAGCGAAAACAGAACTTCTCCTGTTTCACGCCAAGCGTATGAATCAACCTGCAACAACTTGGATGCCCCGCCCATTCTGGGCAAAATCATCACCCCTAGCGCCAAAGTCAAAAGTCCCGGGGTCATCTTCGACTCCTACATGACAATGGACGCACAAATAGGGTCAGTGGTCAGCGGATCTCACCATCTGCTACGTCTACTACGCAAACTTACTCCTTTCATTCCCAAAGAAGACCGTGGTGGGAGCAATTGTAAACTCCAGATTGGATTATGCAAATGCCATTTACCTCAGACTCCCAAAGTACCAAATCGTCTGCAAGTCGTTCAAAATACGGCCGCCAGACTAGTGACTGGGAAAAAACCCTGGGAATCAATCTCACCTTCACTGAGAACCCTTCATTGGTTGCCAGTAAAAGACAGAATTGCTTTTAAAGCACTCTGTCTAACGCATAGATGTATCCATGGAAATGCCCCCCATTATCTATGCGATAAAAGCTCACAACTCCAATCGCATCCTGCGATCCACCAACCAAAACCTGCTCCAAATACCGAAAGTCAATTACAAGTCCAAAGGAGAAAGAAGATTCGCGGTCCAAGGTCCCAGACTATGGAACGCTTTACCAACCAGCATTCGGTTGGAGGAAAACCATTTAGCATTCAGGAGAAAGATCAAAACTCATCTCTTTTGATATCAAAGAGACAGGAACAACAAGCGCCCAGAGGCGATTTCGTTTGCATGTGCCGCGCTATATAAGTTCTTCATTCATAATCCCTGTAAGCAGGCCCGGATTTACTCCCTTTGCCGCCCCAAGGCCGGGTCCTTCAATGCCGCCCCCCGCCTGCGCAGTACAGGGAGGACATGCTGCCGAGAACCATCTCACCTCCTCTTCCCTCTGTTTTCTCTCCTTTCACCATCCGTGACATGACAGGGGGGGAACTCCCGAAATAAAAGTGAAAGTGTCCTCTCCTCTCAGCTGCAGTGCCGCCCCTGCACCTACTGCCGCCCAGAGGCCTGGCCTTGTTGGCCTTGGCTGGAATCCGGCCCTGCCTGTAAGGTTTATTATTTTTGTTATCTGTGTCCCATTGCAGAGATTTCCCTTCACTTCCTGTCCCATAGCCAAACAGGAAATGAGAGGAAATCTCTGCCAATTAAGGGACCCCCCCCCCAAGTCACCGGAACTAGTGTCCCCAGTGGATGATTTCCCCTCTATTACTGTTCTGGGGACAACCCAAAATGTGGGATTTTCTTTTACTTTCACTTTCAATGATAATGGTAAACATGACAAATAGAGAGGGTGAAACTCCCTAACGGGGGCACAGACAGCAATAAAAACTGACAGGTGTAATCCACCTCAACTCTATCCAAAACAAAAAAATAAAAAAGTTTTAACTTTAGTTACATACCTCCCAACTTTCTGAGATGGGAATGAGGGACACCTATCAGCAAAAGTATGCAGGCATAGGACACACCCCTTGCCATGCCCCCTTAAAGGAGAATTGTACAAAAAAATAGGATTGGTTAAACCCACAAGTGCTTTTTTTACCACTACTATTCCTTTATATTGGCTTATGGAATTTACAAATGCAGCAGAAACCAGATGAAAGGTTTAGCACTGGGAAACACTTTTTGATAGATAAAAAGTGCATTTTATGATCAACTATATAGATCAGACCAAAATGAGGGACAAATGAGGAGAATGAGGGACAGAGGGATATTGCTCCAAATCTGGGACAGTCCCTCGAAATCAGGGACAGTTGGGAGGTATGTAGTTATACTTTAACCACTTCCCGACCTCCTCATGTAGATATACGTCAGCAGAATGGTACGGACAGGCACATGTACGTACCTATACGTCCTCTGCTAGACGTGGGTGGGGGGTCCGATCGGGACCCCCCCCCCCGGTACATGCGGAGGTCGGGTCCGCTCGGGGAGCGATCCGGGACGACGGCGCGGCTATTTGTTTTTAGCCGCTCCGTCGCGATCGCTCCCCGGAGCTGAAGAACGGGGAGAGCCGTGTGTAAACATGGCTTCCCCGTGCTTCACTATGGCGGCGCATCGATCGAGTGATCCCTTTTATTAGGGAGACTCGATCGATGATGTCAGTCCTACAGCCACACCCCCCTACACTAGTAAACACATACACAGTGATCCCTAAATGTTACAGCGCCACCTGTGGTTAACTCCCAAACTGCAACTGTCATTTTTACAATAAAGAATGCAATTTAAATGCTTTTGTTTGCTGTGAAAATGACAATGGTCCCAAAAATGTGTCAAAATTGTCCGAAGTGTCCGCCATAATGTCGCAGTCACGAAAAAAATCGCTGATCGCCGCCATTACTAGTAAAAAAAAATAAAAAAAATAAAAATGCAAAAAAACTATCCCCTATTTTCTAAACGCTATAAATTTTGCGCAAACCAACCCATAATCGATTATTGCGATTTTTTTTACCAAAAATAGGTAGAAGAATATGTATCGGCCTAAACTGAGGAAAATTTTTTTTTTTTTATATGTTTTTGGGGGATATTTATTACAGCAAAAAGTAAGAAATATTAAATTTTTTTTAAAATTGTCGCTCTATTTTTGTTTATAGCGCAAAAAATAAAAACCGCAGAGGTGATCAAATACCACCAAAAGAAAGCTCTATTTGTGGGGAAAAAAGGACACCAATTTTCGCGCAATTGTCTGTTAAAGCGACGCAGTCCGGAACTGTAAAAACCCCTTGGGTCTTTAGGCAGCAATATGGTCCGGGGCTTAAGTGGTTAAAGTGCAACAATAAAAATTAAAAATTTCTTTATATATAGTGCCTGGGGGGTCCCCTTAGTCTGCCTGTAAAGTGGTGCATCTGCAGCATACATAAAACATGCTACAGCAAAAATGAAATTTTGTAAAGAAAAAAATATCCCATTTAAAATGACGTGTGGTTACAATTTCTGGCACTCGGCTATTAAAAGAAAAAGAAAAAATGTCAGGGGGGTGGTGCCACTGGGTGACCAGGTGGCCCCGCCCCTTGCCTATATAAGAAATGTCAAAGCACAGAGCGGGCATATAGCGGGAGGCCTCTCAGGAGGCGGGAGCGTTTTGATTTTTTTTTTTACATTTTTCTGGGTCTGGCGGGCGGCATTATTGACGATGGATTTACATTGAGGGACAATATTGTTTTTATAAAGGAATTGTCAAAAACTGTCTCTTGTCTATATTATATGTTTACACTTTTTTTGTGAATGGTTTAGGGTACTATGGGCCAGATTCTCGTAGAACTCCGGCGGCGTAACGTATCGTGTTTACATTACACCGCCGCAAGTTTTCAGCGTAAGTGCCTGATTCACAAAGAACTTACCTGTAAACTTGCGGTGGTGTATCGTAAAGACGTCCGGCGCAAGCCCGCCTAATTCAAATGGGGCGTGTACCATTTAAATTAGGCACGCTCCCGCGCCGAACGTTTTGCGCATGCTCCGTTCGCAATTTTCCAGACGTGCTTTGCGTGAAATTACGGCAACCCAAACGTGTTTGTGAATGGCGATGTGCGTAACGTACTTACGCCGTACTTACGCCGAAAAAAAAAAAAAAATATTAAAATTCGAAGCGGGAACGACGGCCATACTTTAACATGGCTGGTGTAAAGTTAAGCAATGAAAAACATTGCTTAACTTTGCAACGGGAAAAAACGACGTTACGCACGCGAGTAGCTTCGTGGATCACCGTAAAAGATAATTTGCATACCTGACGCTGGAAAACGACGCGAACTCCACCCAGCGGCGGCCAAAGTATTGCAGCCTAAGATCCGAAGGCGTACGAAGCCGTAAGCCTGTCGGATCTTAGCCAAAAGCCATCGTATCTTGTTTGTGAATCACAAACTAAGATACGACGCGGCAAATTTGTTCTGTGAATCTGGCCCTATGTACCAAATACCCATTCACATAAGTGGGTGGGGGGGAATCTAAGGCCCAGATTCTCAAAAAAACGCCTATCTTTAGGCGGGCATAGCGTATCTCAGATACACTACGCCACCGTAACTTAGAGCGGCAGGTCCCGTATTCAGAAACATCTTCCGCTCTAAGTTACGGCAGCGTAGTGTATCTGATACGGCGTAAGCCCGCCTAATTCAAACTAGGCTGGTAGGGGGCGTGTTGTATGTAAATGTTTTGTGACCCCACGTAAATGACGCTTTTATCGAATGGCGCATGCACGCGCATGCTCAGTATCATGTCGAATTTTCAAAGTAAATTACGCCCGCTCAATGCCTAGTCGACGTGAATGTAACTTACGTCCAGCCCCATTCACAGACGACTTACGCGTGAAAAATTTGACGCTGTTCCGACGTCCATACCTAACATTGGTATGCCTCATCTACGCCTCATATAGCAGGGGTAACTTTTCGCCCGTAAACGACGTAAAAAACGCGCCGGGCGCACGTATGCTTGAGAATCGGCGTATCTAGCTCATTACCATATTCAACGCGTAAATTGACGGAAGCGCCACCTAGCGGCCAGCGTAAATATGCAACTTAGATACGACGGCGTAGGAGACTTACGCCGGTCGGATCTAAGACAAATCTAAGAATCAGGTGTATAGATACGACGCCTCACACTCAGAGTTACGACGGCGTATCTGGAGATACGCCGGCGTAACTCCTTTGAGAATCTGGGCCTAAGGGTTAAAGGGAACTTCCAGATTCCAATAAACCCCCCCGCCCGCAGCCCCCAACAGCCACAGCACAGGGTTGTGAGGAAAAGGCCCTTGCCCCCTTCAGTATGGGGACAAGGTGCTTTGGGGTGGGGGGGGGCTGAGCTGCCCCAAAGCACCCACCCCCCGTTTTGAGGGCATGGGGCTTGGTATGGTTCAGGAATGGGAGGCTGCATGCCTTTATAAGGGTCTGGTATGGATTTTGGAGTGAGGCCTGACTGGGCAAAAATGTGCCCAAAGACAGCGCAGAATGCACTGTAGGGTGTTCGTCTGGTCAAACACCCGGCAAACACCCTGCAAATTTAGGTGTTTTGTGAACAGCTGAACAGACAAAGGTTCGGCCCACACTCGTGCTCGGGCCAAAATGTTCGCTCATCCCTAACAGAGAGATTGTTCCCTCTGTACAGAGCTCTGTGTTGATTGTCAACACAGGGCTCTGGGCTGTGATTAGACAGGTAGGTCCTGGCCATAAATCATTGGCTGGTGTTCTGACAATATGGGTCCCCTGTCGGAAAATGCCCAGGCTGGACTGCGCATGCACAAACGGAGCTGCCAATAAATTGCAGAGGATGAACAGCTGTTTATCAGCTGTACATGCGCCTGCGCAATACGCTGCCGCACGCTCCCGATGCTCAGACGGGTGATTCATTGAACACAACAAGGGACAGATGCATACAGAAGAGGCCACATGATGGGCAGAGCTTTTCTCAAAGGGGAGGATGTATGATTATTCATTGAACACAACAAGTGGCGGATGCATACAGAACAAAGACGTGTAGTTTATTGAGAAAACCATCCCTCGAAAAAGCACCCACGCCCCTTTGCGAAAAGCACTGCCCATCATGCGTCCTCTTCCCCTTGTTGTGTTGAATGTATAATAACCATACATCCGCCCCTTTGAGAAAAGCATCCGCCCCTTGTTGTATTCAATGAATAACCCGCCCCGAGCATCGGGAGCAAGCAGCATGTTGATTGCGCATGCACCGTGTACAGGTGAGGAACATCTGTTCATCCTCGGAGATTTTCGGTGGATCCGTTTGCACCTGTGCAGTCCAGCCTGGGCCTTATCCAACAGGGGGCCCATATCAACAAGACACCGGGACCTGCTGGCAGCGATGTACCAGTGCAACTGAGATTTTTCCTGAGAGGCAGGGGAATTTATGTTTGGAGAGAATTTGCGAAAATTTGAATTTTAACACATATGAGAAAAAAAAGGCTCTGGCAGCATTTTAGTCAACAGAAAATGTTATGATGGGATGACTTGGTAGACAATTGCCATCCACTCACCCAGGATAATGGCGGAAAGCCCTTAGAACTAGGGTGCTCAACCTGTGGCCCTCCAGATGTTGCCAAACTACAATTCCCACCATGCCTCAGACTTTGGGAGTCAAGCTTGTAACTATCAACAGGGCCGATCCTAGGGTCACAAACGCCTGGGTGCAGAAATATTTCTGGCGCCCCTACATGGGCGTGGTCATTTTATGAAATCCTCCCCTTTACAAATGTTTCTATGGCAATAACAACCACAAAGATGCTCCCCCACAAAGTCTTCATTACCCAGTGATCCTTACATGATCTCTTAACAATAAACAAAATACAGGAAGAGAAGCAGAGTACTTTATTGGGACCTGGAGGGGGGTGTCTCTGATGGACACAGAGAGGGCTTCTGTTAGAGAGTCTGTTAGAAAGATCCCCCAGACATACTACAGACATGATACAGGAGAAGGTCAGAGACTGCAGACATAGTACAGGAGATGGTCAGAGACTGCAGACGGTCAGAGACTGCAGACATACAGTAATACAGGAGACGGTCAGAGACTGCAGACATAGTATAGGTGATGGTCAGAGACTGCAGACACAGTACAGGAGACAGTCAGGCCTCGTACACACGGCCGAGTTTCTCGGCAAAAACCAGCAAGAAGCTTGCTGGGTTTTTTTTTTGCCGAGGAAACGGTCGTGTGTACACTTTTCAACGAGGAAACCGCCGAGGATCTCGTCGGGCCAAAAAGAAAGCATGTCTTCTTTTTCCTTGAAGGCAATGGGAAAATTTGGCTCGCCGAGATCCTCGGCGGCTTCACAAGGGACTCGACGAGCAAAACGATGTGTTTCGCCTGTCGAGTTCCTCGGACGTGTGTACGAGGCTTCAGAGACTGCAGACATAGTACAGGAGATGGTCAGAGACTGCAGACATAATAACACTAAATCTGGATGGACACAAACAAGGAGAGAAGGAGGGAGGGGAGAAGGAGGGCACTTTGACGCCCCCACCTCTGCAGGCGCCTGGGTGCAAGGCACCCTGTGCACCTTGCCTAGGATCGGCCCTAACTATCAACTTTCCAATTCCTCATGGGACTTGTAGTTCTGCAGCAGCTAGAGGACCACAGGTTGAGCACCCATGCCTTAGATTGGTCCATAAACATAAAATTGGTTGAACTATTCCAAAGGTAAAAAGTGAATAAAGAAAATGCGGGCATCGGTCAAACATGGAGGTGATCATTGATGGCTGTTGGAGTTTTATGAGGGTTTCTTATCATTGACAAACAAGGTGGGAAATAAAAAACTCTGACGTAGGTTCAGCCACTCCTGGAGGAATGAATTTTGGCTTGCAAAGGAAATTTATGCTTAGGGCTAAGCATGCCAATTAGTGCTTTATTTATTTTTTGGAGGGTGGGGATTTTTGCCTGACACACGTTGCTCATACATCTTGGGAGGGGAGGGCAGTTTGGCATCTTTGACATGGGTGCTAAATTACCTTGTCCCGGCACTGTCCCAAGTCATAAAACCATCGTAAAATAATAAGCCTGTCTCAAACAGTTGATAATATCTCGAGATTCCCCGATTCATCATGGGATGTAAAACAAACTAATTTATCCAGGAATGGCTGAACCTACGTCAGAGTTTTTTTCTTTCCCACCTTGTCTGTCAATGATGAGAAACCCTCATAAAACTCCAACCATCAATGATCACCTCCATGTGTTACCGATGCCCGCCTTTTCTTTATTCACTTTTTTACCTTTGGAATAATTCAACCAATTTTGGGGTAGATTCACGTAGATCGGCGTTTCTTTGTGCGGGCGTAACGTATCCTATTTACGTTACGCCTCCGCAACTTTTACAGGCAAGTGCCGTATTCTTAAAAGAAAGTTGCGGCGGCGTAGCGTAAATAGGCCGGCGTAAGCCCGCCTAATTTAAATAGTGGAATAGGTGGGCGTGTGTTATATAAATTAGGCTTGACCCGACGTGATTGACGGTTTTCCCGAACGGCGCATGTGCCGTCCGTGGAATTTCCCAGTGTGCATTGCTCCAAAGTACGCCGCAAGGACGTCATTGGTTTCGACGTGAACGTAAATGACGTCCAGCCCCATTCACGGACAAATTATGCAAACAACGTAAAAAATTCAAAATTTCGACGCGGGAACGACGGCCATACTTAACATTGGTACGCCGCACTTACGCCACCATATAGCAGGGGTAACTATACGCCGGGAAAAGCCTAACGTAAACAGCGTAAATGTACTGCGTCGGCCGGGCGTACGTTTGTGAATTTGCGTATCTTGCCGATTTACATATTTCGACGCGTAAATCAGCATACACACCCCTAGCGGTCAGCGGAAAAATGCAGTTACGATCCGACGCCGTAAGAGACTTACGCCGGTCGGATCTAAAATAAATCTATGCGTAACTGATTCTATGAATCAGGCGCATAGATACGACCGGCCGGACTCAGAGATATGACGGCGTATCTGGAGATACGCCGTTGTATCTTCTCTCTGAATCTACCCCTTTATGTTTATGGACCTTCTAAGACAGTGGTTCTCAACCTTTTAGTGCTGTGACCCCTTGAGTTTTTTGCACTCCATGAGTCCCTTCCACTCGTACAGTATTAAAACCTCATAAGGTACATTTTAGGATGTATCACTCTCTTTGTTCTCCTTTCTTTCCCTTTTATCTCTCTATATCCTGATTTATTTTTTTCCCCATCTCTCTCTCTAGGTTTCTCTCTTGTTTTTTTTCTCTTATTCGTTCTCTCCCTTTTTCTTTCTTCCTCCCCCTCTTTTCCTCTCTCTTCTATGTATTGTTTTTTTATTCCTTCTGTTACTCCTTGGTGGGGGGGAAATGGGATGACTGGCAGTGCTGGCGGGGAGTTGGGATGAGTGGGAGTGCTGGGGGGGGGGAGTCAGGTCACCTGTGGCCAAGTGACAAGTGCACCTCGTGGGGGTCAGGGATGCACCATAGGGTAGTGAACCCTATAGCCGACTGCTGCAACCAGAGAGGAAGCGTGAACCCAAGATCGCCCAGGGCACGGAGTCTAAGACCCAGCTTTGTGTTCACCAGAGCCTCTAGTGGTGAGGATGGCCTTCACCGCAGCTGGATCCAGGTCACGACCCCTGGGATCCCCTAGGTCACGCTCCATAGAGAGAGAGGGGAAGCAGCAAACAGGACAAACGGTAGTGATGGGTACTCCGAGGTCAGGGCAACAGGCAGACTAGGGTAACCGAGGGACAGGCAAAAGGTCAAGGGCACAGGCAAACAGGAGAAGTCATTGACGAGACAAAAAACGGTACACAGGAAGGTAATCGTAGCAGACTGCAGACAGGAACTTGAGCAAACAACACTGTTGAACAGTACTGCAGGCCTGTAGTGCAATAGTTAATATAGACTTCCTGGGATGGCCTGGGTGGGGCCATACAGGAAGGAGAGGAGATAAGAAGGTAACCAGAACAGAGTCAGGCCTCTAATGGACAGATGGAAACAGGTAAGCTGCCAGACTATTGCATATCCATGACAGGGGGAGTTCTAATCAGCCAAATTTGGTGCTCTTGATCAAGACCATCTGCTGATCTGAGAACTGTAGTGGGGACTTTTAATGGCAACTGTAATCACAGGTAGTGTTACTCATTGTGTCTCCGACTTTGTGATGTCTCGTAGAAGTGACACCTTCGCTGAAATCAGGAGAGGTCCCCTCCAGCCCCTCCCACTTCACATTCCCCACCAGTCAGCTGACCTCTAGTCTCTACCCCCCAGAACTGAATGGGCGGCTGTGAAGAGACTAAGTGGGCAGCCGTGGACTCCAGGAACAGCCCAACTGGGTGGCCACAGGCTCCAGAGACAGCCCTGCCGTGCAGTTGCACGAAGGCTGGGAGAGTGGTGCGGGCTTCAGGAACAGCCCAGGATTTGGTGACCTCTGGAAAATCATCATTTGACCCCTGAGGGGGTCCCGAACCCCAGGTTGAGAACCACTGTTCTAAGGGCTTTCCGCCATTATCCCGCGTGAGTGGATGCCAAGTCATCCCATCATAAAATTTCCTGTTGACTAAAATGCTGCCAAAGCCTTTTCTTTCGCACATGTGTTAACTCCTTGGCGCCGGCCATATGCATATCTGTGTTTGTAACTAGACATGTGCACTGCCGAAAAATTTGTTTTGTTTTCTTCTGTTTTTTTTTTTTTCTTTTCATTCTTCGGGTCATTCATTATGATCGCAACTCGTAAATTTGTAAAATTTGAAAATTCGTAAATTTGAAAATCTGAAAATAAAAAAAGGAAATCCAAAAATTTGAAAGAATAACTAACTGATAAAAACTATTAAATTATATTAAAACATTAAGCCCTGTACACACACGATCGGATATCTGATGGAATCTAATCCGATGGATTTTTTCGTCGAAAATCCTTTCATCAGTCTTGCGTACACACCATCAGTCAAAAATCCGACTGTGCCAAAACGCGGGGTTGTAAAACACTACGACGTGCTGAGAAAAAAGTTCAATGCTTCCGAGCATGCGTCGAGTTGATTCTGAGCATGCGTGGATTTTTGACTGATTGACTTCCACACAGACGATCGTTTTTTTTCTATCGTTTTTTTATAGGAAAAATTTTAAAACATGTTGTATTATTTTTCACCGATGCAAAACAAACCGATGGGGCCCCCACACGATCGGTATGTCTGATGAAAACGGCCCATCGGTCTGTTTTCGTCGGACAAACCGATCGTGTGTACAGGGCTTCAGAGTTCTAAAAGCAGGGAGGCAGGCATTTGTAAGCGGGCAAGTATGCATCGGGAGCTCACCGATACCCCACCGGCTACCGCGCTGGGAGCATGGTTAAGTTATAAATAGACAAGTGCAATTTGTTTCTTTCCGAATTCGTATTTTCATAAATTTTATTGAAAACCCCAAAATTTTGAAAATCTGAAATAATAACTAATAACTTAACCACTTAAGCCCCGGACCATTTTGCTGGTCAATGACCGGGCCACTTTTTTGCGATTCGGCACTGACAATTGCGCGGTCGTGCGATGTGGCTCCCAAACAAAATTGGCGTCCTTTTTTCCTACAAATAGAGCTTTCTTTTGGTGGTATTTGATCACCCCTGCGGTTTTTATTTTTTGCACTATAAACAAAAATAGAGCGACAATTTTGAAAAAAAAAAATTTTGCTGTAATAAATATTCCCCAAAAATATATAAAAAAATGTTTTTTCCCTCAGTTTAGGCCGATACGTATTCTTCTACCTATTTTTCGTAAAAAAAATCACAATAAGCGTTTATTGATTGGTTTGCGCAATAGTTATAGCGTCTACAAAATAGGGGATAGATTTATGGCATTTTTATTAATATTTTTTTTTTACTAGTAATGGCGGCGATCAGCGATTTTTATCGGTACTGTGACATTATGGCGGACACTTTTGACACATTTTTGGGACCATTGGCATTTTTATAGCGATCAGTGCTATAAAAATGCATTGATTACTATAAACATGTCACTGGCAAAGAAGGGGTTAACAATAGGGGTGAGGAAGGGGTTAATTATGTTCCCTGGGTATGTTCTAACTGAAGGGGGGGTGGACTGACTAGGGGAAATGACTGATCGCTCTTCATACATTGTATGAACAGACGATCAGTAATTTCTCCCCCTGAAAGGACCGGTAGCTGTGTGTTTACACACACAGCTACCGGTTCTCGCTCTGTAACGAGCGATCGCGCCCGCCGGCACTCGCATCGGCGCCAGGGGCTGCAATGCAAAATCACGTTATATTACGTGATTTTGCGCAGCCGAGCCGACCTGCCGCTGTAAAACTACAGTGGGCGGTCGGCAAGAGGTTAACTATTGCTAACTATTAAATTATAGGTATTGGAATTTCTTTTCAAATTTGGCTGTTCGTGAACGTAACATACAAATTTATCAGGAATAACGAATGCCGGAATTAAACAGATGTAACGGAACAAATTATTAATAAATAATAATAAAACTTTTTTTTTATTATTATTATTGTTATTTGTTATTATTAATTTGTTATGTTCCATTCGTTTAATTACGGCATTCGTTATTTCAGATAAATTCGTAACTTCGGATAGATTCGTATTTTTTACGTTCATGAACAGCCAAATTTGAAAGGAAATTCCAATACCCATTATTTAATAGTTAGTAATAGTTAAGTTATTATTAGTTAGTTAACTATTTCAGATTTTCGAATTTTTCGTGTTTTCAGATTTCCGAATTTATGAATTCAGAAGGAAACAAATTGCACTTGTCTATTTATAACTTAACCGTGCTCCCAGCGCGGTAGCCGGTGGGGGATCGGTAAAATCCCGATGCATACTTGCCCGCTTACAAATGCCTGCCTCCCTGCTTTTAGAACTCTTTAACCACTTCAGCCCCGGAAGAATTTGTCCCCTTCCTGACCAGAGCACTTTTTGCGATTCGGCACTGCATCACTTTATCCACTTTACCACCGGACCAATTTTGGCACTTCTCTCCTTCATGTAAAAATCAAATTTTTTTGCTAGAAAATTAATCAGAACCCCCAAACATTGTGGGCCAGATCCAGAGGGAATTAGATGGGCACAGCGTATCAGAGATACACTACGCCGCCGTACCTTTCCTGGCGGATCTTCGAATCCTCAAAGAATTTGCGCCTTAAGTTACGGCGGCGTAGTGTATTTCTGGCGGCGGAATTCAAATAGGCGTGCAGGGGGCGTGATTCATTTAGGACGTCATTTTTTTAACTTAGACGTGAATTAAGTCCATCCCTATTCACGGACGACTTACGCAAAAAAAAAAAATTCAAATTTCGACGCGGGAACGACAACCATACTTAACATGGGAAGTCTATCTATACGCCGCAAAATACCAGCTTTAACTATACGCCGGAAAAAGCCGACTACAGACGACGTTAGAAAATGCGACGACCGCACGTACGTTTGTGGATCGTCCTAAATCGCTAATTTGCATACCCGACGCGGAAAACAACGCAAACTCCACCCAGCGGGCACCGAAGTATTGCATCTAAGATCCGAAGGCGTACAAAGACGTACACCTGTCGGATCTAACACAAATGCCGTCGTATCTTGGTTTAGGAATTCAAACTAAAGATGCGACGCGGGAAATTTGAAAGTACCCCGGCGTATCAGTAGATACGCCGGTGTACTTGCTCTGTGGATCTGGCCCTGTATATTTGTTTTTTAGCAGACACCCTAGGGAATAAAATGGCGGTCATTGCAACTTTTTTTTCTCGCACGGTATTTGCGCAATCATTTTTCAAACGCCTTTTTTTTGTGAAAAAAAAAAACGGTTTCATGAATTAAAAAATAACAAAACAGTAAAGTTAGCCCAATTTTTTTGTATAATGTGAAAGATGATGTTACGCCGAGTAAATGGATACCTAACATGTCACGCTTTAAAATTGCGCACACTCGTGGAATGGCGCCAAACTTCGGTACTTAAAAATCTCCATAGGTGACGCTTTAACATTTTTTACAGGTTACTATTTTCGAGTTACAGAGGAGGTCTAGTGCTAGAATTGTTGCTCTCGCTCTAACGCACGCAACGATACCTCACATGTGGGGTTTGAACGGCGTTTACATATGTGGGCGGGACCTGCACGCGTGTTCGCTTCTGCGCGTGAGATAACGGGGACAGGGGCGTTTTGAAAAAAAAAATGATTTTATTTTTATTTTACTTAATTCTTTTTATTTTTACACTTTTTTTTAGATTTAATTTTTTATCATTTTTATTCCTATTACAAGTAATGTAAACATCCCTTGTAATAGGAATCAGTGTGACAGGTACTCTTTATGGAGAGATGTGAGGTCAATAAGACCCCACATCTCTCCTCCAGGCTGGAAAGCATGAGATCGGTGAAAAAAAATCACCGTTTACATGCCGACAGCCGCGATTGCGGCTTTGTTTACTTCCGGGTACCCGGGCGTGACGTCATAACATCGCGCCCGGGCCTTCCGACGGTCATAGAGATGACTGGTGACCATCTGGTCCATCTCTATGCTTTCCAGCACCGCCGACCGATTCACTCTCCGGGAGAGCCCGGAGAAGCACCGGATGGCGGCGGGAGGGGGGGACGTCCCCTCCCGCTGCCTATAAGAACGATCAAGCGGCGGGATCGCCACTTTGATTGTTCTTATCGTGAACAGAATCGGTGGCTGAAGATGGTAATATCTGAATAATGCCTGTAGCTGCCCCCATCGTTCAGATATCACCGCACAAAGCCGAGGACGTCCCAGGGACGTCCTCGGTCGTCAAGAGGTTAACTGACAATTGCGCAGTCGTGCAACGTTGCATCCAAACAAAATGTACGTCCCTTTTGTCCCACAAATAGAGCTTTCTTTTGGTGGTATTTGATCACCTCTGCGGTTTTTATTTTTTGCGCTATAAACCCCCCCAAAAAACCGACACTCTAAGCGGACAGATCCGGTCGTGTGTAGGCCCGAGCGGACAATTGTCCGGCGGATCGGACAGTTCCCAGCGGATAAAAATTTCTTAGCATGCTAAGAAATCTGTCCGCTGGAAACCTGTCCGTCGGACAAATCCGGTCGTCTGTACAGACTCACCGGACTTGTCCGACCGACCGCCATCCTTCGCATGCGTCCAAGTGATTCGACGCATGCGTGGAAGTATTTACCTTCCAGGGTCGCGCACGTCGCCGTGACGGCGCGGCCACGTCGCGACACGTCACCGCGTATGTTTTCCGCGGGGATTTTGGTCTGATGGTGTGTACAACCATCAGACCAAAATCCGGCAGCGGACATATCCGATGGAAACGGTCCGGCGGACCGTTTTCATCGGATAATCCGCTGGTGTGTACGGGGCCTAATTCTTCCCAAAGGTGTTCTATCGGGTTGAGGTCAGGCCAGTCAAGTTCCTCCACCCCAAACTCGCTCATCCATGTCTTTATGGACCTTGCTTTGTGCACGGGTCCCAATCATTTGGTGGAGGGGGGGATTATGTTGTGGGGGCTGTTTTTCAGGGGTTGGGCTTGGCCTCTTAGTTCCAGGGAAAGGAACGTTTAAGGAGTCAGCATACCAAGACATTTTTTTTTTAAAGTGAATGTCACCAATCTAGTGGTTAGATAATGACTTTTATGAATTCTTGTTGATTGCTCAGGGAGAAGTTTCGGAAATGCTGCAATGCCTCCTTTTCAATGATCGTGACGCAGGAGAACACTCCGATTGGACATACAATTCACTATGATGGAGATAAAGGAAGTAAAAATGTCACAGAGAAACTTTACAACTTGTTTCCAGAGGTGAGCGCCAGCCAAGAACCCAAATATTGTGCAGATGGGGCAATATTCCTCCCACTGACACCAACAATGGGACACAATCCTACCCAATGATATTAACAATGGGGCACTATGCTTCTACTGACACCAATAATGGGGCACTATTCCTCCCACTGATATTAACAATGAGGCATTATACTTCTACTGACACCAATGATGGACACTATTCCTCCCACTGATACCAATGATGGAGCCCTATTCCTCCCACTGATACCAACAATGAGGCACTATTCCTCCCACTGACACCAATGATGGGACACTATTCCTCCCACTGATACCAACAATGAGGCACTATTCCTACCACTGACACCAATGATGGGACACTATTCCTCCCACTGATACCAACAATGAGGCACTATTCCTCCCACTGACACCAATGATGGGGCACTATTCTTCCAATGATACCAATTATGGGGTATTGCTTACTCCCATTGATGGCTGGCAGCGCAGAGAGGCAAGCACTGGATTCACAAAGCACTCGCTCCCACTCGCTGTTAAAGATACGCTGGGTTTCCTCGGCATAAGCCAGCGTAGGTGGAAGTGGGCGTGAGCCAATGCTAATGAGGCGTGACCCCATGCAAATGGTGCCACTCTTATCACTAGACATTTTGTTTTGGAATTTTGGTTTCGTCCGAAAAATACATTTATTTAGTTACTCCCGAAATTCGTTTTTATTTATTTAGATTTGTTAAAATATGCATTAGTCCGAAAATCCGAATTAAGGTAGAATCTGTCATTGAAGGCTTATGGTGTCTGTCGGAAGTTCTAAGAAGATTCGACCAAGCAGCTAAACTGTACGATGCCGCAATCGTACATTTCCGGTCACATGCTCCACCTACAAGCTATAATAGAATTTTAATGTTGTATGACACTAGTAATAATTATATTTATAAATTATTATTACCAGTCAGCCAACATTAGAATTCTTCTATAGCCTATGGGCGGAGCATTTGACCGCAAATGTCCGCTTGCGGCGATCGTATGTTTTTAGCTGCTTCGTTGAATCTTCATTTCTCTATAATGTCAAATCTTTTCTCTCTATGTTGAATCTTCATGTCTCTATAATGTCAAATCTTTTCTCTCTATGTAGAATAATCTTGGACTAATAGAGTTAAGGTTAGGCACGTTCAACCGCAGGTTCGATAGACACAGATCGCTATTGTCACCATCATGTCGAATCTTCTATCTTTATCGAACTGTTGTCGCAACAAAACGAAAATTAAGCATTTTTTATATCGGATCTTTTGGATTTCGGATTCCGTGCGTTTGTTATTGTTTTTGTTAAAACGAACGTAAAAAATACATGAAATTCGGACGAAAATGCTTTCGGACGAAAACGAATCTACGGCCCATATTCTCTGTAAAAATCCGCGGGCTGCGCTTAAGGCACTTACACTCCGCTGTCCCAACTTACAGGAGCAAGTGTTGTATTCCCCAAACACTTGCTCCATAAGTTGGGACGGCGGAGTGTAAATGCCCCGGCGTAGCCTGGCGGATCTCCAAGGGGGCGGCTTGTATTCAAATTAAGTGCGCCCCCGATTCTAATGAACTGCGCATGCGCCGGGCTTCAAAAAGCCCAGTGCGCATGCTCCAGTTCTCGGCGGAAAACGTCAATGACGCCGACGTGTGCGTCATTGACGTAAAGTCGTATTCAAGAACGACTTACGGAAACGACGTACCCGACGAAAAAACACGACGCGGACCCGACGCCATCCGTAACATGGCCTACGTGGGACTTGCGGAAATTTACTCCTCATATAGCAGGACTAAATTTCCGCTTACGGAAACGACGTTAGCGACTGTTACGTGACGCGAACTCGTTCAGGAATCGGCGTAGAAGGATCATTTGCATACGCAAATGAGTCCTTCACGTAAATGCCATCTAGCGGCGGCCGGCGTCATTACATTTAAGATCCGCCAGTGTAAGTGACTTACAGATGGCGGATCTTAAGTGTATCTATGCGAAAATTATTCTAAGAATCAGTCGCATAGATACACGGGCCAAAAAAGGGAGATACGATGGAGTATCCTGAGATAACTTCTATGAGAATATGGCCCTACATGTTTACCGGTCATGTGAAAGTATTCATGCCTACCGATTGGCAGTTAGACCCAAGCACTGTCATGGGATAAAAGAGGAAAGACTCCCTAGTGCCGCACATCCATGAAGTCTAGTAGTAGTGATAAGAGTGGCAACCTCAACCTGGGATCCCACCAGGCATTGCACCCAATGCATTTCTGTCCTCCCCTGGAGCTTAAGCTCTGGGGGCAGAGCTTACATGCTGGGGGCATGGTCCCCTCCCCCACCTCCCTTCCCTTAGGGTTAAGGTCAGGGTCAGGGCATTCATGTCTCTGCAATAAACCATTGCGCCCAGGGCAACCAACCTTCCTACCCACCCCTTGTCCCAGCCCTGCTTATCGCTACTACTAGACTCCATGGATGTGCGGCACTAAGGAGTCCTTTCTCTTTTACCTCCAGTGAATACAGGAGCTGGGATGAGCTCCTTCTCCTTTGCCGAAACTCCTGCTGTGAATGTGGAATCATCTAGATCAGGGATCTCGTAATTACGGCCCTTCAGCTGTTGCGGAACTACATGTCCCATGAGGCATTGTAAAACTCACATTCACAGACATGACTAGGCATGATGGGAATTGCAGTTCCTGAACAACTGGAGGGCCATAGTTTGAAGACCCCTGGTCTAGAATACTCCCCATACTGACGGAACCTGAGCGGCACACTAATCTATTGTGGGTCATTGTCACAGGGGAGGAGGTTACAGAAGACAAACAAGCCCTATCAGTCCAAGTTGAAGTAGACATCTGTTGCAATTGATTTTGCCGCCTCTCTTTCATAGGCGAGGTTGACCTTGTTGATAGATTAATTGTTGATGATGAAGACTGTGACTTCTGAAGTATTAGATGTGGGGTTTTTGATTTTTATACTGCTTTGGTTGACATATCAGACCAATGAGGAATAGAGGTCTCTGGGTAACACCTAATCCTGCCATTGATTTCCTTGGTATTCAAGCCATGAATAGAGCTCCAATAAGGTTGGATTATGAACAGATCTCTCTTTTATTCCAGAGGTCCCCATTCCATAAGCCAATCAAAAGATGCGCAGTGGTGGGCAATGGAGGAATTTTAAACAACAGCTTCTGTGGTGCTGAAATTGACCGGACTGACTTTGTATTTAGGTAAGAGTAAAATAAGAGAATGCCTAATGAAGCAATTTAAATTGACAATTTTTTTTTCTTATTTTAGGATTTTCAGATTTTTCAATTTTAAAATTTTAAAATTTTTCAATTTACAAATTTACGAAGTAAGAGTAAAATAAGCGAATGCCCAATGAAGCAATTTAAATTGACTATGGGCCTCTCCCACCTTTAGCTATACCATTTTCTTTCTATATTATTTATTACTAATTTGTTACTGTGAATAATTTGTAACTTCAGATAAATGTGTATTTGTTACGTTCACTAACAGCCAAATTTAAAAGGAAATTACAATACCCATTATTTAATAGTTAGTTATTATTAGTTACTGTATTTATCGGGGTATTGCACGCTCCGGCGTATAGCGCGCACCCCTAATTTTGACCCTAAAATCCTGTAAAAAAACATTTTATTACATTTTACTACTTACAGTTTGGGGGGCTTGCCCGACGTCCATCGGGGGCCTCGTCCGGTCCGGTGTCCGTCTGCGGCCTCGGTGGTGTCCTCCCGGCTTCTCCCGTGCTGTCTTCATGTCGAATCCCCACTTGCCGCGCTCAGTTTGAAGCCTCCGCCGACGTATACCGAGCGCAGTACACTCGGGTATATTCGGCCAGGCTTGGCTTCTCATGCATAAACGTCACAGAGTGTGACTACGAGCGAAGCCGAGCCTGGCCGAATGTACCCGAGCGTACTGCGCTCGGTATATGTCGGCACAGGCATTCAAACACGGCGCGGGAAGCGGTATCGGCGTATATCGCACACCCACGATTTTGCCCTGATTTTCAGGGCAAAAAAGTGCGCGGTATACGCCGATATTTTTGGAATTTTCATTCTTTAGAATTTTTTGGATTTTCTTTCTTGTTTTAGGATTTTTAGATTTTAAAATTTACAAATTTACAAATTTTTGAAAATTACAAATTTTCGAATTTACAAAATTACTTATTTTTAAATTTACGAATTTACGAGGGTAAGAGTAAAATAAGAGAATGCCCAATGAAGCAATTTAAATTGACTATGGGCGTCTCCCACCTTTAGCTATACCATGTTCTAAATGTAATTATTTATTACTAATTTGTTATTGTGGATAATTTGTAATTTCAGATAAATGTGTATTCGTTACGTTCACTAACAGCCAATTTGAAGGGAAATTCCAATAACTATTTTTTTAATAGTTAGTTATTATTTCAAATTTTCTGATTTTTGTTCTTTCGAATTTATCGGATTTTCTTTATTATTTAAAGATTTTCAGATTTTCAAATTTTCAAATTTTCAAATTTTTAAATTTATGAAAATTACGAATTTTCGAATTTACGAAATTACAAATGTTTGAATTTAGAAGGTAAGAGTAAAATAAGCGAATGCCTAATGAAGCAATTTAAATTGATTATGGGCTCCTCGCACCTTTAGCTATACCATTTTTTTTCTTTATTATTTATTACTAATTTGTTACTGTGGATAATTTGTATTCATTACGTTCACTATCGGCCAAATTTGAAAGGAAATTCCAATACCTATAATTTAATAGTAAGTTATTGTTAGTTAGTTAGTTACTATTTAAAATGTTCTTTCTTTCGAATTGATCAGATTTTCTTTCTTATGTTAGGATTTTCGGATTTTAAAATGTATGAATTTTCAAATTTACAAATTTATGAAAATTACGAATTTTCAAATTTACGAAATTACAATTTTTTTTATTTTACGAATTTACGAGGTAGGAGTAAAATAAGAGAATGCCCAATGAAGCAATTTAAATTGACTATGGGCGTCTCCCACCTTTTAGCTATAACATTTTCTAAATAAAATTAATTAAAATGAAAATACTGTCCAATTTTTTAAGGAATTACAAGTTATTACTAGGTATTGTATATTGTAGTGTTCAGCCTTGAAATTATTGTAAACTCTCGTTTTTTTTTCTTATAAAAATAACAAACATGTTATACTAACCTGCTCTGTGTAATGGTTTTGCACAGAGAAAACCGAATCCTCCTCTTCTCAGGTCCCTCTTCTGTGCTCCTGGCTCCTCCCTCCTCTTGAGTGCCCCCACAGCAAGCAGCTCGCTATGGGAGCACCCGAGCCGAGTCACAGCTCCCTGTGTCCATTCAGACACAGAGCCCTGACCCAGCCTGGCCCCCTCTCTCCCCTGATTGGCTAGCTGACTTTTAATGCCAGCAGTGGCAGCCAATGGTGGCGCTTCTGTGTCTCAGCCAATCAGGAGGTAGAATCTCGGACAGAGAGGGACCTCAGGTAAGTGTTAGGGGGGCTGCTGCATACAGAAGGCGTTTTTATCTCAATGCATAGAATGCATCAAGATAAAAAAAAAACGATTACCTTTACAACCACTTTAAGACTTTGGCATCAGCTGGTTATAACTCAACATTGCAGCTCAAGTCTCTGCAGCGCACACCTGACCTAATCAAAAGTGCTTAAGTTGACTGCTGGACATTTAGCCTGAGCCTGACTGACAGGTTAATCTGTCTGCTCATGCATGGAAATGTATTGCAAAAGAACCCGTTTTCAACCTCACATTACATAACCAGGTAGTGCCACACAATGGATTGTCTTTGCTTCTGCTATAAGGCTAGGAGCCTACTGGCCAGTGGTGGCATAAATTCGGCCAAGATACGAGCGGCGTAAGTCTCCTACGCCGTCATATCTTTGGGTGCGCTTCCGTTGATTTCCGCGTTGAATATGTAAATGAGCCGATTTACGAACGTACGTACGCCCGTCGCAATTAGTTACGCCGTTTACGTAAGACATACGCCGGCGTAAAGTTAAAGCTGGTCTTTAGGTGGCGCAGCCCATGCAAGGTATGGACGTCAGAACAAGCGTATCATTTTACGTCGTTTACGTAAGTCGTACGCGAATAGGGCTGTGCGTAAGTTACGTTCACGTCATAGGCAGTGTTCGACGTATCTTAGGCATTCTATCTGACGCATGCGCACTGGGATACGTACACGGATGGCGCATGCACTGTTCGTTCGAAGCGTCATTTACGTGGGGTCATGTTTAATTTACATAAAACACGCCCACCTCTTCATCATTTGAATTCCGTGCACTTACGCCGGCACATTTATGCTACGCCGCCGTAACTTAGGACGCAAGTGGTTTGTGAATACTGCACTTGCCTCTCTAAGTTGCGGTGGCGTAGTGTAAATACGATACGCTACGCCCGCTCAATGTAACCCCGCCTTACGTGAATCTGGGCCATAGTGTCTGCAAACTATGGCCCAGATTCTCGTAGATGCACCTATCTATAGGCGGGCGTAGCATATCTCAGATACACTACGCCGCCGTAACTTAGTGAGGCAGGTCCCGTATTCACAAAGAACTTGCGCCCAAAGTTACGGCGGCGTAGTGTAATTTGCATATTCGACGTGGAAATATACGGAAGCGCCACCTAGCGGCCAGCGTAAATATGCAACTAAGATACGACGGCGTAAGAGACTTACGCCGCTCGTATCTAAGCTAAATTTATGCGTAACTGATTCTAAGGCCCCGTACACACCATAGAATCCATCCGCGGATAAATCCGAGCAAATGGGTTTCAGCGGATAGATCCTATGGTGTGTACACGCCAGCGGATCTGTTTCCGCGGATATTTCTCCCCTGGGCTGGATTCCAGCAGATCGAATATTTGCTGACATGCAGAAAAAATCCATCTGCTGGAGTCCATCCCAACGGATGGATCCGCTGGTCTGTACAGACTCACCGGATCCATCCGTCCGAAGGGATCCCCCGCATGCGTCGTAATGATTCGACGCATGTGTGGAATTCCTTATATGACAGCGTCGCGCACGTTGCCGCGTCATAATTGCGGCGACGGCGCGACACGTCATCGCCAGAGGATTTCGGCGCGGATTTCAATGCGATGGTGTGTACACTCCATCGTATGAAAATCCGCCGAAATCCTCGAGAGGATTTATCCGCAGAAACGGTCCGCTGTACGGTATTCGCGGATAAATTCTATCGTGTGTATGGGGCCTAAGAATCAGGTGCATAGATACGACGGCTCTCATTCGGACTTACGACGGCGTACGTGGCGATACGCCGTCGTAAGTCCTTTGAGAATCTGGGCCTATGGGAAGATTTATGGAATTATTTCTCTTTTTTTTTTTTACTAGTAATGGTGACGATCAGCGACTTATAGCGGGACTGCGACATTGCGGGGGACAAATCAAACATTAATGCCGCGTACACGCAGTCGGAATTTCCAATGGAAAAAGTCATATGGGAGCTTTTTATCGGATATTCCAACCATGTGTATGCCCCATCGGACTTTTTCCGTCTGAATTTCCGACGGACTTGGATAGAGAGCAGGTTCTTAAAATGTTACCAACGGAAAAAAAATTCCTATCGGAAAATCCATTTGTCTGTATGGAGCTCCGCCAGGAAAAAAAAACACACATGCTCGGAAACAATTTGACGCATGCTCGGAAGCATTGAACTTATTTTTTCTCGCCTCGTCGTAGTGTTGTACATTACTGCGTTCTTAACGCTCGAATGCTTCAGAGAACTTTAGTGTGATCGTGTGTATTCAAGCCAAGCTTGAGTGGAATTCCGTCGGAAAAACCATCCAACTTTTTTCTGACAATAGATTCTGTATACAGGGCATCAGTGACACTTTTTTGGGGACCAGTAACACTAATACAATGAGCAGTGCTAAAACAAATGCACTGTCACTGTACGAATGACACTGGCAGGGAAGGGGTAAACATCAGGGGCGATCAAAGAGTTAAATGTGCACCTAGGGAGTGTTTTCTAACTGTGGGGAGGGGGGAGGTGCTTCAACTGTGGGAAGACAGAGATCTGTGTTACGGCTTAGCAGAAACACAAGATCTCTGGCCCAGATTCAAAGAGATCTGCGCTACATTTGCGGAGGCGCAGGGCAACGATTTTGCCCTGCGCCCACGCAAATATTTTGCGCTGCCCTCGATTCACGGAGCAGTAGCCGGCAAAATTGCCCGGCGTAAGCGCGCGCAATGTAAATGATCCCGCCGGGGGCGGGAATCATTTAAATTAAGCGCGCTCCCGTGCCGAGCGTAGAGCGCATGCTCCGTCAGGAAACTTTCCCGACGTGCATTGCGGCAAATGACGTCGCAAGGACGTCATTTGCTTCAAAGTGAACGTGAATGGCGTCCAGCGCCATTCACGAATCACTTACGCAAACGACGTGAAATTCAAATTTCACGTCGCGGGAACGGCGGCTATACTTTAGCATTGGCTGCCCCTACTATTAGAAGGGGCAGCCTTACGCTAAAGATGCCGTATGGGAACTCCGTACCTTGCGTACGCAGGGCCCGCGCAACATTGTGAATCGGCGTAAGTATGCAATTTGCATACTATGCGCTGACCACAATGGGAGCGCCCCCTAGCGGTCAACGCAAGAATGCAGCCTAAAATCTGCGTGGCATAAGAGCCTTATGCCACGCAGATTTTAGGCTGCAGTCGGCGTAACGAGTTCTCTGAATCAGGAGAACTCATTACGCCGGCGCAAGTCAGCAATTGCGCTGCGTAACCTATGGTTACGCAGGCGCAATTGCTTACTGAATCTGGGCCTCTGTCTTCCCTACTAACAGAACGGCGACCAGCCTTGTTTACATAGGCAGACCACCGTTCTTCCTCTGTCGGTAACGATCGGGGACATCGGGTCTGCCGGACCCCGCTGATTGGCTCCCGCTGTGTCCAATCACAGCGAGAGCTGCTCGCCGGCGCACCGCAAACCCAGAAGTAAAAAATATACAAAAATTACTAAAAATATTCCCTTAATAATAATGCACCGCACTTTCTCTTTTAATTTATTGCAGGTTGAATTTACCTCCGCTGAACTGGACCAATGACGTGGGGACAAAAACCGATGTCGTCACTGCAAACCCGAGCATCCTAATAAATAAGTGAGTGCGGTGTATTCCTAACCACTTCAGCTCCGGAAGGTTTTACCCCCCTTCATGACCAGGCCATTTTTTTTGCTATCCGGCTCTGCGCTACTTTAACTGACAAGTGTGCGGTCATGCAACACTATACACGCATTTTTTCACACAAATAGAACTTTGGTATTTAATCACCTCTGGGTTTTTATATTTTAATATATAAACAAAAAAATAAATAAATAAAAAAAAAAAAAAAAAAACTATATTTTTTACTTTCTACTATAAAACATATATACTGTAATAAAAAAAATCAGATCTCTTTAGGGCGATCGAGGGGTAACATATGTGCCCAGCCAGTGTTTATGTGTATACTGTGTGCTGCTTTTACTGGGGATCTAGTTTTTATTCCCTGATTTTTATTTTTTAATATATAAATGAAAAAACAAAAAAAATGAAAAAAAAATATATGTTTTACTTTCTGCTATTAAACACATCCCGTAAAAAAAATAAAATAAAAATAAGATCTCTTAAAGCGGTGGTTCACCCTGCAGAACAACATTTCAGCATAAAATCCGGCATAGTAGCGCGAGCTACAGTATGCCGGTCTTACATTTTTGTATCCCCGTACTCACTGTTATATCGTACCTAGACGATTCCGTCTGCCTTGGGGAATGGGCGTTCCTAGCAAGAGGGAGGGTGATTGACGGCCGGCTCTGGCACGTCACGCTCCCCGAAGACAGCCGGAGTAGGTCTCGGCTCTTCACGGCGCCTGCGCACAGGCTATGCGCAGGCGCCGTGAAGAGCCAAGCCTATTTCGGCTATTTCCGGTGAAGCGTGACGCGCCAGGGCCGGCCGTCAATCACCTTCCCTCTCCATAGGAACGCCCATTCCCCGGAATCTTCTATGTACGATATAACAGTGAGTACGGGGATAAAAAAATACAGACAGGCATACTGTAGCTCGCGCTACTATGCCGAATTTAATGCTAGAGGGAAACATTTTTTTTTTTTTTTTTTTTATATAGGGTGAACCCCCGCTTTAATACATTTTGGCCAAAATTTATTCTGCTACATGCTTCTGGTAAAAAGAAATCCCAATAAGTGTAAATTGATTAGTTTGTGTAAAAGTTATAGCTTTTACATGCTTATAACTATGGGATATATCCTGTATTTTTTTTATTTTTTTATAGCTTATAACTATTGGATATATCCTGGACAGGGCCGCCATCAGGAATTATGGGGCCCCTTACACAGGTTGGAGGTTGGTCTTGCCGCCTGAAATTGAGGAGAAGCGGGGATGGGGCTGCCGCGATTTGAGAAGCGGGGGGGCTTTACAAAAAAAGAAGAAATAAAGAAAAATATATATATAAAAAAGGGGGTAGCCATCCGGGGCCCTGGGGACCTCTGGGCCCTTAAAAAAAAAAGAAATAAAAAAAATATAAATATATATATATAAAAAATAAAAGAAATAAAAAAATATATAAAAAAAAGATTGTTTTTATATTAAAAAAAGGGGGTTGTCATCCGGGGCCCTGGAAATTTCCGGGCCCCTGGGGACCTCCGGACCCCTAAAAAAAAAAAAAAAGTTGGCCCTTTAATAAAAAATAAAATAAAAATATATTAAAAAAGATATATATATTTCTTTATAAAAAATAAATAAAAAAAGGGGGGGGTTGCCATCCGGGGCCCTGGGGACCTCCGGACCGCTAAAAAATAAAAGTGTCCCTCTTAATAAAAAATAAAATAGAAATATATTAAAAAAAATATATTTTTCTTTATAAAAAATAAATAAAAAAATGGGGGGTTGCCACCAGGGACCCTGGGGACCTCCGGGCCCCTTACAGGTGTATTGCTTGTACCCCCCTGATGGCGGCCCTGATCCTGGAATATTATTTTCATTTTTTTATACTAGTAATGGCGGCGAGGGGGCAATCTGAGGCTAACTGACACTTTGTGGGAACTAACTAGCTGCCACTGATATCACCAGTGACATTATTACAGTGATCAGTGCAAATAACATGCACTGTCACTGTACTAATGACACTGGGCAGCAAGGGGTTAATATCTAGGGCGATCAGGGGGTAAAATATGTGCCCAGCCAGTGTTTATGTGTTTACTGTGTGCCCCTTTTACTGGGAATTAGTTGTTTTGATTCCCTGCTTTTTATTTTTTTTATATATATAAACAAACAAACAAAAAAAAAAGAACAAAAAACAAAAAAATGTTTTTTTTACTTTCTGCTATAAAACATTTCCAATAAAAAAAATAAAAACAGTTGTTTTCATTCCCTGCTTTTTATTTTTTAATATATAAACAAACAAAAAAAGGAACAAAAAATAAATAAAATTCCTTAACCACTTGCTTACTGGGCACATATACCCCCTTCCTGACCAGGTGAAATTTCAGCTTCCGGCACTGCGTCGCTTTAACTGACAATTGCGCGGTCGTGCGACGTGGCTCCAAAACAAAACTGACGTACTTTTTTCCCCACAAATAGAGCTTTCTTTTGTTGGTATTTGATCACCTCTGCGGTTTTTATTTTTTGCGCTATAAACAAAAAAAGAGCGACAATTTTGAAAAAAAAATATATATGTTTACTTGTTGCTATAATAAATAGCCAAATTAAAAATAAAAAAATAAAAAAAAATTCTCAGTTTAGGCCGATACGTATTCTACATATGTTTGGTAAAAAAAAAAAAAAAATCGCAATAGGCGACTGGTTTGCGCAAAAGTTATAGCGCCTAAAAAAAGGGGACAGGATTATTATTTTTTATTATTTTTTTTTTACTAGTAATGGCGGCGATCTGCGATTTTTATTGGGACTGCGACATTATAGCGGACACATCGGACACATCGGACACATTTTTGGCACCATTCACATTTATACTGCGATCAGTGCTATAAATATGCACTAATTACTGTATAAATGTGACTGGCAGGGAAGGGGTTAACACTAGGGGGTGAGGGAGGGGTTAAATGTGTTCCCTGCATAGTGTTCTAACTGTGGGGGAAGGGGGATGACTGGGGGAAGGGAGGTGACCGATCTATGTCCCTATGTACAAGAGACACAGATCGGTCTCCTCTCTCCCTGACAGGACATGGATCTATGTGTTTACACACAGATCCATGTCCTTGTCGCTGTAACCGTCGATCGCGGGAGCCTGGCGGACATCGCGGCCGCCAGGCACGCGCATCGGCATCTCAGTGATGCGGCGGGGCCGCGCGCGCGCCCCCCAGTGGCCAGGAGGAGCGAAGGCCGTAAAAAGACGGCCTCCCAGAGATTTAGAGCCACCCTGCGGCCGTACAAAGTCGTACGGCCGTCGGGAAGTGGTTAATACATTTTAGCCAAAATGTATTCTGCTACATGCTTCTGGTAAAAAGAAATCCCTATAAGTGTATATTGAATTGTTTGTGTAAAAACAAACACACATTCCCTGCTTAGCAGGGAATGAAAAAGCAATGAGAGATCCCCTGTCACTGAACACAGCTCTGTGTTGTTTACATTCACAGAGCTGTGTTTTGAAAAATAAACCGTTACATTTCTGGCCAGGGCTGCTGATGGGGGGGGGGTCACCAGTCCTCTTGTAGGGAGCTCACAGGGGGGACCAAACAGCAGAGGGAATTAGTGTGGTCGGTTGGAGGGACAATTACAGGATGCCCTATGTGACTCTCTGCAGAAGCTGGAAACCGGGTTCTCTCCCTTCAGCTGCTGCAGGGAGAGACACAGACACAGCTGACGGCTTCCCTGTCCCATAAAAAAAAAAAATAACAAATTGTAACCCTTTATTGTTTTAATCCCTTGTAAAATGTAATAAAATTCTTCAGAAAAAAAAATAGAAAAAAACAGTGCCCACTAGAGCTACAAATCTGTGCCCACCAGTGCTGCCAATTAGTGCCCATCAGTGCCTCCTCATCAGTGTCACCTATCAGTGCTGCCTATCAGTGCCCATCATTGTCACCTTATCAGTGCCCACCAGTGCCGCCAATTAATGCCCATCAGTGCCACCTTATCTGTGTCACCTATAAGTGCTGCCTATCAGTGTCACCTATCAGTGCCACCTATCAGTGCCCATTGTTGCTGCCTGTCAGTGCCCATTAGTTCCACCTGTCAGTGCAACCTCATCAGTGCCCACCAGTGCCCATCATTGCCGCCTCATCGGTGCCCACAGTTGAAAGAGAAAAATTAGCTGTTTGCAACATTCTATAACAAACTATGATTTTTTTTAAAATGTTTTATATATTTTTTTTGTTTGTTTAGCAAAAAATAAAAAAAAACAACGGCGATTAAATACCACCAATGTGTGAAAAAAAAGATAAAAATGTAGTTTTGGTACAGTGTTACATAAGTTACAGAAGATTTGGCTGCCCAATGACCGGACCATTTTTTGCAATTCGGCACTGCGATGTTGTACCCAAACAAAATTGGCGTCCTTTTTTCCCCCACAAATAGAGCTTTCTTTTGGTGGTATTTGATCACCCCTGCGTTTTTTATTTTTTGCGCTATAAACAAAAAGAGAGTGACAATTTTGAAAAAAACTCAATACACTGTACTTTTTGCTATAATAAATATCCCCATTTTAATTCTAAAAAATTATTTTTTTCTCAGTTTAGGCCGATACGTATTCTTCTACATATTTTTGGTAATAAAAATCTATAGCTGGCGTATATTGATTGGTTTTCGCAAAAGTTAGAGCGTCTACAAAATAGGAGATAGATTTATGGCATTTTTTTTTTTATTATTATTTTTTCACTAGTAATGGCGACGATCTGCGATTTTTATTGGGACTGCGACATTATGGCGGACACATTTTTGGGACCATTGGCATTTATACAGCGATCAGTGCTTTAAAAAATGCACTGATTACTGTAAAAATTAGGGTTGTCCCGATAGCACTTTTTTAGGACCGAGTACAAGTACCGATACTTTTTTTCAAGTACTCGCCGATACCGAATACCGATACTTTTTTTTAAAATGTGTCCCCAAATGCAGCCATGCCCCCCCACAAATGCAGCCATGTCCCCCCACAAATGCAGCCATGTCCCCCCACGGATGCAGCCATGTCCCCCCATATGCAGGCATGTCCCCCCCATATCCCCCCATATGCAGCCATGTCCCCCCCATATGCAGCCATGTCCCCCCCATATCCCCCCCATATCCAGCCATGTCCCCCCATATGCAGCCATGTCCCCCCCCATATCCAGCCATGTCCCCCCCCATATCCAGCCATGTCCCCCCCATATCCAGCCATGCCCCCCCCATATGCAGCCATGTCCCCCCATATGCAGCCATTTTTCCCCCCATATCCAGCCATGTCCCCCCCATATCCAGCCATGCCCCCCCCATATGCAGCCATGTCCCCCCATATGCAGCCATTTTTCCCCCCATATCCAGCCATGTCCCCCATCGGTATCGGGACAACCCTAGTAAAAATGTCACTGGCAGGGAAGGGGTTAACCACTAGGAGGTGATCAAGGGGTTAATTGTGTTCCCTAGGTGTGTTTTCTAACTGAAGGGGGGAGGGGACTAACTAGAGGAAAATACAGATTGTGGTTCCTAGCAACTCAAGATCTGCATCTCAGCTCACAGAACAGGGATGTGCGTGTTTACACACACATCTCTGTACTGCCTCTCGTGCCTGGAGATCGCTTGCTGCCGGTGGTCATCGCCGGTCACGGTGCATCAGCACTCCCGCAATGTAGCGGGCATGCTCGTGCGCCTCTGGTGGCGCGCGTATGCTAGCCCGCTTTAAGCGACCGACGCACAGCTATGGCGGTTCGCCCAGCAGAGCCAACCTGCCGCAGTATAACTGCAGTGGCTGGTCCGCAAGCGGATAGTGTGACAGTGCTGAAAATTGGTCTGGGAAGGAAGGGGGTGAAAGTGCCCGGTAAGCAAGTGGTTACACAGAGGCCAAGATGGCAGTGTCCTTGGCTGATAACGATAGGAGGGTTTACTTTCACTTTAACCACTTCCGGACCGCCGCATGTACATTTACGTCGGCAGAATGGCACGGACAGGCACATTGGCGTACCTGTACGTCCCAGCCTAGACGTGGGTCGGGGGTCCGATCGGGACCCCTCCCCCCCGCTACATGCGGCGGTTCCCGTGGCTTCAGGAGCGATCCGGGACGAGGGTGCGGCTATTCGTTTCTAGCCGCCCCCTCGCGATCGCTCCCCGGAGCTGAAGAACGGGGAGAGCCGTATGTAAACACGGCTTCCCCGTGCTTCACTGTGGTGGCTGCATCGATCGTGTCATCCCTTTTATAGGGAGACTCGATCGATGACGTCACACCTACAGCCACACCCCCCTACAGTTGTAAACACACACTAGGTGAACACTAAATCCTACAGCGCCCCCTTGTGGTTAACTCCCAAACTGCAACTGTAATTTTCAAAATAAACAATGCAATTTAAATGCATTTTTTGCTGTGAAAATGACAATGGTCCCAAAAATGTGTCAAAATTGTCCGAAGTGTCCGCCATAATGTTGCAGTCACGAAAAAAATCGATGATCGCCGCTATTAGTAGTAAAAAAAAACAAAAAAAAAACTATCCCCTATTTTGTAAACGCTATAAATTTTGCGCAAACCAATCGATAAACGCTTATTGCGTTTTTTTTTTTTTACCAAAAATAGGTAGAAGAATACGTATCAGCCTAAACTGAGGAAAAAAAATGTTATATATGTTTTTGGGGGATATTTATTATAGCAAAAAGTAAAAAATATTAAAACATTTTCAAAATTGTCGCTCTATTTTTGTTTATAGCGCAAAAAATAAAAACCGCAGAGGTGATCAAATACCACCAAAAGAAAGCTCTATTTGTGGGGAAAAAAGGACGCCAATTTTGTTTGGGAGCCACGTCGCACGACCGCGCAATTGTCTGTTAAAGCGACGCAGTGCCGAATTGTAAAAACCCCTTGGGTCATTTGGCAGCATATTGGTCCGGTCCTTAAGTGGTTAAGTGGCTAAGTAATTGTATGATCATGTATCTTTCGGCTATAGGGATGTAAACACACTTTAAATACACATAATTATACTGTATCTCCTGCATTAGGTTCAGCAGTCTGATGGAAAGGAGGAAACCATTCCGCACTAGGATGAAGGAATATGGCCCTACGTTAATCATCCTACCAGCATTCTCTTACTTGCAGAACACAGAGGTCTCCCTCCGGACACTCTACACCATCAATGACTTTGACTTGAACAGCAGAGCCGTCTTCTTCAACCCAGACTACCTCAAGAACTTGGCGGTTTACTGGAAACTTGTAGGTATCAAGGCTCGCCGGCTGTCTTCCGGACTTATGTTGGCGAGTGCGGCCATTGAAATTTGCGACGAGGTGACGGCCTATGGCTTCTGGCCCTTTCCCCAAGACTTGGACGGAGTTCCGATTCCCCACCACTATTATGACAACGCTCTACCAAATCCTAAATTTCATGCCATGCCCGAGGAATTTTATCAATACCTACAAATGCACGTTCGAGGGTCTCTACGCCTGAACCTGGGACAATGTTAAATGTTCTGTGCAGCACACAAAAACTACCTTATATACTCGAGTATAAGCCAAGTTTTTCAGCCCTTTTTTTAAGGCTGAAAATAACCCCCTCGGCTTATACTCGAGTCTGTGTACCTGAAATTATTGAGAGGCTGCAGGCGTCCATTGTTTAAAAGTCGCGCTCTCCTCCTGGTCCCTTCCGTGATAGGCGTTTCTCAGCAGACACAGTTCCGCTTATCACGGACGTTCTCTCATCCTAGGACTCAGTTTGCCAGCAGACACTGTGTTCAGTGTTCCGCCAATTACGAACGTCTTTTTATCCTCGGACAAGAGAACGTCCGTGATTGGCGGAACACTATACACAGTGTCTGCTGGGAAACAGAGTCCGAGGATGAGAGAACGTCCGTGATAGGCGGAACTGTGTCTGCTGAGAAATGCCTAATGCCTATCACGGAAGGGACCAGGAGGAGACCGTGACTTTTAAACAATGAATGGACGCCCGCAGCCTGTCAATTTCAGGTACACTGACTCTGGCACAGTGAGGCTGCAATGAGCACAGTGAGGATGGCACAGTGAGGTTGCAATGGGCACAGTGAGGTTGGCACAGTGTGAGTGAGTGAGTGAGAAACTTGTAAAGCGCAACACATGCAAACTGAATCGCCTCTGGGCGCTGTATCCATTTCATGGGTAAGGAACCCCTTGACCTCAGAAGAGATGTGTTTTAATCTTTCTCCTGAAGGCCAAGTGGTCCGACTCCAGTCGGATGCTGGTTGGTAGTGCATTCCACAGGTGAGGTCCCTGGACTGCAAATCTTCGATCTCCTTTGGACTTGTATCTGGCTTTGGGTATCTGGAGGAGGTTTTGATTGGTGGATCGCAGAATGCGATTGGGGTTATGGGCTTTTATTTTTTCGCATAGATATTGGGGGGCGTTGCCTTGAATACACTTATGTATTAGACAGAGTGCCTTGAAAGTGATTCTGTCTTTTACTGGCAACCAATGAAGGGATCTCAGGGAAGGTGAGATTGATTCACATTGGTTTTTTTCCGGTCACTAGTCGAGCGGCCGTATTTTGAACGACTTGCAGACGAGTGATTTGGTATTTGGGGAGTCCTAGATAGAGGGCATTTGCGTAGTCGAGTCTGGAATTGATGATTGTT
The DNA here is from genome assembly GCF_905171775.1 of Rana temporaria. NCBI lineage: Eukaryota > Metazoa > Chordata > Amphibia > Anura > Ranidae > Rana > Rana temporaria. The sequence continues at coordinate 472,028,121 of NC_053491.1, read as the reverse complement.
TCCACCACTACTGCAATGTCCACTTTCGGGATAAAGGGCGTGAGTCTGCGTAGTAGGCGCAGCAGATGGTGGCATCCGCTGACTACTGACCCTATTTGTGCATCCATTGTCATGTAGGTATCGAAAATGACCTTGAGATTCCGAGTGTGGTTGCAATGGGCACAGTGAGGTTGGCACAGTGAGGTTGTAATGGGCAGAGTGAGGTTGGGCACAGTGAGGGGCAATGGGCACAGTTAGGTTGGGCACAGTGAGGTTACAATGGGCACAGTGAGGCGTGCAAATGGGCACTGTTGACCCTCTTTTCCGCTTACAGCAGCTGCTGCATTATCACCCTAGGCTTATACTCGAGTCAATAAGTTCTCCCAGTTTTTTGTGGTAAAATTAGGTACCTCGGCTTATACTCGAGTATATACGGTAATAAAGGCAGGCCCATTTGTTGAATAATAGAAATACAGGAAGCTCATAGCACTGGACTATTGATTTCACATGGTTAAGATTTAATTTCTATACATGTTAAAGTGTTACTAAACCCAGTAATATGAATATAGTTCCTCTGCCCCCCCCCCCCCACAGTGCCCACAGCTTACAAATCTTATTTTTACATTAAAATATTGCCACTATATACCTTTTCCGCTGCTCTGTATACCACGGTCACATGATAAACTGCAGTTTATCCAGTGCTGAGTTTTTTAGGTAGGAGGAAATTTCCACTACAGCCTGTACACACGCCCACATCTGTGATGTCAATATCATGGGACCTGAACAGTTCAACTTCTACAGGAAATGTTCTCTCTCCAGCAATGGGGACTAAACTGAGCATGTGCAGGATGGCTACCCTCGCTGTTTTTTATGGCCTTGCCATGAGAGGTAAGGCTCTGTCCATATATACACAATGCCGAGGATTAACAGTAAGTATAACAAGCATGCTATGCTGCATACATATATAGACAGATTTTACAGTTGTAGGTTTAGTAACACTTTAAGCTATAATCTTTGGCTGTAAGTGGAGCTGAACAAAAAACTTGAATGATGTTTTGTTTGGACCCAGTTTCATGGATTCTGAAGTCTTGAGCCATATTATTTATGGTGGCTTGGTTTTCCCGAAAGGTTTATGGAAGCCATGTGACCTCAAAGGTACCAATAAAAGACAACTAGAACATTTTTCTGGTACAAAAACTGTTAATTCTTTTGACAACGTCTGTTCAGACGAAACGTACGTTGGGGTAAGGTGGAGCATGTGTTGACGTTATCCTCGCCTAGCTGGGCTGGCTCTAGCAGCGTATGTGTTTGGATTTTTTTGCATGTTAATGAGTGATTCAATTTGTAAGTAGCGTTTCATCTTTTAATCAATAAATTTTAAGCAATGGCACACTATCAGAGGTCTCTCTCTCTCTATCTCCTTGATTGAGCCTTATAGACCCACAGGATGAGGATTCCATAGTTCCTGTAATGCCTCGGCTGTGTGTTGCTTTAGGTACACAGCTTAACATCAAGTATAAACCAAGTCCCAATGAAAGACGCGCTGGTTGTTGAACTGATGCAATCTTTACTGAGATATAATGAACAGGAATGTGTACAATAGTATGATGATATGGGATGAGATGTGATGTGATAGTGGTAAAACTGTGAAACAAACATAGAAAACAAATGTAAGCATGGCTATTTAAGCAACATACATTATACATAGCTAATACAAAAGATAGGCCTAACATGTGCTTTGCCTACTACACTGAAACACACATTATCTATCTGCAATGTCTAGCATCCCTCTACACAAGCTGAACTAGCAAAACCCCTTTACTCACAGGCTTTGGTGTTCGTCAGGTTTGCAAATTGTGATAGCTTTAAGATGTCTTGTGGATCTGGTCACTACAGTAGCTAGAGCTGGAATGAAACAGGAAATGTCCCAGCAAGCCTTAGACATACAGAGAAGACCCGCCTCTAGGCATCAAGAAAATGGAGGGTCTTAAAGAAACAGACACTGCAGAGTGCCAAGCATGTAATATACATTGCAAAGGCAGCACACTCCCCACCTGGCATACCTTCTGTTATGCCACTAACCTTTGGATAGAATTAAAACTACTTCGGAAATTGGCCTAGCATACACCTTGGGAATGCCCTGTCTAACAATTCTAACTTCAACCTTTCTAACTCTAGCATCACTACTAGGATCAGTCCCCACAATGAGTCCAATAGGCCATTCGTTCCTGTGGGCCTGAGTGTCTTTTAATAAGACAATGTCTCCAACTTGTAAGTTGGGTTTGTCCTCTTGCCATTTCTTGCGTGGCTGGAGTGTCACCAGGTATTCCTGTCTCCACCTCTTCCAGAAAATGTCCGCAAGACTTTGAACTTGTCTCCATTGCTTGGTGTACAAGTCCTTGAGGTCAAAGTCTCCTGAGGGAGCTGTCACTGGTTCCATCTTCTGGGTCAGCAGCATTGCGGGTGTCAAGACTGACGGCATCTCCGGATCTGTAGACACTGGAACCAAAGGTCTGGCGTTCATAATGGCCACGACTTCAGCCATTAGTGTAGTCAAAGCTTCATGAGTGAGGCGAGTAGACCCAACATTCAGGAGCATGGCATCCAGAATACGACGAGCTACTCCAATCATCCTCTCCCAGGCTCCTCCCATATGCGATGCGTGTGGAGGATTAAAAGTCCAAGTGCATCCTTGATCTTGAAGATAGGAACCTGTTTCAGAGTCTGTAGAGATGATCTTCAACTCCTTGCAGGCCCCAATAAAGTTTGTGCCACGGTCTGAACGAATCAATTTCGCTGGTCCTCTGATAGAGAAGAATCTTCTCAAGGCATTGATGAAACTTGAAGTGGATAAAGATTCAATCACTTCAATATGAACTGCTCTAGTACTCAGGCAAGAGAACAGAACAGCCCAACGTTTACTTTCAGCACTGCCTCCTCTGGTCTTGCGAGAAGAGATGTTCCATGGTCCAAAAACGTCTAGACCTATGTGAGTGAACGGAGGATCTGAAGCAAGTCTGTCTGCAGGTAAGTTTGACATCTTCTGAACCTCAAGTTTCCCTCTAATCTTCTTACAGGTAACGCATTTGCTGATCACGCTGGAGACTAGTCTCTTACCTCCTATGATCCACAATCCTGCTGACCGTACTGCTCCTTCAGTGAAGTGTCGTCCTTGATGTGCAACTTGCTCGTGATAGTGTCTTACCAGAAGAAGAGCGATGTGATGATTCTCAGGTATGATGAAGGGATGTCTCTCTTGGATAGTCATATCCGCTGCCGACAAATGACCTCCAATTCTTAGTACTCCGTCTTCGTCGAGGACAGGGTTCAACTTCTTGAGCGAACTGAGTCGAGAAATCTCTTCCTTTTTCAGAAGGCTTTGAATTTCTTCTTTAAAGACTTCCTGCTGGATGCATTTGATGATCGCGACCTTAGCTTGTTCAAGATGGTCGTTGCTACGCTGATCAGTATTAGTAGCTCTGCAGGAGTATCTAGCTAGACAGATAAGTTTTCCGATTGCACGGGTTAAAGACTTCCAACTGGAAAACCTTTCAAATCTATGGGCGCCTAGACTGTCTCTGGTAACTAAAGTCTTACAAACTGCAACTTGAGGTCTTACCTCTTTGTCTTGATCTGGTTCTATGAGCTGAAAGGTCTCTACCTGAGTAGTCTCTTTGGTTTCTGGCTTACCAAGAAACGATGGACCTACGAACCAGTTAGTTTGCTTGAGTACAGCGGCTGACACCAATCTTGTCCCATGATCAGCTGGGTTCTTGTCTGTGCTGATGTGATGCCACTGATCTGGACTTGTAGACTTTCTGATACGTGTCACTCTGTTGGTCACGTATGTGTAAAATCTTTTTGAAGCGTTGTGAATATATCCTAACACAATCTTGCTGTCTGTATAAAAGTTCACTGCATGGATCTCAATGTCCAGTTCAGTCGTAATCATGTCTGCCATCTCTACCGCTAAGACAGCAGCACAAAGTTCTAGACGTGGGACAGTGTGAGCAGGTCTGGGAGCTAGTTTAGATTTTCCCATGATGAACCCAACATGGCTTTGTCCCTCAGTGTCTATTACCCTAAGGTAAGTTACAGCTGCAATAGCCATAGTGGAAGCGTCAGAGAATACGCATAATTCTCTCCTCTTTGTAGCAGACAAGGAAACAAATACGTACGGTCTTGGAATGTTGAGTTGTTCAAGCTCTAACAATGAGTCTTTCCACAACTTCCACTGCATTTGCTTCTCTTCAGGAAGAAGTACGTCCCAGTCAATTTGTTCTTGCTCAGTAGTGATCTGTCTCAAAAGAGCTTTGCCTTGCATGATGATGGGTGCTACGAATCCCAGGGGGTCATAAAGACTGTTGACTGTAGATAGGACGCCTCTTTTTGTGAATGGTTTTTCTTCTCTGGAGACCCTGAAGGTGAAACTGTCAGTCTTTAGGTCCCAACTAAGCCCAAGACTTCTTTGCAAGGGTGGTGATTCTGTTCCTAGATCTAAGTCTTTGAGGTCTTTAGCACGGTCTTCCATTGGAAATGCTTCCATGACTCTGTAGCTGTTGGAAGCTACCTTGTTTAATCTTATGTTGGATTCTGCCAACATTTCTTTTGTACTTTTCAGGACGTTAATAGCTTCTTCGTTGCTGGAGAAAGAAGCAAGTCCATCGTCCACGTAGAAGTTCTTCATGACGAACTGTTTGGCTTCTTGACCATGTCTTTCACCTTGCTGTGCTGCTCGTTTCAGATTGTAGATAGCTACAGCTGGGGAAGGGCTGTTTCCAAACACATGTACCTTCATCCTGTACGCTGTGATGTCTTTGTTAAAGTCGTTGTCTGCATACCACAGGAACCTTAAGTAGTCTCTGTGATCTTCTCGAACGAAGAAACAGTAGAACATCTGTTGTACATCTGCTGTTACTGCTACGAGTTCTTTTCTGAACCTGATGAGTACTCCAAGGAGTGTGTTGTTCAGGTCAGGTCCGCTGAGAAGGACGTCATTTAATGAGATGCCTTCGTGCTTCGCACTAGAGTCAAATACTACACGTATCTGACCTGGTTTCTGAGGATGATACACCCCAAATATTGGTAAGTACCAGTGTTCTTGGTTCTCTTGTAGTGGTGGTGCCCTTTCTGCCTGCTTGTTGTCAAAAATCTTTTGCATGAAGGCTTGGAAGTGTTTCTTCATATTTGGCTTTCTTTGTAGAGTGCGCTGCAACAAACTGAAGCGTTTCTCTGCTTGTACCCTGTTGTCAGGAAGGCGATGGCGTGGTGACCGGAAGGGTAGAGGGGCTACCCAGCTGCCTGACTTGTCTCTGTAGACTTCTCTGTCCATGATCTCAAGGAAGAGGGTATCTTCCACCGAGGGTGCTGGCTTGTCGTCGTCTCGTGTTCTTTCAAACACCTTACAACCCAGTTCATCTGCATTTCCAGTTGAGGCTAAGTCTTCCATGCACCTCTGTATACTTCGATGATGTTTTGGGTTATCTAATCTCTCTTTAATGTGTAGACTGTTGGTACATGGGCAAAGACAAGATGTACGACCATTCTGCAACAGATGTGTTCTGTAGACATTTACCTTTGCTGGTTTGTGCAGTCCGTCTAGACATACTTCTCCAACGATGACCCATCCGAGATCAAGGCGTTGTGCAAATGGTGCATTGTGTGGCCCATTGTACTGTTCTCTGACTTTGTGCACTCTGAGAATATCTCTCCCGAGTAGAAGGGTGATTGCAGCATCTGGATCTAGTGCTGGTATTTGGTCTGCTATTCGCACCAGATGTGGGTGATGACGAGCAACTTCAGGTGTGGGAATCTCTGACCTGTCGTCTGGTATCTCATCACATTCTATGAGGGTAGGAAGAGTCACCTTTGTCTTTCCATCTAATGACTCGATGATGTAGTTATTTGCTCTTCTCCCTATTGTCTCTACAACTCCAGAACAAGTCTTCAAGGTGTATGGAGTTGGACTTCCTTTGTCACCGAAGAGGTCAAAGAATTCTGTTTTTGCCAGAGATCTGTTACTCTGTTCATCCAAGACTGTGTACATTTTGATTGCCTTCTCTCTGAAACCTGCTGGATACACCTTGACTAAGCATATCTTGGAGCATGATCTTGAGCGGCCCTGCTCTGTACAGATCTCAGTGCACTTTGAGGTTACTGCTGGCATTGTACTCTCGCCTTGCTCCCCACCATGGTCTTCTTGAGTTGCCGGAACTTCTTGTTTCCATGGTGGTGGTCCCGGGTGCAGTGTTGACAAGTGTTTGTCACTGTTACACTCTGCGCATTGTGTTGTTTTTTTACAGTCTTTTGCAAGATGCTGAATTGAAGCACAGCATCTGAAACAAATGCGATTGTCTTTAAGATAAGCTTTGCGCTCTTCTAATGTCTTACTTCTGAAACTGCGACATTTTCTTAGTGGATGAGGCTTGTTGTGGATAGGACATATTTTGTCTGGCTCCTCAACTTTCTTCCTTGTGTTGTCTTCCTGATTGGCTGCAGATTCAGGTGGAACTTCTGTCTTCCTTACAGAAACTGTTGCTCTGCGTTCTTTGTAAAGCCCTGGAGGTTTCTGCTCTACCTTTGGGAAGCTTGCCGTTCTCTTGTTCAGGAAAGCAAAGCTTGGGTCATTGCGTATTTCAGCTTGGTCTTCTATGAATTCAGCGAAGAAGGCGAACGGTGGAAATGCAACTCGATGATCTTTCTTGTATCTTGAAGCTTGAGCTACCCACCTTTCTTGCAAGTTGTAAGGAAGTTTCTCGATTATGGGCTCAACTCCACGTGCTGTATCCAGATATGAGAGACCTGGCAGATATCCACTAGACTTAGCGGCTTCTATTTCTAAGAGTAGGTCTCCCAAACCTCTCAGCTTTTGGTAATCCTTACTTGTTATTCTTGGATAGTTTTCTATCCTTTTCAGCAGAGCATCCTCGATCACTTCAGGTGATCCATAGCATTGTTCTAGTCTCCGCCACACCATTGCAAGTCCTGCTGCTGCGTCATGAACATGTACTGATCTGATCCTTTGGGCTTGCTCAGTGGACTCTGGTCCTAGCCATCTGACGAGCTGGTCAAACTTTTCTTTCTCTGTCAGATTTAAGTCTTGGGTACCACTCAGGAAAGATGACTTCCAGGCCCAGTAGTTTTCTGGACGGTCATCGAATTTCATGAGACCAGCGCCTACTATCTCACGGTGCATCAGGAATTTTGCCACTTCTATAGCACTTGTTGTGTCTGGCGAATACTTCTCGGGTGTAAACTCAGGGTATGGCTGCTGCTGGTAAGGCTGATGAAGCGCTTGACTGAATCCACTTTGTTTAGGTGGTTGTTCTCGTCTGTTGTAAGTCTTTCTGCTATAATCCAGACTTGTATTTGCTTGAGGAGGGAGTACGCGAGCATCCGTTTGCACTCTTGGAGGGTTGGCAGATTGGTCTCCGAGCATGCGACCACTTGACTTCCCACTCTGGGATCCTGATTCAGCCTTGCAATGTTGCGTAGTATCAAAGTTGCTTATTGCTAGTGGAGTCAATGAAGACCTAGGTGCGTCATTGGATTGCTGGTCGGTGTACATGGTTGCTTGTGACTGTACGTACTCACGGGTGCGCTGGATTGCGCTATGGGATGACGTCTGGTTTTCTATGCCATCGTACTGAGCTTCGGCAGCCCTTGTGAAAACTTCTGCCTCGGCTAAGGCTGCTGCAGCGTTTTTCTGCTGTTTGAGTAAGTGTAAAGATGCTTCCACTTCTGCTTTCTTTTTGAGTGCTTCGGATTCACTTTTTGCTTTTTCTCTCATCAATTCAGCTTCTTGCTCCGCATAAGAAGCCATGGCGCAAGCTGCCTCTGCTTTTGCTCTTGCCTTAGTCGCTTTGTCGCTAGCCGATGACAGACTGGTGATGCTTGAATGTCTAGAACTAGTACGCTTAGATCTTGCTGAATCTGCGCTAGCTGAAGTCAGATTTGTTTGACTAGATGCTCTAGACAATGTTGTGCATCTAGACTTGATTCTTGGCAAGCTGTGTGTGTCATCCTCCTTATAGGAGCATTGAGGGTTAACTGTCAGAGTGTTGTTCTCTGTGTTCTGCATCTTGATTTAGCTGGCAGAGTGGATAATGATGATGACTGGACACAGGCAGTATCAGTGTTGTAGTGAGTGAGAGAAATTAGTTTCACTTTAGCTTCACTCCACGTGGCTGAAAGGAGTTAATAGTTCTTTTACTGCGGAAAGACGATTCAAAGCTGTTTAGCTGCTTCTGACAACGATTTAAAGCCTTTTTACTGTAATGCCTCGGCTGTGTGTTGCTTTAGGTACACAGCTTAACATCAAGTATAAACCAAGTCCCAATGAAAGACGCGCTGGTTGTTGAACTGATGCAATCTTTACTGAGATATAATGAACAGGAATGTGTACAATAGTATGATGATATGGGATGAGATGTGATGTGATAGTGGTAAAACTGTGAAACAAACATAGAAAACAAATGTAAGCATGGCTATTTAAGCAACATACATTATACATAGCTAATACAAAAGATAGGCCTAACATGTGCTTTGCCTACTACACTGAAACACACATTATCTATCTGCAATGTCTAGCATCCCTCTACACAAGCTGAACTAGCAAAACCCCTTTACTCACAGGCTTTGGTGTTCGTCAGGTTTGCAAATTGTGATAGCTTTAAGATGTCTTGTGGATCTGGTCACTACAGTAGCTAGAGCTGGAATGAAACAGGAAATGTCCCAGCAAGCCTTAGACATACAGAGAAGACCCGCCTCTAGGCATCAAGAAAATGGAGGGTCTTAAAGAAACAGACACTGCAGAGTGCCAAGCATGTAATATACATTGCAAAGGCAGCACAGTTCCAGTTTGATGTGGAGTACCGCTAACACCCTCCGATCACAAGATGCATTGTTGCACTACTGGGCCTTGCCAGACCTGGAGTCGGCATTTCTGGTAAGCAGCTTGATTTACCTAGGTGGTGGGTTCACTGATCATATTTAGTTACAGCAGCTTGTGTGGACATCATTGGTTGAGCACACTGGACTGGATACATTCTGAATACATCTATGAATTGATACATTGTTTCATTTTGTATTTATTTATTTTTGTTCCTGAATTTCTTCACACACACATCCTGCTCTCTAGCTCCCTTGTTACCTCCTTCCCTGCTCGCCTTAAGGACTTCTCCAGAGCCTCTCCTATCCTCTGGAACTCCCTGCCCAGGTATGTCCAATCAGCCCAAAACCTCTCCAACAGTTCCCTGAAAACTAATTTATTCAGGGAAGCCTATCCCACACCCACCTAACAACTGTCCCGAGCCACCCCCATCAAATCATTCTCCGCAGCTATTACCTTTTGTACCACCACCCCTCCCTTTAGATTAGTGGTTCCCAACCTGGGGTTTGAATGATGATTTGCCAGGGGTCACCAAATCCTGGGCTGTTCCTGAAGCCCACACCGCTCTTCTAGTATTTTTGCAGCCACCCTGGAGCACGCGGCCACCCACTCAGTTCACGGCATGGCTGGGGGGGCAGAGATGAGAGGTCAGCTTAATGGTGAGGAATGTGAAGTGGGAGGGACTGGAGGAGACCCTATCCTGATTTCGGCATAGGTGTCACTGTTACGAGACAACAAGTAGTCGGAGACTACTTTGAGTAACACAACCTGTGATTATAGTTGCCATTAAAAGTCCCCACTACAGTTCTCAGATCAGCAGATGACCTTGATCAAGAGCACCTAAGTTGGCTGATCAGAACTCTCCCCGGCACTTCCACTCATCCCAACTCCTCGCCAGCACTGCCACTGATCCCAACTCCCCGCCAGCGCTGCCACTTATACCCCCCCCACCAAGGAGTAAAAATAGAGCAGGGGTGTCAAACTAAATTTCGTCAGGGGCCACATCAGCAGTGTGGTTGCCCTCAAAGGGCCAGTTGTATATGGGTCGCACTACATACAGAGTGCAGAGTTCAGGATTACGTCAGGGATAGGCTACGTACAGAGTGCAGGAATTCAGGGGTATGCTACATACAGAGTGCAGGGATTCAGGGGTACGCTATGTACAGAGGGCAGGGATTCAGGGTTTCTCTATGTACAGAGGGCAGGGATTCAGGGTTGCGCTACGTACAGAGGGCAGGGATTCAGGGTTGCACTACGTACAGAGTGCAGGAATTCAGGGGTGCGCTACGTACAGAGGAGAGGAATTCAGGGGTGCGCTACGTACAGAGGGCAGGGATTCAGGGATTAATATATATGAGGTTGCAGATACACCAGGCAATTATAACAGCTACTGCAGGAGAAAAAAGTTTAAAAACGAGGGGAAGGGAGATGAGAGTCACTGAGCTCACACTTGGATGGTCGCTGGAGGCTTATCACTCAGAGATATCCTGTTCACCTTTTATCTGCCGGCTGCTCTGTTCATAATTTCCCAGCCGCACGGCTCCTTCACTCACTGCATGGACTTCACACAGGGAGAAGGGAGGGGGAAGGCGGAGCCGACTCAGCTTCTCCCATTTGTGTAGGGGGGAACTGTGCACTGTAACATTGTAATGACCACAGTGAGCCAACACAGATGCACCCCTACATTTACACACAGCTTCTGTCCCATAGAAGTTTATGGCCTGGAGAAAATCGGGCTTATACACTGCGCTGCTGTGAGAACAAGAGGTGGAGGCTTGCGTGCCGCTGCATGGGCCACATCACAAGGCCTTGTGTGCCGGATTCAGCCCGCGGGCCTTGTGTTTGCCACCCCTAAAATAGAGAATACATGGAAGGGAGAGAAAAAATGGGGGAGGAACAAAGAAAGGTAGAGAAAGAATTAGGCCGCGTACACACGGTCAGTCCATCCAATGAGAACGGTCCGAAGGACCATTCTCATTGGTTAACCGGTGAAGCTGACTGATGGTCTGATGTGCCTACACACCATCAGTTAAAAAAACGATCGAGTCCAACCCAGTGACGTAAAACACAACGACGTGCTGAAAAAAACGAAGTTCAATGCTTCCAAGCATGCGTCAACTTGATTTTGAGCATGCACGGGTTTTTAACCGATGCTTTTGCATACTAACCGTCGGTTTTGACCTATCGGTTAGGCGTCCATCGGTTCAATTTTAAAGCAAGTTCTCTTTTTTTTGACCGAAGGATAACTGACCGATGGGGCCCACACACCATCGGTTTGGACCGATGAAACGGTCCTTCAGTCCATTTTCATCGGTTTTGACCGACCGTGTGTACGCGGCCTAAGAGAAAGAACAAGAAAGATGGCTATTGAGGGATGGGAAAACATGTAGGATAGAGAGAGGTAAAAAGGGAAAGAAAGGAGAACAAAAATAAAAAAATGTACCATAAGGGGGTTTAATACTGTATGAGTGGCTGTGGAAGGGACTTAGGGAGCGCTAAATGTCCGTGGGTTAGGGGCGCAAATTACTTGTCTTGGGTGCTGACAACCCATGGTACAAAAATAATTTTACTGTTGGGGGTCCCCACAACTTGGGAAATTTTATCAAGGGGTCACAGCACTAGGAAGGTTGAGAACCACTGACTTGGAATGTAAGCTCTACGAGCCGGGCCCTCCTGTAACTTTTGTATTCAACTGTACTGTAATTGTGCTGTCCCCCCTCTACATTGTAAAGCTCTACGTAAACTGTTGGCGCAATATAAATTGTGTATAATAATAATATTAATATTTTCAATAACACACAGTGGGCCAGATTCATGTAGATCAGCGGATCTTTAGATCCGCCAGATCTACCTGTTTTACGACCCGCCGGTGCAATTTAGCGAGGCTAGTGCATGATTTATAAAGCACTTACCTCGCAAATTGCACCGTCGGATCCTAACTCCCCCGGCGGAATGCAAATTCCGCGGCTAGGGGGAGTGTACAATTTAAATCAGGCGCGTTCCCGCGCCGATTTAACTGCGCATGCGCCACCGGCGAAAAAGCCCAGTGAGCATGCTCCAAATGACGTCGCTAGGACGTCATTGTTTTCGGCGGCTAGGTTACTTACGGCCATCCGTATTCCCAACGTACTTAAAGCGGGGGTTCACCCTATTAAAAAAAAAAAAAAATTTTTGTTTTTATTCTAGCATAAAATTCGGCATCGTAGCGCGAGCTACAGTATGCCGGTCTTACATTTTTTATCCCCGTACTCACTGTTTAATCCTACCTAGACGATTCCGACTGCCCACGGGGAATTGGCGTTCCAATCCAGACGGAAAGTGATTGACGGCCGGCTCTGGCGCGTCACGCTTCTCCGGAAATAGCCGAAATAGGCTTGGCTCTTCACGGCGCCTGCGCATAGCCTGTGCGCAGGCGCCGTGAAGAGCCGAGACCTACTCCGGCTGTCTTCGGGGAGCGTGACGTGCCAGAGTCAGCCGTCAATCACCCTCCCTCTTGCTAGGAACGCCCATTCCCCGCGGCAGACGGAATCGTCTATGTGCGATTAAACAGTGAGTACTGGGATAAAAAATGTAAGACCGGCATACTGTAGCTCGCGCTACGATGCCGAATTGTATGCTGAAATGTTGTTCAGCAGGGTGAACCACCGCTTTAAGCAAACGACGTAACAAATTTAAAACTCGGCACGGGAACGTCGGCCATACTTAACATTAGCTACCCCTCATATTAGCAGGGGTAGCTATCCGCCGGAAAAAGCCGAACGCAAACGACGTTGAAAAAGAGCGACGGGCGGGCGTATGGACGTGAATCGGCGGTTCTCCTCATTTGCATATGCGAAGTGTAAAAAAAAAGCGACGACACCTAACGGCCGGCGGGAGATTACAGCCTAAGATTCGACTGGTGTAAGTCACTTACACCAGTCGGATCTAAGGGAGATCTATGCGGAACTGATTCTTATGAATCAGTCGCATAGATCCGACCGTGGGATCTCACAGATCCGACCGTCGGCTCTCACAGATATGACGGCGGATCAGGAGATCCGCCGTCGTATCTCTTGATGAATCTGCCCCAGTGACATTTTGGAGTGGATACTCTCCAAACACATCTGTGGACTTGATATATTGGTTTACATCTGTGGATTTGATTATTGTTTTACCTTGGACTTATTTTTATTTTCCCTATACTTGTTTTTGCTTGTTTATGAATTTTTCACATAGCGCAACTATTCTTTGGACAAGTGGCCTCAAAAATGTGGCCCGGGGGGGGGGGGGGGGGCCTTTTCTTCCTTTTATTTAGCCCTTTTTTCATCCACTTAAACCCACAATGGGACATAATTCCCCTTACCGACCCCAATGAAGGGACACAATTTTTACCAAAGACACCAACTTTGGGGCACAATTCCTCCCAATGACACCAAAAAATTGGGCCCAATGACACCAATGATGGGGGCACAATGCCTCCCAATGACACCAATAATTGAGCCCAATGACACCAATGATGGGGGCACAATTTATCCCAATGACACCAGCCAAGGGGCACAATGCCTCCCAATGACACCAATAATGGAGCCCAATGACAACCAATGTTGGTGCACAATTCCTCCCAGTGACACCAACGATCAACGCTGTATCCTGGCCTAGGCCAGCAAGGCCCAGGCCTGGGGCAGCACTTTGCAGGGTGGCAGCACAGAAAGAGTCTCACTGACGTGCGCTACACTGTTAGTGTATCGCCAGTCTTATGGGGCGGACTGGGCTGATAGGCAAATTAGTCTAGCACCCCCATAAAGTGGCTGCACTGCTTCCGTTATGTGAGCAGCCGGCATTCCGTAACTGGGGGGGCTGCATCTAATTTTAACTGTCCTATCTGCCTGGACCAAAAACCTTCCTCACTGTGCTATATGTTTTCTGCTGCACCATTGGCATGTTTATATCTTCTAAGGCTGGGTTCACACTGATACTACACGGCAGTCATACTACTTTCATCCTACTTTGCTCTGCCACATCAGTCCTACATTGGTCCGACATCCTTCCGATTTTCATGAACAGGATACTACTTTGTTCCAACTTTCTGATAGTCTGACTTGTCCTTTGACCAATCAAAACAATCCCAGTGTGAGATAAATTCCTTTTACTGCTGCTGTAATCACATGTCGGATGTCAAAAGTCGGATGGTTAGGACAAGAATCCGACTTTGATCCGACTTCAATGATATTCAATGGGCTGAAATAGGAAAAAAGTCAGGCCAAAGTAGTACAGGGAGCATTTTGAAAGTCGGACCGACTTGTGTCGGACCAGATAAGACGACTCTCATAGGGAAACATTGGTTTTCACACGTCATACGACATAAGCTCCCAATGTCGGAGCGTTTGTCGCACCAGAGGTAACCCAGCCTGAGTCCTCTCCATCAAATTATCAGAAATGTGTGCTTAAAGTAGAACTATAGACAACACTTGTTTTTTTTGGGGGGGATAGAGTAAGGGAGGGTTATAGCCTCTGTCACTTTATTTTGTACTCTCCCTGTCCCATTGCAGAGATTTCCCTTCACTTCCTGCCCCATAGCCAAACAGGAAGTGAGAGGAGATCTATGCAAATTAAGGGAATCCCTTGTAATAGAAATAAGCATGACAGGTCCTCTTTATTGAGAGATCTGGAGTCAAAAAGACCTTACATCTCATATTTAACCACTTCCATACCAGGCACTTACGCACCTTCCCGCCCAAGCCAATTTTCAGCTTTTAGCGATGTCGCACTTTGAATGGCAATTGCGCGGTCATGCTACACTGTACCCAAACAAAATTGGCGTCCTTTTTTCCCCACAAATAGAGCTGTCTTTTGGTGGTATTTGATCACCTCTGCGATTATTATTTTTTTGCGCAACAACTAAAAAAAGACTGAAAATGTTGAAAAAAAATTACGTTTTTATTTTTTCCTGTTAATTTTTTTGTAAATAAGTACGTTTTCTCTTTCAATTACGGGCACTGATATGGCGGCACTGATGGGCACCGATGAGATGGCACTGATGGACATCGATGAGGTAGTACTGACGGGCACAGATGAGGTGGCACTGATTGGCGGCGCTGGTATGCGGCACTGATGGGCACACATAGGCGCCACTGATGGGCACACTGATGGGCACTCATGGGCGGCACTGATGGGCACTCATGGGTGGCACTGATGGGCACTCATGGGCGGCACTGGGCACTCATAGGCGGCACAGATGGGCACTCATGGGCGGCACTTATGGGTGGCACTGATGGATACTTATGGGTGGCACAGATGGGCACTGATAGGTGGGCACTGGGCATGGATGGGCACTGTGGGGTGGCACTGATGGACACTGTGGGGTGGCACTGATGGACACTGTGGGGTGGCACTGATGGACACTGTGGGGCGGCACTGATTTACCCAAGTTGCTAGTCAGCGCCCATTTGTGGGCACTGATTGGCATCTTTTTTATTTTTTAATGCTTTTTTTTTTTTTTTCAGACTTTTTTTTTTTTTGTCCCCTTTATTTTTTTGTTTGCCCTTCCCTGGTGGTCCAGGGTGGGCTTCCTTGGTGGTCCAGTGTGGCGATCCGAGGGGGGGCTGCGCTGGAAAACAATCAGCGCAAACCCCCCCCTGTCAGGAGAGCCGCCGATCGGCTCTCCTCTACTCGTGTCAGACGCGAGTGAGGAAGAGCCATCAACGACTCTTCCTGTTTACATCGCGATCAGCCGTGATTGGACACGGCTGATCACATGGTAAAGAGCCTCCGTGAGAGACTCTTTACCTTGATCAGTGTTGCGGGGTGTCAGACTGACACCCTGCAACAACGATCGCCGCGATGCGCGCCACCGGGGGCGCGCAGCGGCTCAGAATCCTGAGGACGTCATATGACGTCCAGTCAGGATTCTACAACCACTTTGCCGACGTCAATATGTCATTGGCAAGTGGTTAAAATTAAAAGAAAAATGAAAAAAAAAAAAAACATTTAACTTTACAATTACTAATAACATGTTAATAAAATGTCCCTTTAAAGCCGTCGGACTTCGCTCCGGTCCTCCAAGGGCATAGAGTTGAGTGGGGGCTATCTTGCCCTCTATCGACTTCCTGCCCATCACTCCACTGGATTGGATCATTTCTGCCGCTACCGATGGCTCCGGTAAGCTTGGAAAATGACCGGAAAGCAGAAGGGGGGGGGGGCACCTCTCCGGCTGCCCATAAATCCCGTGGCGAATCCGCGGTCAGGACTAATTTTATGTGAAAGGGGATCGCCCCAAAAAATACCAGGGTTATGGCAGCGAGTTTCTGGCATAACCACGGTATATAATGTCAAAGTAATGATATATATATATAGTGGGTGGTCCGGGAGTTCTAGAAAGGCCTGATCTTACTCGGTATTATATAGAGATGTTCTGATGCATCATTCACGTTTACAATTCCATTATATAAATATGATGATCACTCACGTAACGCTATGATGGTATACCCTCAAGCATGCCGAGCTTTCTGGGGAGGCTGCAAAGGGTTAAAAACGGTTGTATGTGATCAGGTCAGCCGCCCCACCCTCCGACACAGACATGTCTGCGAGATAACAACCTCAAATATATTTCATATATCCCAACGTTACCTTATCTTCATACGCCAGAGGGATCACTATGAGTTTTTGGTCTACGTTTACTCAAATAGTCCACACTGGCTGAAGGGAAAGAAAAGGAAGGACATTCACATGCTCTATTGTATATATTATATATATATATATATATATATATATATATATATATATATATATATATATATATATATATATATATATATATATATATACATACACACAAAGTATCTCACAAAAGTGAGTACACCCCTCACATTTTTGTAAATCTTTTCTTCTATCTTTTCATGTGATAACACTGAAAAAATTACACTTTGTATCTACAATGTTGTGTAGTGAGTGTACAGCTCGTATAACAGTGTACATTTGCTGTCCCCTCAAAATAACTCAACACACAGCCATTAATGTCTAAACCACTGGCAACAAAAGTCAGTACACCCCTAAGTAAAAATGTCCAAATTGGGCCCAATTAGCCATTTTCCCTCCCCGGTGTCATGTGACTCGTTAGTGTTACAAGGTCTCAGGTGTGAATGGGGAGCAGGTGTGTTAAATTTGGTGTTATCGCTCTCACTCTCTCATACTGGTCACTGGAAGTTCAACGTGGCAGCTCATGGCAAAGAACTCTCTGAGGATCTGAAAAAAATAATTGTTGCTCTACAGTTCCTGACAAAAGTCTTGTCGCTTGTATGCAAATTGACCTGAAGTGCCGCTAAAATATATTTCTAATCAAGATTTTGTAACAAGAAATGGGTAATTTTAATCCCAACAGCTTTTGTAATAATGTTTCAGTACAAAACGAAACTGACAAAAAGTATTCTAATATTCACAGCTTGGTAAAGCCCATTGAGTCAATTTTTGCCAAGACATAAGTGTTGTCGCCTTGTTATATGAGCTTCACCTGTGACTAATAATGGATCAATTAGGTCTCAGGTGTGTATAAAAAGAATGATAAATGGTAGGGGGCACTGTTATGATAGGAATGTAATAAACCTATTACTAAATATCAAATATAAAAGAATTAGTATATGTAAATAATGTGAATAAATACTAATATATAGCTATAGCTATTTGAGCAATTACAAAACCTATGTGATAAAAATAAAAATATTCAAATTGGATTGACCAATATCAAAATCCAGAAGAAATCGGTTAGGTCAATATATAGAAAAAAAGAAAAAAATTCACGAAGGAGACTCTAATCAAAGAGTGAGGTGCTCCCAAAACCATAAGACAGAAAAATTGTTAGTCCAAAAATTATGTGATAATGGTAATGTCCATGTAATCCTATAATCGCGGTGAGCCGCTAGTATACACAGATGTGAATCTTCTAAATAGTCCAAAAAACAAACATGCAATCCTCTCATGGACAAGAGTGCTTCAGATAATTTCTTCCACCAAATACACGAAACGACACCCAAAAGTGCAGATACTTAAATGCGCTTACCAAAGCGATTTGACTTCTTTAACTAAAAAGAAAGTCAAACTCGCTTGTGCAGTTTTAATGTCTGCTAACATATGATGCGTCCTCCAGTACTTTAACACAGGCAAATCTTCTCCAAGCTGTCTCACTGATGGAACATAAAATAGAAAAACAGCTCCATAGTGCAACCGGTTTTTATTTAAAAATAATAAAACAAATCATGGGCCAAGTGGCCACTTACATTAAAAGGTGCCCATCCCGGCACTGGGTCTGCGGGCCTTGAGTAAATGAGGTGGCAAGCCAGGTACTCGCATGTGGCGTGTGTCACCTCTCGCCTCGTCAGCTCACAGGGTCGGATTATGGGGGATAGGTAGAAAAAAACGTGACCAGGCTACGCCGCTGACGATCGTTTCGTAATACGGCTTCAGGGGGGCGTGCCTGGTCACTGGGGTCACGTTTTCTTATCTAAGAGGAACCGGAAATGGTTCGGATTGATTGACAGTGATTCCGCCCAATTACAGCGCGGTGTCAGTCGTTTGCGAAAAACCGGAAGTGGCCGGGGCTGATGGACGGATGCTGCAACCAATTACAGCGCAGCATCCGGGTACTAAAAATCTCTATGGGAAAATTTGACTGACGCAAGTTGCAGCCAGTTACAGCGCAGTCCCAGTGGTGGCTTGAGCATTCAGATTTCTCGATTTTTTTAAAAAGAAAAAAAAAAAAAAAAAAAACACCAGTACACTAGACCTTCTCAACTGCAACTAGACTTCTGCAAACATGCCTAAGATTTACCCGGAGATTAAAGTGTTGATTTTCAAGAGGCTGAAGACCAGATCCACTGCTGATGTGGTAGACACCTTCAATGTGTCTCAGCGTCAAGTTCAGAGGATAAAAAAAAGATTTGAAGAGACTGGAGACATTTTGGACAAGGCCAGATCAGGGCGACCACGCAAGACAGCTGCTCGAGAGGACCATTTGTTGGCTCGAAAATCCAAGGCCAGCCCATTTTCCACTGCAGCAGAGCTCCACGAGACCTGGTCACCTGAAGTCCCTGTGTCAACCAGAACAGTTTGTCGGATTCTGTCTTGAAATGGCCTCCATGGTCGAATCACCATCGCATACTTCCATCTCCACGTCAAAGTTCCTTAAGGCGAAGAAGTTCAAGATGCTCCAGGATTGGCCAGCCCAGTCACCAGACATGAACATCATTGAGCATATGTGGTGTAGGATGAAAGAGGAAGCATGGAAGACAAAACCAAAGAATATTGATGAACTATGGGAGGCATGCAAGACTGTTTTCTTTGCTATTCCTGATGACTTCATCAATAAATTGTATAAATCCTTGCCAAACGGCATGGATGCTGTCCTTCAAGCTCGTGGAAGTCAAACAAGATATTACATTTGGATCTCACAGCACCACTACTTAATTTTCTGACATATTTTTGGATTTTCAGTAAAGTTGTTCAATTTCTGTATAGGCGACAAAACTTTTGTCTTGCCAAAATTTTACCTTTCTGTTTTGATTAAATGATAAATCTTTTTGTCAGTGAAACTAATTTATTTCAGTGCATTAAACATAATTTGGGAGGGCTTTAGCTTTTCATATGAGCTATTTCTAACACCAATTGATTAATTAAAAGTCAGGTTAATAGCAGGAGTTTCTACAAAATAGAGAAGCGACAAAACTTTTGTCAGGGACTGTACATAAAGATGGCCTAGGCTATAAGAAGATTGCCAAGACCCTGAAACTGAGGTGGCCAAGACCATACAGTGGTATAACAGGACAGGTTCCGCTCAGAACATGGTCCACCAAAGAAGTTGAGGTCACGTGCTCAGCGTCATATCCAGAGGATGTATCGTTCATAGCGTCGGGTCAGGGTCGTAGAAATATTTACAGCGCTGGATTTTTTATTAAAGGACTGGTCACAAGCTGTGTGTGTGTGTTTTTTATACCTTTCAGTCACTTTTTTGTGTGAAAACAATACAACATCAAAAAAACTCACCATGCCTCTTAATATCTTTGACTGTCTATTTCCCAAAAAGGGGTCATTTGTTTATTTTTTTGTACTGTCCTGGCATTTTAGAGCCTCAAGAAATGAGATTAGTTAGTACATCAGGACTGATTTCCAGATATATAAAGTATACCATGGTTTGTAGACACAATGGGCCAGATTCACGTACCGCGGCGTATCTATAGTCGGGCGTAGCACATCTCATATGCGCTACGCCGACGTAACTTAGTGAGGTAAGTACTGTATTCACAAAGCACTTGCTCCCTAAGTTACGGCGGCGTAGCGTATATGGGCCGGCGTAAGCCCGCCTAATTCAAAGTAGGCTGGTAGTGGGCGTGTTGTATGGAAATGAATCGTGACCCCATGTAAATGAAGCGCCTAACCAACGGCGCATGCGCGCGCATGCTCAGTATCACGTCGAATTTTCTCTCTAAGTTACGCCGGCTCAATGCCTGTGACGGGAACGTAACCTACGCACAGCCCCATTCACGTACGACTTACGTAAACGACGTAAAAAGATACGCTTGTGCCGACGTCCATACTTTTGCATTACCTGCACCTCATATAGCAGGGGTAACTTTACGCCGGATGTAAGCCTTACGTAAACGGCGTATCGCGAATCGGCGTATCTAGCTCATTTACGTATTTGACAAGTAAATCTACGGAAGCGCCCCTTGCGGCCAGCGTAAATATGCACCCCAAGATACGACGGCGTACGGCAACTTACGTCGGTCGGCTGAAGCCAGATTTCAGGCGTATCTAGGTTCCAGAATACCGCGCATAGATACGACGGCGCATCTTTTAACTTACGCGGCGTATCAATAGATACGCCGGCGTAAAAGCTTTCTGAATCTGGCCCAATAACTTTCACACAAACTAGATAATATACACTGATTTGTTTTTATTTCACCAAATAAATATAGCAGAATACATTTTGGCCTAAAACTATGAGGAAAGACTGAAATAGTCACACTCATTCAGGAGATCAAAGGCACCCTCATCCCTATTTGGAATATATAGAAAGAACTGGAAAAGAGGGGGATTTTTATGGTGCCACAAATATAACAACAAATTTGATAAAAAGCATAACAATATTTTACTAATAGAAAAGTATAAAAGAGAGTAAACAAATGTTGGCTCTCAAATACAGTGGAACCTTGGATTACGAGCATAATCCGTTACAGGAGAATGCTCGTAATCCAAAGTACTCGCATATCAAAGCGAGTTTCCCCATAGAAGTCAATGGAAACAAAAATAATTTGTTCCGCATTGACTTCAATGGCATGCAATACCTCATGTGGCCAGAGGTGGGGTGGGGAAGCACCGGAGAGCCTTGGAAACACACGGAAAGGCCCGAGGACATCTCAGCTGACCTCAGCAAAACTCGAAAAGGCCCTAAACAGCGTTCGGCCCCGACGCCCCCCCAAACGTGGTACTGCACACCGCTTTGGCTTGAATCCCACTAGTTTTGCGAGACAACACTCGCAAACGGAGTTAGGATTTTTAAAAATACAGCGCTCGTATTGCCGAAACGCTCATTAACCGCATTACTCGCAATCCGAAGTTCCACTGTACAGACAAACATATATAAAAATATCACAGCACAATAACAAATATAATGCATATAGAGCTGATAAAACTATATAATATCCTGTTGGCTCAACGTGTTTCGCAGATTGCTTCTTCAGGAGCTGTTAGGCAATATATTTGCTACAGAGAAATACAAAAGGCAAAATATAAGATATCAAAGGACAAAGAACAATTTGGTACAATTTAGAATATACAAATACATTTCAATAATTTTGTATATTCTAAATTGTTGTAACAAATTGTTCTTTGTTGTTTGATATCTCATATTTTGCCTTTTGTATTTCTCTGTCCTGATTAGTGAAGATGTCCCCGCTGTGTCAAGCCCAGCCTATTTTGAAGCCTGGTAGAGCCACTGTAATTCATGCGCTTAGCGTCCTGAAAGGGGCCAGACTCATGAATTAGGGGTGGCGGCTATGGCGGCTGTGAATAGAGGGGGTGGCGCCCGGGGCCCCTAATGGACAGGCTGCCACTGGGTCTGGGTATTCAGCACAAAGAGCACTGGTACTGCGACTAAAGCTGAGTGAGAGCTTAGGAGCTTTGTTTTACCCTCCTAGTCAGTTGTTGTGGAAAGATATCGGTCCTCAACACCTTCCCGCCCGGCCTATAGCAAAATGACGGGCGGGAGTTTCATTGTTCTGACTGGGAGTCCTATGACGTCCTTCAGAACATGCCGCTTGTGTGCGCCCCTGGGGGTGCTCAGCACGGCGATCGGTGGTGCGTTGTGTCCTATGGACATACCACATCTCTGATCATGGTAAAGAGCCTGTGACATAGGCTCTT
This sequence comes from Rana temporaria, assembly GCF_905171775.1. NCBI lineage: Eukaryota > Metazoa > Chordata > Amphibia > Anura > Ranidae > Rana > Rana temporaria. The sequence continues at coordinate 472,005,863 of NC_053491.1, read as the reverse complement.
TACCATGTGATCAGCTGTGTCCAATCACAGATGATCACAGGGTAAATAGGAAGAGACGGTTATCGGCTTTCCTCTATTTAAGAAAGCCTGTAGCAAAAATAAAATAAAAAATAAGAGCAGGGCGGCATGAGGAGGTACACAGGCAGACTGGTACAGTGGGGGTTAAAATGTTTCCACATAGAAAGTGCAGGCAGAGGGGATTGGCTCAAGGAGAGACAGAGGGAGGCAGTGCTGGGGGGGGGATAGGTCACAAAGACTGTACTTCCGGTCAGCACACAAGGAGAAGAAAACGTTCCCGCCTGCCCGCCCTACACGTTCTGAGCTTCGGTATCGGATGTGGTTTGTTGTATTTCATTACAGTTTTTCCCTTCAGGGTATGCGGTTGGGTCTTTGGAGGCATTGGTAAATAAACTGCTGAGGTATGGGTCCCCGGTGAATTCTAGTTATGTGGAGTACCTGGTTACGGAATGGTGTATCTGCTGAAGGTGTTCGTCCCCGGGTCAGTGCAATGCAGCAGGGACCTTTTAGTAAGGTGACCAGATTTTTTAAATGAAATCCGGGGACATATTTTTTCTTTACTAGTAATGAGCAAAAATCAGCGACTCTCTGCCCGTCGCCGCCCGTCTCACAGTCTTACTCTCCGGGCCCCGGGTACTACTGGATGGGGAGCGGAGGACGATCACTCCGCCAGGGAAGGCAAGGAAATAGGCAGGTCACTGGCCAGGATTTGAGCCAAGGCAGAAGAACATACGAGCGGAGCTTAATGGGCATGCGCCTGAAACTGAAGAAATATTCCCTCCGCTCCGACCAGCACATGATCATCAGAAAGGGGCACAGATAATGGGAAAAATACACCCCCCTATGCTAGTAGGCATGGCGGAGTGGGGGTGTGTAATTCTAATTTTTTTCTGCACTGATTGTCTTTGAAATTGCCCCTGCCCCCTATTAAATCCAATCTGGGGACAAAACCAGGGACAGACTTGGTCCGGGGACAGTGTCCTCAATCAGGGGACTGTCCCTTGAAACTGGGGATGTCTGGTCACCCTACCTTTAAGGCCTCGTACAGACAAGCGGATCTGTCCGATGAGATCATTTGGTCTGATGGCTGTACACACCATTAGACCAAATTTCCCGCGGAAAGACGACGCGGTGACGACGCGGTTACGACGCGGTGACGTGGCGGCGATGATGACGCGGCGACGTGCGCGAACCCAGAAGTTCAATGCTTCTACGCATGCGTCAAATCACTTCAATATCATGCGCGGGTTCTCGGGCCAGCGGACATGTCCGATGAGTCATACTGACCATCGGACATGTCTGGCGGACATGGTTCCAGCGGACATGTTTCTTAGCATGCTAAGAAACAGTTGTCCGCTGGAAACCTGTCCGGTCAGCTGGAAAATTGTCCGGTCGGCCCTACACACCACCGCACATGTCTGCTGAAACTGGTCCGACGGACCAGTTTCAGCGGACATGTTCGGTCGTGTGTACGAGGCCTTAGGCCCCATACACACGGGAGGATTTATCCGCGGATACGGTCCAGCGGACCGTTTCCACGGATAAATCCTCTCGAGGATTTCCGCGGATTTCTATGCGATGGCGTGTACACACCATCGCATTGAAATCTGCGCCGAAATCCTCTGGCGATGACGTGTCGCGCCGTCGCCGCGATTATGACACGGCGACGTGCGCGATGCTGTCATATAAGGAATTCCACGCATGCGTCGAATCATTACGACGCATGCGGGGGATCCCTTCGGACGGATTGATCCGGTGAGTCTATACAGACCAGCGGATCCATCCGTTGGGATGGGTTCCAGCAGATGGATTTGTTTTTCCCTTCAGGGTATGCGGTTGGGTCTTTGGAGGCATTGGTAAATAAACTGCTGAGGTATGGGTCCCCGGTGAATTCCAGTTATGTGGAGTACCTGGTTACGGAATGGTGTATCTGCTGAAGGTGTTCGTCCCCGGGTCAGTGCAATGCAGCAGGGACCTTTTAGTAAGGTGACCAGATTTTTTAAATGAAATCCGGGGACATATTTTTTCTTTACTAGTAATGAGCAAAAATCAGCGACTCTCTGCCCGTCGCCGCCCGTCTCACAGTCTTACTCTCCGGGCCCCGGGTACTACTGGATGGGGAGCGGAGGACGATCACTCCGCCAGGGAAGGCAAGGAAATAGGCAGGTCACTGGCCAGGATTTGAGCCAAGGCAGAAGAACATACGAGCGGAGCTTAATGGGCATGCGCCTGAAACTGAAGAAATATTCCCTCCGCTCCGACCAGCACATGATCATCAGAAAGGGGCACAGATAATGGGAAAAATACACCCCCCTATGCTAGTAGGCATGGCGGAGTGGGGGTGTGTAATTCTAATTTTTTTCTGCACTGATTGTCTTTGAAATTGCCCCTGCCCCCTATTAAATCCAATCTGGGGACAAAACCAGGGACAGACTTGGTCCGGGGACAGTGTCCTCAATCAGGGGACTGTCCCTTGAAACTGGGGATGTCTGGTCACCCTACCTTTAAGGCCTCGTACAGACAAGCGGATCTGTCCGATGAGATCATTTGGTCTGATGGCTGTACACACCATTAGACCAAATTTCCCGCGGAAAGACGACGCGGTGACGACGCGGTTACGACGCGGTGACGTGGCGGCGATGATGACGCGGCGACGTGCGCGAACCCAGAAGTTCAATGCTTCTACGCATGCGTCAAATCACTTCAATATCATGCGCGGGTTCTCGGGCCAGCGGACATGTCCGATGAGTCATACTGACCATCGGACATGTCTGGCGGACATGGTTCCAGCGGACATGTTTCTTAGCATGCTAAGAAACAGTTGTCCGCTGGAAACCTGTCCGGTCAGCTGGAAAATTGTCCGGTCGGCCCTACACACCACCGCACATGTCTGCTGAAACTGGTCCGACGGACCAGTTTCAGCGGACATGTTCGGTCGTGTGTACGAGGCCTTAGGCCCCATACACACGGGAGGATTTATCCGCGGATACGGTCCAGCGGACCGTTTCCACGGATAAATCCTCTCGAGGATTTCCGCGGATTTCTATGCGATGGCGTGTACACACCATCGCATTGAAATCTGCGCCGAAATCCTCTGGCGATGACGTGTCGCGCCGTCGCCGCGATTATGACACGGCGACGTGCGCGATGCTGTCATATAAGGAATTCCACGCATGCGTCGAATCATTACGACGCATGCGGGGGATCCCTTCGGACGGATTGATCCGGTGAGTCTATACAGACCAGCGGATCCATCCGTTGGGATGGGTTCCAGCAGATGGATTTGTTTGGCATGTCAGCAAATATTCGATCTGCTGGAATCCATCCCAGGGGAGAAATATCCGCGGAAACAGATCCGCTGGAGTGTACACACCATAGGATCTATCCGCTGAAACCCATTTGCTGGGATTTTTTAGCGGATGGATTCTATCGTGTGTACGGGGCCTTAGGGAAAGTTTAAGCAGATATAAGTTAGAGATTTCGATGATAGTGCCTCCAAGGATCGGCAACCCTAAAAAGATTATGCCTTGTTTTGGTTTTATAATTGTTAAATTATTTGTTAACTTTAATAAAGGGGCTGTAAAACGGCCAGTTTATCCCAACCTTGGTGTCAGCCTAATTTTTGATAAGTTTAGCAAGAGGTCATAAGATGGGGGTAGAGAATGTATTTTTTTTTTTTTAACAGGACCAGTATACCTCTGGGTTACCTTTTCATGCTGACAGAGTGTGAGTATAGGAGAGCCGCTAAGTGCATTATCAGTGCAGTCCCATCAGCAATGTCTAACTGTGCCCATCAGTGGTGCCAATCAGTGCCCATTAGTGATGCCTGTCAGTGCTGTCTATCATTGCCGTCTATCAGTGTCCATTAGTGCCGCTTATCAGTGCCCATCAGTGCTGCCTGACAGTGCCCATCAGTGCTGCATATCAAAGCCATCTATCAATGGCCATATGCTGCATATTAGTGCCTCCTCATCAGTGCAGCCTCATCAGGTGAATCAGTGAAGGAGAAAAATTACTTATTTACAAAATTTTGAAATAGAAACTAAAAAAATATTTATTTGAGTGAGTGAGTGAGTGAGTGAGTAACTTGCATAGCGTTACAAATGCGAACTAAATCGCCTCAAGGCGATGTTCATGTTCAAAATGTTCAGTCTTTTTTCATTTGTTTAGCAAAAAATTAAATAAACAATTTGGGGTGTTCACGCAAATTCGCAAAGCTGCGGAACACCCCGTAAAAGTCTATGGGAGAAATCAAAAGTACTAATTTTAAAGGTTAATATGCAAGTTATTGTCATAAAAAGTGTTTGGGGACCCGAGTCCTGCCCCAGGGGACATGTATCCATGCAAAAAAAAGTTTTAAAAACTGAAGTTTTTTTCGGGAGCAGTGATTTTAATAATGCTTAAAGTGAAACAATACAAGTGAAATATTCCTTTAAATTTTGTACCTGGGGGGTGTCTATAGTATGCCTGTAAAGTAGTGCATCTTTCCCGATCTTAGAAAAGTCCATGCACAAAATGACATTTCTAAAGGAAGAAAAGTGATCGCGGCTATAATGAATTGTCGGGTCCCGGCAATACAGATAAAAGTAATGGAAAAGAAACAGCATGGGCTCCCCCCCTTAGTCCATTACCAGGCCCTTTGGGTCTGGTATAAATATTAAGGGAAACCCTGAACCAAAATAAAAAAAAAGCGCAGGGTTCCCCCCAAATTCCATATAAGGCCCTTCAGGTCTGATATGGATATTAAGGGGGACCCTCCGCCATTTAAAAATGGCTTGGGGTTCCCCCAAAAATCCATACCAGACCCTTATCCAAGCACGCAACCTGGCTGGCCACAGGAAAAGAGGGGGGACAAGAGAGTGTCCCCCCTCCTGAACCGTACCAGGCCACATGCCCTCAACATGGGGAAGATGTTGATGGGGACAAGGGCCTCATCCCCTCAACACTTGCCTGGTGGTTGTGGGGGTCTGCGGGCGGGGGACTTATCGGAATCTGGAAGCCCCAGATGCCGCCCCCCTTATGTGAATTGGTAACGGGGTACATTGTACCCCTACCATTCACCCAAAAAAGTGACAAAAAAGGTAAAAAATTAAAAAACACACACACAGCTTGGGATAAGTCCTTTAATAATAATATAAAGAAAATTCCAGCGCTATAAATCCTTCTACGATCCGGACGAACGAACGATAGAGCCTCCTCCGAGGCTCCCAGCCGAATGACACGCTACCCGTCTGACAGTTCTTATATAACCGAGGGCTGGGCCACCCGTGATGTGAACAGGTGATCCCGCCCCCCGTGATGCAACAGTGTTTTTTGGTGGTTTCCCGTGGCGTCATGGGTGACTCTGCCCCATGTGACGCGTCATGGGAATCCTGGTGCGTTACAGGGGGCAGGGACTCCCGTCTACGTCATGGGTGGCCCCGCCCTCGGTTATATATAAACTCTCAGACGGATAGTGCGTCATTCAGCCAGGAGCCTTGGAGGAGGCTGTATCGTTCATAGCGTCGGGTCACGGCCGTAGAAATATTTACAGCGATGGATTTTTAATTTTTTTTATTAAAGGACTGGTCACAAGCTGTGTGTGTGTTTTTTTTTATACCTTTCAGTCACTTTTTTGTGTGAAAGAATAGGGGTACAATATACCCCGTTACCAATTCACATAGGTGGCAGCATTTGGGGGTCCCCTTTGTTAAAGGGGGCTTCCAGACTCCGATAAGCCCCCACCTGCAGACCCCCACAACCACCGGGCAAGGGTTGTGGGGATGAGACCCTTGTCCCCATTAACATGGGGACATCATCCCCATGTTGTGGGCATGTGATCTGGTACGGTTCAGGAGGGGGGGCACTTTCTCATCCCCCCTCTTTTCCTGCAGCCTGCCAGGTTGCATGCTTGGATATGGGGCTGGTATGGATTTTTGGGGGGATCCATGCCAGACCTGATATGGAATTTGTTTTATTTTGGTTTGGGGTTTTGCTGTCTTTCTTTAATTACTTTTATCTGTATTGCCGGGACCCGACAATTCATTACAGTGGCAATCAGTTTTAAATTACTTTTTTTCCTTTAGTAATGTCATTTTCTGCAGGGACTTTTCTAAGCACAGGGAACATGCGCTACTTCACAGGCATACTATAGACCCCCCCCCCCGTACGAAATTTAAAGGAATATTTCACTTTTATTGTTTCACTTTAAGTATTTTTAAAATCACTGCTCCTGAAAAAACATCTGTTTTTAAAACTTTTTCTGCATTGATACATGTCCCCTGGGGCAGGACCCAGGTCCCCAAACACTTTTAGGACAATAACTTGCATATAAACCTTTAAAATTATCACTTTTGCTTTTTCATGTTAGTGTTCTGGTGAGAACCAAACCGGGGGTGTTCGGCCCATTCCTACTCACTACTGTGTTCATTCAGGGTGGTGTGTTCATTTAAGATGGTGAGCCCCTCACTCACCATCCCGAAATAACCTACTTGTGTGCCCTCAGTTGCTGGTGGGAGAGGAGAGGAGGGAAAATGGCAGTGCTATGGGGGGAAAGGGGCACACAGGTGTCCCAGACAGCAGGGGGAATTGGGAGCAGATACTAGAACCAATCCTTCCTGCAGTGCAGCCAGAGGAAGAAAAAAAACGTAGAAACCGGCAGCACTACACAAGAGTCACAAGTGTCAGCAATAATGTAGTACTGCTGGCCCTCCTGCTCGGTAGGTGCCCGCACCCCCCTTTTAAACTGATGAGGCCTTGGCCCAGTACAGGAGGGTGGGCTGTACTGCCTTATCAGCGGCCCTTGTGTCAGAAGTTGAAGTGGTTAAAGTTTAAGACACCTTTCACACTGGGTCCTGCTAGCGCACCTTTGGGGCAGTGAAGAAGCGGTGTGTATACCGCTCCTCCACCGCTCTTGCCCATTGAAATCAATGGGGCACTGCCGCTATACCACCAGAAAAGCGCCTCTGCAGAGGTGCTTTGCAGTGGTTTTTAACTCTTTCTCAGCCACTAGCGGGGGTAAAACCGACCCGCTAGTGGCCGAATAGCGCTGCAAATCCGATGGTAAATCGCCGCTAAAAATAGCGACACTTTACCGTTGATGCACCTCCTGTCCCAGTGTGAAAGGGGCCTAACTCCTAGTTTAAGTAATTTGTTTGGACCAAGCTGGTCCAAACAAACTATTTCCTTCACTAAGACATGCAGTTGCTGTGTGCGTTGAATTAACTTTATGTGTTCACTGTGTTCCAGCAGCAGGATGGGGATTTCCTATCCCACTCCTGGTGTTCCATCAGAATTGGTAACGGAAGTAACATTCCGTCGCCGCCATCTTGGTACACCCCACACTCCTCCACAGCAACGATACACCGAGAAGGGGGCAAGCGGACATCTTGTTACACTCACCGGAGTTTTGCATTTCACAGGTTTTTTTAACAGTAAACAGAGCTTTTAAGGTGAAATACATTATTTAGAAATCCGACAGACTGTTTAGATGTTGAATTTTAAAAACAGAGGCAAACCTGCTGATCTCATAGGTTTACTAATCTGGCAGAACACTGCTGCTTTTGTAATTCAACATGTAAACAGTCAGAGAGATTAATAAATACTGTATTTCACCATATAAGCTCAGTTTCCTGTTAAAAATAACTGTGAAATGCAAAACTCCAGCGGGTGTAACAAGATGTCCGCTTGCCCCCTTCTCGGCGTATTATGTATTGTGGAGGAGTGCGGGGTGTAGCAAGATAGCGGCGATGGAACATCACTTCCGTTTCCAATTCTGAAAGGGTCACCATATCTGACAGAACACTGGAACAAAATAGAATTGGACTGAGTGCTGCTCAGCTCTTGTATTTGTATTGTATGAATGAGTAAAAGGCTTCCTGCTTGAAGTAGAGAGATGGGAAAATGATATCATGGTCCCTATCTCAGCCAATCAGAGCAAGCCTTGTACTCATTCATAAAATACAAGGTTTATGGGAATGACTAAGTAGCTCTGGCAATACTGATATAGAGGTTTAGTTTTGGCATTTTGTGTTTTGGGGTGACAATGCTTTTCCCCTGGTCTCCCAGTGTGTCACATATTTGGTGACCCCCAGACATGACACAGTGGGAGACAGGGCTGGCCCAGGACAATAATTTGGCCCTGGACTTCATCCCACTTTAATTTGCCACCATTACTTTGACAGGTTGTCACTGAAACCGGCCCACTGAGCTATCGGGCCCCTGGGAAACTCCCGATAGTCCCGATGGTCAGTACATGTCTGGTTGGAGACCAAGGGAAGACCGTTGTCACCCCATAACACAAAGTGCCAAAACAGGATATCAGTATCAACAGAGTTACTCAGCCATTCACAAGGCCATGTTACATACAATTTGTATTTTGGTTCCCAACTTCCCTCGAAGGCTTTCACAAAGATGTAGGTTACCCTGTGTTCTCCTAATACATTTAATCTCGTTCAGCATGGTAGTGCAGAGTTTGCGACTTGGAGCAACCAATCAGATGGTGTTGATGACTGTTGGCAGCACTGTGAGGCCCCGTACACACGAGGAGACATATCCACTGAAACTGGTCTGCAGACCAGTTTCCGCGGACATGTCCGATCGTGTGTACGGCCTAGCGGACAGGTTTCCAGCGGACAAAAGTTTCTAAGCATGCTTAGAAACTTGTCCGCTGGAAACATGTCCGTCGGACATGTCCGATGGTTAGTACGCCTAATCGGACATGTCCGCTGGTTATTAGGTTATTACGTCTAACCAGCGGACCGAAATCCCGCTATTGCGTCGAATTGATGCGCGGAAGCATTGAACTTCCTGGTTTGCGCATGTCGCCGCGTCACCGTCACCGCCACGTCACCGCGTTCTCTGTCCGTGGGGATTTTGGTCTGATGGTGTGTACACACATCAGACCAAAATATCCCAGGAGACATGTCCGATGAAAACGGTCCGCGGACCGATTTCATCGGACATGTCTCCTTGTGTGTACGGGGCCTGAAGCATATTGCCATTCATCGTATTTCCCTGCCTCTCCCTCTTTGTTTTCCCATGTGCCCTACATATACCAGCTTAATGTATGAAAGGTCTCTGTAGATGCCATCCTCTCTGGTGGAAAAGCTGAGAATGTTGAGACTGGAGAACATAATGCACAGTTATGTTACGAGTGACCCTAATACTGCTAGTATATAGACTGGGGAAGGATTAGAACCACTGTTGGGTTTTTGCTTATATCTAAGGCTCTGTTAGAGAGTTTTCCCTTCAATTCCTGTTCTGCTGACAACGTTTTACCAGACAGGAAGAGAGGGGAAGTCTCCAATGGGGACACATACAGTAATACACATTCTAAAGGGGTCCTAGCCTTCCCCTATTCTACAGAAGAAAATAGTTTTTTATTTCTGTCTGTGTATCTGTTGGAAAGTTCCTCTTGCTGCCTTTTTTGGTTAAACATTGCTAACAGGACAGGAAGTGAGAGTACGTTTATCTAAACGAGTCCCAGATAGTTGTAAAAACCTGACCAACCCTTCCTAACTATGTGTAATACTAAGAAAAAAAAGTATTGGGTAGAAATACACTTTATTAAAGCATCACATTATGTACATTTCATAGATAGATAGATAGACCACACCAACGTTCACTGACCAATAGGAACATGTTACTCACTGATACTGCAATAATTGGACAGATATTCTACCCAATCATAGTGATCAATGAGTGACAGAGTAAGAAGCCTCACTTACATTTATTTATAGTAAAAAAACTACAAGACACTGACTTAAGCCCCACCCACTTCCTTATACTATTGGCTGAATATTTCACCAATCCCATCCCTCCTCCTTGTGATGTCACCAGTTTTATATCTTCTGATTCCCCCCACAGATCTTTATACAACCTCTCCCTACCAGTAAGCCAGCATGGAGGGGCTCAGTGAAGGTGGTGGTGAAGGTGCGGAGGTGTCGGATCGGGTCACGCAGATCATAAAAGGAGATCCGCCCGGCCTCATAATCCAGATATATCCCGACTCTGTTACTGGAGATATTGCAGAGTAACGAGATCAGTTTACAGTCATGTATCACCCCATACAGATCACCATTCCTATACAAACACCATGACTTCTTATTATTTCCAATCCATGACTGCACTCTTTGTCTCTTGTCTATACTGGGGTAACACATGCCGACTCTCCATCCATCTGATCCCCTGACATCCACTTCCCAGTAATGTCTCCCTGAGGAGAAACTCTGACTGCTCAAAACCTGAGACCAATATTGGAATCTCTCTGGTGTTTCTGGACGATTCTGGTCAATATGTGACCTGGAAGCAGTTTTCCTGTCATCTGATATATTTAGAGAATTGTGAGCTGTATTTACATCCAGTAATATGTCTGCAGCTTCCTTTATATAGAAGTATACATGTACCTCTGTTATGATATCAGATAAACCTGTGTGTAATGTGTGTGATATCCCAGCCACATCCAGACCCCCTCCATCATGGAGGAGCTTCTCATGTCTCTCTCTGTCCTCATTATCTCCATCCTCAGTATCACACAAGTCACCTGTGTCTGATTCCTGTAAGAAATCCAGTGGATCCGTCATGTTACACAGCTCCTCAATGTGACGCATCTTCCTGGACAGCTCCTCCTTCTTTGTTTCCAGATCCCGGATGGAGATGGAGATCCGCTTTGCCCTCCCGGAGATTTCCCCCAGGACTCTCTTCTCCAGATCTTCCAGACGTCTCCTGAGATCTCTAAACAGGACAGTGACTCTCTCGTTGTCAACGACTGCTTTTTCTTCTACTTTCCTCCTGTGTTCCTGCAGACTCTGGACTCTTTCCTCCGTCTCCTCTCTCTTTGTCAGAAGTTTCTGCAGAACATTCCTCAGTGTCTCCTTCTTCTTCCCAGAAGCCTCATCCAGTGACTCCATCTCATGTCCCTTATGTCCTCCAATCATACAACAAGACACACAGATACAGGTATCATCCTCAGTGCAATAAAACTCCAGGATCTTCTTATGGACAGAGCATTTCCTGCTCTCCATGGGCAAGGTGGGGTCAGTTAAAATGTGTTCTGGGGACTTTTTGTGGACTCTCAGGTGTTTATCACACAGAGAAACCTCACAGAGCAGACAGCATCTAACAGCAGGTACAGGAGAGTCCACACAGTGAGTACAGAAGACCCCGAACTCCTCCTGATCTGGCTGAGCAGACAGGAAATTCTCCACTATGTTACGTAGTGTTATGTTCCTCTGCAGTGCAGACCAATCCGGAAACTTCTCTCTGCATTCAGGACAGGAATATCCTCCAGACCCCTCCTGTGTATCCAGCACACGATCAATACAGACCCGGCAGAAGTTGTGACCACATCTCAGCATTACAGGATCTGTATAAATGTCCAAACAAAGGGAACATTCCAGCTCAGCTTTCAGATCAGCAGATGCCATTGCGGGCAGCAGAAGAGAGAAGTAAAATGAAAGTTTCTGCCAATAAGGATGATTACAGTTGTGTTTGAATACAATCTCCAACATAACACAGGGTGGGGCTGGGTTGAGTTGGTAATATCAGACATGAACATCAGTGTACAGAAGAGGGAGGTTTTTCATAGAGGTGAAGATTATCATACTTCCCAGCTGTAGACAGAAAGAAGCTCAGAAACTCAGCGCACTACGGTGAAAGGTGAATGTGGTTGCATCACGCTAAAAAAGCAGTGTGGTTACATAGAGTCTGAGACTATTCACACTGTACATTGCATACATGTGCCACAGCCCTTGTACCCTCAAAATGCACCCCTTATTTATTGTGCCAACACCCTGACATGCCGAAAATGATGATGATATTCCTAAGATACAATAAGATATAGTTGCATAGTTACATAGTTAGTCAGGTTGAAAAAAGACACAAGTCCATCCAGTTCAACCACAAAAAAACAAAAAAAAACACAATGCAATCCCATACACCCAACTCCATACCCACAGTTGATCCAGAGGAAGGCAAAAAAAAACATATATATGATGTGGGGCTATTTTTTCAGATTTGCCTTCAGCTCTGCCCACAAGAACATATGGATTAGCTTTTTTTTGTAGCTAGTGAAGGAAGATCTTTGGTGGACGGACTGGACCACCTGTGGTACTAATAATCTTACTGTGACAGGAGTCACTTTGGGTGGGGGGTCCGTGGAACCTAACTTACCTTAAAGAAGCTCCTCGTGATTCTCTTTATGCAAGTTCTCCTGTGTCTATTAGGAGCACAGGGTGACCAAGAAAATAATGGGCAACTACTTAATGGATGCTAAGAATGTGGTTTGGATTACTACAAATGGGACAGTAATATTTATCAACAATATCTCACAAGAAATATAAGAAGACTATTCCAGGTTTGTTTGATTCAGAACTATACATGTTGATTGAAAGAGCTGGTCACATTGGCCTCTGTTCCATGTACCCCAAATGTAGGGGCCGGACAGTCTGCTACTGGGGTCTCCTGTTAATGTTTGAAGGTGTTCTGTGTTTATACTTATTATAATGTGTAGTGTACTTTGTGAGCTCGGTGACGGCAAGTCTGACCTGAAGTTGGGATATCCGATTATTCACAACATCCATGTCTGGGTGGGCACTTAGTCACTTAAGCTGGTTTAAGTCACTAGTTAATTAGCGCATGTTTATTATGTTTCTGGTTACAGTTTGTATGGTTAAGGTAATATGATCAAGGGGTGGACTGTTCTCCTGTGGTGTATATATTCTGTGTGAGTTTTCAAACAAAGAGTTTCAGTTTAGCAGCTAAACTAGTTCTGCTTGGTTCTTGGTTGCAATAGGCGGCTATAATATCTGATAACAATGTTTAGACTGGAGGAAGCGGTATACTGAGGGGGAAGCACTCAAGGAGAGTTAGAGACGGGTCCGTCATACTTACTATAGAAGAATGAGTTGACCTTTAAGAACCTAAGGAGGCCCTTAACCTCATAATAAAGAAAACGGAGGAAATGTGGTTTCAATGACGGATGTAATATACAAGAATGAGGTAAAGAGAAAACTAAGTGATGACACTACATATAAGAGACTGCCAGTGAATAGTGTTGAGCGGAATACGCCATATTCGATTTCGCGATATATCACGAATATATAGCCGAATATTCGTGAAATATTCGCTAAAATCGAATATTCGTGATATTTTATAAAAAAAAAAAATTGCGAAATTTCGCTAATGCGAATGCGAAAATTATTGCAAATTTTTGATAACTGTGGTAGGAGAACTCTGATTGGCTCTGATGCAAAAGAAGGGCGGAGAAAGTATTCTCGAATATTCGGAAATCGAATATTCGGAATATTTTATCAAAAAAAAAAATGTTGTGAAATATTTTGACAACTGTGGTAGGAGAACTCTGATTGGCTCTGATGTAAAAGAAGGGTGGAGAAAGTATTCGCGAATATTCGGAAATCGAATATTCGCGAATACTTTCTCCACCCTTTTTTTGCATCAGAGCCAATCAGAGCTGTCAAAATCTCGCAATCAATTTCGCATTCGCATTAGCGAAATTTCGATAAAACATCACCAATATTCGATTTCCGAATATTCGCGAATACTTTCTCCGCCCTTCTTTTGCATCAAAACCAATCAGAGTTCTCCTACCACAGTTGTCAAAATATTTCACAACATTTTTTTTTTGATAAAATATTCCGAATATTCGATTTCCAAATATTCGAGAATACTTTCTCCGCCCTTCTTTTGCATCAGAGCCAATCAGAGTTCTCCTACCACAGTTATCAAAAATTCGCAATAATTTTCGCATTCGCATTAGCGAAATTTCGCAATTTTTTTTTTTTTTTATATTCGGCAACATAAAAGGATCGCCTCAGCTTAGCTACTCGGCCCAGGGTCTCTAATCATACCAGCAATGCTTTTAGACGTTGATAGGATGTGATCGGTTTTAAAAATAAAATTGAAAAAATGCAAATATTCGGAATTGCGAATATTGGCCGCGAAATTCGAGATATTCGCGAATACTCGAATATGCCATATTCGAGCCGAATATTCGCAATACGAATATTCGTGAGCAACACTACCAGTGAACCCATTCCCTGTCCTGGCTTAATCTTTGAAACAACAAGTTACAATCAGCTTTTGAGATGGGATTTATCTCAAATGGGAACTTGAATATCTTAAGGTGGGTTAGTACAATACACACTTATAAAAGACTTGGTGGTTAAACTCCCCTCCTACATACAGGATACCATGATGTTTTTCACACGAATAGGTAGGTGGTGGTAGGTATTGAGGATTGAGTCCCTCTACATATCAATCCCTTATGAGTGGAAACTCATGGCAGTGGCCCACTATTTGGAAACTTACTTCCCACAAATGGGGGCACAGAATTTTTTTTTGGAGTTTGCCCTCTACAGCAATTATGCCTGACTTTACTTGGGAGGAGGAGATAGTTTACTGGTCTTTGATGTATCTTAGCCATGAAAGGGATCGGCTGAGGAGCTTCAGTTATGTATATAGGAGTAGAATCATAATGAGCGGAATATCAAATTGACCTTTAATTTTGACTAAGAATTTCCTTTTTGGAATTGCTTGTGTCCATCCAGGGCAATAGTTTAGTAACTAGAATGGAAACAGCCACTAATACATTCCTGCAGGCGGACAACCATCATCTTAGGACCCTTATCAAAGGCATCCCAGTGTGACAGTTCCTAAGGATTTGCAGGAACTGTTCCCACTTTGAAGATTTCAGAAATTAGGCCACCAACATGTATTGGAGGCACTGCCAAAGGGGCTACTCTCATAACATGATTAGGAGGGCCAGGAGAAGAAGGGCCTACAAATACAACAAGGATGGATTGTTAAATCCAAAGAAAATAGGTGAATCAGAGGATCCCTTCGGCCCAGTGCGGGTAGTCACACAATTTTAAGCCCAGTGGAAGGAGATGAGGAAGGTCCTAGATAAACACTGGCATATTCTAACACAATGCCCACAGTTGGTGGAGAGAGTTGGTCCCAGACTGTTAATGGTGACTTGACATGACAGAAACCTGAATGACCTCCTTGTGCAATTCAAACTTTGAAGAAAGCCGGTTGTGAACTGGATGATGTTCAGCTTGCCACAAGTTAGGCGAATGTATCTGGGCACTGCCAGATTTCCCATATGTAGATAGAACTGACATGTTCATCAATGACAATTGCTCTAAGATATTTAAAATCTAGCAAGTTATTATTGTTCAGTAAGCCACTTGGTCTATATGTTGGAATGTCCATGTAAGAAGTGCTATGTTGGGAAAACCAAGAGGCATTTGAGGGTCCGCATTGGTGAACACATCAAGAGCATTAAGAAGAAAGATGAAGTTAGCCCCCTAGTGATACACTTTGCTCAACAACATGGTAGCAGACAAGAAAGCCTGTGAGTCAAAGGGATCTATGCTCCTGAAAAAATGGCTGTTTTTAAAACTTTTTTTGCATTGATACATGTCCCCTGGGGCAGGACCCGGGCCCCAAATACTTTTTATGGCAATAACTTGCATATAAGCCTTTAAATCAGTACTTTTGATTTTTCATGTTCGTGTCCCATAGACTTTAACAGCGTTCGTACACATTTTTTGCCTGTTCGCATGTTCTGCTGCGAACCGAACCGGGGGGGTTTTCGGCTCATCCCTAATAGGGTTGTACCGATACCAGTATCGGTATCGGGACCGATACCGAGTATTTGCGGGAGTACTTGTACTCGCGCAAATACCCCCGATACCTAAATAGAATACTTTCCCCCCCGCGCCGCTGCCGCCGCATCGCCGCATCGCACCGCCGCATCGAAAGCCGCCGCATGGGTTAAACGCCGTGCGGGAACATCACAGCTTTCATTTGAATAGCTGTAGTGTTCCCGCGCGTATAGACACTCCCCCTTGCTCGGGATTGGATGGGTGATCGTGATCTGTCCAATCCCAAGGGGGAGTGTCTATACGCGCGGGCAAAACAGCTATTCAAATTAATGCTGTGATTTTCTCTATGCGGCGGCGGCGGCTTTCGGCGGCAAAGGTATGGCTACATATGTGAGGGACATGGCTAGAGGGACATGGCTGCATATGTGAGGGACATGGCTAGAGGGACATGGCTGCATATGTGAGGGACATGGCTAGAGGGACATGGCTGCATATGTGAGGGACATGGCTAGAGGGACATGGCTGCATATGTGAGGGACATGGCTAGAGGGACATGGCTGCATATGTGAGGGACATGGCTAGAGGGACATGGCTGAATATGTGAGGGACATGGTTAGAGGGACATGGCTGCATATGTGAGGGACATGGCTAGAGGGACATGGCTGCATATGTGAGGGACATGGCTAGAGGGACATGGCTGCATATGTGAGGGACATGGCTAGAGGGACATGGCTGCATATGTGAGGGACATGGCTAGAGGGACATGGCTGAATATGTGAGGGACATGGTTAGAGGGACATGGCTGCATATGTGAGGGACATGGCTAGAGGGACATGGCTGCATATGTGAGGGACATGGCTAGAGGGACATGGCTGCATATGTGAGGGACATGGCTAGAGGGACATGGCTGCATATGTGAGGGACATGGCTAGAGGGACATGGCTGCATATGTGAGGGATATGGCTAGAGGGACATGGCTGCATATGTGAGGGACATGACTAGAGGGACATTGCTGCATATGTGAGGGACATGGCTGCATATGTGGGGGAAATGGCTGCATTTGGGGACACATTTAAAAAAAGTATCGGTATCGGCGACTACTTGAAAAAAAGTATCGGTACTTGTACTCGGTCCTAAAAAAGTGGTATCGGGACAACCCTAATCCCTAATTACAGTAATCAGTGCTAAAAATATGCACGGACATTGTACTAATGACACTGGCAGGGAAGGGGTTAACACCAGGGGTGATCAAAGGGCTAACTGTGTCCCTAGAGGATGATTCCTAACTGTGTGGGGGATGGACTCACTAGCAGGAACACAAGATCATTGTGTTAATCTCTGACAGAACGGCGGTCTGCCTTGTTTACATCGGCAGACCACCATTCTAGCTCTCTGGGGAGTGATCATGGGTGACTGCCCACCTGTCCAGTGCCATATCTCATATCTGGTGGCACAGTAGCTTGCGTGTATAGTACAACTAAACTAATCAAAACTAATAAAAAAAAAATGCCAGGCAGAGGCAGAGGCAGGCCACCCCGCAGGGGCCGTCATGGTCATGGTGCTGTGATTCCCTTTGGCCCTAGAATAATGCCTTCAGAGGCCACGTACCCTGAACTCGAAAAGTTCTGAGGACATAGTCAGAGTTTGGTCTTTCACTGTGAACCCTAACCCTATTACAGACAGGGTTAGGGTTACAGATAGGTTTAGGGTTACAGATAGGGTTAGGGTTACAGATAGGGTTAGGGTTACAGACAGGGTTAGGGTTACAGATAGGGTTAGGGTTACAGATAGGGTTAGGGTTAGGGTTACAGATAGGGTTAGGGTTACAGATAGGGTTAGGGTTACAGACAGGGTGGGGGGTAACAGACTGTAACCCTAACCCTATCTGTAACCCTAACCCTATCTGTAACCCTAACCCTGTCTGTAACCCTAACCCTAACCCTATCTGTAACCCTAACCCTAACCCTATCTGTTACCCTAACCCTAACCCTGTCTGTAACCCTAACCCTATCTGTAACCCTAACCCTATCTGCTACCCTTACAATTAAGCCTGTCTGTAACCCTAACCCTGTCTGTAACCCTAACCCTATCTGTAACCCTAACCCTAACCCTATCTGTAACCCTAACCCTAACCCTATCTGTAACCCTAACCCTATCTGTAACCCTAACCATATCTGTTACCCTAACCCTAACCCTGTCTGTAACCCTAACCCTATCTATAACTCTAACCCTATCTGTTACCCTAACCCTATCTGTAACCCTAACCCTAACCCTGTCTGTTACCCTAACCCTGTATGTAACCCTAACCCTAACTGTAACCCTAACCCTATCTGTTACCCTAACCCTGTCTGTAACCCTAACCCTATCTGTTACCCTAACCCTAACCCTGTCTGTAACCTAACCCTATCTGTAACCCTATCTGTAACCCTAACCCTAACCCTTACACTACCTGATCGATACAACA
Organism: Rana temporaria; assembly: GCF_905171775.1. Classification (NCBI taxonomy): domain Eukaryota; kingdom Metazoa; phylum Chordata; class Amphibia; order Anura; family Ranidae; genus Rana; species Rana temporaria. The sequence continues at coordinate 471,987,773 of NC_053491.1, read as the reverse complement.
TCATACCTGATGTTTTAAAGCACATTATTCCAAACAATTTATGAATGTTAGGTGATTTATGCCCTTTATGGATTAAAAACGGACTGCATATGTGAGGGACATGGCTGCATATGTGGGGGAAATGGCTGCATTTGGGGACACATTTAAAAAAAGTATCGGTATCGGCGACTACTTGAAAAAAAGTATCGGTACTTGTACTCGGTCCTAAAAAAGTGGTATCGGGACAACCCTAATCCCTAATTACAGTAATCAGTGCTAAAAATATGCACGGACATTGTACTAATGACACTGGCAGGGAAGGGGTTAACACCAGGGGTGATCAAAGGGCTAACTGTGTCCCTAGAGGATGATTCCTAACTGTGTGGGGGATGGACTCACTAGCAGGAACACAAGATCATTGTGTTAATCTCTGACAGAACGGCGGTCTGCCTTGTTTACATCGGCAGACCACCATTCTAGCTCTCTGGGGAGTGATCATGGGTGACTGCCCACCTGTCCAGTGCCATATCTCATATCTGGTGGCACAGTAGCTTGCGTGTATAGTACAACTAAACTAATCAAAACTAATAAAAAAAAAAATGCCAGGCAGAGGCAGAGGCAGGCCACCCCGCAGGGGCCGTCATGGTCATGGTGCTGTGATTCCCTTTGGCCCTAGAATAATGCCTTCAGAGGCCACGTACCCTGAACTCGAAAAGTTCTGAGGACATAGTCAGAGTTTGGTCTTTCACTGTGAACCCTAACCCTATTACAGACAGGGTTAGGGTTACAGATAGGTTTAGGGTTACAGATAGGGTTAGGGTTACAGATAGGGTTAGGGTTACAGACAGGGTTAGGGTTACAGATAGGGTTAGGGTTACAGATAGGGTTAGGGTTAGGGTTACAGATAGGGTTAGGGTTACAGATAGGGTTAGGGTTACAGACAGGGTGGGGGGTAACAGACTGTAACCCTAACCCTATCTGTAACCCTAACCCTATCTGTAACCCTAACCCTGTCTGTAACCCTAACCCTAACCCTATCTGTAACCCTAACCCTAACCCTATCTGTTACCCTAACCCTAACCCTGTCTGTAACCCTAACCCTATCTGTAACCCTAACCCTATCTGCTACCCTTACAATTAAGCCTGTCTGTAACCCTAACCCTGTCTGTAACCCTAACCCTATCTGTAACCCTAACCCTAACCCTATCTGTAACCCTAACCCTAACCCTATCTGTAACCCTAACCCTATCTGTAACCCTAACCATATCTGTTACCCTAACCCTAACCCTGTCTGTAACCCTAACCCTATCTATAACTCTAACCCTATCTGTTACCCTAACCCTATCTGTAACCCTAACCCTAACCCTGTCTGTTACCCTAACCCTGTATGTAACCCTAACCCTAACTGTAACCCTAACCCTATCTGTTACCCTAACCCTGTCTGTAACCCTAACCCTATCTGTTACCCTAACCCTAACCCTGTCTGTAACCTAACCCTATCTGTAACCCTATCTGTAACCCTAACCCTAACCCTTACACTACCTGATCGATACAACATCATACCTGATGTTTTAAAGCACATTATTCCAAACAATTTATGAATGTTAGGTGATTTATGCCCTTTATGGATTAAAAACGGACTCTGCGACAACTATGTAATTTTCCATGGGAGTTTTGCCATGGATCCCCCTCCGGCATGCCACAGTCCAGGTGTTAGTCCCCTTGAAACAACTTTTCCATCACTATTGTGGCCAGAAAGAGTCCCTGTGGGTTTTAAAATTTGCCTGCCCATTGAAGTCTATGGCGGTTCGCCCAGTTTGCCCGGTTCGCAAACTTTTGCGGAAGTTCGCCTTTCGTGAACCGAAAATTTTGCGAGATCACTATGCAGGAATCGATATACAAAATGGAGTCTCACCCAAATAGCTGCAATCCTTGACTCTCATAGGTTCATACAAGGCAAATGCAGCCTATCACGGCCACAAGACACCCCTCTCTGTTCTCCACCTTCACTGATCCAATCACCATCCAACCCTTCAATAACTCCAACACGTAGTATAGAGAAGACAAAACTCATAGTGGGGTAAAATCATAAAAACACTTTATTCCCATAAAAATCTGCATACAGAGCATAAAATATAGAAGACTTAACAGCACATGTGATTTGTTTTCAATTTATTTTTATTGGTTCTCTTCTCAAGTACAAAAAATGTACAATAAAACAAGATTCTATCACATTATATATCTATTCTTACTCATTCTTCAATGTACAAAATATGATCAATATCTATGAACCACGTTATCAAAATGTCTTACAATATGTACCTCCATATATTCTATCTTCCATTCTCATTCATCCTTTCACACATTCATCCAGCATCAACCTAGCATACAAGGATAAAAAAAAACATAGCCCCTCTATTCTCTCCCTTTCCTTATCATTTTATATTCCTTTTACAATGACCCTTCAAGTTCTTTCTGATTTTTCAATTATAAATATACTTTTATTCTATTTGAGAGCCGAAATTCATCCAATTTCTGCCATAATTCTGGCATTTGACTATTTATATATCCTTCTTCTCTTATCTGCTTTTGATATATTGTATTTCGTTCACTTCACATATTCAGTCTGCTATGTTTGGGCTTTTATTTTTTCTCCAATTGTGAGCTATTATTGTTCTAGCTGCTGATGTCATATGATGGAAAATATCTTTCTTAATACTCTTTATTGATTCTGGCATCAGGTATAACAATGAGATATCTATATTTAGATTCCTCTCTATTCCCGACACTTTTTCATATATCTCATATATTGTTTTACAGAATTTTACTCACCATATGACAATCATATAAAAATATGGTCCATACTCCCCCTTTCCGCCTTACATCTCCAACAAATAGTTTGTCCACTATTTATCTTATTTAATGCTACAGGGCTCCAATACCATCGCATTGCTATTTTGTAGTTTTTTTTCTTGATATTTGTTCGCTGTAGAAATTTTGTGAATTATTTCAAATACCTTCTTCCATTCTATCTCTGATATTGATCTTCCTATTTCCTTTTCCCATTTTTTAATTCATGTTAACTCTCTAAAGCCTCATACACACGATCAGTCCATCCGATGAGAACGGTCTGAAGGACCGTTGTCATAGGTTAACCGATTAAGCTGACTGATGGTCCGTCCTACACACCATCGGTTAAAAAAACGAACGTGTCAGAACACGGTGACGTAAAACACAACGACGTGCTGAAAAAAATAAAGTTCAATGCTTCCAAGCATGCGTCGACTTGATTCTGAGCATACGCGGGTTTATAACCGATGGTTGTGCCTACTAACAATCGTTTTTTTTCCCATCGGTTAGGAATCCATCGGTTAAATTTAAAGCAAGTTGGCTTTTTTTTAACCTATGGTTACATAACCTATGGGGCCTACACACGATCGGTTTGGACCGTTGAAAATGGTACATCAGACCGTTGTCCTCTGGTTAACCTATCGTGTGTACGAGGCCTAAGTGACCCTGAAGGGAGTAATAGGCTATATATATATTAGAACATTTTTTAGTTGGCTTTTGTTCATCTGTTAATATTTGTTCAAATTTAGTTTTTGGTCTATTTATTAGAGGTAATTCTATCTTTGTTGCAATATATGTAGCTACAGTAATTGATGGTATTGTAGCCATTTATGTTTATGTTCCAGTCGCAGATCTTGTATTTTTGGCAATTTCCCATCCACTAGGATCTGGGCGGCCCTTGCGTTCTCCAGTATGTTCCATTTTAAGTATTTTGTGGTTGCTAAAGCTGGCTGAAATTCTGGATTGGAGAACAGTGGGGTCATTGGCCCCATCATAGTGGATAGGTTCCCCCTTTTTACTTCTGTGTCCCATATTTTTTATGTGGCTCTTGTAAAGATAGTTAATTTCTTGTTTGCAGGTCTTATAAAGGTTTTATCCAAGTTGAGTTGAATTCCTATAATATCTTCTTCTAGTTTAACCCATTGTTTGTCCTCCCCATTATGATACCAGTCTATAATCCTAGTCAAGGAGGTAGCTTGTAGGTATTTCGAAAAGTCTGGTAATGCTAACCCTCCATTTTTCTTTTTTTTTAACAACTTCAGACTTAACCATAGCAAGAGACTCATGATTTTATTCATTAATATCGTCTCTACTCCAGTTTCGCATCATTTGTAGTTTTCCGGGTACCGGTTTAAATTCCTTTTTTTTTTTTTCTTAGTTCAGATTAAAATACATTTTTTAATTTGCGGTGTTTTGTGGGCCCAAATAAAGCTTCCTATTGCTTTCCTTAATTCAATCAGTTTTTTTGGAATGACTAGGGGAATTGTGAGAAAAATGTATAACAGTTTTGGTAATATATCCATTTTTATTATATTGATTCTTCCCATCCATGAGTATGTTACCTTTTCATATTTTTGTAATAGTTTTATTACTTTTCGGATTGCTGCATTATAATTCAATTCTTGTAACTTATTCAAGTCTCTCGGAATATAAATTCCCAAATACCTAGGCCCGGATTCAGAAAGACTTACGACGGGCGTATCAGTAGATACGCCGTCGTAAGTCCGAAAACCGCGCCGTCGCAACTTTAAGCGTATGCTCAAACTGATATGCGCTTAAATGTTTCTAAGATACGACCGGCGTAAGTCTCCTACGCCGATGTATCTTAACTGCATATTTACGCTGACCGCTAGGGGCGTGTATGCTGATTTACGCCTAGAATATGTAAATCAGCAAGATACGCCTATTCACGAACGTACGCCCGGCAGTCACAGTACAGATACGCCTTTTACGTAAGGCTTTTTCCGGCGTAAAGTTACCCCTGCTATATGAGGCGCAGCCAATGTTATATATGGACGTCGGGCCAGCGTCGAATTTTCCGTCGATTACGTCGTTTGCGTAAGTCGTTCGCGAATAGGGCTGTGCGTAATTTACGTTCACGCTGAAAGCATTGGCTTTTTGCGGGTTAATTTGGAGCATGCGCACTGGGATACTTTCACGGACTGCGCATGCGCCGTTCGTAAAAAGCGTCATTTACGTGGGGTCACGAAGATTTTACATAAAACACGCCCACATCTTACACATTTGAATTAGGCGGGCTTACGCCGGCCAATTTACGCTACGCCGCCGCAACTTACGGAGCAAGTGCTTTGTGAATAATGCACTTGCCTGTCAAAGTTGCGGAGGCATAGCGTAAATAGGATACGCTACGCCCGCATAGAGTTACGCGCTCCCTACCTGAATCTACCCCATAATAGCTACTTGTTGCCATTTAAACGAAAAATCCTTTTGCAATAATAGTTGGGCTTTTTTCTGTTAGTGATACATTTAGCATTTCAGATTTTTTTATAATTAACTTTGAAATTATTCAATTCCAACAGCACATGTGATTTGTATACACAAATATGGCGGATACCAGACTCAGATCGGCTCTTCTGCTTGCTTCTGAGCATGTGTGGTTTTTGGTGCGTCAGAATTGCATACAGACGATCAGAATTTCCGTCAAGAACTTTTCTTGTCGGAAAATTTGAGAACCAGCTCTCAAATTTTTGTTGTTGGAAATTCCGACAGAAAAAGTCAGATGGAGCATACACGCGGTCGGAATTTCCAACAAAAAGCTTACATCGGACATTTGTTGTTGGAATTTCCGATTGTGTGTACGCGGCATTCGAGAAAAGTTTAACATTTTATTAAAGTGGTTTTAAAGACATTCTCTGCATTAAGGGAAGACATGTTCCAGTGTTTCTGTGTGTGTCAATAGATGCACAAAGCCTGACTTGGGAGCGATCGCGCAGGTGTGACCCCCATAGGTAGTGGCTTGTTATGGTGACACACAAAGACCAGGAGAACACCATAAATTAAATGTAGACTTTACAACCACTTTAATTATAGAAGTAGAAAGATAGATAGATAGATAGATAGATAGATAGATAGATAGATAGATAGATAGATAGATAGATAGATAGATAGATAGATAGATAAAACAGATCAATGAGTGACAGATGGAGAAATCTCACTTACATTTATTTTTAGTAGAAAAACCTACATGACACTGACTTAAAGCGGAGGTCCACTCAAATTTTTTTGTTTTAAAAGCCACCAGCTACAAATACTGCAGCTGCTGACTTTTAAAAAATGGACACTTACCTGTCCAGCGCGCCCGCGGTGTCGGCAGACAAGGTCGAGTAATCGCTCAGTCCTCGGATGCTGCCGCGGCTATTCTCGGTGAGGGAATCAGGAAGTGAAGCCTTGCGGCTTTACTGCCTGGGTCCCTACTGCGCATGCACGAGTAGCGCGGCATGCCGTCACTGGTCCCCGCTCTCACCTGGGACCAGTGTTTTTTCCAGGAGACATCGGGGGGGGGGGGAGTGACGTGACTCCCATGGGAGTCTATGCCCGGAAGTGGGTGCAAATACCTGTCTTAGGTATCTGCATCCTCTTCCCCCTGAAAGGTGCCACCGGAGGGGGGGGGAGGGTTCCAAAAAGCGGAAGTTCCCTTTTGGGTGGAACTCTGCTTTAAGCTCCACCCACAGCAATATCCTATTGGCTGAATATTCCACCAATCCCATCCCTCCTCCCTGTGATGTCACCAGCTTTATATCTCCCGATTCCCCCCAGACATCTTTAAACAACCTTCCATTAAACGTATCACAGCATGGAGGGGCTCAGTGAAGGTGGTGGTGAAGGTGTGGATGTGTCGGATCGGGTCACACAGATCATAAAAGGAGATCCGCCCGGCCTCATAATCCAGATATATCCTGACTCTGTTACTGGAGATATTGGGGGGCAATGATATATTATTACCGTCATGTCTCACCACATACTGATTATCTTTCCTGTACAAACACCAGGACTTGTTATTATATCCAATCAGTGACTGCCCTCCTCTCCTGTCTATACTGGGGTAACACATCCCGACTCTCCATCCATCTGTTTCCCCGACATCCACTTCCCAGTAATGTCTCCCTGAGGAGAAACTCTGACTGCTCATCACCTGAGAACAATCCTGAAACCTCTCTGGTGTTTCTGGACGATTCTGTTTTCTATCTGACACGGATACAGTTTTCCTGTCATCTGATATATGGAGATAATTATGAGCTGTGTTTACATCCAGTAATATGTCTGCAGCTCCCTGTATATAGAATTCTAAATTTGCCTCTGTTATATCAGATAATGTGTGTAATGTGTGTGATATCCCAGCCACATCCAGACCCCCTTCATCATGGAGGAGCTTCTCATGTCTCTCTCTGTCCTCATTATCTCCATCCTCAGTATCACACAAGTCACCTGTGTCTGATTCCTGTAAGACAGTCAGTGGATCCGTCGTGTTACACAGCTCCTCAATGTGACGCATCTTCCTGGACAGCTCCTCCTTCTTTATTTCCAGATCCCAGATGGAGATGGAGATCCGCTCTGCTCTCCCGGAGATTTCCCTCAGGACTCTCTTCTCCAGATCTTCCAGACGTCTCCTGAGATCTCTAAACAGGACAGTGACTCTCTCGGTGTCACCAGCTGCTTCTTCTTCTACTTTCCTCCTGTGTTCCTCCAGACTCTGGACTCTTTCCTCTGTATCCTCTCTCTTTGTCAGAAGTTTCTGCAAAACATTCCTCAGAGTCTCCTTCTTCTTCTCAGAAGCCTCATCCAGTGACTCCATCTCATGTCCTTTATGCTCTCCAATCATACAACAAGACACACAGATACAGGTATCATCCTCAGTGCAGTAATACTCCAGGATCTTCTTATGGGTGGAGCATTTCCTGATCTCCATGGACAAGGAAGGGTCAGTTAAGATGTGTTCTGGGGACTTTTTGTGGGCTCTCAGGTGTTTATCACACAGAGAAACCTCACAATGTAGACAGGATCTAACAGCAGGTACAGGGAAGTCCACACAGTGAGTACAGAAGCCCCAGGATGACTCCTGATCTGGCTGTGCAGACAGGAAATTCTCCACTATGTTACGTAGTGTTATGTTCCTGTGCAGTGCAGGCCGCTTTTGAAACTTCTCTCTGCATTCAGGACAGGAATATCCTCCAGACCCCCCCTGTGTATCCAGCAAACGATCAATACAGACCCGGCAGAAGTTGTGTCCACATCTCAGCATTACAGGATCTGTATAAATGTTCAAACAGATGGAACATTCCAGCTCAGCTCTCAGATTAGCAGACTCCATCGCTGACAGTAGAAGTGAAAGTGAAAGTCTCTGACATCGGGGAAGAATGTAGTTGGGAGGGGTCACTTCCTCCTACACAGGGTGAGACAGAGATCAGAGTACTGAAGAGGGAGGAAGTAAAGATAACCACATCTCTCAGCTTTAGAAGAAAGATAAGTGTGAGAAGAAATATGGCTGGTTAGGTGTGCGAAGGTGAAAGGCGAACGTGGTTGCATCATGCTAATTACTGCACACATACAGTATGCTGCACTCTTTGTACCTCCAGAATATTAAGATTATTATTATTATTATTATATCAACACCTGGCCATGCAGAGAATTATGACAGTATCACAATTAATCTGGAATTGCTGCACTTCTCTCTTCTGTCACTAGATAGCCGGGTATCTGGTGGGATTAGATAAGACAAGAGCATTGCAAGGACAGATTATGAATAGATGGAGTATCTCAGTCAATGGGCAGGTATCTTCTTGGGTCTGCTGGGAGAGCCTATTTATTTGGGTGAGGTCAGGTGATCTAGGTTCTGTGCCACCTGGATGGCTGTCTGGGTGGACATGTGTTTTGTCCCGGGCTGTGAGGCCAGAGCCTGAAGCCTCGTACACACGACTTGATGGGCGAAACACATCGTTTTCCTTGTCGAGTTCCTTGTTAGGCTGTCGAGGAACTCGACAAGGCAAGTTTCTCCATTCCCGTCGAGGAAAAAGAAGACATTCTCTCTTTTTGGCTCGACGGGATCCTCGACAGTTTCCTCGTCGAAAAATGTACACACGACCGGTTTCCTCTGCAAAAAAAAAAAATCCCAGTAAGTTTCTTGCTGTTTTTTGCCGAGAAACTCGGTCGTGTGTACGAGGCCTGAGGCATATCCTGGGGACATCTGGCTGCTAGGCTGTCCGAGAGCCTATGTAGAAGTAAGAGAACAGCTCAGGGTTGGGAATGCGGATTGCAGTCCAACCAAAGTGATAGTTCTGCCTGCCAGAAGAACCTGTCATGGTCACAGATAGAGGAGAAGCTGTCACCACCAAGGGATCATCCAGGGACCACCGTGAGTACAGTAGCTGAAGCAAGTACCAGGGCAGTATTCTCACCAACCGGCAGGTGTCAAGCCAGGGGCTGAGAGCCAGAGCACCTTATGTGCCAAGCAGGCCAGTGGGGTGAAGCTTGAGAAATATCTTAAAGGGTCACTAAAGGAATTTTTTTTTTTAACTAAATAGCTTCTTTACTTTACTGCAGTCCATGTCCTCATTGTTAGTTTCTGCTCTGATGTTGCTGTAATCCTTCTCTGTTCTGAACACTTCCTGGTTGTCTGTTTCCTGATGAAAAAAGTCATGGGAGCTTTCTCTCTGTGGTCACTAAACAAGGAGGTGTGATTACTGTGTGTCTTAAACCCCTTAACACCAATCAGTTTCGTTTTACAAACCATCGCTGCCCTGTATTGGCTCTAATGCCGCGGACACACGATGATTTTTCGGCATGAAAAAAAACAACGTTTTTAAAAACTTCATTGAAAATGATCGTGTGTGGGCTTCACATCATTTTTCGGCTTCTGAAAAACGACCAAAAAAAAAATTCGAACATGCTGCATTTTTTAACGTCGTTTTAAAAAATGTTGTTTTTCGGGTTGTAAAAAATTATCGTGTGTAGGCTAAAACAATGTTTTAAACCCGCGCATGCTCAGAAGCAAGTTATGAGACGGGAGCGCATGGAGTAAGCACATTCATTACGCTGTAACAGACAGAAAAGCGTGAATCGTCTTTTACTAACACCAAATCAGCTAAAGCAGCCCAAAGGCAAATAGAACTTCCCCTTTAGAGTGCCGTCATACGTGTTGTACGTCACCATGCTTTTTTCAAAACAGCGGACTGGGGCAGACTGACACTGGTTGAGTCCCGTCTGATATGTAAAACTTCTTGAGGTTGGAGAGAGGTGTTTGCAGAGTGTGGGTATGTCCACCAGCGAAAGGGCCCCTGTGCATTGTACAGATATTCGTCTGTGGGGATATGTTCGCTCTGCAAGGACATCGGTTATAGGCGGATGTATGCTCTTGTCTCTGCTGTGTGTCTGATCAGCACATGGCGAGACTCGTAGCATGCACATTCAGATAGCCTCCCATCCACAAGGAAATATGCATCCGGGTATGCATTGTTCTCTGGAACAACGCAGAATAAGGATTCCTATCAGCGGAAAGACGGGAGTCTTTGAGTTGTTATGGTCAGAGACGGAGTCCATGTTTGAAAGCCATGCGGCTTCTTTTGTTTAGCTTCCAGGTACATGGGACAGTAAAATCATGCATGCACCCTGTCTCTGTTCAGACACGCCCATAGGACTCCTTTAGCCATTAATCATTGGTTGTTTGTATTAACTCATCCTGTTGGAAGGATTTCCTGTTGGGTCATTTCCTGTGTGGAGGTCATATCCTGTGATGTCACTTCCCATGGAGGAAGTGATTGGCTGCTGGAGCCATCACTTCCTGTTGGTCAAAGCTTTTGTGATTTACGAATAAAAAGCCAAGCACACTGGTCGTTGGGGCAGTCATGGTAATGGAGCTGAAAAATTGAGCTGTCTGTTTACTTGTGGATATACAGGAAATATCATTAGACAAAATGTTTGCTTATTAGCTACGCTTTAAAAATGTATCAATTCAAAATTACAAACAGATTCTACTTAACAACAAACCTACAGTCCTTGTCTTGTTTGCACCCCCTGTATACTGCTGTTCAGAGTATATAGGGCCTGGGGGCCCCACGCTTTTTCCTTTTTTTTTATTTGGGTGTGGAGTGCCATTTTTCTCAATGATTTTCATCGATATTGCCGGGACCAGACATTACATTAACCCCCCCTGGCGGTATTCCCGAGTCTGACTCGTGGTGAGATTTTTGGGCTACGAACGGTAACCCAGAGTCAGACTCGGGCTCACCTCGCTGAACCCACAGGCTTGGTTTACTTACCTTGTCCCTGGGTCCAGCGATGCCACCGCGCTGTGTGAGCGAGCGGGACCTCGCTCGATTCACACAGTGCCTCTGTGTGCCGCCGATCTCTGTTCCCTGCGACGTTACGACGCACGGGAGCGGAGAACGGCGCCAAATTCAAAAAGGTAAACAAACACAATACATACAGTATACTGTAATCTTATAGATTACAGTACTGTATGTAAAAATACACCCCCCCCCCTTGTCCCTAGTGGTCTGCCCAGTGCCCTACATGTACTTTTATATAATAAAAACTGTTCTTTCTGCCTGCAAACTGTAGATTGTCCATAGCAACCAAAAGTGTCCCTTTATGTCAAAAATGGTTTTGGAGCAGCTAGAAAACAGCGATAATAAATTATAATCACTTACAGAATTGTGCGATAGCGATTTGTGGGGAAATTCGTCATAAAAAAATAAAAGTAATGACAGCGACAATTCTGCAACTGAGCAAATTTCAGTGATTTTGAGTTGATTACATTATTGAATAATTTTTATTATAATTATATTATTATTTGTTATAATTATTTATAATTATTTATTATATTATAATTTATAATTTTGTTTTAAAAAAAAATCATACAATATGCCTACTAGACTCTTGTTTGGTCAGATTTAAGTGAGTTATTCCTAAGAATTGCAGGCCTACAGTATAAAACGCCAAATTTCCTTGCAAATAATGGTACCACTTTTAGCACCTTTTTTCTGAAATAATCATACCGCCAGGGAGGTTAAAGCCGCATGCAGTTTTAAATTACCTTTTTTCCTATAGAAATTTCATTTTGTGCAGGGACAGTTCTAAACACGGGAAACACGTGCCACTTCACAGGCATACTATAGACACTATTTTTAGCCTATTTTCACTTTAAGCATCATTAAAATCACTGCTCCCGAAAAAAAATGACATTTTTAAACTTTCTTTGCATTGATACATGTTCCCTGGGGCAGGACCCGGGCCCCCAAACCATTTTTTGGACAATAACTTGCAAATTAGCCTTTATAATTGTGACTTTTAATTCCGAACGTTCGAGTCCCATAGTCTTTAATGGGGTTCTAAAGTTCACGCGAACGTTCGGAACGTTCGAAGGTCCTAATGCAAACCGAACCAGGGGATGTTCGGCTCATCCCTAGTTATCGTCCATGTAAATGGTAAGGAATTAACTAATTGGGTATGAGTATCGAGTGGTAGCAATATATTTATGGCTTTGGATTTGTGTGGATTTATCTTAAAGGGGAGGTTCACCCTAAAAACGACTTTCTCTTATTACACTGGCCCCCCACATTACAATACGATTATGCCTATTAGTTTTTTTTTGATGCTGTACATACCTTGGTACAGCTAATTCACCCGTGGCTTCCGGGTTGCGAGTCCCGCGGGAGTGGGCGTTCCTAACATGCTGGTGATTGACGTTTTGACAAAAAACTAGGTCCCCCCGTCGCGTAAGCTGCGTCACGATTGGCGAAAGGAGCCGAACGGCGAGTCGGCGCTATACTGTGCCTGCGCATCGCCGTTCGGCTCCTTTCGGCAATCGTGACGTGGCTTATGTGACGGGGGGAGCTCGTTTTTTGTCAATCACCAGCATGTTAGGAACGCCCACTCCCGCGGGACTCGCAACCCGGAAGCCACGGGTGAATTAGCTGTACCAAGGTATGTACAGCATCAAAAAAAAACTAATAGGCATAATCGTATTGTAATGTGGGGGGCCAGTGTAATAAGAGAAAGTCGTTTTTAGGGTGAACCTCCCCTTTAAGGCCCGACACTTCTTCAAATTTGAAGAGGATATCTATAAGAGTAGGTATTGATGTTATAGGTGAATTTAGGAATATTAGGACATCGTCTGCAAACATGAATAGTTTATGATGATAACCACCTAATTCTAGTCCTCTTATATCTAATGAGTTGTGCAAGGGGTTCAATTGCTAAAGCAAACAGGAGAGGGGAAAAGGGGCAGCCTTGTCTAGTACCCCTTTCAATGTTAAAATGGTCAGATTTAAATCCAGAGTAGGTAATATATGCCTTAGGATGCTGATACAGAGTAGTGATCATCTCAAGAAATTAGGACCGAACCCCCATCTACTAAGGATAGAGTGTAAGTCAGGCCTCGTACACACGACCAAGTTTCTCGGCAAAAACCAGCAAGAAACTTGCTGGGATTTTTTTTTTGCCGAGGAAACCGGTCATGTGTATATTTTTCGACGAGGAAACTGTCGAGGATCCCGTCGAGGATCCCGTCGAGCCAAAAAGAGAGCATGTCTTCTTTTTCCTCGACGGGAATGGAGAAACTTGCCTTGTCGAGTTCCTCGACAGCATAACAAGGAACTCAACGAGGAAAACTATGTGTTTCGCCTGTCGAGTTCCTCGGTCGTGTGTACGAGGCTTCAGGCCATGACAATGAATCAAACACCTTCCGTATGTCTAAGGAAAGGAAACATGTTATAATTTGGCACGTATGAGCCACATGAGCTAAGAGTGTAGCTTGGCATATGTTGTCACCAGCCTGTCATAAAGGAATAAATCCAGTTTGGTCTTTATGTATTAGAGAGCCTATAAGGGGGTTAAGTCTGGAAGCGAGAACTTTGGCTAATATCTTGATGTCTACTTTAAGGGTTGATATTGGTCTATAATTAGACCAAGATGTATCATCTGTGTTAGGTTTAGGGATCATGGAAATAGAGACAGTGGCCCGAATTCAGATAGGAGATACGACGGCGTATCTCCTGATACGCCGTCGTATCTCTGAGTGCGGGCCGTCGTATCTATGCGCCTGATTCAGAGAATCAGTTACGCATAGATTTCCCTAAGATCCGACCGGCGTAAGTGTCTTACACCGTCGTATCTTAGGCTGCATATTTATGCCGGCCGCTAGGTGGCGCTTCCGTATAGTTACGCGAGGAATATGGCAATTAGGTATTTATGCCGATTCAGAAACGTACGTCCAGCCGGCGCATTTTTTACGTCGTTTACGTTAGGCTTTTTGCGGCGTATAGTTACCCCTGCTATGTGAGGCGTAGCTAATGTTAAGTATAGACGTCGTTCCCGCGCCGAGTTTTGAAAATTTTATGACGTTTGCGTAAGTCGTTCGCGAATAGGGCTGGACGTCATTTACGTTCACGTCGAATCCAATACGTCCTTGTGGCGTACTTTGAAGCAATGCACACTGGGATATTTCACGGCCGTTAAAAAAAACACATCAAAAACGCGGGGTCTTTTAAAATTTAAATAAAACACGCCCACAACATCCCCATTTGAATTAGGCGGGCTAACGCCGCCACACATATGTTACGCCGCCGTAACTAAGGGCGCAAGTTCTTTCTGCATACGGAACTTGCGCCCAAAGTTACAGTGGCTTAACGTATCTAAGATACGTTACGCCCGCAGATAGATAGAGCATTCTATCTGAATCCGGGCCAGTGAGTGGTTCTGTATGGAAATAGAGTCCTTTAAGGAGGGAGTTAAATACTTCAATCATGAGAGGAGATAGTAGGGGCATGAAACGTCAACGTCGAAGTAAGTAAGTGGCAGAGAGGCCATCGATACCTGGTCGTTTACGTAGCTTGAGCGATTTCCTGCTGGGATGGGGAGAGTGAAGGAAGAACTGTGGATAAAAGTGTAGTCAGATGAGATTGATCGAATGTATTAGTATCCTTGTATAGTTCAGAAAGGTTTTTATGGAATACATTAAGGCCCCGTACAGACGACCGAACATGTCTGCTGAAACTGGTCCGCGGACCAGTTTCAGCAGACATGTTCGGTCGTGTGTAGGCCCGAGCGGGCAGGATTCCAGCAAACATTTGCCCGCCGGGCCTTTTCCCAGCGGACAAATATTTCTGGACTTGTTTTAAAACAGCCCGCTGGAATCCTGTCCCCTCGGACATGTTCGGTCGTCTGTACAGACCTACCGTACATGTCCGAGCGCCCGCCATCCCTCGCATGTGTCGAATGACTTTGACGCATGCGTGGAAGCATTTAACTGGCAGGGCCACCCACGTCGCCGCGTCATCGCCCCGCGTATTGTTTACGCGCGGATTTCTGTATGATGGTGAGTACAGCCACCATACAGAAATCCCCTGGCATACATGTACGGTGAAAACGGTCCGGCGGACCGGTTTCATCGTACATGTATGCTCGTCTGTACGCGGCCTAAGAATTTTTAATGGATGGCTCGACTTTCATTATGTGTGAATTTAGAATTTCTTTGTTCCCATCTTTTTTTTTGTGATGTTACATTGGTTTCTTCACAACTATCACTACTGTTATGCCTTGTACACACGACCGTTTTTAAAAAAACTGCCATTTTTTATATTGGTCGTGAAAAACGGTCGTGTGTATGCTCCCTAGCAGTTTTCTCGACTAAAAAACTGCCCACAAAAAAATTGAAACCAGCTCTCTTTTTTTCTCGTTGTGTTTCCCGTCAGTCTTTTTCTCATCGCGAAACGCAGTCGTGTGTATGCTTTTCCGAGGGAAAAAAAAAAAAGCGCAAGCTCAGAATCAAGTATGCAGCTCAAAGGGTGGCGCCATTTGAAAGGAACTTCCCCTTTATAGTCCCGTCGTAGGTGTTGTACGTCACCGCGCTTTGGACGTTTTTTTGCATGAACGTGTGTATGCAAATCAGGCTGGAGAAGAATCAAGTCAGGAAAAACTTTGTTTTTTTTCCTGCCGAGAAAAATGGTTGTGTGTACGAGGCATTAATCTCTCGTCTTCTTTTCTTTAACTTTTTGGATGACATTACTTTGCATTTGTCTTCAGTACTGTCACTGCAGTCTTCCTTATATGGTTTGTATGTCTTATCTACAACTTCTTCAATAATTTCAATGCTGCTGTCAAGTTCTTGTAGTGCTGAAACGAATGCAGACTTCCCTTTGCATTGCGGTTTCATTATTTCCTGTTCTATTTCCTCTTCACTACTGCTGTTTACAGTATTTAAATGAAAAAAAAAGTTCTTCTGCGCTCAATGCGATACCTAGAGCTGCACCAATTATACATCTGAATAACAAGACATTCTAAACATATACCAGATAAAAAAAAAATAATATACATAAATGCATTATATAAAGAATAATCAAAAAGATGTATTATATAAAGAATAATCAAAAAGTGCACTATCAACTAAATCAATTGGTAATATAAGAACAATAAAAATAGGGACAAATGTAGCGCAACCCCCAATGTGAATAAATAAAGGAAACCGTGTATATTGTGGTGTATCTTCCAAATGATGTGAAAAACAAACAAATGTGTGAAGTCCACTGAATGTGAAGGAAGTTCACTCGATCACTGTTCAAAGGATCGCAGGCTTTTCTGCCTATATTGGTAATTAACCCCTTGTTCTTTCACCATTAGATTTTGTCTTTGGTTGTGTTTATTATTTTATTCAAAGGGAAGCGCAAATTCACCACTGCTTAACAATATAGGAACAATCAAATTATTTTTTTGTAAAAAATGCAAAATAATTCAAAAGTCCATCCACCAAACACAATCATTGTGCAGATTCCTGAACTCACCCTTTAATCAGTAAGATGATGCAAGGAACATTACAAATGATCTTGTGAGTCTCCACCACAAATGTGCCTCTCACTAAATGCTATGGAGCTCAGATGATAGGGATTAATACAGATTGTAACCAGGCCAGTAGCTCCAAAAGTCCTGTAGGGGAACCTCCTCCAATGGTCAGGAAAACCGAATGCCAGATGGCAAACTCAGGCGGGCCGCATACATCAATCACATGGGGAAAGAGCAAAAGCTGCAGATAGTGGGAAAATCGCTACACAAATCTGACAGGTACTCACATATTAACCCCCTTGGCGGTATTCCCGAGTCTGGCTCGGGGTAAGATTTTAATACCAAAAGCGGTATCCCCGAGCCGGACTCGGGGCCGCCTCACAGCATCCACAGGCACAAGTTACTTACCTTGTCCCTGGATCCTGCGATGCCCCCCCGCTGTGTGAGTGAGCGGCGTCCTCGCTCGATTCACCCAGTGCCTGTGTGCCGCCGATCTCCGTTCCCTGCGACGTTACGACGCATGGGGGCGGAGAACGGCGCCAAATTCAAAAAAGTAAATAAACACATTACATACAGTGTACTGTAATCTTATAGATTACAGTACTGTATGTAAAAAATACACACCCCCCTTGTCCCTAGTGGTCTGCCCAGTGTCCTACATGTACTTTTATATAATAAAACTGTTCTTTCTCCCTGCAAACTGTAGATTGTCCATAGCAACCAAAAGTATCCCTTTATGTCAAAAATGGTTTTAGAGCAGCTAGAAAACAGCGATAATAAATTATAATCACTTGCAGAATTGAGCGATAGCGATTTGTGGGGAAATTCATCATAAAAGTAATGACAGCGACAATTCTGCAACTGAGCAAATTTCAGTGATTTTTAATTGATTACATTATTGAATAATTTTTATTAGAATTACATTATTATTTGTTATAATTATTTATTATATTATAATTTATGATTTTGTTTTTCAAACTTTATCATACCCGGGATGTCTACTAGACTCTTGTTTGGACAGATTTAAGTGAGTTATTCCTAAGAATTGCAGGCCTACAGTATAAAACGCCACATTTTCATGACAAATAATTGTACCGCTTACAGGACCTAAAACCAGAAAGAATCATACCGCCAGGGAGGTTAACCACTTAAGGACCCCTTCACGCCGATTTACGTCGGCAGAATGGCAGTGTAAGTGGGGTCGTGCGCGCGCGCCGCGGGAGCGTGCACGCAACCCGGTCCAAAGCTCCGTGACCGCGGTCGCGGGACTCGTGGACCCGATTGCCCCTGGAGTCCCGTGATCGGTCCCCGGAGCTGAAGAACGGGGAGAGCTGTGTGTAAACATGGCTTCCCCGTTCTTCACTGTGGCTCCATCATTGATCGTGTGTTCCCTTTTATAGGGAAACACAATCAATGACGTCAAACCTACGGCCACACCCCCTACAGTTAGAAACAGAGATGAGGTCACACTTAACCCCTTCAGCGCCCCCTTGTAATTAACTCGCAATCTGCAACTGTCATTTTCACAGTAAACAATGCATTTCTAATGCATTTTTTGCTGTGAAAATGACAATGGTCCCAAAAATGTGTCAAAATTGTCCGATGTGTCCGCCATAATGTCGCAGTCACGAAAAAAAATCGCTGATCGCCGCCAGTAGTAGTAAAAAATAAATAATTAATAAAAATGCAATAAAACTATCCCCTATTTTGTAAACGCTATACATTTTGCGCAAACCAATCGATAAACGCTTATTGTGATTTTTTTTACCAAAAATATGTAGAAGAATACGTATTGGCCTAAACTGAGGAAAATAAAATATTTTTATATATTTTTGGGGGATATTTATTAAAGCAAAAAGTAAAAAATATTGCATTTTTTTCAAAATTTTCGCTCTATTTTTGTTTATAGCTCAAAAAATAAAAAACGCAGAGGTGATCGAATAGCACCAAAAGAAAGCTCTATTTGTGGGAAAAAAAGGACGCCAATTTTGTTTGGGAGCCACGTCGCACGACCGCGCAATTGTCAATTAAAGCTGCCTAAAGGTCTGGGTCTTAAGTGGTTAAGAGCAAATCACATGCACAAGGAGGCGATATGCCTCGCCGGCAGGCCACTTCAGTGGGCTTTTTGACGTCACAGGTGTAGGCCCCTCCCAATGCATTTTGTGTCAGAGTGCATGGTCAGGGGGAACAGGAGCAAGAGGATCAGGGGGAAAAGAGTAAATTTGCCACAAACCTTTGAAAAGAGATTGCTTAAAAATACTTACAGTGCCTTGCAAAAGTATTCACCCCCCCTTTGCATTTTTCGTGTTTTGTTGCCTCACAACCTGGAATTAACATGGATTGTTTGAGGATTTGCATCATTTAATTTACAGAACATGCCCACAACTTTGAAGATTTTTCTTTGTTATTGTGAAGCAAACAACATATAGGATAAAATAACAGAAAAAGTGTGCATAACTATTTACCCCCCTAAAGTTAATACTTTGTAGAGACACATTTTGCGGCTATCACAGCTCCAAGTCACTTTAGATAAGTCTCTATGAGCTTCCCACATCTTACCACTGGGATTTTTGCCCATTCCTCCTACTTGCAAAACTGCTCCAGCTCCTTCAAGTTGGATGGTTTTCACTTGTGAACAGCAAAGTCTGACCACAGATTTTCTATTGGATTGAGGTCTGGGCTTTGACTAGGCCATTCCAACACATTTACATGTTTCCCCTTAAACCACTCAAGTGTTTCTTTAGCAGTGCGTTTGGGGTCATTGTCCTGCTGGAAGGTGAACCTCCGTCCTAGCCTCAAATCACACACAGGGGATGATTTGCTAAGCATTTGCACCATGATTCATGGCTCATCGGCGTGCGAAACGGTCGTTAGGGCATTTACTAAAGGAATGCGCCGGCAATGCAGCGCAATTCTGTATTTACTATAATGCCGAATGCGCCCAGGAGGGGGCGCACGGTGTGCCACTATGGACGTGGCGCACGGCATCTAGAAATGTAAATAAAATGAGTTTGGGGTGAGTTTATTATGGGGGGGATGTGGGGAAGTGTAGTGACATGTGTTGTTTAACTTATACGGCCTGAATAGAAAGTGAAAGTGACTTTTGGAAAAACCTGCCGCTGCGCCTGCTAGTACATTTAAACCTGCGGGAGGTTTATTTGTGTACTGTGCATGTGTGAGGGGCATTATTCTGACTCCGATTGTTGTGATAGCGATATATCCCTTGCTGAGACCTCTATGCCTGGCCTGTATAAGCAGATATACTCACTGTGGACAATCCTTGTCAGACAGCTGAACTCGTCAATACCGATTCATTCAAAAGAGGTGTTTATTCTTTAACTTCAGGGGTTACAGCAGATAACAGGAACAGCAGATGAATGGTGATAGTATTGTACGGTCAAAAGATGATGCCTTTCCTACCCTGGGCAGAGTACATGAGTGTCCTTCTACATGTGGCTTGCTGGCTGAAGAGATGACACAGGAAGTACTCCACACAGGAAGCAGGGAGGGGCATACATACAGTGAAAATATGTGGTAACTCAAAGAATCACATAAACATGTGCATGCAACAAAGGCCACTAGATGGCAGCATAGGATAACACATATATTTAGCTATGAGAAAATAGTAGGCAAACCACACTATATAAACTCTAATCTATATAACAATGCTAATATTAACTGAGGCTATGCATCTCATATTCTATGCCCCTATTGGGGCAGCACACTCCCCGTCTGGCATGATAATGCCACTATTTACATAATACAACGGTAGTTATGCAAATAAACAACAGCGCAATTTGCTTGATGTCTTGAAAACCTGAAAGACATAATGGAGAACATGCATATAATGCAACAACATCTATAATATAAGGCTTCAAGTTGTGACAACTAAAGTTCCAGATACTTCCTTCTCGAAGTCACTGGTAGGATCCAACAGCATACCCAAGTAAGTTCAGTCTCCAAACGGCAAGAGCAAAATGAGTTCCGTGATAGGTCTGATGAAAGTCTTTACAGTCCCTATAATCCAAAGGCCTGCAACTCTTATGGCTCCCTCTGTGAAGTGTCTACCTTGGTGTTTCACCCTTTCATGGTAGTGCCGTATGAGCAAAGTGGTGATGTGATGGCGAGCAGGTATAATGAGAGGATTCTGTTCTTGCTCACTGAACTTAGCCTTGTTTAGGCGTCCACCAACCCTTAACGTGCCATCATTGTCAATGAATGGGTTCAGGTTAGCAATTGGACTGTTTTTTGGAATGTCCCCCTTGTCACGGATACGTCTGATTTCTGAGCCAAAGACATCCTGTTGTACACTGCGTATTACGATCAGTTCAGCTTCAGCAATGTCTTTTGCAGAAAGAAGCTTTTGGCACATGTGCCAACCTTGACAGTGAGCATCTGTGAGCTTTGTGTGAAAGCAGTGTGCAATATGAACTAACCTTGCGGTGGTGCGTACCAGCCTTGTCCACTTGGAGAAACGTTCAAAGCGTTGACAGCCCAAGGCACATCTTTGTTCAGTTCTGGTGACAAGGGTTTTAACTTCAGGACGAACCTCTGGATCTTTGTCGGGTTCTAGAAGACTGAAGACGTCAGCCGTGGTTTCTTCTGGATCAGCCAACAAGAATTCAGGACCTGTTAACCAAGAAGAATTTACGAAGGCACTCGCAGACACTGGCCTGGTGCCATGATCTGCAGGATTAATTTCAGATGGAACATAATGCCATTGTTCAGGTTTAGATGATTTTCTTATTCTTTCTACACGGTTGCTGACATAGACATAGAAACGTTTAGTCTGGTTGTATATGTAGCCCAGAACAACCTTGCTGTCTGTGTAGAATTTGATGTCATCTATCTGAATGTCTAGCTCACGCAGTATGAAATCTGCAATCTCTACAGCTAGCACAGTCCCACAAAGTTCAAGCCTAGGAATTGTGTGTTCAGGCTTGGGTGCTAACTTAGCCTTCCCAAACAGAAACCCTACATGGGTTAGATTAGCTGAATCCCTTACCTTGAGGTAGGCAACAGCCGCTATGGCCTCAGTAGATGCATCTGAGAAGATGTGCAGCTCTTTCCTCCGACTGGTGGCAAGGGAAGTTGGAGTGTAGCAGCGTGGTATAAGGATTCCATCTAAGGCATGTAACGACTGTTTCCAGGACTCCCACCTTGAAAGTTTGTCTATTGGTAGTGGGGCATCCCAATCTTTGATAGTCTCTGAGAGCTGTCTAAGTATGGATTTACCTTGTATGGTGATGGGAGCCACAAATCCCATTGGATCGTATAGGCTGTTCACCACTGACAGAACTCCACGCCTGGTAAATGGTTTGTCTGCAGAGCTGACTTGAAAGCCGAAGCTGTCCTTTAATAAGTCCCACCGTAGGCCCAGACTTCTCTGCACAGGTGGCATGTCCATCCCCAGATTTAAGTCTTTAAACCCTGTGGCATGATCGCCAGGTTGAAAGGCTTTCATAACAGCAACACTGTTTGAGGCAATCTTGTGTAGTCTGAGGTTAGCCTCAGAAAGCATAACTTGTGTCCTTTGGAGCAGGTCTATGGCTTCTTCCGCTGTAGGTAAAGATTTAAGTCCATCGTCCACATAGAAATCTCTCTCGACGAAATGTCGAGCATCTGCGCCATACTCCTGTTCTCCATCAAGAGCAGTCCTTCGTAAACCGTATGTTGCGACGGCAGGTGAGGGGCTATTTCCGAAAACATGAACCTTCATGCGGTATTCAATCATCTCATTGTTCATGTTGTTGTCACGGTGCCACAGAAACCTTAGGAAGTTCCTATGGTCTTCTCGTACAATAAAGCAATGAAACATTTGTTCAATGTCCGCAGTTATGGCAACTGGCTCTCTTCTGAACCTCATGAGTACACCTACAAGGTTGTTGGTAAGGTTAGGACCAGTGAGAAGAATATCGTTCAGGGATACGCCCTGATGCTTGGCACTGGAGTCGAACACTACCCTAATTTGTTTTGGCTTACGTGGATGGTACACTCCGAAGAAGGGTAGGTACCAGCACTCATCGTGTATTTGAAGAGGTGGAGCTGGCTCAGCATGCTCATTGTCAAAGATCCTCTTCATAAAGGTAATGAAATGGTCCTTCATTTCAGGCCTGTTCTTTAATGTTCGTTGAAGTGAGTTGAATCTGGATAAAGCCTGTTCCCGATTGTTTGGCAGTTTGACCCTTGCAGCACGAAGAGGCAATGGTGCAACCCAGCTGTTAGACTCATCCTTGAAGAATTCTTTGTCCATTATTTTGATGAACTCTCTGTCTTCAACTGACAAGGCTATTTTGTTGTCGTCACTTGTGGTACAAAACACTGTGGTACCTAGGTTGTCATCACACAGGATAGGAGTGGCATCAGGTACTTGGATGATGTCAAGAGGCTTCTCCTTTATTTCATAATGGTGAGGGCACTCTTTGAAGTGGGATGCGCGTCCATTTCCTAACATGTAAGTTTTGAAGGAGTGGATCTCAGATGATGTACACATTCTATCCAAGCATACATCGCCCACTATTACCCAGCCTAGATCAAGTCTTTGTGCATAAGGGGCATCCTCAGGTCCATCACACTGCTCACGTACCTTATGTACTCTAAGAATGTCTCTTCCTAGCAAGACTAAGATTTCAGCATTCATGTCCATTGCGGGAATCTCATCAGCAAGGTGCCTTAAGTGAGGATGGTGATATGCAACCTCTGGAGTAGGAATCTCTTCTCTTTCGTCTGGTATCTGGTCACACTCGACTAATGTTGGTAGGAGTATGCCCTCTTTCCCTTCGATATGAGACACCATGAACCCATCGACCCTTCTGCCGAAAGTCTCTACGCGACCAGAACAGGTTCTGAGAGTATACGGTGTGGCATGACCCTCAATGCCAAAGATCTCAAAGAATTTAGGCTTGACCAGGGATCTGTTGCTCTGTTCATCTATTATGGCATACATCCTGGCAGCTTTTTCAGGTTGACCCTCTGGGTATACCTTAACAAGGCATATCTTGGCACAGCACTTGTGATCTAAACCTTCTCCACAGACTTCTGTGCATGAAGAAGAAACATTCTCCTGGGCTAGAGCATGGCTTCGTTGCTCCCCGCCATGATTTGAGAGAGGGGTGGAGGTAGGTAGCTGCTGTGGGCTGTCTGTAAGTGGAGTAGGATGCATAGCTGTCACATGTCTTTCGCTGCTGCATTCTGTGCACTTGATGACAACTTTACAGTCCTTGGCAAAATGACTATAAGAAGCACAGCACCTGTAACATACTCCAAGTTTCTGGAGAATCTCCCTGCGCTCTTGTAAAGTCTTTGCTCTCAGCTCTCGGCATTTCTTAAGAGGGTGAGGCTTCTTGTGAATAGGGCACTGACGATTAGGATCTTTGTCACCCGAATTACTCTGGTATGCATGAGAGGATACGGGTGGTGAGATGTCTGTCCTTTTAACAGATATTGCTCTATGAAAGTCTCTGTGTTTAGCTGCTGTGTTGTCATACCTTGGAGATGGTGATGAAGCAGGCAAGTTGGGTTCACTGAAGCTGAAGCTGGGATCATTTCTCATCCAGGCTTGTTCACTGATGAACCTGCAAAAATATGAGAATGGAGGAAAGGATACGTTATAGTCTCTTTTGTACCTTGAGCCCTGCTGCGCCCATCTCTCCTGCAGGCCATATGGCAGTTTAGACACCACTGGATTGACACCATGAGCAGTGTCCAGGAAGCTTAGACCAGGTAGACGTGGGTCTGTCTTTGCCAACTCTAACTCCATGAGGAGGTCACTTAGATCTTGGAGCTTGCGATAGTCTTTGTTCCCTATTTTTGGGAAGTTTTGCAGTCTCTTGAATAGAGCGCTTTCTATGGCTTCTGAGCTACCATAGGCTTGCTCAAGTCTTGCCCATGTGGCAACAAGACCTGCATCTGGGTGGTCAACATGTACTGTCCTCAGTCTTTTAACACGATTTGCAGATTCTGGCCCCAGCCACCTTATGAGCAAATCAAGTTCGTCCTTGCTATTAAGGTTGAAATTAGCAATAGCAGCCTTGAAGGTTGATCTCCAGGCCCTGTAGCTCTCTGGACAGTCATCAAACCTTGAGAGGCTGGTGATAATGAGCTCACGGCGTGCCATATAGCTGGCTAAGTCATTCAAGTCTGATCTCTCACTCTTTGGTGCCAAAGTAATCTGTGGAACCCCTTGGGTGTGAAAGTTCTCTGGTGAAGAAAGGTGAGGTTTACCAGGATGAAATGATGTTGCATGAGCGCTTAACTTTGGTGTAGTCTTTAAGGCTTCTGCTGGCTGTGGCTGGAGCTGCGGCTTGTCGCTGGAAGTCACCTTGTTGATGGCAGGAGTTGATGTGGTTTGCTGCGTAGATGCTCTGGCGTTGTGGACTTGAGGAGACTCAGGCATTTTGAGCTGGGAGGTCCCTGAGTTGAGAGTCAGAACAGTGTTGTTAGTAGGAGGTACAGGAGATGACTCTGTATCTTTGTAAACATTATGCTTTAGCACATAATCACTGGTGCGATCAATTGGATCTTCCAGTTCTGCTGGGATAAGACAGTCTGAATTAGTACTTTGACCCATTGCTTGTTCAAGGACTTTCAGCCTTGCTAGCGCACCTGCTTCCTCTTTCTCTATTTGCAGAATCTTTATTTGGGCTTCCATCTCTGCTTGGCGAGTTTTGCTCTGGGCTTCAAGAGCTTTGCTTTGGGCCTTCATCTCTGCTTCTTTCTTAGCAAGGGAGCTTTGCGCTTTTTTGGATTCAGCATCAGCGCGGGCCTCTATTAGCTTGTCGCTTAATGTTGAACTTCTGGAGCGAGAGGATCTAGAAGAACGTGCAGTGTGCTTGGTTGATGTTGATCTGTGAGATCTGGTCTCTTGCAGTTGAGCAATGCGGAGTTCTGCCTTACACTGAGCATTTTTCACTAAGAGATCCCTTTGTTGGTTCAATGCATCAGTCTTGGTCAGTTCTGCTGAAGAGTCCTCTATATTACAGTCTTGCAAGAAAGCAGTGTATTTTGCAGACAGCCGTTGGTAGTGTTCATACGCAGCAGATAGGCGAACTATAGAATCTCCTAGTTCAGCCGGTTGATCATTAAAGTGTGGCAAAACTGACATGCAGTGTGAAGTTCTGTCCCAGAAGTCTGATAGCTTGCTGGAGAACTTATCTCTAGTGTATTCGTAGTTTTCTCTGAGTTTCTGTATTGGTTTTATTGTACGCTTGGGTCTTACACTCTGTTCAGCAATATCTGCAGAGTCTGCTCCCTGTACGTCTGCGGGTTCAGAGGCATGATGAATCTGCGTTGGTTCAGCCGTAAAAGAGTGTTCAGAGCCTTGTCTAGACATTTCTCACGGTTTTGTAAAAAATGGTACTGTCTCTTTAAGAAGACGAACAGCAGCTTAGACAGGTGGGGTAACACAGTTCAATTAGAGAAACAGCTTTCAACATTCACATGAAGCGCAGTAAGCTTGTGCGACCATGTGCTTACACAAGATGGCGGCTGGCACTGAGCTTGATTGCAGATTAGGCACACACATATACCCAGCAGGCTGTAAGAATTCTATGCATCTTTTGACTATTCTGACTCCGATTGTTGTGATAGCGATATATCCCTTGCTGAGACCTCTATGCCTGGCCTGTATAAGCAGATATACTCACTGCGGACAATCCTTGTCAGACAGCTGAACTCGTCAATACCGATTCATTCAAAAGAGGTGTTTATTCTTTAACTTCAGGGGTTACAGCAGATAACAGGAACAGCAGATGAATGGTGATAGTATTGTACGGTCAAAAGATGATGCCTTTCCTACCCTGGGCAGAGTACATGAGTGTCCTTCTACATGTGGCTTGCTGGCTGAAGAGATGACACAGGAAGTACTCCACACAGGAAGCAGGGAGGGGCATACATACAGTGAAAATATGTGGTAACTCAAAGAATCACATAAACATGTGCATGCAACAAAGGCCACTAGATGGCAGCATAGGATAACACATATATTTAGCTATGAGAAAATAGTAGGCAAACCACACTATATAAACTCTAATCTATATAACAATGCTAATATTAACTGAGGCTATGCATCTCATATTCTATGCCCCTATTGGGGCAGCACAGGCATTTTCTGCCATACAAGGGTGTCTCTTCACTACGCCGGCAAAATATTGGTAAATGTCAAGTGGCGTAGCTGCCTTTGGGTGGCTTGAAGAGGCGCACCTGAATGGCCGAATCTTTTTTAAGTTACGCTGACCATGCAGGGAAACTCTGCAAAAAAAAAAAATGGCCTGGGTTATCCTTCAGGAGCATACCAGGCCCTTAGGTCTGGTATGGATTGTAAGGGGGAACACCTGCGCCGAAAAAACGGCGTGGGGGTTCCCGCAAATTCCACACCAGACCGAGCCCCCCCCTTGGTTCTCCGACGACCCGCTTCCAATTGAAGTTCCCGTCGTGTGACGCTTCTGTTCTTATGACAGTTATTTTATCACTGAGGACGTGGCGTTATCCGGTGACCCCGCCCCCCGGGTGACGCCGCGGTTTTAGTGATAAAAGAACTGTCCGAAGAACAGGAGCGTCACACAGCGGGAACTTCAATTGGAAGCGAGTCGTCTGGAGAACCAAGCGGGGAAGAAGAAGCTGGTGCAAGATGCGGACGAGAAGTCCGAAGGAAGAAGCAGAGGAAGAACAAGATGGAGGAAGAAACCCGAATGCAGAAAAGAAGAGGATGGGAGAAGAAGAAGAAGCGCGGAAAGAAGACATTACTAAAGGAATTGTATTTTTTTACATTTTTGACCCTTTTTTTGGGGTGAAATGGTAGAGGTACAATGTACCCCATTACCAATTCACATAGGGGGGGCAGGATCTGGGGGTCCCCTTTGTTAAATCTTCCAGATTCCGATAAGCCCCCCGCCTGCAGACCCCCACAACCACCGGGCAAGGGTTGTGGGGATGAGGCCCTTGTCCCCATCAACATGTTGAGGGCATGTGGCGTGGTACGGTTCAGGAGGGGGGGCGCTCTCTCGCCCCCCCCTCTTTTCCTGCGGCCGGCCAGGTTGCGTGCTCGGATAAGGGGTCTGGTGTGGATTTTTGGGGGAACTCCACGCCATTTTTTTTTTTTATGAATGAATTTTCTCAGAATTGCCAGGAGCCGACAATTCATTATAGCCGTGAGTGATTTTAAATGACTTTTTTTCCTTCAGAATGTCATTTTGTGCAGGGACAGTTCTAATCATGGGAAACCAATCATAGGGATCACATGATACCCTGACTGTTCGCAGCAGCTTTGAACCAAGTGCCGTGATCTGCTGTGTCTACCAGTGTGCATGTGCTGCTGCCACCCATCCGAAGTAAATGTATTATGTTGGGGCAGAAAATGGTTAAACTCTCACCATATAATAAGGCCGCTATACTGTTAATCAATGGGTCATAGCAAGCATGCTGTAAGAAGAGCAATGGCCATCAGATGTCGCTTTCCTTCTTCCAAATTCCTTTCGTAGATGTCCGTCCATGTCATGAATATCTCCAAAGAGTATAACAAGAAAACAAAAATAAAACCCAAACCATAGTGTAGTACAATTCACTTTATACAATCAAATAGTTAATGGGGTGGATTTACTGAAGGCAAAAAGACTGAGCACTCCAGAAGGGCAGATGCTCCAGAGCTAAATAAATGAGGGACTCTCAAAAAATGCTGTTTTTTTATTTTTATTTTCCTTGTGTGTGATTGGGTATTCTTTGTAAAGTAAAGCTTCACTAGAGCTCATTTACTAAGCTCTAGAGCAACTGAACTTGCAAAGTGCACAGTCTATTTGCCTTTAATGAATCCACCCCACTAATTTAAATGATGCGTACATAAGTATTATAGTACAAAAGCTGAAATCACCATTGAAAAGAGTACAAGTGCGGATGTCTCCCCGTCGCTCCAGTTCACCACCGTGCAGGAATCAATATACAAAATGGAGTCTCACCCAATCAGCTGCAATCCTTGACTGTCATAGGTTTATACAAGGCAAATGCAGGCCTATCATGGCCATCAGACACCCCTCTCTGTTCTCCACCTTCACTGATCCAATCACCATCCACACCTTCAATCACTCCAACACGTAGTATAGAGAAGACAAAGCTCATAGTGGAGTAAAATCATAAAAACACTTTATTCCCATAAAAATCTTCTTACAGAGCATAAAATATAGAAGACTTAACAGCACATGTGATTTGTATACACAAATATGGCGGATACCATACTTCCGGTTCAGGGGGCGGAGTCTGACCTCACTTCCATCCCCGGCTAATAGCAGGGAGGAGTCACTGTTTGTTATGATGGCAGCGGGTACCGGATCCCTAAAGTGTAAGGCCCCGTACACACGACAGAATTCAGACAGAAACTCGATCGGAGCTGGATTGTGTACACTTTTCACTTTTCACTGAGGAAGCAGACGAGGAACTCGTCGGGCCAAATAGAGAACATGTTCTCTATTTCCTCGTTGTTCAATGAGGAAAGTTGGCTCGCCGAGATCCTCTGCAGCTTCAACACAGAACTCGACGAGGAACTCGATGTGTTTGGCACGTCGAGTTCCTCGGACGTGTGTACGGGGCCTAACTAAATGTAGAGGCTAAAAAATGGCCAGCCACACTCCAAAAAACCTTTAGGTTGTCTTTATTGTATGGCTAAGCACTGATCTATAGTGTGAAACGCGTAGGCTGCTATCCCCATTTGTTGCTGTATTTTGTAGTGCATTTTCCATCCGTTTTACAATAAAGACATTTTAGCCTCTACAATTTGCCTTGTGCATTGCCGGCACCCTTGATCTCCTGAGAAGTCACTGATTGTTCAGCATACCCACCTGGAGCGGTAACTCCCTTTTCTAAAGTGTAACTAAAGGAAAAACTTTTTCCCTCCAGGAAAGCGTGACCTTTATTTATCCCCCACTATACATACTCTTTATTTATCCTCTGATATATATACTCCTTATTTATCCTCTGCTATATATACTCCTTATTTATCCTCTGATATATATACTCCTTATTTATCCTCTGCTATATATACTCCTTATTTATCCCCTGATATATATACTCCTTATTTATCCTCTGCTATATATACTCCTTATTTATCCTCTGATATATATACTCCTTATTTATCCTCTGCTATAGATACTCCTTATTTATCCTCTGATATATATACTCCTTATTTATCCCCCGCTATTTATACTCCTTATTAGGGATGAGCCGAACACACCCCCGTTCGGTTCGCATCAGAACCTGCGAACCTTTAGAACCCCCATTAAAGTCTATGGGACTCGAACATTTGAAATCTAAAGTGCTAATTTTAAAGGCTAATATGCAAGTTATTGTCCTAAAAAGTGTTTGGGGACCTGGGTCCTGCCCCTGAGGACATGTATCAATGCAAAAAAAAGTAAAAAAAAATTCATTTTTTCGGCAGCAGTGATTTTAAATGACTTTTTATCCTGCAGAAATGACACTTTGTGCAGGGACAGTTCTAAGCATGGGAAACAAGCGCTGCTTTCCAGGCATACTATACACACGCCCCCCGGTACAAAATTTAAAGGAATATTTCACTTTTATTGTTTCACTTTAAGCATTATTAAATTCACTGCTCCTGAAAAAAACAACCGTTTTTTTTAAACTTTTGTTGCATTGATACATGTCCCCTGGGGCAGGACCCGGGCCCCCAAACACTTTGTATGACAATAACTTGCATATTAGCCTTTAAAATTAGCACTTTGGATGTCTCCCACAGACTTTTCCAGGGTGTTCTGCGACTTTTCGAATTTGGCGTGAACACCCCAAATTGTTCGCTGTTCGACTCGAACTCGAAGCTCATCCCTACACCTTATTTATCCTCTGAGATATATACTCCTTATTTATCCCCGCTATATATATACTCCTTATTTATCCCCCACTATATATATACTCCTTATTTATCCCCCACTATATATACTCCTTATTTATCCCCCGCTATATATACTCCTTATTTATCCCCCGCTATATATACTCCTTATTTATCCCCCACTATATATACTCCTTATTTATCCCCCGCTATATATACTCCTTATTTATCCCCCGCTATATATACTCCTTATTTATCCCCCGCTATATATACTCCTTATTTATCCCCCGCTATATATACTCCTTATTTATCCCCCGCTATATATACTCCTTATTTATCCCCCGCTATATATACTCCTTATTTATCCCCCGCTATATATACTCCTTATTTATCCCCCGCTATATATACTCCTTATTTATCCCCCGCTATATATACTCCTTATTTATCCCCCGCTATATATACTCCTTATTTATCCCCCACTATATATACTCCTTATTTATCCTCCGCTATATATACTCCTTATTTATCCCCCGCTATATATACTCCTTATTTATCCCCCGCTATATATACTCCTTATTTATCCCCCACTATATATACTCCTTATTTATCCTCCGCTATATATACTCCTTATTTATCCCCAGCTATATATACTCCTTATTTATCTCCCGCTACATATACTCCTTATTTATCCTCTGCTATATATACTCCTTATTTATCCCCCGATATATATACTTTTTTATTTATCCCCCGCTATATATACTCCTTATTTATCCCCCACTATATATACTGCTTATTTATCCCCCGCTATATATACTCCTTATTTATCCCCCAATATATATACTCCTTATTTATCCCCCGCTATATATACTCCTTATATATCCTCTGCTATATATATTCCTTATTTATCCCTCGCTATATATACTCCTTATTTATCCCCCGCTATATATACTCCTTATTTATCCCCCGCTACATATACTCCTTATTTATCCTCTGCTATATATACTCCTTATTTATCCCCCGCTATATATACTCCTTATTTATCCTCTGCTATATATACTCCTTATTTATCCCCTGATATATATACTCCTTATTTACCCCCCGCTATATATATTCCTTATTTATCCCCTTCTATATATACTCCTTATTTATCCCCCAATATATACACTCCTTATTTATCCTCTGCTATATATACTCCTTATTTATCCCCCGCTATATATACTCCTTATTTATCCTCTGCTATATATACTCCTTATTTATCCCCTGATATATATACTCCTTTTTTCCCCCCCCCCCCCCCGCTATATTTGCTCCTTATTTATCCTCTTCTATACATATTCCTTATTTATCCCTCGCTATATATACTCCTTATTTATGCTCTTCTATACATATTCCTTATTTATCCCTCGCTATATATACTCCTTATTTATCCTCTTCTATACATATTCCTTATTTATCCCTCGCTATATATACTCCTTATTTATGCTCTTCTATACATATTCCTTATTTATCCCTCGCTATATATACTCCTTATTTATGCTCTTCTATATATATTCCTTATTTATCCTGTGCTACAGTATATATAAATAGAATAGAATAGAATAAATAGAATAGAAGGGAAATCGTCCAATGAGGTGACAACCAGGGATTCCCTTAAAGCAATACTAAATCAAAAATGTAATATATTGCAGCTTACTAATCATTAGATCATTGGATTATATTCCGTCAGATATCCGATCGTGTGTACAGGGCTTTAGAAATAATAGTGAAGTGAAAAAAATTGCAGCAAAACCTGACAGTGTTTACAGTGCACAAAAAAATGTAATATAATAAAAAGTGATCTTGTGCAATAAACACATAAAATGCCTAATATACAGCAAAGATAACGTGCTAAATAGTGACTGTATCAAACACTATAATTGGACACAAACCAAGTGAATATAAACATGTGTAGACACGATCAAAGGGATCAATGAAAATGTTCAATAAAAACGTGATCAAAACTGAGTGAAAATAATAAAAATAATAATAATAAAAATATTCAAAAATAATTATGGAGTGATAAAGTCTCTAATAGTTCCACAAATAAAATAGTAAATGTTTTCTTGAAAAGTAGTAAAGAATCTGTCTTTCTATGGCTCCACAAGCATGTACTTGTATTGATTTCTGTTCTTCTGTGCAGTAATCCGGGCCAGGATCAGGATCCCTGAATATTAGTGCGCTTTTCTCCTGCAAACAACTTCCTGGTTACAGCAGCCTGCCCATTGGAAAAATGTCCAATATCAGGTTTTTTCTTTTTTTTTTAGTAAATAATAATTTAAAAAAAAAAACCCTGATACTGGACATTTTTCCAATAGTGGGGATTGGGATGGAGAAGCAGGCTGCTGTGACCAGGAAGTTTTTTGCAGACGCACACTAATATTCAGGGATCCTGATTAATCTACTGCCGTCGGTCAGGCGGCGGCCATTGTTTCAGTTATCAAACAGACACTCCATGCTTCCCATCGGCCAGCGGGCCTCAAGTTAGTTGCGGGGCCCTTACGCATAGTATGCGTATAGGGCATTTCGGGCCTGGGCTAGACATACACATAAGTAATACATCACATTTTATTAACCACTTAAACCCCAGACCATATTGCTGGTTTATGACCGGGCCACTTTTTGCAATTCGGCACTGCGTCGCTTTAACTGACAATTGCGCGGTCGTGCGACGTGGCTCCCAAACAAAATTGGCGATCTTTTTTTCCCACAAATAGAGCTTTCTTTTGGTGGTATTTGATCACCTCTGCGGTTTTTAGTTTTTGCGCTCTAAACAAAAATAGAGCGACAATTTTGAAAAAAAAAAAGAATATTTTTTACTTTTTGCTATAATAAATATCCCCCAAAAATATATAAAAAAACATTTTTTTCCTCAGTTTAGACCGATACGTATTCTTCTACATATTTTTCGTAAAAATAAAAACGCAATAAGCGTTTTTATTGATTGGTTCGTGCAAAAGTTATAGCGTTTACAAAATAGGGGGTATTTTTACAGCATTTTTCTTAATATTTTTTTTTTTTACTAGTAATGGCGGCGATCAGCGATTTTTATCGGTACTGCGACTTTATGGCAGACACTTTTGACAAATTTTTGGGACCATTGGCATTTTTATAGCGATCAGTGCTATAAAAATGCATTGATTACTATAAAAATGCCACTGGCAGGGAAGGGGTTAACAGTAGGGGGCGAGGAAGGGGTTAATTATGTTCCCTAGGTGTGTTCTAACTGAAGGGGGGGTGGGACTGACTAGGGGAAATGACTGATCTTCTGTTCATACATTGTATGAACAGACGATAAGTCATTCCCCTTCCCTTCCCCTTTACACACACAGCTCCCGGTCCTCGCTCTATAACAAGCGATCGCGGGTGCCCGGCGGTGATTGCACCCCCGGGCACGCGCGTCGGCGTCAGGGGCGAGCGGGGGGTGCGCGCGCCCCTATTGGCTGAACGGCGCGATGACGTATACCTACGTGATCTCGCCCAGCAGAGCCAACCTGCCGCCGTATAACTGGTCGGCGGCTGGTCGGCAAGCAGTTAAAGTGGTTGTAAAGACATTCTCTGAATTAAGGTAAGAAATGTCCCAGTGTTGCTGTGTGTGTCAATAGATGCACACAGCTTGACCTGGGAGTGATCCCGCAGGTGTGACCCCCATAGGTAGCGGCTTTTATATCTTCCAATTCCCCCCAAAGATCTTTATACAACCTCTCTCTACATATATCACAGCATGGAGGGGCTCAGTGAAGGTGGTGGTGAAGGTGTGGATGTGTCGGATCGGGTCACACAGATCATAAAAGGAGATTTCCCCGGCCTCATAATCCAGATATATCCCGACTCTGGTACTGGGGGTATTGGCGGGTAAAAGTAGTAAATTACAGCAATTAGCCAGCCCATACGCTATACCATACCCGCACAAACACCAGGACTTGTTATTATCTCCAATTACTGACTCCCATCCTCCCCTCTCTATACTGGGGTAACACATCCCGACTCTCCATCCATTTGATCCCCCGACATCCACTTCCCAGTAATGTCTCCCTAAGGAAAAACTCTGATGGCTCAACACTTGAGGAACCTCTCCCTGAAATCTCTCTGGAGTTTCTGGATGATTTTGTTTTACATCTGACCTGGATACAGTTTTCCTGTCATCTGATATCTGTAGAATATTATTAGCTGTGTTTAAATCCAGTAATATGTCTGCAGCTTCCTGTCTATAGAATTCTACATTTACCCCTCTTATTATATCAGATAATGTGTGTAATGTGTGTGATATTCCAGCCACATCCAGACCCCCTCCATCATGGAGGAGCTTCTCATGTCTCTCTCTGTCCTCATTATCTCCATCCTCAGTATCACACAAGTCACCTGTGTCTGATTCCTGTAAGACAGTCAGTGGATCCGTCATGTTACACAGCTCCTCAATGTGACGCATCTTCCTGGACAGCTCCTCCTTCTTTATTTCCAGATCCCGGATGGAGATGGAGATCCGCTCTGCCCTCCCGGAGATTTCCCTCAGGACTCTCTTCTCCAGATCTTCCAGATGTCTCCTGAGATCTCTAAACAGGACAGTGACTCTCTCGGTGTCACCAGCTGATTTTGTTTCTACTTTCCTCCTGTATTCCTGCAGACTCTGGACTCTTTCCTCTGTCTCCTCTCTCTTTGTCAGAAGTTTCTGCAGAACATTCCTCAGTGTCTCCTTCTTCTTCTCAGAAGCCTCATCCAGCATCTTCACCTGGTGTCCCCGATGTTCTCCAGCCAAAGTGCAGGACACACAGATACAGGTCTCATCCTCAGTGCAAAAATACCTTAAAATTTCCTTATGGACGGAACATTTCCTGCTCTCCATGGACAAGGTGGGGTCACACAAGATGTGTTCTGGGGACTTTTTGTGGACTCTCAGGTGTTTATCACACAGAGAAACCTCACAGTGCAGACAGGATCTTACAGCAGGTACAGGAGAGTCCACACAGTGAGTACAGAAGACTCCGGACTCCTTCTGATCTGGCTGAGCAGACAGGAAATTCTCCACTTTGTTAGGTAGTTTTATTTTCCTCTGCAGTGCAGGACGATCCTGAAACTTCTCTTTGCATTCAGGACAGGAATATCCTCCAGACCCCCCCTGTGTATCCAGCACACGATCAATACAGAGCCGACAGAAGTTGTGTCCACATCTCAGCATTACAGGATCTGTATAAATGTTCAGACAGACGGAACATTTCAGCTCAGCAATCAGATTGGCAGACGCCATCGCTGACAGTAGAGGAGAGACGTGACAGTGAAAGTCTCTGGGGAAGAATGTAGTTGGGTGGGTCACATTTTCTCTCGCAAGTTGAGGCTGGGCTGGGCCAGTGATATCAAATGCAGAGATCAGATTCCATGAAGAGGGAGGTTTTTCATAGTAAAGATAATCATACCTCCCAACTTTAGAAGAGACAATAAGAGGGAAAGACGATTGTAGAGAAGAACGATACAGTGCTAATAATCCTTCAGTTTTTCTAAGCAGCTATTAAAAGTATTTGATCTGGAAAGAAAAAAATAACCCAAATAGGGAATATGTGATTACCCTCAACCAAAATTATCAAATCAAAAATTGTAAGGTGGGAGGGGGGGCGACAGGATGTTCTTGGTACCGTTATTGATCACCACAACAAGTTAAAACCATAAAGCTTTATTTGTTACATGCGTTTTACAAAGACACAATATTTGGATAAACAATATAAATGTCCATATCTAATAAATATACAACATAGAATTAAAATTGGTGTCACCCCGCGCCAACTTGGACCCTCCCACCCTTTCTGGGCAAAACCATCACCCCTAGCACCAAAGTCAAAAGTCTCGGAGTCGTTTTCGACTCCTATATGACAATGGATGCACAAATAGGGTCTGTAGTCAGCGGATCCCATCATCTGCTGCGCCTACTATGCCGACTCGCCCCCTTTATCCCAAAAGAGGACATTGCAGTCGTGGTGGGAACAATCATCAATTCCAGACTATGCCCTGATATGCCCATTGATTGTTCCTACTTGTCCTTGCATTGCATTTTATTTATTATTTTTTTGAGATGATCTATATATATATATATATATATATTTTTTTGATATGATTATTTTTCAAATTCACATTTAACTTTATGTCATGCTCGTATTTGCCTTATCATGGCTTTGCGGGTTGTATTGCCACTAACCGTAGTAATGCCCTTTATAGGCATTCCCATTATAATATATATTTTTAAATTGAGGCGCCGTCCATATATTTTTACTCTGGTGGCCCCCTAGTGTCCAACGTTTGTAACACGCTGCCTCTATTTGTCAATATGCTTTTTTCTCTGTATGTATATATAGACATAGCTACCTGTATTATACATATATTTTATAACTAATCCCTTCACATATACCTATTACAGCTGTATGTCACTTTACAATATTTCCCTTTTAAGTGTATATATATATTTTCTGTCCCGCTGTCAGTTTTAATTAAGTAGCTCCATTTATCTCCATTTACTCGTTATCCTTGCAATCCTATTGGTTGGCATCGATCACATGACTGTTTTTAAAAATGAGCCTTGTCCTCCATCCACTACACTTGAAAAAGGAGCGCGCTGGTCTTCTCCGTGCGCAGGCTCTGAAACGCGTTGTGGTCCCCCTCAGCCTCCGTCCGATCTGACGTCACGCAACAGCTGATGAACTCATTGCCTAGCAGCGGCACAACAACGAGGACTTAGCCGTCTCTCTCCCCGGCTCCCTCCGGCTGCCCAGCTCTCACGCTTTGCGGACTGTCTGCTACACATGCATACCAGCTCCCACGACTGCACCATACTACTATGATGTAAGTGCTGGATATATTTCTATGTTTTATAATTAAACCAGTATACTCAGAGGCGCTTCTCTCTTTTGTTTTTCTCTTGTATACACCGAGCTGGCTTCGCTCCCGGATAGCAGCCCTGAATTACTGCCTTCAACCACAACAGTTCCTCATTATCATCCATCACAGCCTTTCTTGGCATTTTGTTGGGACTGCACCTATTATGGACTTTTTGAATATGAACAGTCATATCGTATATCCCTAATGTGGTTTGTGACTTTTTAAATTAATTGATTCCTTAATTTTACTCTTACTGTTATTATTTTTATTTAATTTTTAACCCTTTGCTGATTGCTTTGTGCAAACACCCTGAGCGCTGTACTCCATCCATTTTTTCTATCAATTCCAGACTAGACTACGCAAATGCCCTCTATCTAGGACTCCCCAAATACCAAATCACTCGTCTG
Source organism: Rana temporaria (assembly GCF_905171775.1). Taxonomy (NCBI): domain Eukaryota; kingdom Metazoa; phylum Chordata; class Amphibia; order Anura; family Ranidae; genus Rana; species Rana temporaria. The sequence goes on along the minus strand of NC_053491.1, from coordinate 471,950,021 downwards.
CAAGTCGTTCAAAACACGGCCGCTCGATTAGTGACTGGCAAAAAAACATGGGAATCAATCTCACCTTCGCTGAGATCCCTTCATTGGTTGCCAGTAAAAGACAGAATCACTTTTAAGGCGCTCTGCCTAATGCATGAGTGTATTCACGGAAATGTCCCCCAATATCTATGCGAAAAAATAAAAGCCCATAACCCAAATCGCATTCTGCGATCCACAAATCAAAACCTACTCCAAATACCCAAAGCCAGATACAAGTCCAAAGGAGATCGAAGATTTGCAGTCCAGGGACCTCGGCTGTGGATTGCGCTACCAACTACCATCCGACTGGAGTCGGACCACTTGACCTTCAGGAGAAAGATTAAAACCCATCTCTTCTGAGGCCAAGGGGTTTTCCTTACCCATGGAATTGGAAACAGCGCCCAGAGGCGATTCAGTTCGCATGTGTTTGCGCTTTACAAGTTTTTCACTCACTCACTCAACTGCTACACCCCCGATTATGGGATCACTTCTACCTAGGATGTTAGTCCATGGAAGATATACAGGTGTGAGGTCTCGTACACACGACCGTTTTCCTTGCCGAGGAAAACGTGTGTATGTTTTTCGTCGAGAAAACTGTCGTGGATTTGGACGAGAAAAAAAGAGAACACGCTCTATTTTTTCTCGTCGGGAGTCTCAATTTCCTCATCGTGTTTCTCGTCGGGCTGGTTTACGACGAGAAACACGTTCGTGTGTATGCTTAGAAACCCGCACATGCTCAGAATAAAGTATGAGATGGGAGCGCACCTTCGGTAAAAGTAGCGTTCATAATGGAGATAGCACATTCGTCACGCTGTAACAGACTGAAAACTGCGAATCATCTCTCATCAAACTTTAACTTAACACGCGGTAACATGAGATTAGCAAAAGCAGCCCCAAGGGTGGCGTCAGTGGAATCAAACTTCCCCTTTATAGTGCCGTCGTACGTGTTGTACGTCAACGTGTTTGAGAACGTAGAGATTTTGTCTCTACAGTGTGTATTCAAGGAAAGCTTGACAAGATTCTCGTCAAGCTTGACAAGAACCTCGTCGAGGAAAACGACGTTTCTTTTACGACGAGATTCTCGGTCGTGTGTACGAGGCCTTACATTAAGCTTGACGTGTGTTTTGCGGTCGGAGGCTTCTGGAGAAAGGTTGAGGGAACAGGATACTACAACAATAACAATATATATGCAACATCACCATAATACAAATACACTAGCACGTACAGGTGCATCTCATAAAATTTGAATATTATCAAAAAGTTAATTTATTTCAGTAATCCAATTAAAAAAGTGATAGTCATATATTTTATATAGATAAGTTAGACACAGAGTGATATATTTCAAGCATTTCTTCTTTTAATTTTGATGATTATGGCTTACAGCTAGTGACAACCCAAAATTCAGTATCTCAGAAAATTAGAATATTTCATAAGACCAATAAAAAAAAGTTTTTTTTTAATACAGAAATGTAATACAGAGTATGTCCATGTACAGTATATTATGCAGTCAATACTTGGTCGGGGCTCCTTTTGCATGAATTACTGCATAAATGCGGCGTGGCATGGAGTCGACCAACCTGTGGCACTGCCGAGGTGTTATGGAAGCTCAGGTTTCTTTAATGGTGGCCTTCAGATCATCTGCATTGTTGGGTCTGGAGTCTCTCATCTTCCTCCTGACAATACCCCACAGATTCTCTATGGGGTTTAGATCAGGCGAGTTTTCTGGCCAATCAAGCACAGTGATCCCATGGTCATTAAACCAGGTATCGGTTCTTTTAGCAGTGTGGACAGGTGCCAAGTCCTGCTGGAAAATTAAACCACTATCTCCATAAAGCAGGTCAGCAGAAGGAAGCACAAAGTGCTCAAGATATTTCCTAGTAGAGGGCTGCGCTGATTTTGGACCTGATAAAACACAGTGGACCAACGCTAACAGACAGTGACGTCGCTAGGGGGTGGCTATTGAGGCTATAGCCCTGAGTCTCTTGCCACAGGCGTCCCTGCCTAACAAGTGGGCCATGGCCTCTCTGCAGGCAGGCTGCAGGTGCGGCGGGCGGGCTGCAGGAGAGAGCCGGGCAGGCAGATGACAGAAGGGTGTACGAGCAGAGATTACATCATCTCTCTCCCCCTGCCCTGCATCACCACTCTTCCGCCCTCACAGTGTGGGCCTCTAAAATGGCAGAGGTGCGGTGGGGAGCAGCGAGATGACATCATCTCTCACTGCCCCCCCTCATCACTGCACTTCTGCCCTCACTCAGAACTAAATGGACCAGTGCTGCCAGCCTGCCACCAATGCAGTGACAATGCACATTTGGTGGCACTGGCTGGCATGACAAGTGACAATCCACAAATAGTGGCAGGTGGTAATATTGCGTGGCATAAAAAAAATAGGGACTACCACTACTTTATTCTCTAGGGTGTCTGCTTTCAGAAAATATAGAATGTTTTGGGAGTTTTATGTAATCTTCAGGCATAAAATGATTTTTTAAGCATGTGTGCAAAAAAAAAGTGAAAAACTGCTCAGGCAGTGAAAAGGTTAAATATAATAAATTGTAAATTTTAAACATTTACTTATGGTGAACAGAATAACCGTGATTAAATAAATAAGCTTCAACATGCAAGTTCTATAAAAAAATGTGAATGAAAAGAGTCCTTAAATAAAGCTCCAACCACCATCATAAAGGTGCCACACTCCAATCTTGTGTTGGTCCCCAACAGGGATGGACTGGCCATTGGGACTACAGGGAGTTTCCCGGTGGGCCGATGGCTCAGTGGGCCGGCTTTAGTGACAGTGGACCGCCACCCCCCTCCGCTCCTCTGTCTCTCCCTTCCTGCAGCGCTCACCTGGGGGGGATCAAAGAAGCAGGGGGAGGACTAGAGGAGCAGGGATGTCGACAGAGGAGCATAGGGGAGGGGTCAGACAGCTGACTCAACACCTATGGCCTGGGAGTTGCTCCCTTCTGCCTAATCTTGTCCCATAAGGGGGGGCACCGAACTGATTCTTTGCCCTGGGTGAAATAATGTCTACCTTCCCACTGGTACTGCCTATAAGAGTACCAGTACCAGCCGTTCTACTCTAATAAAGTAGAACGGCTAGTGGTTAGTGAAGGGGGAGAGGGGGTGCGGGTGGCCGGGGGGGGGGTGCGGGAGTTGTCAGGCCGCCATGGGAGAGACCTGTCAAAGTGGGCCAGTCTGGATGAAATCCAGGGCCAAACTTCTGTCCCAGTCCAGCCCTGGTCCCCAAGGATGCCACCATCGATGTGCTCAAGCCTCTTACCAGCTGCATGGGATCTCTAGGTGATAAAAGATCATAATAATGCTCTATACCAGGGATGGTGGTAATTGAGGTCTCAAAACCCTCCTAAATGATCTCTCCTGATCAAAGGCTACATGAGAAATGAAGAAAGCAAAAAGGCAAAGACCATAATGTAAAACCTCATAAAATCAATGTATTTATTATCAGGTATTACACTCACAAGAAACAGGATACAATATGAAAAAGCTGCTGCTGATCCTCCAGTGGACGAGATGACATCACAAGCAGAGTCCCGCCCAATGCGTTTCGTCTGAAAGCAGAAATTGTTTCACACACTCACACACAATGGATGCCTCGGTGTGTTTTACTGGAATCACACATCTTTCACAGTATCTGCTGCTTTTTAGAAATGTCTGTGACCCACAGACAAGAAGGTTAACCTCCCTGGCGGTATGATTATGTCAGATTTTTAATGCTAAAAGTGATACAATTGTTTTGCATGGAAATTTATCGTTTTATATTGTAGGCCTGTAATTCTTAGAAATAACTCACTTAAATCTGGCCATCCAAGAGTCTAGTAGACATCCCGGGTATGATAAAGTTTGAAACACGAAAATCAGGAGAACTAAACTGGGCGGGTATTAGCCAACTCAGAATGAATAGGACCTTATTGGAGAATGTGTCTATTATAGGCGAGCAAGGATTATAACAAAGTGTTTTTATACAAAAATACAAATTTTATTTAAATAAATTAAAAATGATAATAAAATCAATTTTGCCCTGATACAGTACTGATGACAGAATAGTTAAGATGGAGATAGTGCTGGTCGCCAACATGCACAAGGCATGTTACTAGTGTATATTGACATTACAGGGTATGATAACATTTTACAATCATATATTTATTTGTAGTCTACTTAAGATTTCATGCTCACCTAATCTGTCGGATTTTTATCGGGACTGCATGAGGCGGCTCGTGGACACCAGAGGCAACATCGGCTGTTCACAAAAAGACATATAACTGATGGGAGCCAGGCCCATCGGGTTGCTGTGGAGCTGCTGGACCTTATAGGCACCTATTGGGATATGTGATTTCCAGTGTCTAAAAATTATAATAATTTGTATAATAATCATTATTAATTAATATAGTAGCATAAAAATATCTGCATTAGATAAATCCAATGCAAGAAAATTATGCCAATTATGATGATTATTAAGGTACCTGTTGGTTAAATAGATGGTACTTCACATATGTACCCAAAATTAGGTGAGTAGTTTCTATAGCAGGTCTGAGGTTGGTAGGGGACTGGGGCCAGCGGATGGTGAGGCTCTAGAGTTAAAAAATAATAATATATGGGTAGATTCAGGTACAGGCGCGCAATTTTAAGACGGCATAGCCTAGCGTGTTTACACTACACCGCTTTAAGTTAGAGAGGCAAGTACATGATTCTCAAGGCACTTACCTCCTTACTTAGGGCGGCGTAGTGTAAACGCGGCGGGCGTAAGGGCGCCTAATTAAATGGGTTGGAGGGGAGCGTGTTTAATGGTAATGAGGCTTGACCTCACGTTTTTGAAGTTTTTTGGCTACTGCGCATGCGCCGGGCGCCTGCATTTCCCAGTGCGCATTGCGGTTAAGTACGCCGTACGGGCCTATTGATTTCGACGTGGACGTAAACGATGTAAATCCGAATTCGCGGACGACTTACGCAAACGACGTAAAAATTTCGAATTTTGCGGCGGGAACGGCGGCCATACTTGACATTACTATTCCACTAGAGCCTAGCTCTAACTTTACGCGGCCTATCTCTTACATAAACGGCGTAAAAGTACCGCGTCGGCCTGGCGTACATTTGTGAATCGGCGTATCCCCTCATTTACATATTCTACGCCGACCGCAATGGAAGCGCCACCTAGCGGCCATCCAAAATATTGCAATCTAAGATAGGACGGCGCAAGCCGTCGTATCTTAGATAGGTTTAAGCGTATCTCTGTTTGAGCATACGCTTAAACTTAGGTCGGCGTAGATTCTGAGTTAGGTCGGCTTATCTACTGATAAGCCGGCCTAACTCTTTGTGAATCTACCTAATAGAATGCATAAGAGAGTGACCCATGTGATATGTAAATTCAATTCCTTTAAGGGAAGATATTATATTGCAATATAATGTAAATTCTTGGAGCACTTCCCTCTTCAAACATGTGCGCTACTGAGCCCTGCTTGTTGCCAGGCACAGAAGATATTAAGTGCAAGTTTGGGCTATGAATTGCAATGATAACTATACCTTATATGGCCGCTGGATTGAGGTTCCCCACTTTGTAGTCCCACCGTCTGCTGCCTTACCAGGACGGCAGGCGCACGCATCTGACGTTCGTCCGTGCGCGTCGGCGTCCTAAATGGTAGGGTCCACCCGGAAGTGAAGGGTAATTTCTGACCCCTGACATCACTTCCGGCGACTATTCCTATGCGGCGCATGTGCAGATGGACCAAGGTAACGGTCCCATCGCGCATGCGCCGCAATCCGCATCATTTGCGGGTAAGGATGTATGGAAGGCACTTGCTTCCCATCCTATGGTCTAGCCACACAGCTCCACCTAGCGGTATGACCTCAAATGACAGCCGTCCGCCGCTGAAGTGACACCAGGCGCCTCATAGCAGAACCTTCTCAAAAATATTCCAATTGCACACCTTCCTGGAAAATGGCCGATAAGAAAGGAGGGTGCTGAAGCGATTACCAGCTGGGAACTGGAAAGGTAATCATGCAAACATATTCGCCAGCACACCGAGGATCATTTGGAAAAACGTCCAAAAATTCTTTAATGCATAGAAACGATCAAAAAAGCAACGTTTCGAGGTCGCACAGGACCTCTTCGTCAGGCAAATGATTTTGCCTGACGAAGAGGTCCTGTGCGACCTCGAAACGTTGCTGTTTTGATCGTTTCTATGCATTAAAGAATTTTTGGACGTTTTTCCAAATGATCCTCGGTGTGCTGGCGAATATGTTTGCATCATAGCAGAACATATCCGAACATAAAGAGAGAAAGGTAAAAATTAAAGTATTATATACAACATTCAAAATACAGAAAATAAACTTAGATTCGTATATATTGACGGCAGCAAATTACATGATAGTATGTATTACTTGACTAGGCATAATAAAACCTAAAGAGTCAATTGAAATTAGAATTGGATATTAAATGCTGTTTAACATATATATGGCCACTAGATGGCAGAAGTGGTCACATTACAAGAAGCAATCATTGAAAATTCCCTAATTTGATTCATGTCCATAATGGCTATAGCTAGTCCTATAATAGTTACAGGAATGGTTTACATGATAGGGCTGTATTGAGCCCTGGTGCATAGGTGACCCTCTGATTAAATATCCACCTTGCTTCTTGTTGAAGAACTTTTTTGTCAAAATTGCCTCCTCTTTCCTGTTCAGGGATGACCTCCAATACAAAGTAGGAGACATAGGCAGGGTCATAGCCAGGGCTGGACTGGGACAAAAATTTGGCCCTGGACTTCATCCAGACTGGCCCACTTTGACATGTCTCTCCTATGACGGCCGCACAACTCCACAACTCCCGCAACCCCCCCCCCCCACCCGGCCACCCAAGCCCCCTCTCCCTCTTCACTAGCCACTAGCCGTTCTACTTTATTAGAGTAGAGCAGTTGGTACTGGTACTCTTTTAGGCAGTACCAGTGGAGAAGCTAGACATTATTTCACCCAGGGCAAAGAATCAGTTCGGTGCCCCCCCCCTTATGAGACAAGTTTAGGAAGAAGTGAGAAACTCCCAGGCCATAGCTGTTGAGTCAGCTGTTTGTCCCCTCCCCCATGCTCCTCTGGTCCTCCCCCTGATTCTCTGTTCCCCCCAGGTGAGCGCTGCAGGGAGGGAGAGGAGGTGAGCTCTGCGGGGAGGGAGAGACAGAGGAGCGGAGGGGGGCGGCAGTCCGCTGTCACTGAAGCCAGCCCACTGAGCCATCGGCCCACCGGGAAACTTCCTGTAGTCCCAATGGCCAGTCCATCCCTGGTCATAGCTGTGCTGTAGTCAGGGCCGGATTCCAGACATACATTTAATTTAAAGTTTACCATCCAATCAGACACGTCAAGTATTCCCTTCCTGGATTTAAGACTGTTCCTTGATGTAAATGGCTCAATACATAGTAGCCTTTATAGAAAGGAAACGGCAGGCAACACTATCTTGCACTACTCAAGCGCCCATCCTCGCCCCTTAGTCTGGAGTATTCCATTCGGGCAATACCTGAGAATACACCGGAACTGTGCTAAGGAGGAGGACTTTGAAAGCGAAGCAAAAGCACTATACTCAAGACTTTTATTGAGAGGCTATAGTAAGAAAGTCCTTAAGCAGGCTTACCAACGAGCAAAATCTAAGACAAGGGAAACTTTGATCTTCCAACCTAAAATCAAAGAGAAGATCTCTACTACCAAATATATTACAATGTTTAGCTCAAATCAGGACACTTTCCGTAACCTTATAGCTAACAACTGGCACTTTCTGGCTGAAGACCCAATTATTTCGAAATATGTGGCAGCAAAGCCTGAAATAGTCTATAGAAGGCCACGCTCTATCAGAGACAGGGTAGTTCATAGTCATCTTACCCCTGACCCCCCGATTGCAGCTGCGACGGGGGGAAAATAAACTTTTAAATGCGGGAAATGTGATAAATGTCCCTGGGTGAAGGAAGGAACGGGATGCACTCTACCCAGAGGGGGTTATCATAGGTCGAAGTCATACGCTGATTGCACTACAATTGGAGTGGTATATCTGGCCACGTGCTTATGTGGCGCAATTTATATTGGGAAAACAAAACGATCATTTGCCAGACGCATACAGGATCATCAATACTATCTAGACGCAGGGCTACTATATACCCCTATATGCAAACACATTGGACTACAGCACAGCTATGACCCTGCCTATGTCTCCTTCTTTGTATTGGAGGTCATCCCTGAACAGGAAAGAGGAGGCAATTTTGACAAAAAAGTTCTTCAACAAGAAGCAAGGTGGATATTTAATCAGAGGGTCACCTATGCACCAGGGCTCAATACAGCCCTATCATGTAAACCATTCCTGTAACTATTATAGGACTAGCTATAGCCATTATGGACATGAATCAAATTAGGGAATTTTCAATGATTGCTTCTTGTAATGTGACCACTTCTGCCATCTAGTGGCCATATATATGTTAAACAGCATTTAATATCCAATTCTAATTTCAATTGACTCTTTAGGTTTTAAATAAAATTTAAATTTGTAAGATTAAATGTTTAGATTAATTTAAGGTAGAAAAGCATAAAAAGAGTTATTTTACAAAACTTTTATGCAATGTATTTCTTTCAGGTGTCCCCATCACCGCGCCCTTTTACATCAGGTGACCCCCATCACAGTGCCCCTTTACATCAGGTGTCCCCACCACAGTGCCCCTTTACATCAGGTGTCCCCATCACAGTGCCCCTTTACATCAGGTGTCCCCATCACAGTGCCCCTTTACACAGGTGTCCCCATCACATCGCCCCTTAACATAAAATGTGCTCATCATTGTGCCCCTTAACATAAAATAAGGGTCACATTTTATGTTAAGGGGTACGCTGATAGGCATATTTTATGTTAAGGGGCACTCTGATGGGCACAACAAAACTTTTATGTCAAGGGGCACGCTGATGGATATATTTTTAATGTGTGCGCTGATGGGCATATTTTATGTTAAGGGGGACTCTGATGGGCACAACAAAATGTGTCCATCAGTGTGCCCCTTAACATAAAATGTGCCCATCAGAGTGCCCCTTAACATAAAAAAGTGCCCATCAAAATGACCTTTAACATATACCCAGCAGTGTTAATGTTGACAATAAATTAGCCCATTAATGGTGATCAACGAACTAAGAATATGCCACATACCTAGAATGCAGGGTCGGATGCTGGAAGAAAAAAATAGCCGGGAACAAGTAGCAGGGGGTGGGGCGCGCACGGGACAACACGCCTCTAGGAGAGCCAGGAGTGGACCTGGAAACCAGGAGCAGCAGGGGGCGGGGCACACAATTGACATGGGAGACAGGCGTGGCCCCTACTTGCAATGTGATCAAGGAGTGGACCGCGAGCTGCAGGGGGTGGGGAAGGAACGTGACGTCACGCTCCTACTCGCCGCCGTACGCGCTTATAAACTTCCAGGACCCACGGTGAGGAGCAGGGGGCGGGCGCACACTGGCAGCGTCACTGCTTGCTGGGGAAACCCGCGATCCCATCAAACCAGCGCTGCAATTTGTAAATATACTGGCGGTCCGGGCAGACCAGGGCCGGCGCTGGTGGGCCGGATTAAAAGGTCCGCCGGGCCGTAGTTTGCCCATTCCTGGGCTAGACCATAGGATGGGAAGCAAGTGCCTTCCATACATCATTACCCGCAAATAATGCGGATTGCGGCGCATGAGCGACGGGACCGTTACCTTGGTCCATCTGCGCATGCGCCGCATAGGAATAGTCGCCGGAAGTGATGTCAGGGGTCAGAAATTACCCTTCACTTCCGGGTGGACCTTACCATTTAGGACGTCGACGCGCACGGACGAACGTCAGACGCGTGCGCCTGGCGTCCTTAGTAAGGCAGCAGACGGTGGGACTACAAAGTGGGGAACCTCAATCCAGCGCCCCTATAAGGTATAGTTATCATTGCAATTCATAGCCCAAACTTGCACTTAATATCTTCTGTGCCTGGCAACAAGCAGGGCTCAGTAGCGCACATGTTTGAATAAGAGAGTGCTCCAGTAATTTACTTTATATTGCAATATAATATCTTCCCTTAAAGAAATTGAATTTACATATCACATGGGTCACTCTCTTTTGCATCCTATATTATTATTTTTTAACTCTAGAGCATCACCATCCGCTGGCCCCAGTCCCCTACCAACCTCAGACCTGCTATAGAAACTACTCACCTAATTTTGGGTACATATGTTTACTATCACAAAAAAATGCAACTTTATTTGAAACAAAAACATACTTTAAAGCAACTGATAGAAATGGCTTCGTGCCAACTACTAGTTGCCACCACCCCCAGTGGGTAGGAGCCATTCCAAAAGGCCAATACATGCGCCTAAGACGCAATTGTGCTACACAAAGAGATTTTGAAGCACAAGCTAAAGTATTGACAAACAAATTTTTGGAAAAAGGCTATTCTGAAGAAAATCTAAATAAAGTATTGACCCAAGTGTCTGCAATGGAAAGAGAATCTTTACTTACCACCAAACCAAAAAAATTATTTGAGAGCCAAGTTCCTTTCATCTCAGGATTTCATCGACAATATCGTCAGGTGGAGACCATATTTAAGAGGCATTGGCCATTACTTTTAAAAGATCCTGATCTGATGACATCAATCACATCAAAACCAAAATTCATATATAGAAGAGCGCCGGGGCTTAGAAATCGGATAGCCAAAAATGTACCAGATCCCCCCAAAAAATTGAGTACCTTCCTAGATGGCTCTGGTTTCCACCATTGCACACGCTGTAATGCCTGCCAGATTACAAGAAAACCTGGAGCCACAAAGAAACGAACACATTTCCAGTCGAATGTAACCAAAGATAAGTTCAAAATCAAACCACTGATCACTTGCAATTCTGATCATGTTACCTACGTCCTGGAGTGCCCTTGTTCGCTCCAGTACGTAGGCCGTACCACTCGTAAACTCAGAGTGAGGATAAATGAACATTTGGCAAATATTAAAAAGAAATTTCCGAACCACAGTGTTTCTAGACATTTTGAAAAATATCACCAAAGTGATCCATCTCTTTGCCAGTTCTATGGAATCGACAAGATATCGAACCACTGGCGGGGCACTCATATGAGAAGAGCCATCTCTCAGAATGAGACCATGTGGATACACAAGCTCAGAAGCATGCAGCCCTTGGGCCTCAACATCGAACTTGATCTCAACTGCTTTTTATCCAACGACTGAGCTCTGTGTATGCCCCTTTCTTGATATATTTATAGTTCAAAAACGTCCGTCTTTTTCAAACACATTTTTTTGTTTTGTAATACCATTTGTCCAGATTTACCACATTTCCTTTGTGAGTCAGTCTATAGACATTTTTAGCTTTTGGGTGGGGCCCCTCAATATATTTTGTACATTTATATAATATAGTTATGTGATTAATACCACATATATATTGTATATTTCTTTCCCTTGGGGATTAAATTAGTCATTTTATATCTAATTATCTTCCCTTTGATATTAAAACATCTGAGGAATTTTTTGTTCTCTTTTTCATATTGAACAAATATCAATTTCCCATTGATTAGATGCTCTCTTCTAAATAAATATAGGGTGCCATCTTGTGGCGTTTTTTGAGAAGACAGTTCTACAATATTCATTATATCCCATTATTTTTTAACTTTTTAATTTAATCACTCTTTATATCCAAACTACATTTCCCTCTTAGATAGAGATGTAGAAATAAATGTGGTCATCATTAAGAATTTAATTGTTGAAGAATAGAGAGTGATGCTACAATCAATTAATTCCCATATGTAAGTGCCGAAGCCAACACTGGGACTGCGGCGTGATTGGCTAGATTCCGTGTCTATCACTCTTCCTCTCCATCCGGCCTACAGTGTTCCGATGCCGTGCTGTAATTGGCTCCAGCATCTGCCCTTTAGTTTCAGCCACTTCCGGGTCTCTTTCAGACCGCAACTGAGCTGTTATTGGCCAAGCAGCTTGTCAATCAAGCGGAGCACTTCCGGCCCACAGTGTTCTCGATGCTGCAGTGTAATTGGCTCCAGCATCTGTCCATTAGTTTCGGCTACTTCCGGGTCTCTTCCAGACCGCAGCTGAGCTGTCATTGGCCAGTTAGCATGTCAATCAAGCGGAGCAATTCCGCTCGCTTCTAAATAAATAAACGTGACCCCAGTGACCAGGCACGCCCCCCTGAAGACGTTTACACGAAACGATCGTCGGCGGCGTAGCCTGGTCACGTTTTTTATCTTCCCCCATCATCCGACTCTTGTGAGCTGGCGAGGCAAGAGGAGACACACACCACATGCAAATTGAGGTTCCACCTCCCCATTTAAAGGCCCGCAGACCCAGTGCCGGGATGGGCACCTTTTAATGTAAGTGGCCATTTGGCCCATGTTTTGTTTTATTATTTTATATTAAAAACCGGTTGCACTATGGAGTTTTTCTGTTTTTCATTTCATCTCTGAGAATATTGGAAGAAGATTTGCCTGTGTCAACTACTGGAGAACGCATTATATGTTTGCAGACATTCAGAACTGCACAAGCGTGTTTGACTTTCTTTTTAGTTAAAGGAGTCAAAGCGCTGTGGTAAGCGCATATATTTATTCACTTTTGGGTGTCGTTTCTGCGGAATTGGTGGAAGGATTTTTAAGCACTGCAGTATATGAGAGGATTGCACGTTTTTTCTTCTGGTCCACTGCAAGATTCACTCCATTGTTATCTAAGTGGCTCACTACCACTATATATATGGACATTATTATTATCACTTAAGAATTATTTCTTGTTTTAAGGTGTTGGGAGCACATCTCTTTTCAATTAGAGGTTCCCTTGTGAATCTTATTTTTTCAATTATTGATTCAACTGTGTCTTTGCTAATTAGCTCTGATCAATTAGTTGTTGTTTATTTTTAATTGGTATCACATATATTTGTAATTGCTACCACTTTAAAGAAATTTTTTGTGTCACTAGCGCCCCCTACCTATCACACATTCACTAAATTTAATGAGAGATTGTCCTCATATATTTTTAGGGGAGCAGCTTCTTAATATATATTCATATATATTTTTTTATTTTATTTAATACGTTTTTATGTTCCACTTACACTCTATTGGCGCGAAAATCAACTCTCATACATATGTTTAGTACCATCTATTTAACCAACAGGTTCCCTAATAATCATCATAATTGCCATAATTTTCTTGCATTGGATTTATCTAATGTAGATATTTTTATGCTACTATATTAATTAATAATTATTATTATACAAATTATTATCATTTTTAGACACTGGAAATCACATATCCCAATAGGTGCCTATAAGGTCCAGCAGCTCCACAGCAACCTGATGGGTCTGGCTCCCATCAGTTATATGTCCTTTTGTGAACAGCCGATGTTGCCTCTGGTGTCCACGAGCCGCCTCATGCAGTCCCGATAAAAATCCGACAGATTAGGTGAGCATGAAATCTTAAGTAGACTACAAATAAATATATGGGGCTAGATTCAGAGAGGAAATACGCCGGCGTATCTCCAGATACGCCGGCGTATCTCCAGATACGCCCTCGTATCTCTAAATCCGGCCGGTCGTATCTATGCACCTGATTCAGAGAATCAGTTACGCATAGATTTCCCTAAGATCAGACCGGCGTAAGTGTTTTACACCGTCGTATCTTAGGCTGCATATTTACGCTGGCCGCTAGGTGGCGCTTCCGTATAGTTAAGCGAGGAATATGCAAATGAGCTAGATACGCCGATTCAGAAACGTACGCCCGGCGCATTTTTTTACGTCAGGCTTTTTTCGGCGTATAGTTACCCCTGCTATATGAGGCGTATACTATGTTAAGTATGGCCGTCGTTCCCGCGTTGAGTTTCGAAAATTTTAAGTCGTTTGTGTAAGTCGTTCGCGAATAGGGATGTACGTAATGTACGTTCACGCCGAAAGCAGTGACGTTTTGCGGCGGATTTTCGAGCATGCGCACTGGGATATTTTCACGAACGGCGCATGCACCGTTCGTAAAAAACATCAAATACGCGGGGTCACAGTTAATATGCATAAAACACGCCCACATCATTCACATTTGAATTAAGCGGGCTTACGCCGACACAGATACGTTACGCCGCCGTTACTAAGGGCGCAAGTTCTTGCTGAATACAGAACTTGCGCCCTAAATTACGGCGGCGTAACATATCTGAGATACGTTACGCCGGGCATAAAGATAGACGAGTCTATCTGAATCTAGCCCATGATTGTAAAATGTTATCATACCCTGTAATGTCAATATATACTAGTAACATGCCTTGTGCTTTGTTTTGTATATGACCAGATGAAGAAATAGATGGATGCGGCGCCCTGACGACGCTCTATTGTGAAACATGTTGGCGACCAGCACTATCTCCATCTAAACTATTCTGTCATCAGTACTGTATCAGGGCAAAATTGATTTTATTATTATCATTTTTAATTTATTTAAATAAAATTTGTATTTTTGTATAAAAACACTTTGGGCCAGATTCTCAGTCAGCGGCGTATCTTTGCCCGGGCGTAACGTATCCGATTTACGTTACGCCTCCGCAACTTAGACGGGCAAGTGCTGTATTCTCAAAGCACTTGCTCCGTAAGTTGCGGCGGCGTAGCGTAAATCGGCCGGCGTAAGCCCGCCTAATTCAAATTTGGATCAGGGGGGCGTGTTTTATGTAAAACTACTGTGACCCGACGTGATTGGCGTTTTGGTGGAACAGCGCATGCGCCTACTGTGGAATTACCCAGTATGCATTGCTCCAAAGTATGCCGCAAGGACGTCATTGTTTTTTTTTTTTTTTTATAAATTCTTTATTTTCCGTTTTGCACTAGTATTATACAACAACAACATATATATATACATTCATAATTCTCTTCTATCTATACAAACAGTTTATCCTCCAACCTTGCCATACTTCCTTCTCCCATTAGCTCCTTTACACTATTCTTCACATAGCGTATTTTATATTCGTCCTACTCTTTGTTTGTGGCATACTTCTAATACGATTATGTTGTACAACGCCACTGCAATATCTTTTCCTTAACTGGGGTGATACCCCAGTAACCTCCACATCCACTCTACCTGACTTAACCATACCTAATATATCACAAACACAGCCCTAATAGGACACACAAAACAGACAAAACAAAACAAAAAAAAAAAAAAAAAAAAAAACAAAAAGAAAAAAAAAAAAAAAAGTTTATTCACATTTTTGGACACCGGGCTCCCCGCTTCCCCCCCCAACCCCCCATATCTTCAACTACCGGCTTTGCTCCCTATATTTAATATATGGCTCCCAGACCTCCCGATATTTCTCTTCTTGTTCTCTCAGTATCATAGTTAAGCTTTCCATTTGCTGAATTTCTGCTATTCTCCCCAACCATTGTGTTTTGGTTGGAACTGTCGTACTTTTCCATAGGGCCCGGGATACACGCCTTTGCTGCCGTAATCAAGTGCCTTATAAGAGAGTTTTTATATTTTTCATTAGACAGAGGGATATCATGAAGTAATAAAGCTGCTGGATTATTTCCCATATCTGAATCTGTAATTTCTAAAACCGTTTCTGACACCATCGTCCAAAATTCTTTGAGCATAGGACATTCCCAAAAAATATGAAATATGGTGCCCTCCGCGTTCTGGCAGCGCCAACATTGGTTGGTCACTTGCGGATACATCCTGTTCAATACTGCCGGCGTTCTATACCACCTGGTCAGGATTTTATACCCTCCTTCCTGATACTTAGTTGCCATCGATGCTTTGTGTGCGAATAACAGTATCTTTTTTTTTTGAATCTCCGTAAAGGTGATACCCAAATCCCTTTCCCACGCCTGCAGAAAACCCAGTTCTTGGGGTGCTTCTAAATCTATCAATAAGGCATACAACTCTGAAAGTGCGTGTCTAAGTGGCTCTCTTTTTAAACATATCTGTTCAAACCCAGAAGGTTTACGTACTCCTGCGATACGTTGCCTAAATGATTGTAAGAAGGCATTAAGCTGTATTCTCCTAAATGGGTCAAGATCTTCCGAAAATGTTCTGTCTATCTCTTCCCTATTCATTACCAGGTTTTCTCTAGAAAAGTGGGTCAACCTAGTAATTCCCTGCCGCTGTAACTCTCCAAAACTCTGATCTATCAACCCCGGCTCAAAGCTTGGGTTTCCCAAGATTGGGATCGTAGGACTTGGATGTGTCGACATCTTAGTTTTTTTGAATATTTTTCTCGTTGTCTGAATTGTTGCCCCAATCATGGGGTGTCTCCTCACCTCCTGTGGTATCTCTGCTTCTGCGAGCCACACTATTCCTTCTAAAGGTATAGTAGTTATCGATTGTTCCAACTGTATCCATGGTTTTGCCTCTTTTACTGTGCACCAGTCCACTACTCGTGCTAAGTGCTATGCTTCATAATAGCTCACCGGGTCCGGAAGCCCCACTCCTCCTCGTTCTTTAGGTAGAGTCAGAATGGCTCTACGTACCCTCGGGGGTTTTCCTGCCCAGATAAATCTTACGAATCTTGCCCTCAACTCTTTTAGAAAGCCAGCTGATAACTTCACGGGTAGGGTCTGGAACAGATACAATATTCTCGGCATTATGTTCATTTTAATGATATTAATTTTACCAAACCAGGTGAAGATTTCTTTCTCCCATCTCTGAAAGTCCAATTTAATTTGCCTAATCAGTGGTGCATAATTCAGTTCAAATACACGATTAAGCCTGTTTGGTATTTTGGTCCCCAAATAGCTTATATGTGAGTCTGTCCATTTGAAACTGAAGTTGTCTGCCAGCTGTTGCTTTAACATTCCATTCATTTCCACTCCCATTGCTTCGGACTTACTATAATTTATTTTGAAATTAGATATCTCACCGTACCTCCGTAACTCCACCAATAATGGCGGTAGGGATATCACTGGTGTAGTTATAAAAAACAGTAAGTCGTCGGCATAAGCTGCCACCTTATGTTCACTCACTTTTGTTCGAATTCCCCTAATGTCTGTATTTGCCCTTATTGTTCTTAAAAAGGGTTCTACTGTAAGGATGAATATGATGGGTGAGAGTGGGCATCCCCGACGTGTTCCATTGCCTATCGGGAACGATTCAGACATGACATCATTTACCTTCACTCTCGCACTTGGACATGAATATAAACTTGTAATCCAATTCAACATCCCCTTTTTTATTCCTATCTTTTGTAACACTGCTCTCAGGAATGTCCACTCTACCCGATCAAATGCTTTCTCCGCATCTGCAGAAACAATCACCAATGGTTTCTGCTGGGAGTGAGATAGTTGTATGGCACTAAGAACCCTTTGTGTGTTTTCCCTTCCCTCTCTACCGGGTGTAAATCCTACCTGATCTGGGTGTATGAGGCCTGGGATAAATCCCAGTAACCTATTTGCCAGTATTTTCGTTAAGATCTTAAGATCAACATTTAACAGCGCAATTGGACGGTAACTAGCACACTGGGTTGGGTCTTTGCCTGCTTTCGGAATTAGTGTTATATGAGCCATCAGAGTCTCTCCTCTCATCTCCTGTCCATCTCTTATAGAATTAAATGCGGCAAGGAATTTTGGTGCCAACCTCTCAGAGAAAGTTTTATAGTATAACAACGTATAACCATCTGGCCCTGGTGATCTTCCTGGTTTTAATACTTTCAACGCTTCAAAGAATTCTTCTGTTTTAATTGGCCCATCAATATTTTCTGCCTCCTCTTCTAACAGCCCTGGCATCCCTGATGTTGCTATGTAATCGTTTACCTGTTGTTCTCTGCTTAGGGCAGATTGTTGGCCTTTTAAATTGTATAGCTTCAAATAATAATCTCTAAACGTCTTTGCAATTTCCTGTGATGATTTCACTAGGGTATCATCCTGCTTTTTTATTTGCTCGATATGATTCCTCGCCCTTGTCTCTCTTAATGCATTTGCCAACATTCTACTTGGTTTATTTCCAAATTCGTAGTATGCCCGCTTGCATCGAATAAATTTTGCCCTTGCTCTCTCCGTTAGTAATACATTTAATTCTTCCCGTAGATTCGTAAGTTTTTCCTCGTTCCGTGTCGTTTGGAGTTTCTTATGCGACCGTTCCACCACTTTGATCTCCTCGATCAGCGCATCTAGCTTTGCCCCATACATCCGTTTCCTCCGTGCTCCAAGTGAAATAAGAATTCCTCTTATATAACACTTGTGAGCTTCCCATACGCATAGAGGACTTATTTCTTCCGATTTATTAATTTCAAAATAAGATTCAATTTCCTGTGCTATTTGATTTTCATATTCTGGATCCTTCAAGAGCATCTCATTTATTCTCCAATGCCATTCACGGGGACTTAACTCTCCCCATTCCAAGGTGCAGCTAGTAGGTGCGTGATCTGATATCGTAAATGAACCTATAGTGGCTCCCACTACACACGTCAAAGCGTTCTGTGACACAAAGACATAGTCAATTCTGGTATACGTCTTGTGTCTTGATGAAAAAAAGGTGTAATCTTTGTCGTGTGCGTGGAGGATCCTCCATGTGTCCATCAACTGCAAATCCTGTAACAGTCCCTTCACTCTTCGTATTTTTCCATATGATAAATGAGATACTCCCTTGGAGACATCCAGAGCCGGATCCAGTGCCAGATTCAGATCCCCACCCATTATCACTATCCCCTCCTTATTCTGATGGACTATATTCAAATATGTTTCCAGTGCACTAACTTGATTTTCATTTGGCAAATATAAGTTTACCAATGTGACCTTTTGGTCGCAGATCAGTCCCATCACAATAAGGAGGCGGCCTGCCTCATCTTTTACTGTCTTACACTCCTTCCATGGCACTTGATTAGACACCAAAATCGATACCCCATTTGTCTTTGTAGACTGGGATGTACTATGGTAGACCATAGGGAATTTACGGTTTCCCAACTTCGGGATTTTACCATTTTTAAAATGCGTCTCCTGTAAAAATATTATTTGGGATTTCAATCTACTTAATTCCGTCAGGAGCTTAGAACGTTTCTCGGGGTTATTTAACCCCTTTACGTTATATGAAGTAAAGTTTAATTTAGTCATCTTACTATTCTACTACTGGCTAATCCCAGCTTCTTGGGGGCTGGGTAAGTCACCAACGGTAGAGCCCGATGTCCAAAGAATAAAAAAAAAAAAAAAAAAAAAAAAAATCACCAACAACAACACTCACTTGCGCTCTTATTCCGGGTCTGGGCGAAACTCCTCCCCCCCGTACTGTGATTTCTAACTAGTCACAGGTCTTGTGCATCCGCAAATTGACCTGCAACCCACCGTTCCACAAAAAAAAAAACAGGACAAAAAAAAAGACACAAAAATTTCAAACGTCTCTGACTTCCCCCCCACTTGGAGGAGAGACGTTAATAATGGGAGAAGTAAACAAGCACAGCCGTGATCTGAGCCTTTTGTTTCCACCCCCGTGCACCCCACATTTAATCCTGCATATCTGAAATACCCCCTCTCTTCACACTTCTAAATTAGACATTGCTCCTCTGATATTATACCCTTACTTCACCCCTTTCCTGGGTTCCCCTTTTCCCCCCTTCCCCCATCGCCACCTTATACGTTTCATAGTTGGTCTGTAGACTGTCTGCCATGATAGGCGAGCGAGATACCAAACACATAGGGAAAAGGGGTGAAAAAAAAAAAAAAGAACCCATAAGGGCAACAATAAAAATAAACAAAGACCCTTCTATACTTCTTCCACCTTCGTTCCGGGGGCCTACCGTCTTATCCCTCCCATCCCCCCTCCCTTACTCCAAAAAAAAAGAAAAAAGAAAAAAAAAAAAAGAAGAAAAAAGGTATTCCCCCCTCCTATGTGACATTACCCAACTATTATATTGGGTTATAATCTGCTAATTAGTGCCTTTGTAAATAAATTGATAAGTGTTACCTATAACTCGTAGGTAAATAGATATCCCCCAGTGCATTATGTAGTGTCCATTATTCTATTCTATTGCATCAGAGGTGCCATACCCCTGCTGACTTCTCCCCACTCGTAAATCCATACTACCCATGTGCCATACACAAATGGCCGTGTCCTTCCTTAATTCCTATGATTCTTATGATTCCCCTTTACCTCCCCCCTCCCTCCCTCCCACCTCAATACCCCCCCCTACCCATCTTACATTTAGAACCTCTTGTGCCACCCAACCCCCAAAAAAAAAAATATATATATATATATACACACAAGTACCAAAAAAAAACAAACTAAAAATAACAAAACATAGTGTTGGTAAGCCCCTTCTAGTGTCTTGGCCTATCCCTCCCCCCTCCCTCCCCTTCCATGTTTACATATCGAGATGTCCAGCAGTACCGTGTTGGCACCTATTAGCCCGTGTGCCTCCCTAGACCTTTACATAGGGAAGGCGAGCGGGAAAAAACAACAAAAAAAGAAAAGGAATGTCAGTCAAGTTAATTTTGCCCCACAAAAAAAAAAAAAAAAAAATTGGGGAACAATTATTCCAGGAAAAAAGTCTAGCGAAAAAAGAAAATTATATCTATTCCTTTCTGTCCCGGCTGCTATCCTTGAGTGTTCCTACTTATTCGGACCTTAATAACTGGCATATTCAGTCGTTGTTAAAAGTTCTGTCCAGTTCGGAACCTCTATCGGTTCAGATTCCAGAAAATTAAAAAGATCTGGAAGTTGAGACGGATCTTTCATAATGAGGGTTCGCCCCCCCTTTTTTATGATTACAGCGAATGGGTATCCCCATTTGTATGTGGCCTCTCTAGATAATATATGTTCCAGCAATGGTTTCAGCATACGTCGCCGGCTTTTAGTTTGCTTGCTAAGATCTGGATATAATTGTAACTCTCCTCCCAGATATTTCACTGCACCCTCCTTCCATGCTGCCCTCAGAATGTCTTCTTTTACTCGAAAAAAATGCACTCTACACAGAATGTCTCTGGGGTTGCTCTGCCCAGGGTGACGAGTAGCCGGTACCCTGTGCACCCTATCTAATTCAATCAGAGTATCTGGGGGATTTTTTAATAGTTGGTTAAAAATATCCGTAACTGTTTCTCTAAGCGCGGGCCCCTCCGTTTCTTCTGAAATTCCCTTAATCCGGATATTATTTCTCCTAGACTTATTTTCGAACTCTTCCGATTGCAACTGTAGGGCGATTATCTGCTGTTGTTGTTTATTCAATTTTTTCTCTGCGATTTCAAGCCGCTTTTCCATTAAATTTTGCGTTTGCTCCATATTTGCAGTTTTAACCTCTACCACTTCTACTTTCTTATTTACAGCTGTAATCTCCTCTCTCATAGGACCAGTTATACTGGTAATCAGCTGTTGAATGTCCTCCTTTGTGGGGAGAGCTTGAATAAGATATTTAAGCTGGCTAATATCTTGCTCTATCCCCTTCTCTTTTATTTGCAATTCAGATACATTGTAAGAACACACAGATATGTCTTCCGATACTCCTGCAGACATTTTAGGGTCCCTTTCTGCAGTCCCCCTTGCTGACTCAGTGCCTATTTGTTGTACTTCCACCACCGGTACTATCATTGACTGCGGTATACTCTGTAATGTTGCCTCCGGGAATGGTTCCTGTGTCATGGCCATATTCATACCCGCATCTGTCACCTGTTTCATATCTCTCCTTACCGTCAGGTATCTGGTAATATATGAATGGGTCGGTGTGTTTGGCACTCCTGTATTCTTCCCCCTTCTAGACATATATGTCTGAGGTAACAAGGATACTGTCCCTGCTCTTTATAAGATAAGTAGCTGTGCCCCCCTCAGAAGGCTATATCTCCGTTTCAAGACTTGGTGCGTGATGGCGTTCAGTCTTAATAACCAGCACTTATTAAATAGATTTACCGTCCTGTTTCAGGGAAAGCACTGATTAGATTTAATTTTTGCAGAGATTGTTTCATACAATGCTTCCAAACTAATCTCAGATAATACTGTGCACCTTATAGTCACCTGGACCTTCACTCATGTAGAATCAGTGTACTCTGCGGGCGGCTTTACCAGGAAAATGTATCACTATTTTAAGACCCAATGAGCAGTTATATGCAGTCTTAGTATGAACCGTTTCACAGTCCGTACACAGGTGTAGAACTGGTTTAATTTTTGCAGCGGATTGTTTCCAGCGGTAACATTTTAAGCAGCTTCAAACTGACTTCACTGACCTTGCAGTCCCCCGACTGCCTGCAGATCTGTTCCAGCACCTCCAGCCCCGCTTGTCCCGAGGCTCCACACACCCGCTTGTATTCCGTGCTACTAATCAACCGCACGTATCGCTCTGTGCTGTGCAGCCGCTCCCGACCGACAGCGCCGACACTTGTCCCGCCGGCACCGCGTGTCTCCCGCAGTCTCCGCTCCGGATCTCAGGTGGGGAAGATTGTCTCAACTCTGCTGTACACAGCAGTTGTATGCCGCGTTAAGTGTAGGAATTCACCGCTTCTCAGTCAGTCTCCTACAGGGGTGCACGGTGCTAACGCTGGGCTCAGAACTCCTTGGCTCTCACACCACCATGCTTACGCCACTCCCCCCTCAGACGGAAGTCGATCCAGTGAGCTGATTCTTCACATGCTCTTTTCAACAATGGAGTCACGTCATTGGTTTTGACGTGAACGTAAATGACGTCTAGCCCCATTCACGGACGACTTACGCAAACGACGTAACTTTTTCAAATTTCGACACGGGAACGACGGCCATACTTAACATTGGTACGCCGCACTTATGCCTCATATAGCAGGGGTAACTATATGCCGGGAAAAGCCTAACGTAAACGTTGTAACTTTACTGCGTCGGCCGCGCGTACGTTTGGGAATTCGCGAATCTAGCTAATTTGCATACTCGATGCGGAATTCGACAGAAGCGCCACCTAGCGGTCAACAAAAAAATGCAGTTAAGATCCGACGGCGTAAGAGACTTACGCCTGTCGGATCTAATGGATATCTATGCGTAATTGATTCTAAGAATCAGGCACATAGATACAACGTGTCGGATTAGGACATGGACATGGCGCTGCGCCGACGTAAGTCCTTTCAGAATCTGGCCCTTTGTTGTAATCCTTGCTCGCCTATAATAGACACATTCTCCAATAAGGTCCTATTCATTCTGAGTTGGCTAATACCAGTTTAGTTCTCCTGATTTTCTTTAAACACTTTAAGGACTGGAGCACCGTGTCTATTCTGGAAATTGTCCAATAAACCTTCTCCAAAGTTTGAAACACAAAATCATAAATGATAATATAATAAATAACCATAAATAATTATAACAAATAATATTATAATAATAATAATAAAAATTATTCAATAATGTAATTTAAATTAAAAACACTGAAATTTGCTCAGTTGCAGAATTGTCGCTGTCATTACTTTAAGGCCCCGTACACACGGCCGAGGAACTCGACGTGCCAAGCACGTCGAGTTCCTCGTCGAGTTCTGGGATGAAGCCGCCGAGGAGCTCGGCGGGCCGCCTTCTCCCATAGAACAACGAGAAAATAGAGAACATGTTCTCTATTTTCTCGACGAGCTGCTCGGCGGCTCCATCGAGCCAAAAGTGTACAGACGACAGAGTTTCTCGGCAGAATCCGGGTTTTGACCGAGTTTCTCGGTGAATTCTGCCGAGAAACTCTGTCGTGTGTACGAGGTCTCAGTGTTTGATGATAAATTTCCCCACAAATCGATATCGCTCAATTCTGCAAGTGATTCTAATTTATTATGGCTGTTTTCTAGCTGCTCTAAAAGCACTTTTGACGTAAACGGACACTTTTTGGTTGCTATGGACATTCTCCAGTTTCCAGGCAGAAAGAACAGTATTTATAATATAAAACTGGATGCAGGGCATGGGACAAGCCACTAAGGACAAAGGGGATGTGAAATAATTTGATACAGTCAGGGCCGCCATCAGGGGGTACAGGCATTACACCTGTAAGGGGCCTGATGGTCCCCAGGGGCCCGGCTGGCCCTCCTCCCATTTTTTTTCCATTACACCTGTAAGGCCCCATACACACGGTCGGACAAAACCGATGAGAATGGTCCGACGGACCGTTTTCATCGGTTCACCTCTGAAGTGGCCGTACGGCCTGATGTGTGTACACACCATCAGTTCAAAATCCGATCGGATCAGAACGCGGTGACGTAAAACACACGACGTGCAGAATAAAACGAAGTTCAATGCTTCCAAGCATGCGTCAACTTGATTCTGAGCATGCACGGGTTTTGAAAGTACTTTTCTGTACTAACCATCGGTTTGGTCCGATGGGGCAGTGGTCCATCGGTTCGGTTTTGAAGCATGTTTTAAAATTTTGGACCGAAGGAAAACAGACCGATAGCCTATACACACGGTCGGTTTGGTCCGATGAAAATGAACTTTGGTTCATTCTCATCGGACCAAACCGACCGCGTGTACGGGGCCTAAGGGCCCCCGATGGTCCCCAGGGCCCCTTACAGTCCCAGCTGGCCCCCCTCCCATTTTTTTTTGCATTACACCTGTAAGGGGCCTCATAGTCCCCAGGGCCCCTTACAGGCCCAGCTGGCCCCCCTCCCATTTTTTTTTGTTCATTTTTTTTTTTTGTATTACACCTGTAAGGGGCCCAATGATCCCCAGGGTCCCTTACAGGCCTGGCCACCCCCCTCTCGTTTTTTTCCCTCCCACGCTTATTATCTCGCGTCAGGAGAGAAGAGATTACACTTGTTTTTTTTTCGGATTTCCCGGTCTTTCCCAGTGACGTACGAGGGTGCGTCAGAGGGGGCGGGGTCACGTGACGGGTGGCCGCTTCACCCTATATAAGAAATGTCACAGCTCCAGCGCGTCATTCCACTGGGCTGTGTCCAGCGGAGAGAGGAGCTGCCTGCTGCGCTCTGGACGGATGGATCTTCTCATCGCTGGACCGGACCGCTGATCACCCATCGATGGAGAGATCATCCGTCGCTGGATAGAAGACACCGTTGGAGCGGGGGGCCGGGTCGAGAGTGGATTCACATCACTGGATTTTTTTTTTTATTATTAATAAAGGATTTTTTTCTACTGTGTATATGTGTATTTACACTTCTTTCGTGAAATGGTAGAGGTACAGTGTACCCCATTACCAATTCACATAGGGGTGGGCCAGGATCTGGGGGTCCCCTTTGTTAAAGGGGTCTTCCAGATTCTGATAAGCCCCCCGCCCGCAGACCCCCACAACCACCGGGCAAGGGTTGGAGGGATGAGGCCCTTGTCCCCATCAACATGGGGACATCCTCCCCATGTTGAGGGCATGTGGCCTGGTGCGGTTCAGGAGAGGGGGGGCGCACTCTGTCCCCCCTCTTTTCTGCGGCTGGCCAGGTTAACGTGCTCGGATAAGGGTCTGTTGTGGATTTTTGGGGGAACTCCACGGCATTTTTTTTTTAAATTGACGGCGGGGTTCCCCTTAATATCCATATCAGACCTGAAGGGCCTGTTAATGGAATTTGGGGGACCCCCACGTTTTTATTTTTATTGAATGAATCATCTCTGTAATTGCCAGAGCCGAGAATTCATTAGAGCCGCAAAGCCGGTTTTAAATGCCTTTTTTTACTTTCAGAAATGACACTTTGTGCAGGGACAGTTCTAAGTATGGGAAACATGCGCTTTTTCACATGCTGACTTTACACCCCCCCTAGGTACGAAATTTAAAGTAATATTACACTTTTATTGTTTCACTTTTAGCATTATTAAATTCACTGCTCCTGAAAAAACGGCCGTTTTTAAAACTTTTTTTTGCATTGATACATGTTTCCTGGGACAGGACCCAGGTCCCCAAACACTTTTTAGGACAATAACTTGCATATTAGCCTTTAAAATTAACACTTTAGATTTCAAATGTTCGAGTCCCATAGACTTTAACGGGGTTCTAAAGTTTACACGAACATTTGGTGTGTTCGCAAGTTCTGATGCGAACCGAACAGGGGGGTGTTCGGCTCATCCTTACTCTGTAGTGTCCAAAAATAGGCAGTCCTGATGGATTTCTGTTGCCCTGATATCATGTTTCCATTGCGGCAATGTCCTGGAGAAACCTTTCACCATGTTCATCACTTACTGTGTTGTAAATAAGAATGAGGAATGACTTATAATTGAACCACTTGCCCTTCGAAAGATTTTACCCCCTTCCTGTCCAGGCCATTTTTTGCTATTAAGTATTGCCCTACTTTAACTGGCAATTGCGCGGTCGTGCAACGCTGTACACAAATTAGATTTTGTATATTTTTTTTTCACACAAATAGAGCTTTCATTTGGTGTTTGATCACCACTTTTTTTTATTTTTTAACTACGGTATATAAAAAAAATGCTGAAAAATAAACAATATTTTGTACTTTCTGTTATAAAACGTATCCAATAAAATCAATGGTCATCATAAATTTAGGCCAAAGTGTATTCTGCTATCCTTCTGTGTAAAATAAAAATAAAACTTGCAATAATTGGTTTGTGTAAAATTAGAGTTTACAAACTGTGATATATATTTGAAAATTGATCAATGCCGATGTACTGATCTCATTTCTTGAGGCCGTAAAATGCCAGGACAGCACAACCCCCCAAATGACCCATGTTTGGAAAGCAGGCAGTCTGAGGTACTTAGTAGGTCATATGGCAAGTTTTTTTAACCACTTAAGGAACCCTTCACGTTGATATACGTCAGCAGAATGGCACGGCTGAACGTATAGGTACGTTGTCCTTTAAGCCCAGCTGTGGGGTCGTCGGCACGCGCCCGCGACCCGGTCCGAAGCTCCGTGACCATGACCGCGGGACTCGTGGACCCGATCGCCGCTGGAGTCCCGTGATCAGTCCCCGGAGCTGAAGAACGGGGAGAGCCGTATGTAAACACGGCTTCCCCGTTCTTCACTGTGGCTCCGTCATCGATCGTGTGATCCCTTTTATAGGGGGACATAATCAATGACGTCACACCTACAGCCACACCCCCCTACAGTTGTAAACACACTTTAGGGAACACATAACCCCAACAGCGCCCCCTTGTGGTTAACTCCCAAACTGCAACTGTCATTTTCACAATAAGCAATGCATTTTAAATGCATTTTTTTGCTGTGAAACTGACAATGGTCCCAAAAATGTGTCAAAATTGTCCGAAGTGTCCGCCGTAATGTCGCAGTCACAAAAAATAAATAAAAATAAAACTATCCCCTATTTTGTAAACGTTATAAATTTTGCGCAAACCAACCGATAAACGCTTATTGCGATTTTTTTTTTTACCAAAAATAGGTAGAAGAATACGTATCGGCCTAAACTGAGGAAAAACATTTTTTTTTTATATTTTTGGGGGATATTTATTATAGCAAAAAGTTAAAAATATTGCATTTTTTTCAAAATTGTCGCTCTATTTTTGTTTATAGCGCAAAATATAAAAAACGCAGAGGTGATCAAATACCACCAAAAGAAAGCTCTATTTGTGGGAAAAAAGGACGCCAATTTTGTTTGGGAGCCACGTCGCACGACTGCGCAATTGTCAGTTAAAGCGACACAGTCCCGAATCGCAAAAAGGGGCAAGGTGCATTTTGGTCCGGGGTTAAGGGGTTAAGTTGACATTTTTTAGTCACAAGTTTTGGAAACATTAAGAAAATGTAAAAAAATATATATATATATTTTTACATATTGTCACCAGTGATGGTATGTATATATATATATATATATATATATATATATATATATATATATAATTCATTTTTTCTTAACGTTTCAAAAAAAAAAATTCAAACCTCCGGTCATCAGAGTAGTTCAGTGTCACCATATGGAAACTGTACTACTCCTCTGGGGGTCATTCTGGAATTTTTTAAATACTACAGTATTATTGCTTATAACAGTGATGATCACTGTCATACGCAATTGTTTTAGCTGTCATGAATGGCTTTCATCCATGACAGCTTGTGATCTGTGATTGGCTACTTCTAATCACATGGTAGAGGGTGCTGTGATTGGCCCAGGTACCATGTGATAGCTGGGGGGGGGGGGGGCAATCACAATAGTAAGCAAAACAGTCATTATTGACTGTTTTGTTGACATTCTGATCATGTGATTGCTATGACCAATCACAGCAATCACATGATACCCTGACCGCTCACAGCAGCTGGGTACCGAGTGCCGTGATCTTCTGTGTCCACCAGTGTGTTTCTTCTCGATGTCGTACCAGTACTTCGCTGAGCCTGCAGTTGCCACTTTTCTGCAGTAAATGTACTGTGGGGGGCACAAGTGGTTAAACTCTTGTCAGATAATAAGGCCATTATAATCAATGGGTCATGGCTTCCCATTACTCGAATTCACCACCGTGCAGGAATCAATATACAGACTGGAGTCTCACCCAATCAGCTGCGATCCTTGACACTCATAGGTTTATACAAGGCAAATGCAGCCTATCATGGTCACCAGACACCCCTCTCTGTTCTCCACCTTCACTGATCCAATCACCATCCACACCTTCAATCACTCCAACACGTAGTATAGAGAAGACAAAACTCATAGTGGAGTAAAACCATAAAAACACTTTATTCCCATAAAAATCTGCTTACAGAGCATAACATATAGAAGCCTTAACAGTACATGTGATTTGTATACACAAATATGGCGGATACCAGACTTTTGGTTCTGGGGGCGGAGTCTGACCTCACTTCCAGCCCACTTCCATTATGATGGACGGCGGGTGTCGGATCCCTAAAGTGTAACTAAAAGCAAAACTTTTTTAGTTTTGTTTTGGACGGAGTGGAGAGGGATTAGAACCCCTGTCAGGTTTTTTTGCTCTGTGTCCCCGTTAGGGAAATTTACCCTCTCTATTTGTCCTGTATTCCATTATAATTGAAAGTGAAAGTGAAACTAATTCCCACATTTTGGGTTGTCCCCATAAAAGTAATAGAGGGGAAATCTTCCTCTGGAGACACTAGTTCTGGTGACTTGGGGGGGCCCCAAGGGATTCCCTTAATTTGCAGGGATTTCCTATTCCTTCCTGTTTTGGCTATGGGACAGGAAGTGAAGGGAAATCTCCCCAATGGAACACAGATGGCAAAAAAAAAAAAAAACTGACAGAAGCAATGACCCCCCCAAAATAAAAAAATGCCTTTAGTTTTATATTGACAACCAACTATTTTTTTCCCCAACAGTCATTCTCCTGTCAGTTGGGAAGCTTCACCTCGATGGGAGGCGTCCCACCGACTGCTGTCTCTTGGCTGTGACAGCTGTTATATAGGCAAGTCACATGATGTCATAAGGGGCGGGGTCACCTGGTTATGTCATCGAGTGGCCCTGCCCTTTTTTATAACAGCTGTCACAGCCAAGAGACAGCATTTGGCAGGATGCCTCTGATCGAGGCAGGGACTTTTTATACATTTTTTTTATTTTACGGGTCCCTGATTGAAGATGGATGGACATTGCAGGACAGAATGTTCGTTTTTACTTTTTTGACACTTTTTTTGATGAATGGGTAGGGGTACAATGTACCCCTTCCCATTCACACAGGAGGGGCGGGATCTGGGGGCCCCCTTTGGTAAAAGGGGCTTCCAGATTTCGATAAGCTCCCTGCCCGCAGACTCCCACAACCACTGGTCAATACTTGTGTGGATGAGGCGCTTGTCCCCATCAACATGGGGACAAGGTGCTTTGGGGGGCACCCCAAAGCACCCTCCCCATGTTGATGGCAAGTGGCCTGGCATAGTTCAGGGGGGGCACTCGTTCGTCCCCCTATCCTGACCTGCCAGGTTGCATGCTCGGATAACAGTCTGGTATGGATTTTGGGGGGACCCCCACGCCATTTAAAAAAAAAATTGGCACAGGGTTCCCCCTTAAAATCCATACCAGACCTGAAGGGCCTGGTATGGATTTTGGGGAGCCTCAAGCCATTTTCTTTTTTACATTTTGGTGTGGAGATCCCCTTAATATGCATACCAGACTCAAAGGGCCTGGTATAGACTGGGGGGCGCAAGCCTTTTGTTTAATGTTATTTTTATCTATATTGCCGCGAGTCCATTTTTCCTTTAGAAAGGGGACCCCCCCAGGCACAATATTTAAAGAAATATTTCATTTTTATTGTTTCACTTTAAGCATTATTGAAATCACTGCTCCTAAAAAATGTTTTGTTTTTAAAACTTTTTTTGCATTGATACATGTCCCCTGGGGCAGGACCCGGGTCCCCAAACACTTTTTATGGCAATAACTTGCATACAAGCCTGTAAAATTAACACTTTTGATTTTTCACGTGCGTGTCCCATAGACTTTAACGGTGTTCGCACAAATTCATTTATCATTTCCCTTCCACTTCACAATTACGTGCCACTTTGTGTTGAACTATTACATAAAATCCCAATAAAATACATTTACATTTTTGGTTGCAATGTGACAAAATGTGGAAAATTTCAAGAGGTATGAATACCTTTTCAAGGCGCTGTACCTCACTTAAAATGTTGGTAGATTTATCTGATGCTGGCATTACATTCCGCATATATTCACCTAACTTGTATTATCATTACTATGGCTGAAGTATAGTTACTGATTCACATTCTTATATTGGATAAATCACCACTTAAATGTTCTTATATATGTGATTATTGTTCATGTATTATCTTTTGAAATTTCAATATAAATCTAATTTGAAAAAAAAGAAAAAGAAAAGAAAATAGATATATAGATAGGCCCATCTTTACTGACCAATAGGACCATGTTAATCACTGTTATGTCAGATCTTCTACCCAGTGATCAATGAGTGACAGAGGGAGAATTCTCACCTACATTTATTTATAGTAGAAAAACATGAGTAGTGACTTAAAAAAACACGAGTAGTGACTTAAGCCCCACCACTTCCTTTTCCTATTGGCTGAATATTCCACCAATCCCAAACCTATGATGTCACCAGTTTATATCTCCCGATTCCCCCCAAAGATCTTTATACAACCTCTCACTACCCAATTCCCAGCATGGAGGGGCTCAGTGAAGGTGGTGGTGAAGGTGTAGAGGTGTCGGATCGGGTCACACAGATCATAAAAGGAGATCCGCCCGGCCTCATAATCCAGATATATCCTGACTCTGTTACTGGAGAGATTGGTGGGTAAGGGGATCTGTTTATTATCATGTCTCACCTCATACTGATTTATATACCTGTACAAACCCCAGGACTTGTTATTCCATCCAATCCCTGACTGCCATCCTCTTCTGTCTATACTGGGGTAACACATTCCTACTATCCATACATCTGATCCCCCGACATCCACTTCCCAGTAATGTCTCCCTGAGGAGAAACTCTGACTGCTCAACACCTGAGGACAAAACTGAAATCTCTCTGGAGTTTCTGTACGATTCTGGTCTATATCTGACCAGGATACAGTTTTCCTGTCATCTGATATATGGAGATTATTATGGGCTGTGTTTACATCCAGTAATATGTCTGCAGCTTCCTGTATATAGAAGTCTACATTTCCCTCTGTTATTATATAAGATAAACCTGCATGTAATGTGTGTGATATCTCAACCACATCCAGACTCCCTCCATCATGGAGGAGCTTCTCTTGCCTCTCTCTGTCCTCATTATCTTCATCCTCAGTATCACACAAGTCACCTGTGTCTGATTCCTGTAAGACAGTCAGTGGATCCGTCATGTTACACAGCTCCTCAATGTGATGCATCTTCCTGGACAGCTCCTCCTTCTTTATTTCCAGATCCCGGATGGAGACGGAGACCTGCTCTGCCCACTTGGAGGTCTCCCTTAGGACTCTCTTCTCCAGGTCTTCCAGACGTCTCCTGAGATCTTTAAACAAGGCAGTGTCACCAGCCGCTTTTTCTTCTACTTTCCTCCTGTTTTCCAGCAGACTCTGGACTCTTTCCTCCGTTTCCTCTCTCTTTGTCAGAAGTTTCTGCAGAACGATCCTCAGTGTCTCCTTCTTCTTCTCAGAAGCCTCATCCAGTGACTCCATCTCATGTCCTTTATGTCCTCCAATCATGCAAGACAAACAGACACAGGTATCATCCTCAGTGCAGTAATACTCCAGGATCTTCTTATGGATGGAGCATTTCTGGCTCTCCATGGACAAGGTGAGGTCAGTTAAGATGTGTTCTGGGGACTTTCTGTGGACTCTCTTTTTGTGGATCCAACAGCAGGTATGGGAGAGTCCACACAGTGAGTACAGAAGACCCCGGACTCCTCCTGATCTGGCTGAGCAGATAGGAAATTCTCCACTAGGTTACGTAGTGTTATGTTCCTCTGCAGTACAAGCCGATCCCGAAACTTCTCTTTGCATTCAGA
The DNA here is from genome assembly GCF_905171775.1 of Rana temporaria. NCBI lineage: Eukaryota > Metazoa > Chordata > Amphibia > Anura > Ranidae > Rana > Rana temporaria. The sequence continues at coordinate 471,917,787 of NC_053491.1, read as the reverse complement.
ACAGGAATATCCTCCAGACCCCCCCTGTGTATCCAGCACGCGATCAATACAGACCCTGCAGAAGTTTTTTCCTCATCTCAGGTTTACAGGATCTGTATACATTTTCAGACAGACGGAACTTTCCAGCTCAGCTCTCAGATCAGCAAACGCCTTCGCATGACAGCAGAAGAGAGAAATGATATTTAAATTCTCTGACACCGGGGAAGAATGCAGTTGGGTGGGTCACACATTCTCTTACACAGGGTGAGGCTGGGCTGGGTCAGAGATAAAAGACACAAAAATCAATATTCCAAAAGAAGGAGTTTTTTTGCAGCGTTAAAGATAAATCATAGCTCCCAACTGTAGAAGAGACAGAATGAGTGAAAGACGACCGTAGAGAAGAAATGTGGAGCATAAAGTGCTCTGAGAGTACAAATAACAGCACTAGCTTCAATTATCACCTGTGAACAAAGCTATGTATGTGCAAATACAATATAGAAAAAATACATAATCTCTTCACATAGCTGTATTTACTGTAATATATATATATATATATATATATATATATATATATATAAAAAAATGTGTCTGTGTCCATTATTTCTAAACATCCATAAATAGCAAACGAAAAAAATAAAGAAAAAAATTAAGTCACAAATGAAAAAGTCCAAAGGGATTGAAAAACATGTATTTCTGTATCTTCAATCCACCACTGATCTGTGCTCACCTCCACCAAATATATATATTCTACACTCACCAGATGAAGATGTTGGTATCTGTTAAGATCCCAGCAAAAACCGCATGATTGTCGAAATCCTTCTATGGCTTCATTGGAGGCTTTCACAGCACTGCAGATCACCACATTTCATTCACATGGTGCTCCCACCATTTAGAAAACATACCAGGGGACAATGAGAGAGAAGACTCCATAGTGTGACAGATATTACAGATAACACAGATCTGGTCTCAGATGTGGAGATATGGGACAACTTGGGAACCATTGATCATAGAGTAATTTATTTCAGCATAAATCATAGGAAAAGCAGGCACAATGGTAGTACAAAAACATAAAATGTCAAAAGAGCCAATTTTTCTAAACTGTGTTCAATACTACAAAATATTAAATGACATAAAATCCTTAAAACATTGAACACTGGAGTTGGGCGAACAGTTCGAGCCGAGCAAAAGTTCGGGTGGAACATCGCCTGTTTGTCCGATTGGTGAACACCCGAATTTGCAGTGTGCTTGGCAGGATGTTCGACCGCCGAACACCCCATAATGTACTGCGTGCTGCACAATACATTGTATTGGATGAAGCAATGCACCTGACCGCTGTTCAGGTACAAGGCTTTGCCCAGTCAGGGCACAGAGCACTGTCAGAGCCATGATTGGACAAAGTCGTGATGACATTGCCCTATCAGTGCTCATAGTCCCACCCCACACTATAAAAGGTTCCTTCTTTTCTTTTGCAGTGTGTTGTTGGAGTGGAGATAGATAGAGCAGGGTTATGTTTGATACTAGCAAGTAGGGATGAGCTTTGAGTTCGAGTCGAACTCATGTTGGACTCGAACATTGCCTGTTCGCCGAACAGCGAACAATTTGGGGTGTTCACAGCAAATTCGAAAAGCCACAGAACACCCTGTAAAATTCTATGGGAGAAATCTAAAGTGCTCATTGTAAAGGCTTATATGCAAGTTATTGTCATAAAAAGTGTTTGGGGACCCAGGTCCTGCCCCAGGGGACATGTATCAATGCAAAAAAAGTTTTAAAACGGACGTTTTTTTCGGGAGCAGTGATTTTATTAATGAGAAACAATAAAAGAGAAATATTCCTTTAAATTTTGTACTTAGGGGGTGTGTATAGTATGCCTGTAAAGTAGCGCTTGTTTCCCGTGCTTAGAACTGTCCCTGCACAAAGTGTAATTTCTGAAGGAAAAAAGTAATTTAAAACACTCGCGGCTATAATGAATTGTCGGCTCCCGTCAATACAGAGAAAAGTCAATTGAAAGTCATTGATAAAAAAAAATGTGTGGGGGTTCCCCCCAAATTCAATTACCATGCCCTTCAGGTCTGGTATGGATATTAAGGGGAACTCCATCCCAAATACCTGAGCAGTCAGGTATCGGGTAGTGGGGGGAGTTACAAGTCTTCTCTGTGTTGACTTCTCCCCCGTGTTGTCTTCTCCCCGTGCCATATTCTCCCCCTCCGTGCCGCTCTCCCCCCGTGCTGTCTTGTCCCCACGTGCTGTCTTGTCCCCCATGCTGTCTTCCCCCGTGTTGTCTTCTCCCCCGTGCCATATTCTCCCCCTCTGTGCCGCTCTCCCCCCGTGCTGTCTTGTCCCCCGTGCTGTCTTGTCCCCCGTGCTGTCTTGTCCCCCATGCTGTCTTGTCCCCCATGCTGTCTTCCCCCCGATGCTGTCTTCTCCCCCTCCGTGCCGCTCTCCCCGTGCTGTCTTGTCCCCCGTGCTGTCTTGTCCACCCGTGCTGTCTTGTCCCCCCATGCTGTCTTGTCCCCCATGCTGTCTTCTGCCCCTCCGTGCCACTCCCCCCCCCATGCTGACTTGTCCCCCCGTGCTGTCTTGTCCCCCATGATGTCTTGTCCCCCCTGCTGTTTTCCCCCCCTCCGTGCCGCTCTCCCCCCGTGCCGTCTTCTCCCCCTCTGTGCCGCTCTCCCCCCATGCAGTCTTCCCCCAGTGCCATCTTCTCCCCCTCCGTGCCGCTCTCCCCCGTGCAGTCTTCTCCCCCAATGCCATCTTCTCCCCCTCCGTGCCGCTCTTCCCCGTGCAGTCTTCTCCCCCGTGCCGCTCTCCCCCCGTGCAGTCTTCCCCCCATTCCATCTTCTCCCCCTACGTGCCGCTCTCCCCCCGTGCAGTCTTCTCACCCGTGCCGCTCTCCCCATGCAGTCTTCTCCCCCTTGCTGCTCTCCCCGTGCAGTCTTCTCCCCCCTCCGTGCCGCTCTCCCACTCAATTTGTCAGGATGGAGAGCGGAGGTAGGAGCCGCTAAGCCCGGCTCCTACCTTTTCCGAATGGACAGAGTCAGTGATCACTGACTCTGTCCATTCACATAACTGAAACATCGTAACCTGTGTTTACGATGCTTCAATTTATGAATGGAGAGGAGCTTCTCTCCATTCATTTCAGCTGAGGCTGAAGAGAAAGGGACTGGGGAATCTGTGTCCCTAGTCCCTTTCTCTGTCTTAAAGGAGAGATGTCAGAGGTCTGTTAAGACCCCTGATATCTCACCAAAGCCCCCCCCAACAGGGCTAAATAAAAAAAAGGGAAAAAAATTGCAATAAAAAAATAAAATGTAAATAATAAAAAAAAAAAACACACTGACACTACCCCCCTCTTAAAAAAAAAAAAAATTACTGTAAAAAAAATATTGCCACTGTCACACGACATAAAAAAAAAGTATCGTTATTCGGTATCGGCGAGTACTTGAAAAAAAGTATTGGTACTTGTACTCGGTCTCAAAAAAGTGGTATCGGGACAACCCTAGTTATTTCCATCAAAAGTCTGCCAAAGAGACATCAGAATTTATCCAAAAAATCTCTAATCTTGTTCCCACTGCACTACATTGTGGCCTCATCATACAAATTGGATCCCCTAGCCGTTGTTTACAAAATAAAAAAGCTTAAAGGGAAAATGTATTTAAATGTAATTTTTGGGCCAGATTCACATAGAATTGCCCTGGCGCAGCGTATCAGAGATACGCTACGCCGCCGTATCTTACCTGGCGCATTTTCGAATCCAGGAAGATTTTGCGCCGTAAGTTACGGCGACGTAGTGTATTTCTCGGCGCGTATTTCAAATTGGGTGGGTAGGGGGCGTGATTCATTTAAATGAAGCGCGTCCCCGCGCCGATTGAACTGCGCATGCTCCGTTTTGGAATTTCCCGCCGTGCTTTGCGCGAAATGACGTCGCACCGACGTCATTTTTTGAACTTCGACGTGCGTCCTTTCCTATTCACGGACGACTTACACAAAAAAAAAAAATTTAAAATTTAAAATTCGACGCGGGAACGACGGCCATACTTTAACATGGCAAGTCTATCTATACGCCACATAATAGCAGCTTTAACTATACGCCGGGAAAAGCCGACTAGCAACAAAGTAAGAGAATGCGACGGCCGCGCGTACCTTCGCGGATCGACGGAAAAAGCTAATTAGCATACCCGACGCGGAAAACGACGCGAACTCCACCCAGCGGGCGCCGAAGTATTGCACCTACGATCCGAAGGCGTACGAAGCCGTACGCCTGTCGGATCAAAGCCAGAAGCCGTCGTATCTTGGTTTGAGGATTCAAACTAAAGATACGACGCGGCAAATTCGAAAGTACGCCGGTGTATCAGTAGATACGCTGGCGTACTTCTTCTGTGAATCTGGCCCTTTGTTCTTTATACAGTATGTGTCAGTTTTTCTGCAGGAGGTTCTATACATGGTACAAATGTGCCACTTTACAGGCCGACTAAGGGGAGCACCAGTCACTATATTTAAAGGAATATTTCATTTTTATTGTTTCACTTTAAGTATCATAAAAATTACTGCTCTTTTAAAAATAATCTTAAAAAAAATAAATGTTTTGCATTGATACATGTCCCCCAGGGCAGTTCCCAGACCCATTCACACTAGAAACTGCGCATCTACAGCACGGAATGTAGCTCGGAATGTGACTACATTGCAGATTATCGCCTAGTTTAGTGAAAACTGTATATATATAAATCACACTCAATGTCAACTTCAATTTCACATGTATGGCTGTTAATTATGTTTGCAGTATTTTTAGGGTATATGTGCTCATGCTGGGAATACTTTGAGTGTGATTATTTTTTTCTTTTTTTTTTGTAAATTCTTTATTTAACAATTTTCAACATTACTCAATATATTCGTTACATATTAAATAATATGATCAATTAAACCTCCTACAAAATGTGGAAGTGACACAGCTGCTGTATGTATATAAACAGCCTGGAAAGTGAATAGCAAATGCACAAAATACAGCGCTGAAAACAAATAATTACCGTATTTTTCGCCGTATAAGACGCTTCGGCATATAAGACAAATTTTAAAGGAGGAAAATCGAGAAAAAAAAGATTCTGAACCAAATACTGTAGTAAAATATTTGCCCCCCCCCCCCCCACTCGTCATCACCAGTAACATTGCCCCCACATTAGTAATAGCCAGTAACATTGCCCCCACATAATAATAGCCAGTAACATTGCCCCCACATAATAATAGCCAGTGACATTGCCCCCACATAATAATAGCCAGTAACATTGCCCCCACGTTACTACTAGCCAGTAACATTGCCCCCACGCTACTACTAGCCAGTAACATTGCCCCCACATTACTACTAGCCAGTAACATTGCCCCCACATAATAATAGCCAGTAACATTGCCCCCACATTAGTAATAGCCAGTAACCTTGCCCCCACATAATAGCCAGTAACATTGCCCCCACATAATAATGGCCAGTAACATTGCCCCCACATAATAATAGCCAGTAACATTGCCCCCACATAATAATAGCCAGTAACATTGCCCCCACATTAGTAATAGCCAGTAACATTGCCCCCACATTAGTAATAGCCAGTAACATTGCCCCCACATAATAATAGCCAGGAACATTGCCCCCACATAATAATAGCCAGGAACATTGCCCCCACATAATAGTAGCCAGTAACATTGCCCCCACATAATAATAGCCAGGAACATTGCCCCCACATAATAATAGCCAGTAATATTGCCCCCACATTAGTAATAGCCAGTAACATTGCCCCCACATTAGTAATAGCCAGTAACATTGCCCCCACATTAGTAATAGCCAGTAACATTGCCCCCACATAATAATAGCCAGGAACATTGCCCCCACATAATAATTGCCAGGAACATTGCCCCCACATAATAGTAGCCAGTAACATTGCCCCCACATAATAATAGCCAGTAACATTGCCCCCACATAATAATAGCCAGTAACATTGCCCCCACATTAACCTCCAACTCACTGTTGCAGATGCATTGCAGCTACGGTAGATCGCTCTGCTAGGAATAGAAGATCCCACGAGCCCTCTGCTCATCGCGCACCACCGCCGGGTGTACCGACATGGCCGACCGCTCCGGAGCTAGGCCAAAACCGCGACCTTTCCTTGCACTTCGCGTATCGGATCGGTCAGGCAAAAAAAGTATATTCGTCGTATAAGACGCACAAACTTTTGCCCCCAGTTTTGGGGAAGAAAAAGTGCGTCTTATACGGCGAAAAATACGGAATAAACAAATCAGTGCTAACATAATGCACTCTTTAAATGTCCAAAGCAAAATGTCCAAAAGCATTAAGGGGCAGATTCTCGTAGATCGCCGCATCTCTGCGGCGGCGTAGCGTATCTTATTTACGTTACGCCGCGGCAAGTTTTACGGGCAAGTGCTTGATTCACAAAGCACTTGCCTATAAAGTTGCGGCGGCGTAGAGTAAATCCCCCGGCGCAAGCCTGCCTAATTCAAATTAGGCGGGTAGGGGGCGTATAGCATTTAAATTAGGCGCATTCCTGCGCCGAACCTAATGCGCATGCGCCGTCCCTAAAATTTCCCGACGTGCATTGCGCTAAATGACGTCGCAAGGACGTCATTGGTTTCGACGTGAACGTAAATGGCGTCCAGCCCTATTCACGGACGACTTACGCAAACAACGTAATTTTAAAAATTTCGACGCGGGAACGACGGCCATACTTAACATTGGTTGCCCCTCATATAGCAGGGGCAACTTTACGCGTCGCAAATCTAACGTAAACGTCGTAACTTCACTGCGTCGTACGTTCGGGAATTCGCGTATTTTGCTAATTTGCATACCCGACAGGGAAAACGACGGAGGCGACACCTAGCGGCGAAAAAAAAAATTGCATTTAAGATCCGACAGCCTAAGAGTCTTACGCCTGTCGGATCTAATGGTTATCTATGCGTAACTGATTCTAAGAATCAGTCGCATAGATACGACGGCCCAGATTAGGACTTACGATGGCGCACATTGCGTTGCGCCGTCGTAAGCCCTTTGAGAATCTGGGCCTAAGAGTTTTAAGAACTTTTAGTCTATTGGAAGACTTAGGCCTCGTACACACGATAGGTTAACCAGAGGACAACGGTCTGAAGGACCGTTTTCATCGGTCAAAACCGATCGTGTGGGGGCCCCATAGGTTATTTAACCATAGGTTAAAAAAAAGACAACTTGCTTTAAAATTAACCTATGGATTGGTATCCGATCGGTCAAAACCGATCGTTAGTAGGCACAACCATCGGTTAAAAATACACGCATGCTCAGAATCAAGTCGACGCATGCTTGGAAGCATTGAACTTCGTTTTTTTTAGCACGTCATTGTGTTTTACGTCACCGCGTTCTGACACGATCGGTTATTTAACCTATGGTGTGTAGGCATGATGGACCATCAGTCAGCTTCATCGGTTAACCTAAGACAACGGTCTCATCAGACCGTTGTCCTCTGGTTAACCTATCGTGTGTACGAGGCTTAAAAGTTCCTAAAGCGGAGTTCTGGCGGTACAAAAAGAAAAAAATTTAAAGCCAGCAGATACAAACACTGTAGCTGCTGACTTTTAATAAGGACACTTACCTGTCCAGGTTGCCTGCGATGTCGGCTGCCAGAGGCAGATCCGTCCCTCGGACCATGTCCCAGTGCCATCTTCACTAAGGGAAACAGGCAGTGAAGCCTTACGGCTTCACTGCCCGTTTCATACTGCGCATGTGCGAGTCGCGAGGCTATTTGTGAATGGGAACACCATCCTGTGTGTCCCAGAAGGCAGCGCGCCTCCATTTTCCAGGAGGCAACTCTGAGGAGGAGAACACAACCTCGCCGCGGAAGAGGCAGATTAGGACGACCTGCCTAGTAACAACTGTAACGGAATGACCTGTGACACCCAGAGACCTTTGAAAGATGAGGGGTACTCCTGTGCCAGCGTCACTAATAACTCTTGGGTCTAGGGTCACCCTGTGTCCCTTTTGGGCATAGGGTGACTGAGAAAATTAATTAGAAATTACATGAGATGGGACATTACTGTTAATTCATGTATTGAGCCAGGAAATAAGGGATGTGATACATTTGCCTATATGTCTCAGTGTACTGCTCCCTGCTAGCCATAGGTAGAGGTAGAAAGGAATTTCATGTGTGATTCATTCCTCTGACAGGTTATTGACGTGCTAATGTCCCCTCACTATTCTAAAGGTTAATTGATCTATTGTGTTGTGTAAAGAAGATCTGTGTTTACCCTTAAAAGATGTGTATTGTATCATCAGGCTAAATGATTAGAGAAGTAGTATGTTAATTATTCTGATTGCTTCAGTGTAGTAATTAACTCCAGTGATGTCTTTATCTAAAGAAATGTGTCTGCATGGTCGGCTCCGACTTGTCTCCTATAATCTGTATGGGAAACCCCACTGTGTGAGGGGGGCGTTCCTAACAGGCTGTAACCACATATAAGCTGAGTTTTTGTGTCAATAAAGTGTCTTGGTTCCAGCATCCAGTCTTGACTCATGTGTGGGGAATCCTGTGATGTTCTTGTATGGAGAGGAGGGAATGCTTGACGGGGATATCATACCGATACCGTCACAAATTGGTTGGCAGCAGCGGGATCTTCCCTTCTACTCTCCTTCACACCCGGATTCCAAGCAGACACTGGAAGAACTACTGGAAGGATTGCTAGCAACAAAACCAAGCGGGTCATCATAGCGGAATCAATGGAGATAGACCAGGAGGACGGGATTGCAGCAACGCCAGCAGTACAAGAGATGGATACACCAGTGATTCAGGAGGAGGAATCGCCAGCCAACAAGCTAATGAGAGAGAAGCTAGCGTGGTTCGGCCCGAACCCAACGCCGGATGTGGTGCTGAAAGTGATGGACCTGTTAGCGGAGGAGGCTAAACAAATAAGAGACAAACAAATAAGAGACGCAGAGCTACAGGAGGCTAAAGAAATAAGGGACGCAGAGCTACAGTTAAAACTGGCAGCAGTCCAACAAGCAGCCGCACCTTCTCCGAACAGTGAGTACAGCACAGCAGACACAAGGAAGATTCCGTTTAGCGCTTTTAAAGCTTTTGATGAAAAGGACTGTGAAATTGATAACTACCTGGCGGATTTTGAGCGACAATGTAACCTGCACCGAATAGCTAGAAGAGAGTGGGTTGCAATATTGTCAGGCAAACTGTCAGGCAAAGCTTCTGATGCTTTCCGGACCGTGCCAGATCAGGATATCCATAGCTACGCCCGGGTTAAAGAAGTGCTCCTGGCTCGTTATGCAGTAACCCCAGAGTCCCACCGACAGAAGTTCAGGGACTCACGCAAAACCACGAAAGACTCTTACGCAGAATGGGCATGCCAGCTGTCCCTGTCGGCCTCTAACTGGGTTAACAGCAGCCAGGCCACCACCGCAGAGGACATTTTGCAACTAATGCTCCTGGAGCAATTTTACAATCACATCCAGACGGATGTCAAAGATTGGGTGAGAGATCGCAGGCCCATGACTCTACCAGAGGCCGCGAAGTTGGCGGATGAATATGCGGATACTCGCAAGACAAACCAGGTCACACCACGGGTACAACCTCCACGACCAACGGCGCCCTCACACCCACCAGCCGCTAGATACCAACCTCCTAACAGACCGGTGACATCTAGCCCTCGCTATCCACGCCAGGAGGACAACGAACAACGCTGCTTCCGGTGCAAACAGTTGGGTCACTTCAAGCAGAATTGCCCCATCAATGACAACACCAGGTCAAATTGGTCTCAACCTGGGTACCGCCCACCAGCAGCAGCCCATTGTGTAGACTCGGCTTGGGATCCCCAGGAGCGGGGTCGGGAAGAACCATTGGGCACCCCTTACGAAGCCCTCATGGTACAATATGCTATTACGGACAACAGGGAACACCATTGTCAGCTGGTCATGGGCTCCAGCCCTGAGCCGGAGGGGCCCTGGAGGGAGCTGGGCAGAAAGAGGCACCGCCGGCCACCCTTCAAGAAGAAGAGGTCCTGGAAGTCATATAACCAGCGGACCTGGGAGGAGAAGAAGCGACTGGAGGAGAGGGAGTCGCAGCGGGCGTCCCAGATGTGGGCCGAGATGTTCGCCAAGGGCCCACCGGTGGCCCCTTACACCACCACCCAGTTCCTGATGATGAAGGACCACGTGGAGAGCCTGCAGGACATGAGCAAGCAGGAGCTGATCCGTGAGTACATAGAGCTGGAGGAGTGCATAAGCCGCATGGAGGAGGAGAACAACCACCTGAGGTCACAGCAGGCTGACCCCCCCAGGCTCCATGAACTGGAGATGGAGCTGGAGAAGCTCCAAGAGGAGAACCGGCGGCTGCGGAGGGAGCAGGGGGTGGCTGACCTTATGGGGCTCTGAGTCCCCTCTCTCCCCCCCCCCCCCCGGACTCTGAGCACCAGTGCTACAACAAATATAACTTTTCCTTTTTATGAATCTCCTGTGATTGTCACTTCAGAGCCATAACCTGCCCCCTCCCATAGCGGGACACCTAGACGGCGGCGCACAGACCCATTCGCTGTCTTCACACTGACTTCTGGTGACTTTGCAGATCGCACAAAGACTTGGGGACTGACCGGCGTGTGATCTGACGACCCGGTGACATACCTGAGTCTGAAGCAGTTGTCAAGGGAGGTCAGTCATGCCAAACGGAGTTAACCTCGGACTAAAAGCTCTGAACCCGTCAACCCTACTGGACCAGGGAAGGTCCAACCGGATTTGCCGGAGCAGGGAGCAAAAGGGGGGCCATTGTGATACATTTGCCTATATGTCTTAGTGTACTGCTCCCTGCTAGCCATGGGTAGAGGTAGAAAGGAATTTCATGTGTGATTCATTCCTCTGACAGGTTATTGACGTGCTAATGTCCCCTCACTATTCTAAAGGTTAATTGATCTATTGTGTTGTGTAAAGAAGATCTGTGTTTACCCTTAAAAGATGTGTATTGTATCATCAGGCTAAATTATTAGAGAAGTAGTATGTTAATTATTCTGATTGCTTCAGTGTAGTAATTAACTCCAGTGATGTCTTTATCTAAAGAAATGTGTCTGCATGGTCGGCTCCGACTTGTCTCCTATAATCTGTATGGGAAACCCCACTGTGTGAGGGGGGCGTTCCTAGCAGGCTGTAACCACATATAAGCTGAGTTTTTGTGTCAATAAAGTGTCTTGGTTCCAGCATCCAGTCTTGACTCATGTGTGGGGAATCCTGTGATGTTCTTGTATGGAGAGGAGGGAATGCTTGACGGGGATATCATACCGATACCGTCACAAGGGACACATGTTGGATTGTTTTAGCACGGACAATAATCCACAATACATTCCTTAATGTCTGCAAAGAACTAATATGGTGACCCTACCGGTCAAAAATGACTCATTCCTCTGTGTAGCACAGGCTGTTGAGATAATTGAGTCTGTACTGGGGTGAGGTGGATTTGAGCTTGGTAGACAGCCTGGCTCCTCAAAGACCTTTCATTAAGTATGCTAATACTGTTTCATGTGTGGAATGTGACTTCTCAGCTGTAGTAATTAGGTCATGTTAAATCAGTGCCCAAAACGTCTGTCATAGAAATGTGTATTCTGCAGGTGAATCACTTATTGTCGGAAACGGAATGTCTGGGGAGAAATTAGCTCAACGGGATGTCATTGTCTAAGAGAGTGTGTATTGAAGTGATGTGTGGGTGGAGAGTTCTTTGTTCCTTTGATTACTGTAACATGCTGTACTGTATATAAGACTATGAGAGTTACCATTAAAAGTGTTCATACATTTTGACTCAGAGAACGGAGCTTGTCTCGTTAATTCTGGGGGAATTCTTATGGAATGGATCAGGTCTGCTGGATGGTTGGAGTGTCGGAAGCTGCCTTGGGTTGATGGAATGGGAGATAACCCCTGACCATTACAACAACAATTTCTGGTAAGTATAAAAAAAATGTTTTACCCTTTTTAGCTTTTTAGGGTGGAACTCCACTTTAAATAGCAAATATGGATGTAAAGGGTGTTAAACTATGGCTACTGGTATCTTATATTACATTATGTCATCACATTATTGATGTATACATTTTTTTCTTTTGGCTCTATTACAAAAAGTTATTAAAAACAACACAACAACAGGGCCACATACTAGCCCTTCTTAGATAGAAACCAGATCAAAATGTGAAGACAAAACTCATAGTGGAGTAAAATCATAAAAACACTTTATTTTCATAAAATCTGCTTACAGAGCATAAAATATAGAAGACTTAACAGCACATTTGATTTGAATACACAAATATGGCGGATACCAGACTTCCGGTTCTGGGGGCGGAGTCTGACCTCACTTCCATCCCCGGCTGACAGCAGGGAAGGGTCACTGGTTGTTATGATAGCGGCGGGTGCCGGATCCCTAAAGTGTAACTAAAGGCATTTTTTTTTACCTCCAGGTAAACCTGACCGCTATATATATACTCCTTAATTTATCCCCCGCTATATATACTCCTTATTTATCCTCTGCCATATTTACACCTTATTTATCCCCCCCGCTATATATACTCCTTCATTTACTGTCTGCTATATATATTCCTTATTTATCCCCCGATATATATACTCCTTCATTTACTGTCCGCTATATAAACTCCTTATTTATCCCCCCGCTATATATACTCCTTATTTATCCCCTGATATATATACTCCTTATTTATCCTCTGCTGTATATACTCATTATTTCTCTCCCCACTATATATACTCCTTATTTATCCCCCACTATATATTCTCCTTATTTATCCCCCGCTATATATACTCCTTATTTATCCCCTGATATATATACTCCTTATTTATCCCCCGCTATATATACTCCTTATTTATCCCCCGCTATATATACTCCTTATTTATCCCCTGATATATATACTCCTTATTTATCCCCCGCTATATATACTCCTTATTTATTTCCTCTCACTTCCTGCTGTGGATATGGGACAGGAAGTGAATGGGAATGCCTCCACGCCCCTCAAAAAAAAAAAAAAACAGCTGACAGGGGTCACAATCCTCTGTTACTCCATCCAAAATTATTTAAAAAAAATTGGCCCGGATTCTTGTAGCACTTTAGCTGGCATATCTCGTGATACGCCGCGTAAGTGTCAATGTGCGTCGTCGTATATGCGCCTGACTTTAAAAGCAAGATACGCCTGTAAATAGGCTTCATCCGACCGACGTAAGTTTCCTACGCCGTCGTATCGTGGGTGCATATTTACGCTGTCCGCAAGGGGCGCTCCCATTGATTTACGATTCGAATATGCAAATGAGTGAGATACGCCGATTCACGAACGTACTTGCGCCTGACGCATGAATATACGCGGTTTACGTACGTCGTACGTCCGACGTAAAGTTAAGCCTCATAAAGCAGGTGTAAGTCATGTTAAGGTATGGACCAGGGAACAGCCATCGTATTTTACGTAGTTTACGTAGTAGTACGTGAATAGGGCTGGGCGTAGGTTACGTTCACGTCGTAGGCAGTGATTTGATGTATCTTAGGCGTTCGTTCCGACGTGATTCTGAGCATGGGCATTGGGAAGCGTCCACGGGATGGCGCATGCGCCGTTCGCTCGTCCCATCATTTGCATGGGGTCACGGTTCATTTAAATGGATCACGCCCACTTCCACCTACTTTGAATTAGGCCGGCTTATGCCGAAGAATTTACGTTACGCTGGCGCAACGTTGGGAGCAAGTGCTTTGTGAATACTGTGCTTGCCTCTCTGTGTCACGTTGGCGTAGCGCATATGAGATGCGCTACGCCGGCAGAAATATGCGCCGATGTATCTGAATCCGGCCCATTGTCTATAAAGCTACTTCATTTTCCATCAGGCCTCGTACACACGACCGAGTTTCTCGGCAAAAACCAGAAAGAAACTTGCTGGGAGATATTTTTTTGCCGAGGAAACCGGTCGTGTGTACATTTTCGTTGAGGAAACTGTCGAGAACCTTGACGAGCCAAAAAGAGAGCAAGTTCTCTATTTCCTCAACGGGAATGGAGAAACTTGCCTTGTCGAGTTCCTCAACAGCCTAACAAGGAACTCGACGAGGAAAACGATGTGTTTCGCCCGTCGAGTTCCTCGGTCGTGTGTACGAGGCTTCAGTCATTCTCCTGTCGGTTGGGAATCCCCGGCTGACAGATACAAAGATCATCAGATTATTTCAGAGTCAAATATTTCCCCATTTATAGATATAACACATGCAGGATTTTAGTAGATTTTTTCTGAATGACTAACTTTTTATATGTACAGAATGTGTTCATGTCCCATCATTCTCCCTGCGATTTTTTACACTTAGTGAATTGAGCCCGGTGTTGCTGTAAAAGATTTTCTCTCACTTCCTGTCTGGTAAAACGTTGCCAGCAAGACAGGAAGTGAGAGTAAAGCCTCGTACACACGACCAAGGAACATCCTCAGGAAATTCCTATAGTCATCAGGATTATTTTCCTAGATCTCCCGCAGCAGAGGCATATGAGAGAATTGGTTCCTACGGAGCAACCAATTCTTGGTCCATGAACGCCTCCTCACCCTGTTCATGGACTCGTCTAGGTCTAAAACAAGAAGACCAACACAAACTGACTGCACAACATGAACTCTACGACGAGCAGGTGCCTGCAACATGGCTAGAAACGAACGTCTAATCAGAACGCACTAAACAGACCGCACTGAAGAACAGCAAGTTCTATGAAGAACGACCTGAAAACCAGGAACGAGCGGACAGGAACGCACTGTAAAACAAATACGACCTTAACACACGTCCTGAAAGACAAGATACGGACCCACAAGCACAAACTGAACAGCAGAAAACGATCTGAAAGCAAGAAGACTGAAAAGCGCGAATCGTCACTCAAACTTTTACTAACACGCGGCAACACGAGATTAGCAAAAGCAGCCCCAAGGGTGGCGCCAATGGAATTGAACTCCCCCTTTATAGTGCCGTCGTACATGGTAAACATCACCGCGTTTGAGAACAAGGAGATTTGGTCTTGACCATGTGTACGCAAAGCAAGCTTGTCAAGTTTCTCGACAAGCCTAACAAGGAACTCATCGAGGAAAACGATGTGTCTTTTCCGACGAGTTCCTCGGTCGTGTGTACGAGGCTGAGACTCCCAGAAGTGTCGAAGAGAAAATAAATTAAGGGAGGCTTCTTTCCTGGAATGGAGGGTCTGGTAGGAGAACCGGACCACTGGAGAGGTGAGCATAATGTGTCTTCTATTACAGGGAAATGCCTTATTGATTCGACACGTGCATGACAAATAAATTAGTTTTGTTTCATTTTGATTTGTTAATCTAGTTATTTTGTTTAGTTAAAATTGGTTGATTTGTTCAATTCGTTTTTGGAATTTGTTTTTGGAATTCGTATTCAGAATTTTCAAATATTCTTCGAATTTACAATTTTTTTTCGATTCGAAACGATCAATCAAATCGATAAATGTTTAAATTGGTTGAAATGAAAATGTTATATTGTTTTTGATTGAAATGCAGCAAAGTGAACAAACAAAAGAAAAATCTTGACCAAATGATTACAATGGGCCAGATTCACAGAGACTTACAACGGCGTATCTCCAGATACGCCGTCGTAAGTCCGATTGGGCGCCGTCGTATCTATGCGACTGATTCATAGAATCAGTTACGCATAGATTTCCCTAAGATCCGACCGGCGTAAGTCTCTTACACCGTCGTATCTTAGGCTGCATATTTACACTGGCCGCTAGGTGGCGCTTCCATAGATTTCAGTGTAGAATATGCAAATTAGGTAGATACGCCAATTCACATACGTACGTCCACCCGGCGCATTTTTTTACGTTGTTTACGTTAGGCTTTTTCTGGCGTAAAGTTACCCCTGGGTCTATGAGGCGCAGCCAATGTTAAGTATGGCCGTCGTTCCCGCGACTAAATTTGAATTCTATTACGTCGTTTGCGTAAGTCGTTAGGGCTGGACATAATTTACGTTCACGTCGAAAGCATGACGATTTGCCGACATCATTTGGAGCATGCGTACTGGGATATGTCCACAGACGGCGTGACGTTAAAAACGTCAAAAACGTGGGGTCACTACTATTTTACATAGTACACGCCCCCAGCCAGCCTATTTTGAATTAGGCGGGCTTATGCCGGCCCAGTTACACTGCGCAGCCGTAAGTTTAAGCGCAAGTACTATGTGAATACACAACTTGCTGCTCAAACTTACGCCGGCGTAGTGTATCTGGGATACGCTACGCCCGCCTAAACATAGGCGATTCTACCTGAATCTGGCCCAGTGACTCTATAAATCACCTTTGGCTGAACAAAAACAGCATTATTTTGAAATGGTACTCTAATAACACACATGGGCTTATTTACGAAAGGAAAATCAACTTTGTACTACAAGTGCAAAGAGCGCTTGAAATCGCACTGAAAGTGCACTTGGAAGTGCAGTCGCTGTAAATCTGAGGGGTAGATCTGAAATGAGGGGAAGCTCTGCTGATTTTATCATCCAATCATGTGCAAGCTAAAATGCTGTTTTTTATTTTCCTTGCATGTCCCCCTCAGATCTACAGCGACTGCACTTCCAAGTGCACTTTCAGTGCAATTTCAAGTGCACTTTGCACTTGTAGTAAATAACCCCCTAAGTCTTTGATTTCAGCAATATGTGTAATGAGAATTCGACTGGAGTTCAATGTACAATGTGATTAAAATTTCAGTCCGAATTTTCAAAATTCGGATGAATTTCGTTACGTTATTCGGAGCATTCAGTAAAATTAGTTTATATTGTAATTTGGGTATTCGGATATATCCGAATCTCAGAATAACGAAAAAATGTGTCCAAATATTAATTTGGAACGTAATTGAACCGCACATGTCTATTATTGAATTCTTCAGAGACCTGGCCTTAGTCTTTGAGTAAGGGCCCTTTCACACGGTACTGTCCGTGTGCGGGCTCCGCTTTGCTCATCAGGAATCGCTCCGTCGATCCCCGCTGATCAGGCAGATGACACTGTGCAGGGACCGACCTATCAGGGGGGATCCCCTATGGGGATCGGATGGCAACAGACCGTAGAGTGGGTCGGATGGCAGCGTGCATGTCACCGCTGACATCCGTGGCTCCGCTGAGGTGCTCGGAGTGTCCGTTCAGGTCCGCCTAAAAAACTGACAGGCGGTCCGCCCGTGTGAAAGGGCGATATGAAAGATGTACTTCAACCACTTAAGGACCGCCGCACGACGATATACGTCGGCAGAATGGCACGGCTGGGCACAGGGACGTATATATACGTCCCCCTTAAGAGCCCAGCCTTCCCCGTTCTTCTCTGTGTCTGTGATCTTCTGTTCCCTGACATAGGGAATGACGATCACTGACGTCACACATCCAGCCCCGCCCCCCTACAGTTTGAAACACACATGAGGTCACGCTTAACCCCTACAGTGCCCCCTAGTGGTTAACCCCTTTACTGCAATTGTCATTTTCACAGTAATCAGTGCATTTTTATAGCACTTATCGATGTGAAAATAACAATGGTCCCAAAAATGTGTCAAAAGTGTCCAATGTGTCCACCATAATGTCGCAGTCATGAGTAAAATCGCTATTACTAGTAAAAAAAAAAAAATGTATAAAAATGCCATAAAACTATCCCCTATTTTGTAAACGCTATAAATTTTGCGCAAACCAATTGATAAACGCTTATTGCGATTTTTTTTACCAAAAATATGTAGAACAATACGTATTGGCCTAAACTGAGGAATTTTTTTTTTATATATATATTTTTTGGGGATATTTATTATAGCAAAAAGTTAAAAGTAATTATTTTTTTTCAAAATTGACGCTCTAGTTTTGTTTATAGCGCAAAAAAATAAAAACCGCAAAGGTGATCAAACACCACCAAAAAACTCTCTATTTGTGGGAAAAAAAGGACGCCAATTTTGTTTGGGAGCCACGTCGCATGTCAGTTAAAGCGACGCAGTGCTGAATCGCAAAAAGGGGCAAGGTCCTTAACCTGCATAAAGGTCCGGGTCTTAACCGGTTAAGAAGGCATTGTGGTTGATTTATTAAAACCGGTGCAGCTGTCCATGGTAGCCAACCAGCTTCTAACTTCAGCTTGTTCAATTAAGCTTTGACAAAAAACTGGAAGCCGATTGGTTTCTTTGCAGAATTGCACCAGATTTTCACTCTCCGGTTTTACTAAATAACTCCCTTATGATTTTGGACATTTATTGAATTCTTCATGTTGCCTGAGTGGACCACTGAATGACTACTCGTCACCAGTGGCGTCACTAGGGTTGGTGTCACCCGGTGCGGTAAAACATGGTGTCACCCCCCCCCCCTCTGTCTAGGCTGCCCAGCACCAAGCAGGCAGCACACGGGCACGAGGCGCACCCCAAACCAGCCCCTGTAAATGATAGTATAGGGCAGTATAGTGGCAGGTTAGGGTAGTATAGAGTGGTATAGTGGCAGGTTGGTGTAGTGGGGTGGTAAAGGACAGGTTAAGGTGGTATAGGGCATGTTGGGGTGATAAAGAGTAGTTTGGGGTGGTATAGGGCAAGTTAGGGTTGCATAGGGCAGGTTGGGGTGGTATAGTGCATGTTAGGGTGGCATAGGGCAAGTTGGGATGGCATGGGAAAATTGGGGTGGTGCAGGGCAAGTTAGGGCGGCATTGGGCAGGTTGGGGTGGTATAGGGCAAGTTGGCATGGCATGGGAAAGGTTGGGGTGGTACAGGGCAAGTTAGGGCTGCATTGGGCAGGTTGGGGTGGTATAGGGCAAGTTAGGGTTGCATAGGGCAGGTTGGGGTGGTATAGGGCAAGTTAGGGTGGTACAGGGCAGGTTGGGGTGGTATAGTGCAAGTTAGGGTGGCATAGGGCAGATTGGGGTGGTACAGGGCAAGTTAGGGTGGCACAGGGCAAGTTGGGGTGGCATGGGCAAGTTTGGGGTGGTACAGGGCAAGTTAGGGGTGGTACAGGGCAAGTTAGGGTTGCATAGGGCAGGTTGGGGTGGTATAGGGCAAGTTATTGTGGTACAGGGCAGGTTGGGGTGGTATAGTGCAAGTTAGGGTGGCATAGGGCAAGTTGGGGTGGCATGGGAAAGTTTGGGGTGGTACAGGGCAGGCTGTGGTGGCACAGGGCAGGCTGGGTGGTACAGGGCAGGCTGGGGTGGTACAGGGCAGGCTGGGGTGGTATAGGGCAGGCTGGGGTGATACAGGGCAGGCTGGGGTGGCACAGAGCAGGCTGGGGTGGTACAGGGCAGGCTGGGATTGCACAGGGCAGGCTGGGCATGTCAGCTAAAAAAAAAAAACGGGATGGTGTCACCCCTCTAGCGGGTGTCACCCGGTGCGGACCGCACCCCCCGCACCCCCCTAGCAACGCCTCTGCTCGTCACCACTTGTCAGAGCTTCCTAGGAGCAATTCCAACTGTCACTGTCTGAGAAATAGATGTTACCTCTATTAAGAAATATACACAACTGTGAGAAACAATTGTCAGAATTCAGTTCACGCCCTTCTACAGCAAAAGACCTTCTGCTATCAGTTTCATCAGTTGGAGTTTCTTTCATTGCTCGGTGCTCAGCCTACAGGATGGAAGTCCGTCTACTTTTACTTCTCTTCTTTCTACATGGGGTCACCTTGTTCTGTGCAGTGAATGGTGACAATACGACAGAGGGTGAGTACCCAGTAGTGACCGGTCTACTCTGACTTTAATAAGTTGGCTCATACGATATGGCAGGTCAGCAAACGCATCTAGAACAAATCTTCTAGTATGTGTCCAGCATAATTCTTAAAGCCCATGAGAAAACATGGGAAAGATCAGATCTTCCCTAAAAGGCTCCAAGCTATAAGGGGAGTTATAAGCCATAGCCAATCAGAATATATATTTTTATGGTCTGACTTCATAATGCTAACATCTGATTAGTCACTGTGCATTATACATTGCCATAGAACTTTGTGGTTTTACTAAAGTAGTTAATTGACCATCAGCAGTTGTACTAATGAAGAAGGTTCTTCTCAAGCCTTGTACACACGACCGAGGAACTCGACGGGCGAAACACATCGTTTTGCTCGTCGAGTTCCTTGTTAGGCTGTCGAGGATCTTGGCGAGCTAATTTTCTCCATTCCCGTCAAGGAAATAGAGAACATGCTCTCTTTTTGGCTCGACGAGATCCTCAACAGTTTCCTCGTCGAAAAGTGTACACACGACCGGTTTCCTCGGCAAAAAAGTTTCTTGCTCGTTTTTGCAGAGAAACTCGGTTGTGTGTACGAGGCCTGAAAGGTTATTGGAGACATTTCCAAAGATGTATGTACAAGCAGGGCCAATCCTAGGCAGGGTGCACAGGGTGCTTTGCACCCAGGTGCCTGCAAAGGGGGGGGCGCCGAAGTGCCAGAGTTTTCCCCTCCCTCCTTCTCTCCTTGTTTGTCTCCGTCTAGAAGCAGTCCCTGACCACCTCCTGTACCATGTCTGCGGTCTCTGACCATCTCCTGTGTTATGTCTGCAGTCCCTGACCATCTCCTGTACCATGTCTGCAGTCTCTGACCGTCTCCTGTATCATGTCTGCAGTCTCTGACCATCTCCTGTATCATGTCTGTAGTATGTCTGGGGGCTCTTTCTAACAGACTCTCTAACAGAAGCCCCCTCTGTGTCCATCAGAGAGGCCCCCCCCCCCCCCTCCAGGTCCCAAGAAAGTACTCTGCTTCAGAGGCGGCTCTTTAATTAGGCAAATTAGGTGGTCGCCTAAGGCCTCACACTCACAGGGGCCTCGTGGATGCCTAACTTACCCAATGCCAGTTTTGAGGGACAGGGAACCTTAACGCTGATGTGCTCAGGCAGCGTTAAGAGCCCTGGCCAGCGTCCCTAACAACCAGTAAATATCGGTGACACCACCCCTTGTGACGTCAATGACCCAGCATGCCCTCAGTCAATGATGTCACAAGGGGGCGGGTTCACCAGGTGACATCACCAGGTAGCCCCCAGCCCCTTAGTTATTAAAGAGCAGGATCTGGGGGCCACCTTGTTAAAGGGGGTTTCCAGATTCCGATAAGCCCCCTGCCCGCAGACCCCCAAAACCACCGGCTAGGTTTGTGGGGAAGAGGCTCTTGTCCTTGAATTTTTTTTCCCATTATGGGTGTGAGTGGGGCCCCATGTCAAGTTTTGCCTAATGCCTCACAAAGCCTAGAGCCGCCTCTGCGCTGCTTCTCTTCCTGCTTCTCTGCCCATGTGGGGGGCGCCAGAAATATTTCTGCACCCAGGCGCCTGTGACACTAGGATCGGCCCTGTGTACAAGGAAGAGGGAAACTGTAATGCCCTGTACACACGATCGGTTCGTCTGATAAAAACGGACCGATGGACCGTTTTCATCAGACAAACTGATCGTGTGGGCCCCATCAGTTTTTTACCAATCGGTGAAAAAAATAGAACCTGTTTTAAATTTTTCGTATGGTTAAAAAAACGATAGAAAAAAACGATCGTCTGTGGGGAAATCCATCGGTCAAAAATCCACGCATGCTCAGAATCAAGTCGACGCATGCTCGGAAGCATTGAACTTCATTTTTCTCTGCACGTCGTTGTGTTTTACGTCACCGCGTTGGACACGATCGGATTTTTAACCAATGGTGTATAGGCAAGACTGATAAAAATCAGCTTCATCGGATATCTGATGAATAAATCCATTAATTTGTTTTCATCAGACGAACCGATCGTGTGTACAGGGCATTAGTCTTATTTGGCAATAAGTTCTATCACATCCACTGTGAGATGGCAGCTTCACTTATAAATCCAACAAGTGGAGACAACCAGTATCAGATGGAACTCTATCCTAGTTGTGCAAATGTTCAAGTCCCAGTCTGATAGAGATATGCACAACAAAAAAAATTCATTTCGGATTAATTTGTTAAAGCATTAAATTTGTTAAAGCGGAGTTCCACCCAAAAGTGGAACTTCCACTGATCTGATTCCCCCACCCCCTCTGGTGCCACATTTGGCACCTTTCAGGGGAAGGGAGAAACGGGTACATGTTTTTGACAGGCATCCTTCCCCACTTCCTGGGCACGGCGCTGCGGCGCCGTCCCTTGGAAGTTCGCCCCCCCTCCTCCATCCCCCACCGCTGGGCCAATTAGAAAGCACAGCGTGCTTCGCGCCGTTTTCCCTTACCAGAAATGATGGCGGCAGCACCCAGGAGATGATTCGAAGATTGACTGGGGTGCCCACATCGCGGCCTCCCTGGACAGGCAATTGTCCATATATTAGAAGTCAGCAGCTACAGTGTTTTGTTTCTCCCCCCCCAGGAGGAACTCTACTTTAAGTAAATCATTTTGTTTTGTCATATTCGTTATGTTAAAATTATACATTTTTACAATTAGTTTAGCATATTCAGATTCGTTGTTTTGAATTGATTGGTAGTTTTTGAAAGTTATTTTGTATTCATTTATGTTGTTTGAAAAAATAAATAGCCACAATAGCTGGTCATTAAAGTGGTTGTAAATAACAAACATGTCATAGTTACCTTCGCTGTGCAGTTGGTTTTGCACAAAGTGGCCCCAATCCTCTTCTTCTGGTGTCCCTCCGTTTCGCTGGTAGTTGCTCTTCTTCTTCTTGAGTGCCCCATCGGTGAAGCGCTCTCCTTCGGGGGTATACCTGCGGGCGCGCTCCTGTGTCCTGCTGCTGCGTCCGTAGACATAGACAGCAGGACTTGGCTCCGCCCCCCCGGTGCCTGCATCATTGGATTTGATTGACAGCAGTGGGAGCCAATGACTTTGCTGCTATCAATATATCCAATCAGGACAAGAGACACCGGACAGAGCTGTTGTGCTTGTTCATGTCATGGGAATTACGGGACTCAGGTAAGTATAAGGGGGGCTCGGGAGTGCTGCTGCAGCACAGGAGATTTTCCACCTTAATGCATAGAATGCATTAAGGTGAAAAGTGGCAAGGGTTTGCAACCCCTTTAAGGAGCAGGTGACCGCCACATCCTTAACAGCAATGACTCATCTGCTGTGAGCAGGAATCTGGAATGTAAAGAGGAAAAAAAAAAGCGTAGGGTCTCCCCCCCAATCTTTACCAGGCCCTTTGGGTCCCCCATTTCTGGTGAGCCAGGCTGCATGCTTGGATTTGGCATAGGGTTCCTCTTGACATCCATACTAGACCCTTTATCAAGAATAAGGATCTGGCATAATGGCCTACCCTTACGCAGGCCATCCCCCCTTCAGTCTATTATGAATTCTGCTGTTAGACTAATACACCTCACTAACCGATCCATGACTGCTACTCCTCTTTGCCAATCCTTTCACTGGCTTCCCCTTCCCCCACCGTATAAAATTCAAAATTATAACCACAACATACAAGGCCATTCACAACATCGCCCCCATCTACATCACCAACCTCATCTGCAGATATCGCCTAAGGCCTCGTACACACGATAGATTAAACAGAGGACAACGGTCTGATGGACCACTTTCATCGGTCAAAACTGATTGTGTGTGGGCCCCATAGGTTATTTAACCATAGGTTAAAAAAAGCCAACTTGCTTTAAATTTAACCGATGGATTCCTAACCGATGGGAAAAAACGATCGTTAGTAGGCACAACCATCGGTTAAAAACCCACGCATGCTCAGAATCAAGTCAACGCATGCTTGGAAGCATTGAACATCGTTTTTTTCAGCACGTCATTGTGTTTTACGTCACCGCGTTCTGACACAACAGTTTTTTTAACCGATGGTGTGTGGGCACGGCGGACCATCAGTCAGCTTCATCGTTTAACCGATGACAACGGTCCGTTCTCATCGGATGGACTGATCGTGTGTACGAGGCTTAAATCGTCCCCTCCGCTCCTCCGAGGACCTCCTGCTCTCTAGCTCCCTTGTTACCTCCCATGCTCGCCTTCGGGACTTCTCCAGAGCCTCTCCCATCCTCTGGAACTCCCTGCCACGGTATGTCCGATCAGCCCCTACCCTGTCCACCTTTAGTAGATCCCTGAAAACTCATTTATTCAGGGAATACTATCCCACCTATCAACTGTCCCCGAGCCACCCCCATCAAATCATTCTCTGCAGCTATTACCTTTTGTACCACCACCCCCTCCCTTTAGAATGTAAGCTCTACGAGTCGGGTCCTCTTGTACCTTCTGTATTGAACTGTATTTTAATTGTGCTGTCCCCCTCTACATTGTAAAGTGTTGGCACTATATAAATCGTGTATAATAATAATATAATAATGCGTTTTTGGGGGGGGGGGGAAACCCCATGTCATTGTTCTTTTTTCTTTGGTTCTGTTTAGCTTACTTTAACCACTTAACGACCCATTCACGCCAATATACATCGGCAGAATGGCACAGCTGGGCACATCCACTTACATGTACGTGGCTCTTTAAGCATGCGACCCGGTCTAAAGCTCCGTGACCTTGGCCGCGGTACTCGCGGACCCGATCGCCGCTGGAGTCCCGCGATCTGTCCCCGGAGCTGAAGAACGGGGAGAACCATCTTGTGGTCATATTTGATAGTGCAGTAATTAAAAGAAACAATGTACCCTTTACCAATTCACATAGGGGGGGGCGGGATCTGGAGATCCCCTTTGTTAAAGGGGGCTTCCAGATTCCGATAAGCCCGCCGCAGACCCAGGAGGGGGGGCGCTCTCTTGTCCCCCTCTTTTTCTGCGGCCTGCCAGGTTGCGTGCTAGGATAAGGGTCTGGTATGGATTTTGAGGGGGACCTCTACGCCATTTTTTTTTAATTTGGTGCAGGGTTCCTCCTAATATCCATACCAGACCTTAAGGGGCTGGTAATGGAATTTGGGGGGACCCCCATGCCATTTTTTTTCAATGACTTTTATCTGTATTGCCGGGACCCGGCAATTCATTATAGCCGTGAGTAGTTTTTAATTACCCTTTTTCCTTTAAAAATGTAATTTTGTGCAGGGACTGTTATAAACATGGGAAACATACGCTACTTTACAGGCATACAATACACACCCCCTATGTACGAAAGTAATATTTCACTTTTATTTCACGTTTATTAATAAAATCACTGCTCCTGAAAAATCTTCAGTTTTTAAAACTTTTTTTTGCATTGATACATGTCCTCTGGGGCAGGACCCGGGTCCCCAAACACTTTTAATGACAATAACTTGCATATTAGCCTTTAAAAATGAGCACTTTTGATTTCTCCCATAGACTTTTAAAAGGCTTTCGACGTTGCCGCGAACACCCCAAATTGTTCGCTATTCGGTGAACGGCGAACAGCCAATGTTCGAGTCTAACTCATGTTCGACCTGAACATGAAGCTCATCCCTAATTATAGCGATCACATGCACTTTATCCCCCTAGGATGGCCAACACTCTCACCGTTAGGTAGCTCAGTGACCATATCAGTTAGATACAACAGTAGTGTTAGAAGTGCTGTTTTTTTACTGTTTGAATTTGCAGTGTCACCCTTTAGCCAAGCACCCACCTCTATAGATTAAGGTTAAATGAGGTTTGTGTGGTGTGAGTTGATGTGTTACAAGATAAAAACCTGCCCTGTCTCTCCTTTTTAAATTGCAGGTCTACTACCCTGCTTGTACACTTTCCAGCCACTGAGTAATATTTGTGGCTATTGTCTTTTAGATAATACATTCTATTGTTTATTGCAAGATAAGACCTGTTCTTGTCTGTTTAAATGTTCTGCCTGGTAAAGTTCTCGTGTACTATTCTAATGCTAGATCATTTCAACCAGGGCTTTTTTTCAGGGGGAACTTGGGGGAACTCAGTTCCACCACCTTTGGCTCTGACCCTTTGGTGCCTGCTCACCACAATCACTTGTAAACACATAAGTCTGGTTTCTGTGTTTATAAGTGATAGCTCTGCACTCTGTGTGTAACCCCCCCTGAACTCTGCACTCTGTATATAATGCAATCCTGGTATTTAATGCCCCTTTTAGACCCTTCTACTGTTTGTGAAATCTGAACAGGGTCGTGGTTGAGTTCCTGCACCTATTTTATGAGAAAAAAAGCTCTGATTTCAACTAAGCACATACCAGAAGTGTGATAGCGATGCATACTAGCTCATTATGCCTTTGTCTTGCAGTTTTTTTTGAAGGTTTAAAACCTCTTTAAGGCTTGGTTCCCACCTATGCAGGTTGCAGTTGATGCATATTCCGGGTGCATTTTGTGTTTTTTAAAACGCATTTTTGATCCATTGAAGTCTATGGAACCAAAAACACAACCTGCTAGTCCCTTTTACATAAAATGCACAGTTGTGAACGTGACCCATAGGAAACCTTGTTAAATGGATTTTAGTGAGCTTCTTCAAAATTGAAAATGCACTAAAAAAATGCATAGGTGTGAACCAGGCCATAATTCATATGGATTAGGTCAGCTCCATAAGTGGATGGGAAGCCAAGGACAACATGTTAAAAACCCTTTTGCTGACAGATTACATCCACACTCATGACATTCCTCTATGTCTTCTAGCAGTTGATGCAGAAACAGCGTTTGATCATGTTAATTGGCAGTACCTACAGCGGTCTTTACAGCAGATAGATCTAGGTCCCCATATAATATTCTTAACCATCAGCTAGGATTAGGGTAACCTGCTCCATCTTCTGCATTTTCTATTCACTGTGGAACGTGACAGGGGTGTCCCCTGTCCCCCCTTTTGTATGTTCTCATCATGATGGAACACCTGACTATGGCAACAAAACCCAAACATGTGGGGTGTTTTGGAGGGCCCTCTTCACACTAAACACGCACTTATTTGCAGTTGATCTGCTCTTATTCGTGATGCAACTTAATACTCCTGGAATTCTAGAGCTTCAGGCTGTTAGTATTTTTAAAGGGAATTACAATAAGTCAGAACTTCTCAATATCTCCCCTTTGAAATGTATGACCTGCCATGGACCCCACCTATCTACTGCAGGGGTCCCTCTGTCCCCAGTGATCTCACCCAGCAGACAATTTACCTGTGGGACCACATGATCTCTGCACTTTGCTTGTCTAAATATATGGGCCCTATGACCCCTTTTTTGGGACACCATCTTTTCCACCAGCTCTCTATGTAGCAGGGTTTGATACCTTGCACAAACAAGAGCATGGGAGACTCATCCAGGTTCTTCAGTCAGACTCATCCTTATGTAGCGCTACCCCCGAAGGAGCCGCTGATTGTTTTGAGATTGGCGTATTAAGTTACCCTGCAGACATAGGTGTGCGCAGCCTATTGCATTAGGGTGTGCACCCTAAAGCTCAAACACACATGCATGTGTATGTGTCTACATTTATATGACCCGGGACACTGACCTCCCTGCCGCCACAGTGAAAGAAAGAGCATAGACACTTATCTTATGGCAGAGCAGATAAGGGGTAGATCTTTCACATGTTCCTGCTGCTACACAGAGCAATATTACTAGAGTGCATGGGTTGATTAGGGTGTGCCTGGGCACACCCAGCACACAATGTGCGCACCCCTATGCCTGCAGTGTGTCTAGGGGTGATAGCAGTGAGCCAAAACAGTGAGCGAATGTCCAGACAGTGAATAAAGGTTTTTCCAATGCTTTATTTCCAGGCCAACACACCAACATCAACAAAAAATGGGAAGATCAGGTTGATGAAGAAAAGAAAGAGAACCTTGCAGTATCAGGCCTGGATATTAGTTGAGCAGCCCTTGCTCAATAGAGTACCAAGTTATAACTCGTCGCCACTCTCAGCCGGAGTGGGTAAAGTACCCCCAGACAGACCCCTCTCACAAGCCTGGCAGCCGAAGTGTCACTTAGGATTTTCTGGGAGGAACAGGTCTCTCTCACAGACCTGGCTCTAGGGCCTCTGCCACAGGCCAATTACTTTAAAGGAGCTAATGGATGAGCAGAGCGAATCCTCCCAGTAGATTTTTAAGATAGGTCACCGGATGACAGCAAGACGTACCTGTCAGCATTCCGGTCACCAGATCCCCGATTGGTTTGTTCAAGCCCTGTTGGACAACCTGCCTCTGGGTTCTCCTCAGCCGACCCCCCAATCGAACGGCACCCAGCCTGGGATCCTCTCAATAGAACCGGGAACCGAGCAAGTCACTGGGGTCCCCTTTTACCTCTGGATGAGGGTTTGTGCAGCCTGCAATTCTGGCCAGGTGGGCCACGCTGGCGGGGTCCATGGATGCGAGCACCCTGAAGGTGGATGCCGCACCTGGAACGGGACCCCACGAAGATTTTAGAACACATGACACCTGTCACAGATATACCCTTCCCCAGCATGCCTTTCGAGGGAAAAACTCCTCTAATTGGCTGCTGAGGAAAACTCACTCTGCCAGAACCCCACTGGTGCCAACTGCTGGCCAGGGATGGTAACGCATCCCTGGAGCACAGACTGACTCAGTGGACCTTTCTGGAATGACAGAAGTCACAATTTAAATAAAATTGTGAATGGGAGCAAAGTAACTCTCCCATTCCCCACTAACTTTAGCGTAGTGGGGGGGCGTGTCCGGATGTGAGCGAGGCAGGACGTGCTCTGAGAGAGCTCCGCATTACTCCTGTGCTAAACATCTGATTTAGGAGCGTTTTGTGCCCGGTTTTTGGGGATTGCACCCCCGATCCAGGTGGGGGAACGTCTGGACATGCGAAAGGGGGCGGCGAAACACGGCCATCAGACCCCAAAGTGCCAGCGCCAGACCCGCTCCTCACGAGGCGCGGACGAGGCCTCTGCCGCCGCCATCTTGCCTTCCCCTTCTTCCTCCAGAAGCGCCAAGAAGCCAGCGACGAAGATGGCCCAGATGAAGGGGGTTGAACAGGTCATCCGGGCGGAGGAGTCCCCGCCTGTCCCCCCGTTTCAGGATGCAGCTCAGGAGGCGATTACCCGCCCGATCCTGGAGGCAATCAACGCCAGCAAGGCCGCAGTAATGGTGAGCACTGACCACCTAGCTACACAATGTACCCTGTTTAGACATGATCTTGACAAAATTAGGGGGAGGCTAACGGAGGCAGAGGAGAGGATCTCTAATGTGGAGGATGAGACTCAAGCGCAGGGCAACCAGTTATCCGAACTGCAGGCCGTGGTGAAACTCCTACAGAACCGCGCGGATGATGCCGAAGACAGGCAAAGGAGAAATAATGTTTGTGTGGTGGGGCTGCCGGAGGGGGCAGAAGGCCCACAGTCCACCACCTTTGCAGAAACATTTTTTCAGCAACTCCTGAACTTGGGTGAGCGACCACCAACGTATGTGGTTGAATGGGCGCATAGGGTGCCCATGGGTAGGAGACCCCCAGGTGAATAACCACGTCCCTTTCTGGTGAGATTCCTGAATTACAGGGACAGAGACATGATCTTAACTGCATCCAGGAAGGCCCAAGAACTAAAGTATGAAAATGCCAAGGTAATGCTTTTTCCTGATTTCTCGGCGGAAACACAGAGAAGACGGTGATTGCGAGAGAAGAACATACAGTACAGCATGCTTTTTCCCAGTAAACTGCGGTTTCAATATCAAGGTACTGTGAAGTTTTTTGATAACCCACGGGATGCGTGCGACTGGCTGGACAGGAATCCCTAAAGAGGCTTCGACACAAGCTGAGTATTGTTCTATTCCTTAATTTTCTAGTATCCTGGCCAGCAGCACTTTGACTGGATACTATGACTTTGCCTGTTTTTTTTGTTTTTTTTTTTCTTTTTTCTTTATATCTGCATTACCTTGCAGTAAATTTTTCCTGTTGCCTGACGCTGCGAGGCATAATTTTTGTTTTTACACAATTTTTGTCTTTTCTTTTACTCCTGTGGGTTTTTCTTTTAACAAGTTTTTTCATAAAAATTTGCTCAGAATGGACAGAGTGCCAATGATAGTTGCTGTATTATTGCATTTCTGATAGCATGTGCCTTATTTGAACTATCAGCCTGACGCCACTAGATGGCGGTAGTGTACTGTGCTTTCCTCCACTGGATTTTAGGTCCTGATTTTGTGGCTCCATGTTGAATCTGTTTAGGCCAGGGGTCTCAAACTCAAATTACCTGAGGGCCACAAGACAAGTTTTCATATGCCATGGGGGGCCGCATGCAAACTTTCAAACTTCAAAAACAACAGTACTGGTGTCAGCGAACACATTATTAACCCCCAGCACTGGTGTCAGCGAGCGCATTATTACCACCAGCACTGGTGTAAGTTAGGGTTTGACAAATTTGCTTGGAATCTAGGAGCCAGCTAAAAAAGTTAGGAGCCAGAAAACGCACCCTGTCCCGACGAGCTTGCGCGCAGAAGCGAACACATACGTGAGCAGCGCCGGCATATGTAAACGGTGTTCAAACCACACATGTGAGGTATCGCCGCGATTGGTAGAGTGAGAGCAATAATTCTAGCTCCTCTGTAACTTAAAACATGCAACCTGTAGATTTTTTTAAACGTCGCCTATGAAGATTTTAAAGGGTAAAAAAGTTTGTCGGCATTCCACAAGCGGACACAATTTTGAAGCGTGACATGTTGGGTATGAATTTACTCGGCGTAACATTATCTTTCATAATATTAAAAAAAATGGGGATAACTTTACTGTTGTCTTATTTTTTAATTAAAAAAAGTGTAATTTTTCCCAAAAAAGTGCGCTTGTAAGACCGCTGCGCAAATAGGGTGTTAGGATAAAAAATATATATAATGTTTGGGGGTTCTAATTAGAGGGAAGAATATGGCAGTGAAAATAGTGTAAAATGACATTAGAATTGCTGTTTAACTTGTAATGCTTAACTTGTAATACCAACGGCCACCACCAGATGGCGCCAGCTCACATCTGGTGGTAATAACTTGTAATACCAACGGCTCACCACCAGATGGCGCCAGCTCACACTGGTTTAGGCGGAGCTCCCTGGGGCTAAGGAAGACTTTTTAGTTTTCACTGTTGGACAAGTGACCATTCGGAGGAACTTCCAGAAACATCTGATTTTTTGGGTGTTCTGCATTGTTTTTGGGGTTTGAAGCTGCATACCAGACAATGGGGTTTTTTGAAGCCTTTTTGCTTCATGGTTAATTTTTTTATTTTATTATTTTTTGGTTCTGGTATAATGGCAGGGGGGGTGGGTTGTTATGGTTGGGGGGTGGGGATCTGTTTTTGTTCTATATGCTTGCTACTCAGTTCCCGGTCCTCGATTAGCATGGGCCTCTCTTCAGGTTTTGGTATTGTATTCTGCATTAGACTTCTGGGCATGTTCCAGCTGCACCTGGGAAATGTTTGGTAAGAAAGAATATGGCTAATGTGGTTAAATTTGTATCGTGGAACATCCGGGGTCTGAACAGTAAATTTAAAAGGGCCTCTATGTTCCAGTATCTGAAGACAGTTAAGCCGCATGTGGTCCTCATGCAGGAGACTCACCTGGAGGGTAGTAGAATTCTGGCCTTACGTAAACATTGGATTCAAAGGGCATTTCATGCCACATACTCCACATTTGCCAGGGGGGTGTCTATACTCATTAGTAGGACACTTCCCTGCACGATCCATCAGGTGATAATTGACCCTGGGGGACGATATGCGACAGTGGTTCTAGATATAGGTAACCGCGAAATATTACTTGTAAATGTATATGTGCCACCTCCCTTTGCTGTACAATTATTGTATGATCTCTATGTGAAGTTGGCACCAAATGCTCATTTGCCGCTTCTGATGATGGGGGATTTCAATGCCATGTTAGGGGTGCTGGATTCTTCCAATCCCGGGCGGGGTGGGCTCGCAGGACTTGTTGGCTTGGGCGTCAATGGCAGGTTTAACGGAAATATGGTGAGCTAAGAACCTGGCCACCACATGCTATTCTCACCTTTCACAGACCCATCGCTCCTCGGCTAGAATAGATCTAGCATTTGGGAATCAGGCTATGCTGTCCTATGTGAGGGGGGCGGATTATTTGGCGGGAGGTTTATCAGATCATAATCCACTCGCTGTCTCCTTGCTCTTTCCGGCAGTTGGGGGGGGTGAGGAGTTGGAGGCTGTCCACGGGATGGCTACAGGAAAAACAGGTCTCTACGCATCTACTTGAGGCTGTAGATAACTATTGGGCCCTGAACGTGGACTCGGCTGAGCCGCCGGTGGTCTGGGATGCCTTGGTGGTGGTGATTCGAGGCGAATCTATCACGGCTATCAAGAGGGTGAGAGTAGATCAAAACGCTGAAGTTCAGGGGCTGCAGGATAAGGAGCGCAAATGCGCGACTGCCCATGCTGCAGATACAACTGATGTCACGTATGCTGCTCTGTTAGAAGCTAGACGCAGACTTTCCATGCACTACAATGACCTAGCGCATACGGAAGCTAAGCATAGAGCAAACTCGCTATTTTCTGAGGGGGACAAAAACGGGAAATTGCTGGCTAGGTTGGTGGCAGACCAAAACCATATAGAACATATTTCAGTGGTTAGGGGGTCAAGTGGAGACCTGGTTGGGGACCCGACTGCAGTTTTGGCTGAGTTCCAGGCATATTTTTCTGCCCTTTACGCCACCATCCCATCGTATGACCATGATGCCCTGAGGGATCTGCTGGGTAGTTTGTCCCTTCCCAAACTTACTGATGAAGACTGCATGGCTTTGGACGCCAAAATTACAAAAAAGGAGGTAGAGGCGGCGATTTTTGCTTTCCCGCCTAATAAAGCGCCGGGTCCAGATGGATTCCCGGCGGATTTTTATAAATTATATGTTGAACAATTGGCCCCCAGACTTACGACCTTGTTTGCGTGTTGCATAGAAAAAAGGGAGCTCCCAGCGTCAATGCTTGATGCCTATATTGTCCTATTGCCTAAGCCGGGTAAAGATACGCTGGAATGTTCATCCTATAGACCCATTGCCCTTCTAAATATGGATCTTAAAATTCTGACGAAAGTGTTTGGCAAAGAGGTTGGCACTGGTGATTTCATCTCTGGTGGACGTGGACCAGACGGGTTTTATGCCGGGTAAGTCCACAGATACTAATTTGAGGAGACTTTTTACACACTTACAGCTTCCTAACTTGGACTCGTCCGGCAGGATAATAGTTTCTATTGATATAGAAAACGCCTTTGACTCAGTGGACTGGCATTATATGCATACAGTTCTTGAGTCTATGGGCTTTAGCCAGTCGTATCGGCAGTGGATCTCATTGTTATACAGTGCGCCTAGGACGGCCATTCGTATGGGGGGTCTATCTCTGAGTACTTTACGATTGGGAGAGGCACTAGACAGGGGTGCCCCCTGTCACCCTTTTTGTTTGCCCTCATGATGGAGCCTCTGGCGGTGGCTCTGAGGGCGTCGGAGGAGATTAAGGCCATTAGGGTGGGTAGTATTGATGAGGGCTTGGCATTATATGCTGATGATCTTCTGCTGTTCTTGAGGGACCCCGGGAAATCATTAGTCACCGCTCTGGGTATTATGGACAAGTTTACTACATACTCTGGGCTGAAGGTTAACTGGGGGAAGTCGTCCATACTTCCTTTGGATGAAGAGGCTAAGGCAAGAGCGAATCCCGACCTGCCACTAAAATGGGTCACACAGATACCATATTTGGGGGTGAAGGTCACGGCGAGCGTGATGGACTACATGTCTCTCAACTTGCTGCCACTTTTGATGTTTCTCAAACAAAAGGCACTGGCTTAGCAAAACCTTCCCTTATCATTAATTGGTAGGATTAACCTCCTTAAAATGAAGATTCTCCCGGTTATATTGTATTTTCTGAGGAATGCCCCGGTATGGATACTGAAGTCCTTCATTTGGAAACTAGATAGTATCACTAGCTCGTTTCTCTGGGCACCTAAAATGCCTAGGGTGGGGTTGAAGGTCCTGAAGGAACCATGGGGTCAGGGTGGTCTGGCGCTACCTGACTGGCGCAAGTACTACTTGGCTGGGCAGTTGGTTTTTGTACATAGGTGGCTAAGCTCAGACGCGGGAGATTCGGCCACTATACTAGAAGCAGCTCATCTGGGGTCGTATGAGTCTCTCCGGCTGGCTGGCTATCCATAGGGGCACGGGCAGGGATCTTCCTCTTACGGACTCAATGAAGGCTACAGTTAAGGCTTGGGAGGAGGTGGAGAAGCTGGCCTCTCCAAGTTACAAAGGGCTTTCCCCCTCAACACCACTGTGAATGAATCCAAAACTACAACAATTTTATAAATTAGATGATGCGGCCGGGTGGGCATCTAAGGGGGTTAAAATGCTTAAGGATGTTACTTGAGATGGGGAACTTTTGACGTTTGATCAAATGAAAGCCAAGCATGATCTTCCGAACTCGCAGTTTTTCCGATATTTGAGCCTGAGACATGCCTATCAGACTCAGTTTGGGACTCTGACAGTTGAATCCTTCTCTTCTAGGTTGGAAGATCTACTTACGACAGAGGACCTGCCCAAGACCTTGTCAGTGACCTATAAAGAACTATTTAAAGCTAGTCCCAAAGCATTACTTAAGTGCAGAGAGCGGTGGGTGGCGGAGGTCCCGGGTATACAGGGGGAGGAGTGGGATGATATGTGGGACCGTCCTTTTAAGTATTTGGTAGCGGCTAGGGACAGGCTAATTAAATTCAAGTTCCTGCACAGGGTGTATTATACCCCTGCCAGGTTGGCCTCGATATATCCCTCGGTGCCCTCTGAATGTTGGAGGTGTACGTTCGCCCCTGCGGATGCGCATCACGTGTTTTGGGGGTGCCCCCAGATCCAACAGTTTTGGACTGGGGTCACGGCCTGTATAGAAGGGGTCCTGGGGGTACCTGTCCCACAGGAAATCAGTGTCTGTTTACTTGGCCTGGTGGAGGAGGTGGTCCCGTCTAGGGCTCACAGAACATTACTTAGTATCTTGCTGTTCTATGGGAAGAAAGCTATTTTGCTCAAGTGGAGGAGTCCGGGGGCCACGGAGGTTGCTTTTTGGAAAGGCTTAGTAAATGCTATGCTCCCATATTATAAGGCAACGTACTTATCTCGGGGATGTGTTGGGAAATTCGAGAAGGTATGGAGGGCCTGGTATGAATCTGACCTAATGGTTGGGTAAGGGGAAGGATAATTGAAATTTATGGATGCCTGTGTTAAGTTGTAAGGGGAACTCACTTCGGGTGCATCGAGAATAGTGATTGGTGACTAACAACTGAAAGGGAGTGCTGTTAATTAATATGTCCTCAGCTATGGATTGGAGGGGGGGGGAACTGAGTAGGGGGGGGAAATGGGGAATGTTGGGGAATATACCATCTGCGATGGCACGGTTATATCTTGCCGGTCATGTTGAACAATAGATAAGCTTGGCGGTGTGCCAACCTTTAATAAACAGAAATTTTCAAAAAAAAACTTTAGCGTAGTGCCCATACTGAAAGTAAGGGGGCGCTACACTTAACAGCAGCTACTTCTTCCACAAAGCCCTTACACAAATCAACACAGTGGCTACAGAGGCAACAGGCCTTGTCATATATTCTATCTCTTCACTGCCAGACATTCTCGGCAAGCTGATGAAATGTTAATCTCTGATTTTACAGGAGGACCCTGGAGGACTATTTCTCTTTCCAACTGGAAATAAGTGTTTTATACTGACCCATAAACTCTTCTTATCCACCAAAAAACAAGAAAAGGAATTTACATTAGCAACCAGATGGTGTAGGTGCCCATCTGTTCTTCCCCTCTTTAATCTATCAATAATTGACACTTGCTGGCGCTGCCATGCCTCCAAAGGCCCCATGCTCCATATCTGTAGATATGCTGCTGGCTGCTGCATTTCGAAGGAGTACCTTCTTCAGAGGCTCTGAGGAAGAAGGCACTCCTTCTAAATGTGTCAGCCCGCAGCGGTTCTGAGGTCCTCCCCTCGGTTTCCTTAAGACTGTAGGTTGGGGATTGATTGGCACATTTCAGCGGTATCTACAAGCTTTTATTCACCACATGTTTGTGAGTAGTTTTTTATTGTGTTTTTACTATTAAATTATCTTGGGATAATGCACAAGGCTGGTGCGCCCTCTTTTTATCTTTTGTGTGCCTACTAGGATATCCCCTATCCAGGAGGGCAGCAAGGCCAAAGACACGGGGGCAGATTCAGATACAATGGTGCAGATTTGCACCGGCGTGGTGCATCATTTTTAGACTACACCGGTCCAGCGCGGAGCGGTAGTTAGGTGATTCAATAACCTTTTTTTGTCTACGATGCCCCAGCGGGGCAGATGTTAGACGGCGTAAGGCGGGGTAAAGCCAAATGGGAGTCACCATATGCTAATGAAGTGCCGACCGTGGCGCAGGGGTCACGCCAGGGCGCATTTTAGACCGCACATGCTCAGTGACATCCAGGGGTAAATGCCCCAATCTGCACATGCTCAGAACTGCACCCCGGCGTGAGCCCTGAGCTCCGCCGGCCCACTACCAACGCCCAGTCCATAAATCAGCCCAGACTTCCGCCCTACAGGTGCAAATGTACTGAAGCTTTTTTTTTGTAAGCTAGGTAGTTTGCAGTGTGTTGGTCAGTTATGGCTGATGATGAATCAGGTGGGCGAATGACCAACTTCAGCCCTGAGGAGAGGGCTGTGATTATTGAGGGCCTCTCCCAACATGGGGACCGCCTCTATGGGCCACAGAGTGCCTACACTGGCAAGGCTGATAAAGTGAGAATTTTTGCGGAGATCACAACACAGGTGAATGCTTTGGGGGTGGCAGACAGGGAGCCCAAGCATATCCGCAAGAAAATTAATGACTTGCGTCGATTAGTGAAAGAGAAATTGATGTCCAAAAAAAAACATGCCAGTGGAACTGGAGGAGGACCAGCCAAAAAGATCATCCTGACAGCGGAGGACCTTGTTGTGGCCAGGTTCCTGGCTAGGGAGCTGGTGGAGGGCCTGGAGGGCTTTGATTCTGGGGATCAGCCCTTGAGGATAGGTAAGTGTGTTTTATCTTCTTTCGGGTGTGTTGCATGTGTGTGGGGGGGGGGACAAGTGTCAAGTGTGTGGGACCACCAACATCTGAATGTTTTGTGTCCTCCACAGATGTGCAGGATGGAGCTGGGCCATCATCGGCTGCAGACCGACCCACCACATCCAGGGTGGAGACTGCCCCTACATATGTGATGGAGGAAGTGGAGGAGGAGCAGGTCATGTTAGGGGAGGAGACTGTTTATTTATTGGTGGAGACCCCCATTGCTGGCCCCTCCCAAACCTCTCCCCTCATTAGACTTAGCCCCTCAGGGCTTGCTATCCCTATCAAGGATTCCCCCTCACGGGACCCCAGCCCCTCCAGGGCCAGCCCCTCACAGGACCCCAGCCCCTCCAGGGCCAGCCCCTCACAGGACCCCAGCCCCTCCAGGGCCAGCCCCTCACAGGACCCCAGCCCCTCAAGGGCAAGCCCCTCACAGGACCCCAGCCCCTTCAGGGCCAGCCCTTCCACCCGGCCTCAATCCGCTCCTGCCCAGAGGAAGGCATTAAAAAAAACAAGGGGAGTCCCTGCAGAGCTGGAGTTAAGTCTTGCAAGGGACCAAAGCAGGCAGACCCGCCACATTGGGACTCTTGCGGGGGATCTGACCCGGGTCGCAGGTAGCCTGGCATCCTCTGCCGAGAGCCATGCTGCCTGCACTG
Organism: Rana temporaria; assembly: GCF_905171775.1. Classification (NCBI taxonomy): domain Eukaryota; kingdom Metazoa; phylum Chordata; class Amphibia; order Anura; family Ranidae; genus Rana; species Rana temporaria. The sequence goes on along the minus strand of NC_053491.1, from coordinate 471,880,353 downwards.
TGGCATTGAAGGAGGCCGTTATGCAGCAGGCTGGGGACAGTCGGCTCCTAAACGAGAGCCTGCAGGATGTTGTGGGTAACGGGGCAGCCCTTTTGTCCTGTATGGGTGACCTGCAGGACACCACATCCGAGCTGGTTACTGAGGTCCGGAGCCTGGCAGGTGCTGTCAGAGAGGAGGGGAGGCTGACAAGGCACCAGCAGCGCAGCAATATCACCCGCCGGCTGCGGATGCAGGCTGCCACGAATAGCTACCTCCACCGGCTAGCCGTGGCAATGGAGGGCAAGCAGGCAGCTATGGAGAGACTGGGGGAGGTTCCACCACCAGCCCCCCCAGCTCCACCAGCCCCCCCAGCTCCACCAGCCCCCCCAGCCTCCCCAGCCCCGGCTCGCACCAGGCAACAGCGGCCCAAAACCTTAGGGACAAGAAAGAGCCCACGCAAGGGACGTTGATTTTTTTGGTTTATTTTTTGTGCACTCAGGTTATGATTCTTATTTATTTTTTTGATACTCAGGTTATGAGTCAATTTAATTTATTTCCCTGCACACGGGGAGTAGTGCAGCTTTCAGTGTGAATGGTGTGTGAATGTGGGGGGGCGACAATCCTGCCTTTAAGGTTTGTCACCCTCAGTCGTTGGGGAGAAGTGATCCCCACGACCCGTGTGAAAGGTGTATGAATGGACAGCAACATAATTGGAGCCTTGGCGCGGCGTTGCTGCTCCCTAGTACCATGGGGGTACTTCGGTCTAATCCAATTCATTGTGGATGTGGGGTGTGTGTGCTAGGGACCACAGTGGTGTGCATGCGTGCATTCTCATAGTGCCATGATTAATGTGTGTGTTTAACGAGAAAAGAAGCGTTCCACGAGGCGTGTCCTGACGGCTCTTCCATCAGCAGACGGGATAGCCTCTGGCAGGGGGGGATTATGTGGTTGGGGGCTCAGGTCATCACGTATGTCAATCTCCAGGCCCCTTCTCACTGCGAGGTTGTGCAGCATGCAACATGCCCCGATGATCTGGCACACAAAGTCTGGGGAATACAACAGGGTACCCCCAGACTTATCCAGGCATCGGAAACAGGACTTTAGGAGGCCAAATGTGCGTTCCACCACTCCACGGGTACGTGCGTGTGCTTCATTGTATCTTCTCTCTCCTGGGGTCTGGGGGTTCCGGAATGGGGTCATCATATGGGGTCCCAGTGCATATGCCACGTCACCTGGAAGGGAAAAGACAGGAGGATGTTAGTCATGCATGTGCCCCTCGTGATGTCTGCATCATGGGGGGGGACAGTCATACCTGACACCCATGTCACTCACCAACCAGCCAGCTGTTCCCGTACACATTCTGTTCAAATTCTGTAGGGATGTTGCTTTGCCGGTAGATGAAGCTGTCATGGCTGGATCCTGGGTGTTTGGCACGGACGTGCCATATGAGGCATTGGGCATCGGCAATCACCTGTACATTGATGGAATGCCAATGCTTGCGATTGCAGTATATGTGCTCCATGTCACGGGGGGGCTGTAGTGCCACATGGGTGCAATCAATGGCCCCCACAGTGCGTGGGAATCTGTCAATTTGGTAGAAATCTGTCATTGTCTTCAGCCGCTGGACCTCCTGGGTGGGTTTTATGATTTGGTTGGCCATGCGTCTCAGGATTGCAGGGATAACCTGGTGCACACATCTGCTCATGGTGGATTGTGACATCCCACCCGACAATCCACTTGTTCTTTGAAATGATCCAGTGGCCAGGAAATGCAGTGTTGCCATGACCTTCACCAGTGGCTGCACTGCATGTACGCGGTGTGTCTTGCTGGTGATGTCATCCTGCAGGGTTCTGGTTATTTCCAGGATGACTTCACGGCTGAATCTGTAGATGCGAAACACCTCCAATTCCCCCATGTCAAAGACGTCAATGCGCGTGCGGAATACTCTCTCCCGTGCCCTCCTACGTGCCTGTCGACGCAATAGTGCAAGGACCACGGCTGCCCCTGGCATGTTGGCACACAGATGTGTTGTCCAGCAAGTGTTGTTGCTCAGGTCGTGTGTAACGCTGCTGCTTTAGCTGCTCTCCAGCTGACCTGTGCAAGTCTGGTGCAAAGCTACCCCTGCTTTTATGAGGGGTAACTTGGCGCCGGAATTTTCTCTTCCGCTCACCGGGAGTAGCCTGCGCCGGACAAGCTTAAGTTTATGAATCGGCCCAAAAACCTAATTTGCATATTTAAAACCAAAAAAACATGGCCACGCCAGATCGGACCAGCGTAAATCTGCACCAACGCCGCGCCGGCGTGGAAAGGTTACACCGAGGCGATGAAGTCTATTTGGAGGCGTAATATGGTTCTCTGGGTAAGGCGCAGCGATCCGCCGGCGCAAATCTGCACTTATGCCGTGCATCTACCAAAAAAACGGTGTAAGTGCTTTATGAATCTGCCCCACGATCTTGTGTGATTGATCACCCGGCCATCACACTAATGCGCAGGAGTGTTTGTTTGCTATTACTAGGTTATAGTTGCTGTCTGTGTCCCTGTTGGGAAGATTCACCCTCTCTATTTGCCCTGGTGCAACAAGGACAGAGTGATGGGAAAATCTCAAATGTTGAAGTTGTCACCAAAACATGAATACAGAGGAAATCTTGCAAGGGACATTTTTTCTGGTGACAACTCTCTAAGAGGAGATTTAGAAGATATTTCCCCTCTCTTCTCGTCATTTCACTTGGAAAATAATCAGAGGAATCTGTGTTTAGGACAGAAAAAAAATGTTTTTTTTTATTCTCCCCCTACTTTATTCATGATAAAAAAAAAATCTATGGCCATATAGTCACTTGTAAATGACAAAAGTCTCTGAAATGTCTCACAAATCTTGAATGATTTCACGAGTGATACCCTGTCGTTGTTTATGATCCACGAAAAGAGATCTATTAATTGTTGATTTATTCACCAAAATCTTTTTAACTGTAGCTGTCATTTAGATGTCACTCATCTGTCTTCATCTCATCATTTTATTGCAGAGAACATTGGAGACACTCAAGCTGTCACATCGAGACCGACTACTATACAGAATATAACGACTCCGCAGTGTGATCATTGTCCAAAAAAGACCAAACACCCCACCACACATCGTACCACTGTGCTACACACTGATCATTCTACACAAGGACCTTCTCCACCACCCTCTCCTACAGAATATGTCGTGGTTGGCAAATCAGGAGTCTGTCTAAGAATAAAGGCAATCTTCATATTAATGCTGAATACCCCTGAGATCAGAAATGTAAGTTAGTCCTGAGTATAATCTAGAGGATGTAAAGGCTTGACTGTCAATGCCAATGAAGAACATTTAATAAAGTTGTGCAAGTTAGGATTGGTTTAGATTATCCCATCAAATCCCATGATTACCAGATCAATGACCAGGGCTTTTTTGCAGAAGGAATGCAAGGGAACGCAGTTCCAGCACCTCCAGAACTGAATGTACTGTATGTAATGGCAAGGGGTGCTGGGGTGTGCTGGAGGGTCTATTGATGCTGACTGCTGGGGAATCTATTGTTGCTATAAGGTTTCTTTGCAGGGGGTGTTATTGTTGAGGGGAGGTCTATAGTTGCTTTTGGGTGATCTATTTTTGCTGGGGGTCAATCGTTGCTGGAAGGAATATACTAATTTAGCTGGCTGCTGGGAGTCCATTGTTGGTGGGTTGGATCTATTAACGCTGGGGTGTCCATTATTTCTGGATTTATTGTATTGCCTTTCTTGTTATAATTAACACATTCCATACATAATACTTAGTAGCCCCACAAAAGGATACTTGGTTCTGTATTCTCTAAAAGGGGTGATACTGGGAGGTGGTTAAGAGGTGGAACCAAGGAATGGTCCTTGGAGGTATGCAGGGGGCAGGGTCAAGGGGTGACTTGGAAGGTAGGAGTTCCTGAACCTATTCTCTGAGAAAAAAATCCCTGAGAATGACTATATGATATCCTATTCTGAGGTCATTGACCAGTTATTCATACGTTGATCTACCTGCAGGACTGCATCACGAGTCTGCTCTCTCTCCCAGGGCGAGAACTGGTACTAGCTAGTAATCGGTACGTGTCCTAAGAGTAGGACGTGTGGCTCCTAGCACCAGCCAGGCAGGGATTCTCCTCATATGATATACATATATATGAAAAAACTAATGACTGTTTTAGTGATAAGCAATTACAAAAATTGTGATAAAGATAAAATAAAAATTGCATGCGCCAGTGTCAATATCAAAAAGACAAACGAGTAGACAAAATGAAAAGAATCTAGTGATAAAAAAAATTCTCAAACAATGAATGGTGTGTTCCCAGAACCATTCATCAGGAATAAGTCCAACATTGAATTGATAACAATAATGTCCATATAATCCCAAGGTGAGGGTATACCACTATACTGAGATAGTAAATCCTCTGTGTATTCCAAATATAAACATGCAATCTTCTTTAAAAAGTGCTTCAAAAATCTCTTCCACCACTTAAGCGAACGACACCCAAATGTGCTGATAATAGAATGTGCTTACCGAAGCGATTGGACTCCTTTAATTAACCACTTCCCGACGGCCGTATGACTATTGACGGCCGCAGGGTGGTTCTACTTCTCCGGGGCGCCTTCAATTGACGTCCGCCCCTTTCCGCGTTCCCCGTGCAGCGGGGAACTGCTGTGCTGGCCGTGTCCCTTGGGCACAGCCAATCACAGATCGCTGTGAACGGCCAATCGGAGTGGCCGTTTGCTAGGCGATCTGTGCGGCCAATGAGAGATGATCTCATATGTTTACATATGAGATCATCTCTTAATGCCGGCTCTCGTAGACAGCGGTGCTGTCAGGGAGAGAGGAGACCGATCTGTGTCTCTTGTACATAGAGACACAGATCGGTTACCCCCCAGTCCCCCCCTCCCCCCACACAGTTAGAACACTATATAGGACACACATTTAACCCCTTCCTCACCCCCTAGTGTTAACCCCTTCCCTGCCAGTCACATTTATACAGTAATTAGTGCATTTTTATAGCACTGATTGCAGTATAAATGTGAATGGTGCCAAAAATGTGTCAAAAGTGTCCGATGTGTCCGCCATAATGTCGCAGTCGCAATAAAAATCGCAGATCGCCGCCATTACTAGTAAAAAAAATATATATATAATAATTCTGTCCCTTATTTTGTAGGCGCTATAACTTTTGCGCAAACCAGTCGCTTATTGCGATTTCTTTTTTTTTTTTTTACAAAAAATATGTAGAATACGTATCAGCCTAGACTAAGGATAAAAAAAAACTGAGCCATTTATTATAGCAAAAAGTAAAAATTATTATTTTTTTTTCAAAATTGCCGCTCTATTTTTGTTTATAGCACAAAAAATAAAAACCGCAGAGGTGATCAAATACCACCAAAAGAAAGCTCTATTTGTGGAAAAAAAAGGACGCCAATTTTTTTTGGGAGCCACGTCGCACGACCGCGCAATTGTCAGTTAAAGCAACAATAGTACTGAATACTATAGGCAATGATAGACTGGACGTATCCTTTACATTACACTGAATAGTTTGCTATTCTTACAGTCACTATTAAAATCTATTACAATCATTTAAAAAAGTAAAATATAAAATATATGAAAATAGCGGCTAAACATTTATTTTAAGGACATATTTGAAGTAGTGGAACAAATTTATATTTTGGCACATGACTTGCCAAATACACTTGATCCACTAGATGTCACCCTATTTCATACTTATACTATTTCACTATCAGGAGTCCAAAAGCACTCTATGGATAGTGTTTTGGAAGGGGTGTTTAAATGCAACCAAGCATTATAGGAATTGGGAAGGAATTTGGTTTTAATATTAAAGGGAAACTATATAAACCACATTTTTGTGTCAAAAAAACAGGATAGTATAAGAGGTGGAATAGATTAGTTATTAATGGCCGGCGTAAAGAGACCAGATTGGAGCTGGCCATATCATATCATATCATGCGCTTTGGTCAATACAAGATCGGCAGTAAAACACTGGCAAGAAATCCATGATTTCATCCTACAAAACGATTTAGACTGCCTCTTTATCACAGAAAATTGGAGAATTGGTGCCAGAGAATTATCGCATTCTAACAAAAAACAGAGTGGGGCAGAGAGGAGGAGGCCTGGCGGTGATTCATAAGACTCACCTCTCGATCACTAAACCAGACCAAACCCTCACTCTGCAACTACATACAAATCCCCAGGACACTGTCCACATATTACTCTGCTATAGACCACCAGGCCCAAAAATGCACCTGCTCATGTCATTGACAGAGTTTATCTCCACTTATACCCTAAATATCAAACACCTCCTGCTGCTCTGTGATTTTAACCTCTGGGCCAACTCTTCACAGGACCCCATCGCCAACGCCTGCATTGACCATTTGGAAGGATTAGGTCTGCAGCAAATAGCATACTTCAGGTCACACGCTCAATCTCATTTTCAGACATGATTTGGAAATCAATGTTCTAGCAAATGAGCCGCAACCATGGACAGCTCACCATGCAATTAAATTCATAATTATTAAAAATGCCCCCTCAAAAAAAGCGTTAAAACCGGTGACAACACACTGGACTAGATCTCAGAAGAAGCTCCACTCGGAACTCTTCAAAACTATATTAGGGAACAAAATAAAAACAATCCAACCACATCAAACAGCCACAGAAACTCTGGACTCCATCAACAAAGCTCTACTACAGTCAGCCGACTTAGTAGCGCCAAAACGCAAAACGTGCATCCGCAAAATCAACTCCAGCTGGTTTAACGACCAACTGTCGTTGCTAAAGCAAGAGCGCAGAAGAGCTGAAGCAGCCTGGAAAAGAAGCTCTTCAGAGGAAAACCACTCTATTTATAAGACAATCACTAAAAAATACCACAAAGAAATCTTTATAGCCCAAAAAAAATATTTTTCCAACATTATCACTAATGCCCTAAACCGCCTCCGTGAACTCTTCAATCTAGTTACCAAGACCATGAACCCCGTTTGTCTAGAAGCCCCTAATTCTGATTCACAAGAATTTTGCAACAAATTGTCTGATTATTTCATTAACAAAATTGAAAAAATCCGTGAAAGTATTCAGAAAAATAAAACCTTCATCAATCCCCCCAGAAATCACATACCTAATACCCACACAATTCCGCCGCAATCATCTAATTTCACTCTAAAACCCATCTCCATCGATGCCACTAAAAATATCATCGGAACTCTGTGAAACAGCACATCCCCGAATGATATCATCCCCACTAAACTGCTGAAAGAATGTGCTGATATTTTGGCACCAGCAATCACGCAGATCATTCAAGGAGGGTATGGTGCCAACCTTTCTGAAACAAGGTATAATCAAACCAATTAAAAAAAAAAACACCCTTGATCCAAAAGACCCAAACCACCATCGACCCATAACAGGCCTGAATGTTTTTTCCAAGGTAATGGAGAAAGAAGTTGTACAACAGCTACAACATCATTTAGACACCAATAAATTACTCGACCCATTCCAGTCGGGTTTCCGTCCTGGTCACGGGACAGAAACAGCACTGCTCAAAATATTATGGAATTACGCTCTCGAGGCTGCAGACGAAGGAGAATCTTGTCTTCTAGTACTGTTGGACCTAAGCGCAGCTTTTGATACGGTAGACCACAAATTATTGCTGACGTGGCTAGTGGAAGTAGCCAGAGTCGCGGAATGTGATTTATCTTGGTTCTCCTCCTTCTTGGAAAACCGATCACAAATAATGAATCTGGGCCCTTTCACTTCAGAAAAACACGCGGTGTCATGCGGAGTCCCTCAGGGATCCCCTCTTTCGCCTGTTCTGTTCAATATTTATCTCCGCCCTCTTTTTGAAATCATTAGTAACTAGAAGTTACTTTACCATTCTTATGCAGATGACACACAACTGTATTTTCGCATCTGCAACAAAAAGGATCATTATCTTGGACTAGAGAAATGCTTTACTTTGATAGAAAATTGGATGACTTAGGCCGCGTACACACGGTCGGACAAAACCGATGAGAATGGACCGAGGTTCAGTTTCATCGGTCCAAACCGACCGTGTGTATAGTCCATCGGTCTGTTGTCCTTTGGTCCAAAATTTTAAAACATGCTTTAAAATCGAACCGATGGCCCGCTGCCCGATCGGTCCAAACCGATGGTTAGTATAGAAAGCATCGGTTCAAAACCCACGCATGCTCAGAATCAAGTCGACGCATGCTTGGAAGCATTGAACTTCGTTTTATTCAGCACGTCGTGTGCTTGACGTCACTGTGTTCTGACCTGATCGGTTTTTGGAACGATGGTGTGTACGCACATCAGACCATCAGGCCACTTCAGCGGTGAACCGATGGAAATGGCCCGTCGGACCATTCTCATCGGTTTGGAACGACAGTGTGTACGTGGCCTAAGAGTTATCTTAAACTCAATGGCTCAAAAACAGAACTTCTCCTGTTTCATCCTGCAACAACATGGATGCCCCCGCCCATTCTGGGTCAAACCATCACCCCTAGCAACAAAGTCAAAAGTCTCTGAGTAATTTTTGACACCTACATGACAATGGATGCACAAATAGGGTCAGTAGTCAGCAGATCGCACCATCTGCTGCACCTACTACGCAGACTCACCCCCTTATCCCAAAAGAAGACATAGCAGTCGTGGTGGGAACAATTATCAACTCCAGACTTGACTATGCAAATGCCCTCTATCTCGGACTCCCAAAGTACCAAATCACTCGTCTGCAAGTCGTTCAAAATACGGCCGCGTGACTTGTGACTGGGAAAAAAACATGGGAATCAATCTCACCTTCACCGAGATCCCTTCATTGGTAGCCAGTAAAAGACAGAATCACTTTCAAGGCACTCTGTCTTACGCATAAGTGTATTCTGGGAAATGCCCCCCCAATATCTATGCGAAAAACTAAAAGCTCACAACACCAATCACGTTCTGCGATCCACCAACCAAAATCTACTCCAGATACCCAAAACCAGATACAAGTCCAAAGGAGAACAAAGATTTGCGGTCCAAGGACCTAGACTATGGAACGATCTACCAACCAGCATCCGCTTGGAGGAAAACCACTTAGCCTTCAGAAGAAAACACATCTCTTCTGAGAGCCCAGGAAATGGATACCAAGCGCCCAGAGGCGATTCAGTTTGCATGTGTTGCGCTATATAAGTTTCTCACTCACTCACACAGTCTACCAAGATGAGGCAGTGGCCATAAACAGTGTGCAAAGATAAATGGTTGTATCAGTAGCAATCCCCCCCCCAAAAAAGTGATAAAAACCAAACTAAAGCTCAATCTCAATATATCAAAATCTATATGAGTGGGAGACCCAGCAAATCACTTGACACATGTAAGGTAAAAATAATGCTTTATTGAAAACCCTAGAACATACAAAAACGTACTGTCTTACTTGTAAAACATAATTGGCCAACTATTTAAAAACCCAACCATAACAGCTACAGGAAAAATTACTTTCATTAAGCAGTACCCCCCAAAAGGCAACAAAATTGCATGGATATAATCCATAGGTATATATATACCCCATGTATCACATGAAAAAGACCTTATATTAGTATCCAAAGATGGGCCACTCCATGTGGCTAAATAACCACTTAGGGGCAGATCCACGTACCTGCACGTAATCTTCCGCCGGGCGCAGCGTATCTTAGATACACTATGCTGCCGTAACTTATTTATTTTATTTTGAATCCTGAAAGAATTTGCGCCGTAAGTTACTGCGGCGTAGTGTATCTCTAGCGGCGTAAGGGCGCGGAATTCAAATGGATGTAATGGGGGCGTGTTTTATGTTAATACGTTGTGACCCGACGTAAACGCCGTTTTTTTGGAACTGCGCATGCGCCGTTCCTTGGGGTATCCCAGTGCGCATGCTCGAAATTAAACCGGAACAAGCCAATGCTTACGACGGTGACGTCATTCTACGCAAATTCCTATTCGCGAACGACTTACGCAAATGACAAGCTTTAACTATACGCCGGAAAAAGCCAAACTCAAATGGCGTAAAAAAATGCGCCAGCCGGACGTACATTCGTGGATCGCCGTAAATAGCTGATTTGCATACTCGACGCGGATTTCGACGGAATGCCACCTAGCGGCCACCGAAAAATTGCATCTAAGATCCGACGGCGTACTAAGACGTGCGCCTGTCGGATCGATCCCAGATGCCGTCGTATTTTTTTTTATGGATACAAAACAAAGATTTAGAATTTACGAATTTTTCGAATTTCCCAATTGCCGAAATCTAAAATTTCCGAATATCCAAATATTTAAAAATGTGACATTTCGGAAATTCGAAAAATTCAGATATCGAATATTCGGAAAACCGAAATTCAGAGATTGAAAAATTCGTAAGTTACTAATTTGTCAAAATTTGTTAAAAAATGAATTCAGAACTAAACGAATTGCACATGTCTACAGCATATTAATGACAACATTGTTCTTTCTTGAGCCTTAAACAAGGAAACAATACTCACCCATCTTCTACAGACCACCATCATCTAGGAGAACAGCCTGGATTTCGATGTGCAATTCGATAGTTAGGGTTAGGGGTGGGTAGTTGGAGTTAGGGTTCGTGGTTAGGATTAGTGGTTAGGGTTAATGGCGAAATTTGGGATATTTGGAAATTCGAGATTTCGTAAATTCGAAGTTAGGAAATGTGAAAATTTTAAATTCGAAAATGTGAAAAATGTAAACTCGAAAATTGGAAAATTTGAAGTTAGGAAATTCGTAGGGTTAGGGTTTAGGGTGTTAGGGTTAGGGGTGGGTAGTTGGAGTTAGGGGTTAGGATTAGTGGTTAGTGTTAATAGTTAGGGTTAGGGTGTTAGGGTTAGAGGGTTAGGGTTAAAGGGTTAGGGGTTCGGGTTATTGGTAGGGGTTGGTGTTAGAGGGTTAGGGTTAGAGTAAGGGGTTGGAGTGAGGGTGTTAGGGTTAGGGTGTTAGGGTTAGATGGTTAGGGTTTGGGGTTAGGGGTTTAGGGTTAGATAGTTAGGGTTAGGGTTAGGGGTGGGTAGATGGAGTTAGGGTTAGTGGTTAGGATTAGTGGTTAGGGTTAGGGTGTTAGGGTTAGAGGGTTAAGGTTAGAGGGATAGGGTTATAGGATTAGGGTTAGAGGGTTAGGGGTTTGGGTTAGACATGTGCACTGCCAAAAATTTTTTTTTTTCGTTTATGTTATTATCGGGTTTTTTCGGAAATTTGAAAAGTTTTTTTTTTTCGTTTTTGCTTCATTCGTTTTTTTGGTTTTTTTCCTGAAATTCGAAAAATATTTTTTTTCCATTTTAATCATTTTTTTTCCCGTAAATTCGGGAAATTCGAAAGTTTGGAATTCAGGATTTCCGAAAAAAAAAAAAACGAATGAAACGAAAAGGAAAAAAAGAATTTTCGGAAATTCAAAAAATTTACAATTCCAAAATTTTGAATTTTTTAATTTTCGAATTTCTTAAATTCCGAATTTCGAAAATTAAAAAATTCTTTTTTTTTTATTTTTAAATTTTCGATTTTTTTTCAAATTTTCGAATTTTTCAATTTTCGAAATTTAGAATTTTTCAATTTTTTATTTTTCGAATTTTCGAATTTTTCATTTTCAAATTTTTCATTTTCAAATTTTTCATTTTCGAATTTTTCAATTTCGAATTTTTTTGTATTTTCGAATTTTCGATTTTTTTTATTTTTCGATTTTTCGATATTTTCATTTTGAAAATTTCGAATTTTCGGGAAAAAAAATCGAATTTTTCATTTTCGAATTTTGAAAATTCGAAAATTCGGAAATTGAAAAATTAAAAAATTAAAGAAATCAAAAATTAAAAAAATCGACGGAATGCCACCTAGCGGCCACCGAAAAATTGCATCTAAGATCCGACGGCGTACTAAGACGTGCGCCTGTCGGATCGATCCCAGATGCCGTCGTATTTTTTTTTATGGATACAAAACAAAGATACGACGCGGGAAATTTAAAATTAGACCGGCGTATCTATAGATACGTCGGTGTAATCCTTTTGTGGATCTGCCCCTTAGAGTCCATAATGAAATCTTATAATAGAATATATATATATATATATGTGGGACCAATCCAAATTATTGCTAAATTATGGCAAATGTCAGAGATCGCTGCATGACTACCAGAGAAAAGTGCCCATGTCATCACATGTATCCTTATGTGCAGCATATACAGTAGGTGTTTGTGATATTGTGTTTTTAGCACGACAGCGTCGCGCTGATACTCGGCGACATGGTGCCGAGATCTCGCCGACATCTCGCACTCACTGGAATAGTGACAGCACATCCCAGCAAGCGCGTCATAGAAGCGACGGGAGATCTGACTTGGATTCCCGCCAATTCTACACGTGTGCGGCGTTTGTTATGAATCCTGAGGGGGAAGTCCCCACCGGATTTTAAATAAAAATCCGGCATGGGTCCCCCCCTCAGGAGCATACCGGGCCCTTAGGTCTGTTATGGGTTGTAAGGAGAGCCCCCCTACGCCGAAAAAAACGGCGTAGGGGGTCCCCCTACAATCCATACCAGACCCGTATCCAAAGCACGCTACCCGGCCAGCCAGGAAGGGAGTGGGGACGAGCGAGCGCCACCCCCCTCCTGAGCCGTACCAGGCTGCATGCCCTCAACATGGGGGGGTTGGGTGCTCTGGGGCAGGGGGGCGCACTGCGGCCCCCCCACCTCAGAGCACCCTGTCCCCATGTTGATGAGGACAGGGCCCCTTCCCGACAACCCTGGCCGTTGGTTGTCGGGGTATGCGGGTGGGAGGCTTATCGGAATTTGGGAGCCCCCTTTAATAAGGGGGCCCCCAGATACCGGCCCCCCACCCTAAGTGAATGAGTATGGGGTACATCGTACCCCTACCCATTCACCTGCAAGAAACGTGGTAAAAACACAAATAAACCACACAGGGTATTAAAATATTTTATTAGTCTGCTCCGGAGGCCGCCCCCTGTCTTCTTTATTAGCTCTTTTACCAGGGGGAGCTTCTTCTTTGACGTCTTCGGGTGGGTGGGGGCCGCCGTCTGGTTCTCTTCCACCGCCGGGGGGGTGGCTTTTAAAAAAGCCCCCACCCCCCCGGCGGGTTTCCTCCGGCATCTTCGGCGGGGCTCTTCTTCTTCCGCTATCCCGACGGGTCTTCTCCGCTATCCGGGGGGTCTCCTTCTATGTTCGCCGCTCTCCGCTGTTGACTCGTCGCACCCCGGTTCTTCGTCTCGCTGTCCGGTCCCTTCTTCCGTGCTGTACGTCTTCTTCCGTGCTGTGAGTTCTTCTTCCGTGCTGTGACGTCATGTGGTAGGTATCACATGGGTAGGTACAGAGCATGATGGGACTGTGAGGCCTATATAGGTCCGATGCAAGGCGCGCATCCATCATTTCAGCGAGAAGGACCGGCGTGTCAACATCGGGAGAAGAAGAGAAGTGAAGAACATGACGTCACAGCACGGAAGAAGAACTCACAGCACGGAAGAAGACGTATAGCACGGAAGAAGGGACCGGACAGCGAGACGAAGAACCGGGGTGCGACAAGTCAACAGCGGAGAGCGGCGAACATAGAAGGAGACCCCCCGGATAGCGGAGAAGACCCGTCGGGATAGCAGAAGAAGAAGAGCCCCGCCGAAGACGCCGGAGGAAACCCGCCGGGGGGGTGGGGGCTTTTTTAAAAGCCACCCCCCCCCGGCGGTGGAAGAGAACCAGGCGGCGGCCCCCACCCACCCGAAGACGTCAAAGAAGAAGCTCCCCCTGGTAAAAGAGCTAATAAAGAAGACAGGGGGCGGCCTCCGGAGCAGACTAATAAAATATTTTAATACCCTGTGTGGTTTATTTGTGTTTTTACCACTTTTCTTGCAGGTGAATGGGTAGGGGTATGATGTACCCATACTCATTCACTTAGGGTGGGGGGCCGGTATCTGGGGGCCCCCTTATTAAAGGGGGCTCCCAGATTCCGATAAGCCTCCCGCCCGCATACCCCGACAACCAACGGCCAGGGTTGTCGGGAAGGGGCCCTGTCCTCATCAACATGGGGACAGGGTGCTCTGAGGTGGGGGGGCCGCAGTGCGCCCCCCTGCCCCAGAGCACCCAACCCCCCCATGTTGAGGGCATGCAGCCTGGTACGGCTCAGGAGGGGGGGGGCGCTCGCTCGTCCCCACTCCCTTCCTGGCTGGCAGGGTAGCGTGCTTTGGATACGGGTCTGGTATGGATTGTAGGGGGACCCCCTACGCCGTTTTTTTCGACGTAGGGGGGCTCTCCTTACAACCCATAACAGACCTAAGGGCCCGGTATGCTCCTGAGGGGGGGACCCATGCCGGATTTTTATTTAAAATCCGGCGGGGACTTCCCCCTCAGGATTCATAACAAACGCCGCACACGTGTAGAATTGGAGGGAATCCAAGTCGGATCTCCCGTCGCTTCTATGACGGCTCTGTCTCCATCGCGGCAAGCCAGCTCGGCGCTGGCTCCCGCGATGGGGCTCGTAGGTGCTCAATCTCGCCGAGAAAGAGAGCGAGATTGACACAAAATCGGGTTCACCTACTGTAGCATGGCGACCTAAATCATCTCCTGTTGGCAATTAAATCCTCATAGGAAAGTTCTCCAAACTGTGTGAAACATACTGTAGGTTGTAATTGCCTAGTAGGGGAGCCACAAGCTTAATCAATGTACGTTTCAAGCCACATAACGACGCTCTCATGGATAACTGATACTTAGCTGTCTAAGAAGGTATTTGGAAATCCAGGCTGTTCTCCAAGATGATGTTGGTCTGTAGAAGATGGGTGAGTATTGTTTCCTTGTTTAAGGCTCAAGAAAGAACAATGTTGTCATTAAAATGCTGTAGATGTGCAATTCGGTTAGTTCTGAATTCGTTTTTTAACAAATTTTGACAAATTAGTATGAATTAGTTATGAATTTTTCAATCTCTGAATTGCGGTTTTGCGAATTTCCGAATATTCGATATCTGAATTTTTCGAATTTCCGAAATGTCACATTTTCAAATATTTGGATATTCGGAAATTTTAGATTTCGGAAATTGGGAAATTCGAAAATTCCGAAATTCTAAATTTCGGGAATTCAGAAATTCGAATTTTAGAATATAAAAATTTCAGAAAAAAATCTAAATTTTGAAAATTTGAATCTCGAATTTTGTAAAATTGGTAAAATTGTATAATTCAAATTTCGGAATATCGAAATTTTGGATATTTGGAAATTTGAAAATTTTAAATTCGAAAATGTGAAAAATTGAAACTCGAAAATTGGAAAATTTGAAGTTAGGAAATTCGTAGGGTTAGGGTTTAGGGTTAAGGTTTAGGGTGTTAGGGTTAGGGGTGGGTAGTTGGAGTTAGGGGTTAGGATTAGTGGTTAGTGTTAATGGTTAGGGTTAGGGTGTTAGGGTTAGAGGGTTAGGGTTAGAGGGTTAGGGGTTCGGGTTATTGGTAGGGGTTGGTGTTAGAGGGTTAGGGTTTAGGGTTAGAGTAAGGGGTTGGAGTGAGGGTTTTGGGTTAAGGGTTAGGGTTAGGGTGTTAGGTTTAGAGGGTTGGGGTAAGAGGGTTAGGGTTAGATAGTTAGGGTTAGGGTTAGGGGTGGGTAGTTGGAGTTAGGGTTCGTGGTTAGGATTAGTGGTTAGGGTTAATGGCGAAATTTTGGATATTTGGAAATTCGAGATTTCGTAAATTCGAAGTTAGGAAATGTGAACATTTTAAATTCGAAAATGTGAAAAATGTAAACTCGAAAATTGGAAAATTTGAAGTTAGGAAATTTGTAGGGTTAGGGTTTAGGGTGTTAGGGTTAGGGGTGGGTAGTTGGAGTTAGGGGTTAGGATTAGTGGTTAGTGTTAATGGTTAGGGTTAGGGTGTTAGGGTTAGAGGGTTAGGGTTAGAGGGTTAGGGGTTCGGGTTATTGGTAGGGGTTGGAGTGAGGGTATTAGGGTTAGGGTGTTAGGGTTAGAGGGTTAAGGTTAGAGGGATAGGGATATAGGATTAGGGTTAGAGGGTTAGGGGTTGGGGTTAGACATGTGCACTGCCAAAAAAATCTTTTTTTTTCGTTTATGTTATTATCGTTTTTTTTCGGAAATGTGAAAAGTTTTTTTTTCGTTTTTGCTTCATTCGTTTTTTTTTTTTTTTGTAAATTCGTAAATTCGGGAAATTCGAAAATTCGGAATTCGAAAGTTTGGAATTCAGGATTTCCGAAAAAAAAAAAAAAAAAACGAATGAAACGAAAACGAAAAAAAGAATTTTCGGAAATTCAAAAAATTTACAATTTCGAAATTTCGAATTTTTTAATTTTCGAATTTCCTAAATTCCGAATTTCGAAAATGAAAAAAATTCATTTTTTTTTTATTTTTTAATTTTCGATTTTTTTATAATTTTCGAATTTTTCAATTATCGAAATTTCGAATTTTTCAATTTTTTATTTTTCGAATTTTCGAATTTTTCATTTTCGAATTTTTCATTTTCGAATTTTTTTGTATTTTCGAATTTTCGATTTTTTTTATTTTTCGATTTTTCGATATTTTCATTTTAGAAATTTCGAATTTTCGGAAAAAAAATCGAATTTCGAATTTTGAAAATTCGAAAATTCGGAAATTGAAAAATTCGAAAATTCGAAAATTAAAAAAATTGAAAATTAAAAAAATCTAAAATTAAAAATGTTTTAATTCGAAAATTAAAAAAAAAATAATTCGAAAATTAAAAAAAATTGAAATTCGGAAATAGGAAAATTCGGAAATTAACAAATTCGGAAATACGAAAATTCGCAAATTCGGAAATAGGAAAATTCGCAAATTCTAAATTTCGGAAGTCCGAAAATTCGGAAATGGAAAAATTCGAAAATACGAAAATTTGGAAATTCAAATTTTCGGAGATCCGAAAATTCGGAAATTCGCAATTTTCGGAAGTCCGAAAATTAGGAAATAAAAAATTTGGAAATACGAAAATTTGAAAAAACGAATTAGAAACTAAACAAATTGCACATGTCTAGTTGGGGTTATTGGTAGGGGTTAGAGGGTTAGGGGTTGGGGTGAGGGTTAAGGGTCAAAGGTTAAGGGTTAGGGTTAGGGGTTAGGGTGTTAGGTTTAGAGGGTTGGGGTAAGAGGGTTAGGGTTAGTAGGTTAGGTTTGGGGTTATGGTTAGAGAGTTTGGGTTAGGGTTAGAGGGTTAGGGGTTGGGGTTGGGTTAAAGGGTTAGAGGATTAGGGCCTAGGGTTAGGGCATAGGTTTAAGGGTTAGGGTTAGAGGGACAGGGTTAGAGGGCTAGGGTTATAGGGTTAGGGTTAGAGTGTTAGGGGTTGGGGTTATTGGTAGGGGTTGGGGTTAGAGGGTTAGGGTTTATGGTTAGGGCATATGTTTAGGGGTTATGGTTTAGGGTTAGGGTGTTAGGGTTAGAGGGATAGGGTTATAGGGTTAGGGGTTGGGGTTATTGGTAAGGGTTGGGGTTAGAGGGATTAGGGGTTAGGGTTAGGGTTAGAGGGTTAGGGTTAGAGGGTTAGGGGATAGGGTTAGGGTTAGAGGGTTAGTGTTAGAGAGTTAGGTTTAGGGTTAGGGGTTTGGGTTAAGGGTTGGGTTAAAGGGCTAAGGTTAGAGGGTTATGGATTAGGGTTAGGGCATAGGTTTAGGGTTAGTTGGTTAGGGTTAGGGCTTTGGGTTAGGGCTTAGGGTTAGTGCATATGGTTAGGGGTTGGTGTTAGGGTTTAGGGTTACGGTTAGGGTTTAGGGTTGGAGGGTTAGGGTTAGAGTGTTAGGGGTTAGGGTTTTAGGGTTAGATGGTTAGGGTTTAGAGGTTTAGGGTTTAGGGTTAGGAGTTAGGGTTAAGGGTTAGGGGTTGGGGGTTATGGGTTAGGGTTAGGGTTACAGTTAGGGTTAGAGGTCAGGGCTAAGGTCAGGGTTAGGGGTTGGGGTTAGGGTTAGAGTGTTAGGGGTTAGGGTTTAGGATTAGAGGGTTAGGGTGTTAGGGCTAGAGGGTTAGGGGTTAGGAGTTAGGTTTAGGGGTTGGGGATTATGGGTTATGGGTTAAGGATTAGGGGTTAGGGTTAGCGTTACGGTGTTAGGTTTAGAGGGTTAGGGTAAGAGGGTTAGGGTTAGACAGTTAGGGTTGGGGTTAGGGGGCTAGGGTTAGAGAGTTAGGGATAGGGTTAGAGAGTTAGAGGGTTAGGGTTAGAGATTGGGGTTAGGGTTCGGGGTTAGAGGGTTAGGGCTTAGGGGTTAGGGGCACACGGCATGGCTGACCCACCACCACCAAAGTGTACCACCTACCCCAACTAAGTTGGGGAATGAACAAGTTGGAATACCGAATTTTCGAACTTTCTAATTTTCTAATTTCCCAAATTTCCGAATTTTCAAATTTCCGAATTCCGAATGTTCGAAATTTCGAATTGTGTGATCACTCCGCACTCACCAGACTTTGGTGACTTCCATCCTTTATAGCCAGGAAAGTCAACTGAGCTTGTAGTTCTTAGGTTGGGGGACTTTTCCCACTCTCCCTGGTATCCTTTGGTGACTCCTGCAGGTCCAGAAATCCTTCCTGTTACGGCCTCAGGGGCCCTTCCAGAGCATTGTTACATCTACAGCATTCAGAGATTGAAAAATTCATAACTAATTCATACTAATTTGTCAAAATTTGTTAAAAAACGAATTCAGAACTAACCGAATTGCACATCTACAGCATTTTAATGACAACATTGTTCTTTCTTGAGCCTTAAATTAAAAGGGTTATAGGGTTAGGGGTTGGGGTTATTGGTAAGGGTTGGGGTTAGAGGGATTAGGGGTTAGGGTTAGGGTTAGAGGGTTAGGGTTAGAGGGTTAGGGGATAGGGTTAGGGTTAGAGGGTTAGTGTTAGAGAGTTAGGTTTAGGGTTAGGGGTTTGGGTTAAGGGTTGGGTTAAAGGGCTAAGGTTAGAGGGTTATGGATTAGGGTTAGGGCATAGGTTTAGGGTTAGTTGGTTAGGGTTAGGGCTTTGGGTTAGGGCTTAGGGTTAGTGCATATGGTTAGGGGTTGGTGTTAGGGTTTAGGGTTACGGTTAGGGTTTAGGGTTGGAGGGTTAGGGTTAGAGTGTTAGGGGTTAGGGTTTTAGGGTTAGATGGTTAGGGTTTAGAGGTTTAGGGTTTAGGGTTAGGAGTTAGGGTTAAGGGTTAGGGGTTGGGGGTTATGGGTTAGGGTTAGGGTTACAGTTAGGGTTAGAGGTCAGGGCTAAGGTCAGGGTTAGGGGTTGGGGTTAGGGTTAGAGTGTTAGGGGTTAGGGTTTAGGATTAGAGGGTTAGGGTGTTAGGGCTAGAGGGTTAGGGGTTAGGAGTTAGGTTTAGGGGTTGGGGATTATGGGTTATGGGTTAAGGATTAGGGGTTAGGGTTAGCGTTACGGTGTTAGGTTTAGAGGGTTAGGGTAAGAGGGTTAGGGTTAGACAGTTAGGGTTGGGGTTAGGGGGCTAGGGTTAGAGAGTTAGGGATAGGGTTAGAGAGTTAGAGGGTTAGGGTTAGAGATTGGGGTTAGGGTTCGGGGTTAGAGGGTTAGGGCTTAGGGGTTAGGGGCACACGGCATGGCTGACCCACCACCACCAAAGTGTACCACCTACCCCAACTAAGTTGGGGAATGAACAAGTTGGAATACCGAATTTTCGAACTTTCTAATTTTCTAATTTCCCAAATTTCCGAATTTTCAAATTTCCGAATTCCGAATGTTCGAAATTTCGAATTGTGTGATCACTCCGCACTCACCAGACTTTGGTGACTTCCATCCTTTATAGCCAGGAAAGTCAACTGAGCTTGTAGTTCTTAGGTTGGGGGACTTTTCCCACTCTCCCTGGTATCCTTTGGTGACTCCTGCAGGTCCAGAAATCCTTCCTGTTACGGCCTCAGGGGCCCTTCCAGAGCATTGTTATGCAGGTAAAAGAATAGAGACGGTCTCTCATAGAAACCCTTAGGGGGTTATTCATAAAAACTTACAACGATTGCCATGCATGTAATAAAAAACACCACTATACAGATATACCACAAAAATGGCCCTCTGTCTGTGTGAAGTGGACGCTGCCTACTTCTTGGTATGTGTTCCACTCTCTGGGCTGGTAGTGACGCACGGGAGTGACAGCTTGATGCGTTTTATCATCAATGGGTGACTTTTTTAAAAGCATGATAAGTATTTTTATGCTATCACCCTGGTCTATTTCACACTGATCTTTGTGTTTATTGTGCTCTTCAGATCACCATCCCATCACCTCCAATCACAAGGGCTTATGGATATTGTAATGAGGGTGAAGCATGGCTGATACTGAAATTTCCAGGAGGAGATCTTACCCTGATATTCATGGAGGTAAGAAGGGCACAGATGGGGGTTGGGGTGGGTAGATGGGACATGGAGGGTAAATTTATCACAGCAAGAATCACAGGCTGTCTGGTGTCAGGTGATGACACATCAGTATCATGGGAAGCAATTTGTAATAAGAGGAGCTATTTGATTTCCAGATATCAGACAATATGAGAGAGACAGTTTGTTATTTTTTATTATGAAGTAATGATCTGTTTCAAATACCACTTTATGCAGAGCCCCAGTCTGTATAGATAGTATTACCATTTACTGACTCCAAAGACAGCTTAAAACACACCTTCACCCCTCCCCCACCCACTGTATCCTGTTCCCTCTCCAATCTCCCTCTTCTCACATAATCAGTTTAGTTTTTTGGGTACACATATCATATTTCCTGGTATTCGTTGCCTGCAGCCTCCCTATGTCAAGCACCCTATGAGTCTGTAAATACCCGACTGTGCATTCCCCACATGAGCAGGCAGACATCTCTTCCTGGTTTTGCAGGTAGCCCCCTCGTGATGCAGGGTTGAGCTAGTGAGTGGCCCCTTTAAGAAAAAAAAATGTCCTTTAACAAAGTGAACTTAGGCGCCGGACAACAGTGACCTAGGAAGCGCCACGTCAATGCAATCACGAGATTGCAGACGTGGCGCTTCATTTTTGGGCTTTAAACCCACCTTGTGGCGCATTGCAAAGCGCCAATTATCTTCCCGTCCCTTGGATCCACTATGGGCGCCGGGAGCATTACTTTAGCTGTTACTTCCGGGTTTCGTGTTACAGATGAAAACCGGAAGTGACGTCACGTCGGCAGCTCCGTTCATGAGCTGCGAAGCATGGTAAGAAGAGCTGGCCATGCCGGCCATGCCTCGTGGCTCGTGCAGATCTGCAGATCATCGCATTAACCTGATCCCCACCCATCCACCTTGGAGCCTTATTGTAGTTACACTGCTGGGACTTGTAGTTCTCCATCTTCTCCTGGTGCTCAGGTGCATGCAATCCACCATCTTTGTCCAGTTTTTCTCTCACTGCTGGGACTTGTAGTTCTCCATCTTCTCCTGGGGCTCAGGTGCATGCAATCCACCATCTATGGGACTACAAGTCCCAGCAGTGAGAGAAAAACTGGACAAAGATGGTGGATTGCATGCACCTGAGCCCCAGGAGATGATGGAGAACTACAAGTCCCAGCAGGTTATAATATAAGGCTCCGAGGTGGATGGATATCTGGACACCCATCCACCTCGGAGCCTTATATTATAACCTGCTGGGACTTGTAGTTCCCCATCTTCTCTTGGGTCTCAGGTGCATGCAATCCACCTTCTATGGGACTACAAGTCCCAGCAATGAGAGAAAAACTGGACAAAGATGGTGGATAGCATGCACCTGAGCCCCAGGAGACGATGGAGAACTACAAGGAGGATGAGTGGTCATGCCTTTTTTTAATGCTGGGACTTGTAGTAGTGTTGTACTTGTAAGAAGAAGAAGAGGCTGGAGCCTGGAGGAGTGTGTCTGTCTGCCCTGCCACCCTGTGTTAGTCTGGGGGGGGGGTGATTGCTGTGTCCACCACCCCCTGCCATGTGTATAGTGTAGCACTGTAGCTGACCTGATTGGGGGGTTGCAGAATGCAGATATGTGCTAGTTACAGGGAGCAGAATGCAGATATGTGCGATTTACAGGGTGCAGAATGCAGATATGTGCGATTTACAGGGTGCAGAATGCAGATATGTGCGATTTACAGGGTGCAGAATGCAGATATGTGCTATTTACAGGTCGCAGAATGCAGATATGTGCGATTTACAGGGTGCAGAATGCAGATATGTGCTATTTACAGGGTGCAGAATGCAGATATGTGCTATTTACAGGGCGCAGAATGCAGATATGTGCTATTTACAGGGTGCAGAATGCAGATATGTGCTATTTACAGGGCGCAGAATGCAGATATGTGTGCTTTACAGGGTGCAGAATACAGATATGTTCGATTTACAGGGCGCAGAATGCAGATATGTGCGATTTACAGGGTGCAGGATGCAGATATGTGCGATTTACAGGGTGCAGAATGCAGATATGTGCGATTTACAGGGTGCAGAATGCAGATATGTGCGATTTACAGGGCGCAGAATGCAGATATGTGGTATTTACAGGGTGCAGAATGCAGGTATGTGCGATTTAGGCCCCATACACACGACCAAACATGTATGCTGAAACTGGTCCGCGGGCCAGTTTCAGCAGACATGTTTGGTCGTGTGTGGGCGCGAGCGGGCCGAATTCCAGCAAACATTTGCCCGCCGGGCCTTTTCCCAGCGGACAAATATTCCTGGACGTGTTTTAAAACCGTCCGCTGGAATCCTGCCCGCTCGGACATGTACGGTCGTCAGTACAGACCTACCGTACATGTCCAGGCGCCCGACGTCCCTCGCATGCGTCGAATGACTTCGACGCATGCGTGGAAGCCTTTAAATGGCAGGCCCGCCCACGTCTCCGCGTCATCGCCGCGTCATCGTCGCGGCGACGACGACGCGGACACGCCCCGCGTAATGTTTACGCGCGGACTTCTGTACGATGGTGTGTACAACCATCGTACAGAAGCCCTCTGGCAGACATGTACGGTGAAAACGGTCCGACGGACCGCTTTCACCGTACATGTTTGTTCATGTGTACCCGGCCTTACAGGGTGCAGAATGCAGATATGTGCTCTTTACAGGGTGCAGAATGTAGATATGTGCGATTTACAGGTGGGAACCCCTCATTATGGAGGGAACCCCTCATTTTTAACAGTGTTATTTTTCAGTTTGTTTGCACCGATCTGTAAGGCTGCGCTATATACCATGATCCGTGATGCTGGGGCTATATACTCTGTCCTGTGATGCTGGGGCTATATACCTGTGATGCTGGGGCTATATACTCTGTCCTGTGATGCTGGGGCTATATACTCTTTCCTGTGATGCTGGGACTATATACTCTGTCCTGTGATGCTGAGCTGTATACTCCTGACACTATGGGCCAGATTCAGAAAGAATCGCCTATCTTTAGGTGGGCGTAGCGTATATCAGATACACTACGCTGCTGTAACTTAGAGCGGCAGGTCCTGTATTCAGAAAGAACTTGCGCTCTATGTTACGGCGGCGTAGTGTAAATGGGCCGGTCGTAAGCCCGCCTAATTCAAACTAGGCTGGTAGGGGGCGTGTTGTATGTAAATGATTTGTGACCCCATGTAAATGACGCGCTTAACGAACGGCGCATGCGCGCGCATGCTCAGTATCACGTCGAATTTTCAAAGTAAATTACGCCCGCTCAATGCTTAGTCGACGTGAACGTAACCTACGCCCAGCCCCATTCACGGACAACTTACGCAAACGACGTAAAACGTGTAAAATTTTTCGCTGTTCCGTCGTCCATACTTAACATTGGCTGCGCCTCATATAGCAGGGGTAACTTTACGCCGGTCAGACACCTTACGTAAACAACGTATTTTGATACGCAGGGCGCAACTACGTTCGTGAATCGGCGTATCTTACTAATTTGCATATTTTTTAATGGGAACGCCGAATGCGTCCAGCGTAACAATGCGCCCACGATACGCCGGCATAGGCAAGTTACGTCGGACAGCTGAAGCCATGTTTTCAGGCGTATCTAGCTTTGTGAATCGGCGTAAAGATGCGACGGCGCACATTTTAAATTACGGCGGCGTATCTGTATATACGCCGCCGTATCTCCTTTCTGAATCCGGGCCCATAAGTGGAATACAGGGGACGGAGTAGGTGGATTCTATAAGGGGCGTGACTTACACAAAGTGGAAGGGGCCAAACGTGGAGGGCGGGGTTTTGCGCCCCCCCATCCTAAAACTTCACCAACCGCCACTGGAGAGCAGTACATAATAACTGGTGTCAATGTGGCCATTAAGGTGAGGGTAGTATTTCTGACATGCCCTGTCTCCTTTCCTGGGTGGCTTTACTGTTAGTAAGTGAGTGACCTACAGCAGACTTGTCAACACCTGGTAAGATAAAAAGTAATGCCAGAAGAAGGATATGGTTGGCTTGCTCTGCTCTGGCTCTTTTATTACTTGCTATCTCTGCAAATTCTAGTGTCCAATAGGTTCATAGTTACAGGAGGGCTGAGAAAACTGTTGCGCTGCTCCTACAGATCTTCTCCACATCCATCTTTCTTCCAAGAACTAATGGCCAGCTGTCCTAAGATCTGATAAATGTTATACTTCTCCTGAAGGACAGGCTTGGAAAGTTGTTGTATTTGTTGGCCCGGTATTGGCCCACCCCTACTTCACCTTCTGTCCCTTGGGGTACAATTTATGGAAATGGGCTGCCAAAGGGGTATGAAAGTGCAAAAGGGTTTGGAACCACTACACTATAGTAATAACATGACAGAATGCAACAGCAGTAAAATATTTTAACATTTGGGACATAACTAATAAAAATTGTATCTATGGAATAATTTGTACTATTTTTTTTGTAGAACAAGACGGAGAGTTTATTTTACCTGGGGGAGGTTTATATTTTCATAGATGAAGAAGGTAATACAACAAATACAACTTCATACTGCCAGGATATTTTAGCAAAAAAGTTAAACCTTGCTAGCAATGTATCCAAATGTACAGTGGTACCTTGGATTATTAGAATAATTTGTTCCAGAAGAATGCTTGTAATCCAAAGCACTCGTATATCAAAGAAAGTTTCCCCATAGGAGCCTTTGGAAACTCAGATAATTTGTTCCACAGTGACTGCTATTGTATGCAGTACCGCATGTGGCCAGAGGTGGGGGGTGCCGGAGACACCCTAAAACACTAGGAGACCGCTCTGAGCCGCTTGGATGCACTCTGAGACACTCTGAGAGGCTCGGAGACACTGGGGAACTCTGTAACGGGGTGTTTCCGGGTATCTCCGAGCAGCTTCGAGTGTTACCTGCACCCCCACACCTTTGGCCAAATTTGGTACTGAACAACCCATTGGCTTGGATCCTGCTCATCTTGCAAAACAAGGTGTCAGAATTAAAAAAAATAATAGCTTGTATTGCGAAATGCTTGTAAATACAGGTATTTCTGTACTAGTCTGTGGTACACCATCAGTTCACCCAAATCTGATATTTCAGTGTTCAGTGTTGAGAGTTACACCCCATGACAGTCTTTTCTGTCTCTCAGGGACTGTATTGGTGAGATCCTTGCACTTAGTTTCCTGGTCTGTACACCTGCTGTGCCAATTATGAGGGGTTTCCACCATCCTTGCTGAATTTTACTGTATATTTATTCTATATTATGCAAGAATAAAACTCTGTGAGGGGCAAGAAGACACACAAGGTGGGTGGGATCATCCAAAACACCCTTATGAACAAGAAAAGAGCTAGTTATTATGGCAAGGTGATCTCACTATTGGAGGAACAAAGACACAATGTCCCAGATAAGTAGGAACTCTGATCTGCTACTTGTGTAATCTCCCCTACCTTGCTACAGCCTGTTTTGTTCCAGGAGTCAGAGTATAGGCTGCTGATTAATATATAGTGTTGAGCAGAATACGCCATATTCGATTTCGCGATATATCACGAATATATAGCCGAATATTCGAGAAATATTCGCTAAATTCGAATATTCGTGATATTTTATCGAAATTAAATTTTTGCGAAATTTCGCTATTGCGAATGCGAAAATAATTGCGAAATTTCTACAACAGCGGAAGGAGCACTCTGATTGGCTCAGAATATTCGTGATATTTTGCACTCTGATTGGCTCAGAATATTCGTGATATTGTATCGAAATTTCGCAAAATGCGAATGCGATATTGATGGCGAAATTTCGGAAGGAGCACTCTGATTGGCTCAGAATATTCGTGATATTTTACAATACAAAATAATTGCGAAATTTCGACAAATGCGGAAGGAGCATTCTGATTGGCTCAGAATATTCGTGATATTTTACAATACAAAATAATTGCGAATATTCGGCAAATGCGGAAGGAGCACTCTGATTGGCTCAGAATATTCGTGATATTTTACAATACAAAATAATTGCGAATATTCGGCAAATGCGGAAGGAGCACTCTGATTGGCTCAGAATATTCGTGATATTTTACAATACAAAATAAAAAGTGTTTTGCATTGGTGGTGATTCTTTACTCTATCCATCTGTCACAGCCATTTGTCAATCAAACACCTTGAAGATTGAACACGTTCATGCTGCATGCTTTGGACTTTTTTTCACTTCACATATCAAAGACATTTTTATGAAAGATTATTTTTCTATTATTGGAACTATATTTCTTTATATATTTGTTTCACTGTGTATTTCACAAGTTATTTGCGCTTGCTTATTTTATAATTTGCCCACATGTCTTGTCACTAGACATATTTTTTATTCTTGTAGAGCGACTCCATTTTCTGTCTTGTATTAATTTATGTTGTATAACATTTTTGAGTTGCTGCTGTATTCTCCCCTTTTTTTAAGGTATGCGCAATTTTTTCCTTCTTACAAAAAAAATAATATCAAACATACAAATATTCATAACAGAAACATACACAAAGCCCCCCCCTTTTGCATCAGAGACAATCAGAGTTCTCCTACCACAGTTATCGAAAATTCGCAATCATTTTCGCATTCGCATTAGCGAAATTTCGCAATTTTTTTTTTTTTATATTCGGCAACATAAAAGGATCGCCTCAGCTTAGCTACTCGGCCCAGGGTCTCTAATCATACCAGCAATGCTTTTAGACGTCGATAGGATGTGATCTGTTTTAAAAATAAAATTGAAAAAATTAGAATATTCGGAATAGCGAATATTCACCGCGAAATTCGAAATATATCGCGAATACTCGAATATGCCATATTCAAGCCGAATATTCGCAATACGAATATTTGTGAGCAACCCTATTAATATAGCACCTACACAGCCAGTTCCCACCCAGTTTGTCAATCAACCTCACTATTTAGCTGTGCTTGAGCCAACATCATTTGCCTGAGCAAAAGGTTTGACTTGTTTTCTGCCTATGCTGACCTTGTCCCAAATACTGAAATTGCCTGTGGATGTTTTACAATGCTCAAATTTTATCCCTGCTTAGCTTCTAGCCGCACAGGTATGCCCAAGGATCCTAACCTGGTACACCCACCAGAAGGTTCCATCATTCATTATGGGTTGCTCTGGGTAAAGATCGGCTTAGACTAGGGTTGTTACCTGTACGGATTTCACCCGTACAGTCCGGGTTCTGAATCATCTGTCCGGTTTTCAGACTCTCTGAAACCCAGACAGACCATTAGACAGGGGGAGCTTCATTAGCACATGTGTCACTGTGGAGACAGCAGCAGTGTCACTGCTTCTCCATAAATACACTGTGCTTGGATAATTGTTCGAATAAAGCTCATTCCATACAGTCCCCCCCCCTCAGGCTCCTGCGGGATCTTTCTCTGTTATCAGTGACTAACAACCCCCCATCACTAGTGCGGTGTGCTTGGAGAACCTGGGGGGTGGAGCTGAGGAGGAGATCATGTCGGGCTGGCGCTGCTCACACTACATGCAGGGAAGAGGTGAGCTGAACGTTTTTGTCTGAGTCTTCTGGGGGGAGAAGCTGAAATACGCTGGATGCACCATTGTTTTGCTATGCAAATATGCAAATGAGGGAGATACGGCGATCCACGAAAGTACGTTTGTCCGGCACAGGCTACGCGCTATGCGCGTAAGCTGTACGTCCGGTCTAAAGTTACCCCTCATAAAAGCAGCTTTAACTTTGCACCAGACGTGTGCAGGTCAGCTTCAGCAGCACCGTTAGGGACGAGCTGAGCACCCACACTTGCAGGACATCAATCTGTATGCCAACATGCCAGGGGCATCCATGGTCATAGCTATACTACTGGCTTTAGATGCGCGTAGAAGGAGGAGGGCACGGAGGAGGAGGGCACGGGAGAGGATATACCGACCGCGCATAAATGTCTTTGGCATGGGTGATTCGGAGGTGTATCGCATCTTCAGATTCACCCCTACTGCCATCCTGGAATTAACCACAACCCTGAAAGATGACATCACCAACCAGACACACCGCTCACATGCAGTGGAGCCACTGGTCAAGGTAATGGCAACACTCAATTTCATTGCCAGTGGCTCGTTTCAGCATACAAGTGGAGTTGTGGCTGGGATGGCACAATCCTCCATTAGCAGATGTGTGCACCAGGTTGTCCCCGCAATCCTCAGACGCATGGCCAACCAAATCATCAGACCCACCCAGGAGAACCTGCGGGTGAAGGCAATGCGTGATTTCTACAGAATTGCAGAATTCCCATGCACTGTGGGGGCCATTAATTGCACACATGTGGCACTACGGCCCCCCCGTGACACAGAGCACCTATACCGCAATTGGAAGCATTGGCATTCCATCAACGTACAGATGATAGCCGATGCCCAATGCCTCATATGGCACGTCCGTGCCAAACACCCCGGGTCCAGCCACGACAGCTACATATACCGTCAAAGCCCCATCCCAACAGAGGCCCGGATTCAGGTACGACTTGCGCGATATGCGCCGCGCAAGTACGGATTTGCGCCCAGGCAAATATGCAGATGACCCAGAAAAAAAGCTAAGCCTGAAATTAAACTTTTTTCTACGGACGCAGTTTCTCTGCCCCGGTGCATTTAATGTGCATTTTTGCGCTGGGTGCAACTTGCGCTCTCCTTGTTTTCCCTCAGTAAATATGCAAATGAGGAACTAACGCTGATTCAAAAACCTGCGCGTGTGAGGCGCAGTTTGCGCACAAAGCACGCAAGCTGTTCGGCCCGGGCAAAATTGCTCCTCATAAAAGCAGGGGCAACTTGGCAACAGACATCCACAGGTCAGCTGGAGAGCAACTACAGCAGCACCGTTACGGACGAGCTGAGCAAGCAGAGCACCCAAACTTTCTGGACCTCACATCTGTGTGCCAACATGCCAGGGGCAGCCATGGTTCTAGCAATACTACTGAGTGAACCGACTCGTAGGAGGGCACGGGAGAGGATATACCGAGTGCGCAGGAACATCTTTGACATGGGGGAATCGGAGGTGTATCGCATGTTTAGATTCAGCCCTGAAGTCATCCTGGAATTAGCCACAATCCTGCATGATGACATCACCAGCAAGACACATCATGGACATGCAGTGGAGCCACTGGTCAAGGTAGTGGCAACCCTGCATTTCCTGGCCACTGGCTCTTTTCAGCACACAGGTGGAATGGTGGCTGGGATGTCCCAATCCTCCATGAGCAGATG
This sequence comes from Rana temporaria, assembly GCF_905171775.1. NCBI lineage: Eukaryota > Metazoa > Chordata > Amphibia > Anura > Ranidae > Rana > Rana temporaria. The sequence goes on along the minus strand of NC_053491.1, from coordinate 471,850,849 downwards.
TGTGCACCAGGTTATCCCTGCAATCCTGAGACGCATGTCCAATCAATTCATCAAACCCACCCAGGAGGTCCAGCGGGAGAGGGCAGTGACAGATTTCTATCAAATTGCCAGATTCCCATGCACCGTGGGGGCCATTGATTGCACCCATGTGGCACTACAGCCCCCCCGTGAGACCGAGCACATATACTGCAATAGGAAGCATTGGCATTCAATCAATGTCCAGGTGATAGTGGATGCCCAAGGCCTCATATGGCATGTCCGTGCCAAACACCAGCCATGACAGCTTCATATTCCGTCAGAGCAGCATCCCAACAGAATTTGAACAGAACGTGTATGGGGACAGCTTGCTGGTTGGTGAGTGACATGGGTGTCAGGCATGACAGTCCGCCCTCATGATGCAGACATCACGAGGGGCACATGCATGACTAACATCCTCCTGTCTTTTCCCTTCCAGGTGACTCTGCATATGCACTTGGGCCCCATCTCATGACACCATACCGGAATCCCCAAACCCCAGGAGAGCAAAGATACAATGATGCACATGCACGCACCCGTGGAGTGGTGGAACGCACATTTGGCCTTCTGAAGTCCTGTTTCCGATGCCTGGATAAGTCTGGGGGGGACCCTGTTGTATTCCCCAAACTTTGTGTGCCAGATCATCGGTGCATGTTGCATGCTGCACAACTTCGCCGTGAGAAAGGGCCTGGAGATTGACATACGTGATGACCTGACCCCCGATCCAGACAATCCCCCCCTGACCGAGGCTACCCCGTCTGCTGAGGGAACAGCAGTCAGGAGATGCCTCACAGTTGGCATCTTTGCACATTAAACCCACACATTCATCATGACACAATGAGAATGCACGCATGCACACCACTGTGGTCCCTAGCACACACACCCCACATCCTCATCAAATTGGATTAGCCCAAGTCCACCATTTAGGACTTGTGAGCAGCAATGCCACTCCAAGGCTCCAATTATGTTGCTGTACATTCATACCACATTCATACGGACCTGGGGATCACTTCTCCCTGGTCCTGGGGATCCCTTCTCCACCACAACCAAGGGTGACACCCCTTTTCTGGCAGGAATGTCACCCCCACATTCAAACATCATTCACACTGTAGCCTGCCTGGGCTACAAAAAAATAAAACAACTCATAACCTGAGTAAAATAACAAACAAACATAAAACACTCATCACCTGAGTAAAAAAAAAACTACCGGCGCTGGCGTGCCCCACGCCTGCGGCGGCCACGGCCCCCGGCTCCTCAGGGGAGACTCATGGGGGGGGGAAATCAGGAGAAGGAGGAGCATCCCCTGGTCTCTGCCCACCTGGCGGCCTGCCCTCCAACGCCAGGGCAATGCGGGTGAGGATCGCATTGGTGTTCTCATGCAGCCTCACCCCCGCCTGGATGGCAGCCGTGTTGGCCCGGACAGCCTTGGTCAGGGCGCGCACCTCCTGACCCACGCCTGCTGTGGTGGTCTGCAGGTCGTTCATGCATGTGATCACAGCCAAGAAGTTGCAGGACATGTCCTGCACAGACTCCTTTATGGAGGCCATGCTGTCTTCCATGCGCTCCATAGTCTGGGTAACCTGACCCAGATGGCGGGTCTGGCGGGCCTGGTCCCTCCGCATATTTTCGGGAAGAACGTCTGCCACCCCCCTTGTCTTCCTGGTGGCCTTCCTGGCTCCTGATGAGGCTTGGGCCTAGGAGTAGGGGAAGCCCTGTTGGGGGAGGAGTGGGAGGGGCTACCCCTGATGGAGGGCTGACAGGTGCCAGCATCAGGGCTAGACTCCTCCAAATGGAGCCTCACTTCATTGCCACTCAGCACCTCCTCCTCAACCTCCTCATGAGGAGAGGTGTGGCCACTCCCCTCCACAGATGACTCCTGACTTGCCTGGGGGTCTGCCTCAGACTCATGTCCGGGGAAGGCTGTGGACTGGCCAGATGGCCCAGCACCCTCCTGCACATCTGTGAATGACACAAAACATTCACAGGTTGGAGGATCCACACACTTGTCACATATTCCCTTCCCCCCCACACATGCTACACACCAGATAGGAACAAAAAAACACTTACCTGTCCTCAAGACCTCCTCAATGGAGTCAAATCCAGGCACTCCCTCCACTTGATGCCTGTGGAGGCACTGGGCAACCACCCGCTCCTCAGCAGTGAGCCTGATAGTAGTTGCAGGTCCCCCTCCAGTGCCCCAGGCATGAGTGGCCATCTTAGCCAGCTTACCTCGGACCACGCGCCTGAGATCATTAATCTTTTTCAAGATCTCATTGGGGGTCCTGGTCTCACTCCCCGATGCATTGACATCATCTGCTATAAGTTGCAGGATCTCCTTTCTCCTGGCCGCGGGGGTGTTGACACTCTCAGGCCCATGGAGAAACCTATCATACAGGGTCATGGCCCTGACAATGATGGCCTTCTCCCGCAGGGAGTAGTTCAGCTTCCTCTTCCTCGCTGACATGGCTCCAAATAACACACCGACAAAAACCTACAAACACCAACATACAATGGAACAAAAGTACCTTGCTTCAGGGGGGGAAACAAATGGATGTACTTTTGCATTGGACGGGCGCATGTTTGGGCGTATTTATGCCCTGGGCGTATCTCACTAATTACGCCGGGCCTAGTTCATATATCACTGATTACGCCGGGCCGACTTCTGAGCATGCGCAGAGAGGCGCTGAACATAGTCAGCGGCATTGTGCATGCGCCGTCCGGCCGTCCCTTCATTTGCATGGGGTCACGGCTCATTTCAATGGAACACGCCCACTTCCTTCCCACTTTCAATTACGCCGGCTTACGCCTCGTAATTTACGTTACGCCGGCGCATCGGCGGGCGCAAATACTCTGTGGATACGGTACTTGCCTCTCTAAGTTGAGCCGGCGTAACGTAAACGAGATGCGCTACGCCGGTCTATATATGCGCCGATGTACGTTTATCTGCCCCCTGGTATTTATTTTAGTTATGCTCAGTACAGGATATTCTTCTAGCCCCCTGTCATTGTTGACTCTTGTACTCAACTCAGCTAATCCTAGTAATTTCTTTACAACTATTATTATAACCCATTTGCCATTGTATCCTTGTGTCCTAGTCCATCTTCTGATCACCATTGTATCATTGTGTCCTAGTCCATATCCTGCTCAGCATTGTAAACCAGCATCCTGGCTTTTACCTAAAACTGTCTTTGTATGTTAAAGTAGGCTACACCCTGTACTCACTCTGGACACAGTAACCCTATAAAGGTTGTATTTTGGCCTAACATTATTTTCTTGAGTACTAGTCCTAGTCTTTTCATTGTTTTCACTGTTACTAGTTCCTATGATGATCAGTTTTGGTTCCTGGTATAAGGGTCCTACAGTGGATATAAAATGTCTACACGCCCCTGTTAAAATGTCAGGTTTCTGTGATGTAAAATAATTAGACAAAGATAAGTCATTTCAGAACTTTTTCCACCTTTAGCCTAGGTTCACACTGCTGCGAATTCCAAATCGCGGTAAAATGCGCGATTTTACCGCGATTTCGTGGCCGCGATTTTGCCGCGATTTTGGCCGCAATTTAATGTAAATCGCGGCCCGAAATCGCAAAAAGTAGTACAGGAACTACTTTTTGAAATCGCAGATGCGGCGTCGCACTGATTAGGACAGTGCCATTGCCGACAATTGCCGGCAAATGCCGCCGATTTGAGATGCGATTTGACATGTCAAATCGCATCTCAAATCATTCCAAATCATACCCAGTGTGAACCAGGGCTGAATGTGACCTATAAACTGTACGACGCAGTTGAACAACAAACTGAACTCTTTTGGGTGGAGGGAAGTAAAAATAAAAAAATAATATGGTTGTATAAGTGTGGACACCCTTACACTAATACTTTATTGATTTTATTATAGCACTCAGTCTTTTTGGGTATGGGTCTATCAGCATGGCACATCTTGACTTGGCAATGTTTGCACGTTCTTCTTTGCAAAAACACTCCAAATCTACTGTATCAGTTTGCAAGGGCATCTCTTGTGCACAGCCCTCTTCAGATCACCCCACAGATTTTCAATCAAATTCAGGTCTGGGCTCTGGCTGGGCAATTCCAAAACTTTAATCTTCTTCTGGTGAAGCCATGCCTTTGTTGATTTGGATGTATGTTTTGGGTCATTCCAATGCTCAAAGGTGAAGTTCCCCATTCAGGTTCAGCTTTCTAGTAGAAGCCTGATGGTTTTGTGCCAATATTGACTGGAATTTGGAACTGGTCATAATTCCCTCTACCTTGAATAAGGCCCCTGTTCCAACTGAAGAAAAACAGCACCAAAGCATGATGCTGCCACCACCATTTTTCACGGTGGGTATGGTGTTCTTTTGGTGATGTGCAGTGTTGTTTTTGCGCTAAACATTTCTTTTGGAAATATAGCCAAAAAAGTTCAACCTTGGTTTCCTCTGACCATAACACATTTTCCCACATGCTTTTGGGAGACTTCAGATGTGCTTTTGCAAAAATGTGCTGGGCTGGATGTTTTTCATTGTAAGAAAAGGCTTCCGTCTTGCCACTCTACCCCATAGCCCAGACATATGAAGAATACGGGAGATTGTTGTCACATGTATCACACAGCCAGGACTTGCTAGATATTCTTGCAGCTCCATTAATGTTGCTGTAGGCCTCCTGGCAGCCTACCTGACCAGTTGTCTTCTCGTCTTTTCATCAATTTTGGAGGGATGTCCAGTTCTTTTTAAAGGCCTTTTTGTGTCATATTTTCTCCACTTGATGATGACTGTCCTCACTGTGTTCCTTGTACCCTTCTCCTGACTGATACCTTTTAACAATGAGATCCCTCTGATGCTTTGGAAGCTCTCTGCGGACCATGGCTTTTGCTGTAGGATGTGACTAAAAAAGTCAGGAAAGACTTACTAGAACAGCTGTACTTTATTTGGGGTTAATCCAATGCACTCTAAATGATGGCAGGTGTGTACTGACTCACATTAAACATCAGTTTGAATGTGATTGCTTAATTCTGAACACCACTACACCCCCAGGTACAGTATAAGAGGGTGTGCACACTTATGGAACCACATTATTTTTTTTTTTTATTTTTACTTCCCCTGCCTAAAATATTTCAGTTTGTTTTTCAATTGAGTTGTACAGTTTATAGGTCATATTAAAGGTGGAAAAAGTTCTTAACTTATTTAGCTTTGTCTCATTTTTTTACATCACAGAAACCTAACATTTTAACAGGGGTGTGTAGACTTTTTATATCCACTGTAGTTGAGCTCAGCCTTGTGTTTTCCTTCTTGACCCAACTTGTCATTATTCATGGTTGGTTTGGGTAATGGCCCTCATGATGCTCAGTAGACGTGTACAATTTGTTTAGTTCCTAATTCGTTTTTTTACGAAAATTCGGAGATTCGTTAATTCCGAATTTTCGGCTTTCCGATTTTTTTTTATTTACGAATTTTCGTATTTCAAAAAAATTTGAATTTCCGAAATTTCGAATTTCCAAATTTTCGTATTTACGAATTCTTTTCATTTCCGAATTTTCGTATTTCTGAATTTTTTTAAATTTCCAAATTTTAATTTTTCCGAATTTTGGAAATTTGGATTTTCGGAATTCGGAAATTCGGAAATGCGAAATTGTTTCGTTTTTTTAATTTACAAATTTTTAATTTTCGATTTTTTTTTTATTGAATTTTCGAAATTCCGAATTTTCAAATTTTTTAATTTTCGAATTTTCGAATTTACGAATTTACGAATTTTTCAATTTTTCAATTTTCGGGTTTTTCAATTTTCGCATTTTCGGACATTATATTATATTCCTAAATTAGTAAATTCGAAGATTTGAAAACTGAAAAATTCCAAAATTGAAAAATTCCAAAATTTCATTTTCGAATTTTCGAATTTTTCAATATTTCAATTTTCGAATTTTCGAATGAAAAATTTGTAATTTCCGTTTTTTTAGAATATACGAATTTTCGAAATTCCGAATTTTCAAAAATCAGAATTTTCGAAATTTTTCGAATTTTCAATTTTCGAATTTTCTAATTTTTACATTTTCGTATTTACGAATTTTCGAATTTTTACATTTTCGAATTTACGAATTTTTGAATTTCCCGAATTTACGAATTTACGAAAAAAGCAAAAAACAAATAGAAACGGAAATTTGCCGAATTTACGAAACAATAAAAAAAACGAATAAAACAAAAACAAAAAAAAACTATTTTTCCGAATTTACGAAAAAAAAAAAAAAAGAAAATAACATAAACTAAAAAAAAAAACTATTTTGGGGGCGTGGCCTGGCACCGGAGCGAGATGGCTGCCTAGAGAGAGAGCTCCGCCGTTCAGAGACCCGAGTAAGCCTTCAGCAGCAGCTATTCCTCGGCCCGCAAGCCCTACGATGGCGGGCAGGAGCCAGTCGGTCACCCGGTCGCAACAGGACCCCTCCACCCAGCAGAGTAAGAACATTCCAGCGATGTTCCGTACTCAGCATACAGGCGCGCAGGCCGCATCTCAAGCCGGGGACTGTAGTTACTCTGGCTATGCGGCCGCGGCTGATACTCCCGCTGCTCCCCAGACGAGTGCACCCGCCTCACGTGCTTCTCCATTCCTGTGTCTGGCGGACCTCCAGGCTGTTGCCACGGACATCAAGAGCACACTAATGGTGGCAATTGCGGATGTCAAAGCAGAGCTCAAAACGGTTGCATCACGGGTGGAACATGTGGAGGTGGCGTCCATGACGCATGGCGCGGCAATACACCAGGTACAGCAGGTAGTAAGTGCACATAGCCAGCATCTGATGGACATGCACAGGCACATGGAGGATTTGGACAATCGCGGCCGCAGGCGTAATCTCTGCATCAGGGGGATCCCAGAGGCTGTAGAGGGCCCCCATTTGCAAGCTGTAGTATGGGCTATATTCAATACCCTCCTGGGCAGACCACCAGACGCACCAGTAGAGATGGAGAGATGTCACAGAGCGCTGAGACCAAGGGGTAGGGACACCGATCCACCCAGGGATGCTGTGTGTTGCCTGGTCAGCTTCACCCAAAAAGAGGAGATACTGCGCCTGGCTCGCAATAATGCCCACCTGGAACATAACGGGGCACGTATCCAGCTATTCCAGGACTTGTCAGCAATTACCTTGCAGCACAGGAGGGATCTCCCAGTCCTCTTCTCCAAGCCCTGCGTGAGAGGCACATCCCCTACCGTTGGAAATTCCCCTTCTGCCTCCAAGCAACAAATGGCAACCGCACGGCCCAGCTGAGAACACCAGTGGACTTGCAGCCTTTCTGTGATACCCTAGGCATCCCGCTGGTCCCCGTCCCAGACTGGTATGGCGCATTTCTCCAATCTGAGCCCTGGATTCCTACCCAGCACGGAGAGACTCCGAGGTCGCAGAGAAGTAGACAACGCCGCCGCAGATCCTCGGCTGCCTCGCCACCGAGACGTCGGGGAGATATGGAAACTGATGAAAGCCCACGAGCCTCACCGTCTTCTGTCAGGCGTAAGACTGATCAGTGATCTCGCAAGGATCGAGATAGTGAACCTACTCTTACCTGTCCCTATGTTGGCTACTCGACACACCCTGTAAGATGAGCTGAGTTATACCTTTGGGCCTGTGGCCTGCACTAACCACATGACCACTGAGGAACTATGGGGGCCCCTGACACCTGCTAATGTCTCTTCCTGCGCACTGTGTTGCTGGTGCATTGTGCTGATCTGATCAGAAGCGATCCCCCCTTTAGGCCCCATGAGTCAGAATGACCCTGTTTATACAGTGCCAATATCTGTGAGAGCAACAGATGATCTTGTCAAGGACCCTGGATATGGCGCCGCGCGGAGGTAGGCTATCACCTCCTGAGAACCCTTGATGTCATTGTTTCATGCCTGACTTCGGTCCGCTCGCTAGGAGAACTCTCCCATCCAGGGTTGCGAGCTGCGGAACACTGGGGGGATGCGTGTTCCTCCACCCCCTTGCCAAACTGACTCATTAGGCCACATATGGGAAGCTTCTGCAGGACAATACTGGGAATCCCATGATTTCTATGTTACCTATCTGTGCCAATGGCAACTTTAGTGGAAATCCTGCCCTTGGTGTCATCCCATAGTCCATTCACTCATCCCCCTCCTGTGTGGTTTTTTCTTTTTTTATATATATAATTTGTTTCTCTTTTTGTGGGAGGGGGGAGGGGTGTCTGGGTTCTGAAATTACCAATGTGCTGTTGCAGGTCACACGCTGCTGTCTCAGAAACTTTTGCAGGAATCTTGTCTCATAGACACTGGGGATACGGTTCAAGTGTAGCTCATTGATCCTATACTCTGTTTCTGTCTTACTTAAGGTTATGTTCAATCTTATTGATCTGTACAACTCGGTGGCAATCTGGGGGGTTGCCCTGGAGATGGTGAGCTCTAGCCCCTGCATCCCTATTTGATTGGGGAGGTGCGGTCAGTTAAACTGGAGTCCCCAGACTCAGGGGGACCCTTCCTTGTCTGCATGAGTCCTCAGGGTTATGAAAACTTACATATGATAAGGGGGCATGGGGCTCTATACCTTCCTTTTGGTTGGCCAATGCAGGCATAGTACTATAACACTCTAACTGCAGTATATCGGGGCCTCTGACCTCTGGATCCATCCTGGTTAGGGTGGTCCTGGGCGCGGAGACTCTGACATTTCTAAAATGGCCATCACGGAGGTGATTAGAAGGCTAAAGTGTTAAAATGTTTGGATATTTCTGGTTTGCACTGTTAATTTCTTAGAGTTTACTTGATTTTGCTATACAGGGTCCTATAATTTAAGGTTACGTGTTATCATAAAACGCTACTCCTGACCGGTCAGGACTACCTGGTTTTGTCGGGGGAGGGGAAAGGGTGCGGGCCCTTCACATCTACGGTGGAGGGGTCTCCACGGTGCCCCTCTGCCCATCAGGGCCGAGGTCTCTTACTAGAACTTAAGCTAGTTTGCTTGGGTCTCTGGACGGTAGGATAGATGTACGTATACCTTTCTTTAGGTGCTAGGTTTCTTCCCCACCTCAGGGAGGCCGGTTTCCCCCTTGAAACCAGCCGGAATAGTCTCACGTTTTTTTTTGTGTTTTGTTTTTTGATTACCATTCCTTCCCTTATTAGGTAACTCAGCTGGACTGGTATTACCTCCGGTACTTCTTTCGCACTTCCTTTTTTTTTTTTTTTTGCTCTTCTTTCCTCTTCCTCTTCTTCTTCTTCTTCTTCTTCTTCTTCTTCTTCTTCTTCTTCTTCTTCTTCTTCCTTTTCCATCTGTCACTCACCCCCTGTCTTCCGTTCTTGACCCCCTTCTCCCTTTTCTCTCCTGAAAACCTAGAGGGGGCACTGATAGACACTTTTGCTCACTGAACATGTCTTCTGCGGTGCAATCATCGGCTCCTCTCTCTCTTAAGGTTTACTCCTTGAACGCTAAAGGCCTCAACATCCCAGAAAAGCGCAGCAGTATTCTCGCTGAGGCATACCGCCACAAAGCCCAAGTATTGCTCCTGCAGGAAACCCACTTTAAATCAGGGGCCATTCCCCGCTTAACTAATAACCGATTCCCGGAGGTCTATCATGCGACCTGCCCGGACTCCAAAACTAAAGGGGTGTCCATAGTACTTGCTAAAACATTCCAGTTCCTCCTGACTGAGCAGGTCCTAGATCCAGAGGGCAGATTCCTCTTCCTAAAGGGGACCTGGAAAAATAGGCCAGTGACTTTGGCGAACATCTATTGTCCCAACTCGGGACAAGTGACCTTTCTAAAAGAGGTCCTCCTGCAGCTTGCTTTGTTTCAGACGGGCCTCTTGATACTAGGGGGGGACTTCAATATGGCCCTCGATCCGCTCCTTGATACTTCCACAGGAACCTCCTCCCTCCCTTTCTCTGCTTTACGCCAAGCTAAGCTTGCCCTTGCCTCCTTGACACTCCACGACACCTGGCGTACGCTAAATCCCCAGGAGAAAGACTACACATTTTTCTCTCCGCCACATAATCGCTATTCGAGGCTAGATTATCTATTTATCCACCAGACAGACCTGACATTCCTTCAGGACGCAACCATAGAGAATATGGTCATCTCTGACCACCACCCGATCACACTGACCTTGCAATTCCCACAAAGGGAAATGGCCACTAGGACTTGGAGACTGGATGTCTCCCTTCTCACTGACCCTGGAGATCTGGCTGAAATTACACAGACCATTAAAGATTACTTTCAGCTTAATGACACACCAGATGTGCCCCCCATGACCCAATGGGAAGCCCACAAGTGCGTGGTAAGGGGGCGCTTGCTAGCCATTGCAACTAGGAAGAAAAAATTAAGTCAGGCTACGATTCGAGAGCTTTCTAACAAAATAACCTCGCTGGAGGCTCAGCATAAACGCTCGCTTGCAGTGAGGGTAGCAAAGGAATTAGCTGATACACGGGCAAATCTACTAGAAGAACTGTTTAAACGGGCGCGGAAGAGGCAGGTGCTAGCACAGAAACTTTTCTATGAACAGGGCAACAAGCCTGGAAGGCTGTTGGCTAGGCTCACACAGAGGCGAACTCTCACATCCACTGTTCATCATGTGGTGGACGCAGATGGAGTTACCCACTCCAAAAATGAAGACATTGCTAGTCAATTTCTCTCATTTTATAGCAAACTTTATAACATTGAATCACACGAGCACAAACCCGTATCGGCAGAGGCGCGATCCAATCTCATAAGGGAATTTTTAGGCAAACATAGCCCCCGAGCACTTTCTACCACTGACTGGCAGGCTTTGGAGGCCCCACTGTCGCTAGAGGAGTGGGGGAGGGCTTTGAAGGCCACGAAACCGGGCAAAAGTCCGGGACCAGATGGCTTCTCGGCACAATATTATAAGAGTTTTGCTGATCTTTTGGCACCAGAGTTTCTGAAGGCCTTCAACACCCTCTCCCACTCTACTTGTACTTCAACCAGTCTTCTAGAGGCTTATATCACAGTAATCCCCAAGGAAAACAAAGACCCCACCGATGTCGCCAACTACCGACCCATTTCCCTCTTGAATGTAGATGTCAAACTGTTCGCCAAGATCCTGGCTACGTGTTTGTCCTACTATGTACCCGCCTGGATAGGGTTGGATCAGGTAGGTTTTGTCCCTGGGAGAGAAGCCAGGGACAACACCATTAAGGCCCTCAATCTACATCACTGGCTTACTTCGACCAATAGGGAGGGCTGCTTTTTGGCCATGGATGCAGAGAAGGCGTTCGACAGAGTGGCCTGGGACTACATGGATGCGGTCTTGGAAGCACTGGGCTTAGGAAGCATTATGAGAGCTTATATTGGAGCACTCTACGCCAGGCCTAGAGCTAGGGTCCGGGTCAACGGCCACCTGTCGGACGCCTTCCCCATTCATAATGGGACCAGGCAAGGATGTCCCCTATCCCCACTACTGTATATTCTTACCTTAGAACCCCTCCTCCGATGCATCCGTGCAAATCCGAATATAAAAGGTGTAGAGGTACATCAGCGGGAATACAAGATTGCCGCCTTTGCGGATGATATTTTGCTATTTCTTTCATCCCCGCTGACGTCCCTGCCCAATCTTATGCCAGTATTAGAACAGTTTAGGACCATCTCGAATCTGAAAATTAATTATTCAAAGTCCTATGCGCTAAACGTTTCCTTGCCCCCTAAACTAGTGCAATTATGTCAGGTGAACTTTCCTTTTCGCTGGAAAACAGATGCTATCACTTACTTAGGTATCCAACTTCCTAGTAAACTTACAGACCTGTATGAAAAGAATTTCCTGTCAGAATTGAGAAGTATACAGCAGGATCTACGCAGGTGGGAGGCCCCCACCATCTCCTGGTTTGGTCGGGCTTCAATCTTAAAGATGACAGTGCTCCCCCGCCTATTGTACAAACTCCAGACTATCCCGATTCGTTTGCCGCCCTCCTTTTTTAAAGCTTACAAGCATATGTGCAGAGCCTTTATTTGGGGCTCTAAGGTGGCGCGAGTGAGGTGGGCAAAGTTAGTACTACCAAAGTCGAAAGGTGGAATTGGGCTACCAGATTTGCAGAGGTACTACTGGGCAGTACACCTGGCCCGGGTAGTAGACTGGAGGCTCCATACTAATTATAAGGGCTGGGTGTTGCTAGAAAAATTGATTTCGGGTACTGAACTCCACTCCCTCCCCTGGTTCTCGAAGAAACACTTTCCGGCTGCTGTCAATTCCCACCCGCTGGTTGGAGCGACTCTACATGCCTTTGATAGGGCGTGCAAAATTCACTCTCTTTCCTCCACATGCTGTGCGATCACACCTCTCAGGGGCAACCCAGATTTTCCTCCTGGCATGGAAGGGCCCTTTCTAGCAGCGGAATGGCCTTACACAGAGATGCAGGCCAAACACTTCTTTTCCAGAGGACGGTTTCTTCGACAGGGCGAACTAGCTTCATTGTCCACCACAAAGTCGTTCCCCCTTTGGGCCTATTTCCAATTGAGACATTTCCTAGACAGTCCTACAAATAGGGAAAGCTTCGCAAAATCTCCTACTGTTCTGGAATCACTGTGCGCTAGCTCCTCTCCCCAGAGTCATTTAATTTCGGGACTTTATCCCGCAATGTTCGGGGAACCTTATGCTTCTCTGAAATCGGAGCATGCCTTTTGGGAGGCTGAGCTGGACACAGTAATAGATGATGCTGCTTGGGATCGAGTGCATCTTTATATTCATAAGGGCTCCTTAAATGTCCACACGCAGGAGAACGCTTACAAAATCAAAACAAAGTGGTACAGGACTCCGGAAATACTGCATAAATTTATCCCGACAGTCTCAAACCAGTGCTGGAGATGTGAGCAGGATCTGGGCTCTCTCCTCCACATCTGGTGGACATGCCCACTGATTCAGTCGTACTGGAGAAAAGTCCATGAAGTGGCAACTGAAATAACTTCACTTCCTCTGGAATTCACGCCAGCGCAATACCTCCTACACCTATCCAAGATCTCCAGTAAAAAATATTATAGATCATTAGCTATGCATTTGATCAATGCCGCCAGGCTGTGTCTACCTGCACACTGGAAGTCTAAGTCACCCCCTTCCATAAAAGAATGGCTGGCGCGGGTTGACCAGATAGCAATGATGGAGGAGCTGATTTGCACCGCGCAGGACAGAATAGCTTGCTTTTCGGCGACATGGACGCCCTGGCTTGACTACCGGAAATCGCAAAGTTACCAGGACTTGACCCGAGACAACCCTTGATGAATACGTGATAGGTTGCTATACCTTTCATGAGGCCTACACTCTACTGGGGAGGGCAGTTGGTGGTGTTCCCACCCCCTCTCCACATCCTCCACTTACAGTGCCCCCATCATCTGCTCCATCCCCCTCCCCCTCCCTCAACCACACTCCATCTTTCCTTTTTCTTTTTTCTCTTTTCTTCTCTCTCCGCTCTTTGACCATTGTCTATCCTGTCTTTCTTTTTTCTTCTCCCTTTTCACTTTTTGTTTTCTGATTTCTCTTTTTTTTTTATTTTTTTTATTTTTTTTTATTTTAGTCTTTTAGTTCTAGTTTTCACACAAACCCTGGAAGTGTGGACTGACATAGAGGTCGGTCACATCCTCTAATCCTTCTTTAGCTCATAGTACCTTTAGAAGCGACTTTAAATATTATGTTTCTTCTATGGTTCCCCTCACAACGTAACTCAGGCCCGGACTGGCCATCGGGCAAACCGGGCATACGCCCGGTGGGCCGCGGCCACCGAGATGCCGCCAGGCTGCAAGCCGCGGCCGCTCGGGTGGAAGTAAACACTGAGGGGGAGGAGCTAGATGAGAAGCCTTCGGCCTCTCCACGGCCGGGGGGTGTGACTGCAAAGGGGGAGGAGCCAGAGCCGACACCTGCTGGCTGCTGCTACAACACCGGACCGGATTCAAGAAAACGTGAGTGCAGCCCCCCCCTCCCCCCCCGCTCCTGTAACATGGATAGGAGGAGCAGTGGGGGCGGCTGCATATAAAAAATATTTTTCTCAATCTCCCTTCTGCTGTATTGGAACGCCTGAGGCTGCGAGAGGTACAGTAAAAGCAGCAGGCATTCCAATACTGCAGAAGGGAGACGATGGAGAAAAAGATTTTTATATGCAGCCGCCCCCACTGCTCCTCTTTCACCTTCCATACACTTTGCCTCCTCGTGATCTCCACCTCCCCCCAGTGCTCTCTGCAACCCCCCCCCCAGGGCTCTCTGCAACCCCCCCAGGGCTCTCCAAGACCCCCCCTAGGGCTCTCCACCTCCCCCCAGGACTCTCTGCCACCCCCAGTGCTCTCACCCTCCTCCCAGTGCTCTCACCCTCCCCCCAGGGCTCTCCACCTCCCCCCAGGACTCTCTGCCACCCCAGTGCTCTCACCCTCCCCCCAGGGCTCTCTGCCACCCCCAGTGCTCTCTGCCACCCCCAGGGCTCTCTGCCACCCCCAGTGCTCTCTGCCACCCCCAGGGCTCTCTGCCACCCCCAGGGCTCTCTGCCACCCCCCAGTGCTCTTTGCCACCCCCCAGTGCTCTCTGACACCCCCCAGTGCTCTCTGACACCCCCCATGGCTCTCAACCTCCCCCCCAGTTCTCTCCACCTCCCTCCATGCTCTCTGCTACCCCCCCCTCAGTGCTCTCTGTCACCCCTCAGTGCTCTCAACCTCCCCCCAGGGCTCTCCGCCACCCCCCGCAGTGCTCTCTGCCACCCCCCCCCCCAGGGTTCTCAACCTCCCCCCAGGGCTCTCCGACTCCCCCAGTGCTCTCTGACAACCCCCCCCACTCGGCTCTCTCCCACCCCCCCCAGGGTTCTCCACCTCCCCCCAGTGCTCTCTGCCACCCCCGCAGGGCTCTCTGCCACCCCCCCCCCAGGGTTCTCCACCTCTTCCCAGTGCTCTCAACCTCCCCCCAGGGCTCTCTGCCATACCCCAGTGCTCTCCACTTCCCTCCATGCTCTCTGCCACCCCCCCAGGGCTCTCTGCCACCCCCCCAGGGTTCTCCACCACCCCCAGTGCTCTCTGCCACCCCCCAGTGCTCTCTGCCACCCCTGCAGTGCTCTCTGCCACCCCCCAGTGCTCTCTGCCACCCCCCACAGTGCTCTCTGCCACCCCCCACAGTGCTCTCTGCCACCCCCAGGGCTCTCTGCCACCCCCCAGTGCTCTACACCTCCCTCCATGCTCTCTGCTACCACCCCAGTGCTCTCCGCCACCCCCCAGTGCTCTCTGCTACCCCCTGCAGTGCTCTCTGCCACCCCCCAGTGCTCTCTGCCACCCTCCAGTGCTCTCAACCTCCCCTCCAGTGCTCTCAACTTCCCCCCCCCAGTGCTCTCTGCTACCCCCCAGTGCTCTCTGCTACCCCCCAGTTCTCTTTGCCACCCCCAGTGCTCTCTGCCACCCCCAGGGCTCTCAACCTCCCTCCAGGGCTCTCAACCTCCCCCCATGGCTCTTTTCCGCCACCCCCCCAGTGCTTTCTGCCACCCCCAGTGCTCTCAACCTCCCCCCAGGGCTCTTTGCCACCCCCTAGGGCTCTTTTCCGCCACCCCCCAGTGCTCTCTGCCACCCCCTAGTGCTCTTTGCCACCCCCTCCAGTGTTATCCACCACCCCCATGCCACCCCCCCAGTGCTCTCCAACTCCCTCCATGCTCTCTGCCACCCCCAAGTGCCCTCCACCTCCCCCCAGTGCTCTCTGCCACCCCCCCAGTGCTCTCTGCCACCCCTCCAGTGCTCTCTGCCACCCCCAGGGCTCTCTGCCACCCCCCAGTGCTCTACACCTCCCTCCATGCTCTCCGCTACCATCCCAGTGCTCTCCGCCACCCCCCAGTGCTCTCTGCCACCCCCCTCAGTGCTCTCTGCCACCCCCAGGGCTCTCTGCCACCCCCCAGTGCTCTACACCTCCCTCCAGTGCTCTCAACTCCCCCCCCCAGTGCTCTCTTCTACCCCCCAGTGCTCTCTGCTACCCTCCAGTTCTCTTTGCCACCCCCAGTGCTCTCTTCCACCCCCCAGGGCTCTCAACCACCCCCTAGGGCTCTCCGCCACCCCCCAGGGCTCTCCGCCACTCCCCATTGCTCTCTGCCACCCCCCAGGGCTCTCTGCCACCCCCCAGTGTTCTCAACCTCCCCCCAGGGCTCTTTGCCACCCCCTAGGGCTCTTTTCCGCCACCCCCCAGTGCTCTCTGCCACCCCCCAGTGCTCTCTGCCACCACCCATGCTCTCTGCCACCCCCCCTGGTGCTCTTTGCCACCCCCCTCCAGTGTTATCCACCACCCCCATGCCACCCCCCAGTGCTCTCCAACTCCCTCCATGCTCTCTGCCACCCCCCAGTGCTCTCTGCCACCCCAGTGCTCTCTGCCACCCCCCCAGGGCTCTCTGCCACCCCCCCAGTGCTCTACACCTCCCTCCATGCTCTCCGCTACCACCCCAGTGCTCTCCGCCACCCCCCAGTGCTATCTGCCACCCCCCACAGTGCTCTCTGCCACCCCCCAGGGCTCTCTGCCATCCTCCAGTGCTCTCAACCTCCCCTCCAGTGCTCTCAACTTCCCCCCCAGTGCTCTCTTCCACCCCCCCCCCCCCAGTGCTCTCTTCTACCCCCCCCCAGTGCTCTCTGCTACCCTCCAGTTCTCTTTGCCACCCCCCAGTGCTCTCTTCCACCCCCCAGGGCTCTCAACCTCCCCCCAGAGCTCTCCGCCACCCCCCATTGCTCTCTGCCACCCCCCAGGGCTCTCTGCCACCCCCCAGGGCTCTCAACCTCCCCCCAGGGCTCTCAACCTCCCCCCAGGGCTCTCCGCCACCCCCTAGGGCTCTTTTCCACCACCCCCAGTGCTCTCTGCCACCCCCCAGTGCTCTTTGCCACCCCCCAGTGCTCTTTGCCACCCCCCTCCAGTGCTCTCAACCTCCCCTCCAGTGCTCTCAACCTTCCCCCCAGTGCTCTCTGCCACGCCACCCCCCCAGTGCTCTCTGCCACCCCCAGGGCTCTCTGCCACACCCCCAGTGCTTTCAACCTCCCCACCAGTGCTCTCTGCCCCCCCCCCCCCCCCAGGGCTCTCTGCCACCCCCCAGGGCTCTCTGCCACCCCTAGTGCTCCCTGTCACCCCCTAGTTCTCTCCACCTCCCCCATGCTCTCTGCCACCCCCCTAGTGCTCTTTGCCACCCCCCTCCAGTGTTCTCCACCACCCCCATGCTCTCTGCCACCCCCCCCCAGTGCTCTCCAACTCCCTCCATGCTCTCTGCCACCCCCCAGTGCTCTCAACCACCCACCAGTGCTCTCCACCTCCCCGCATGTTCTCAGCCGGAGGTGCCGGTTAGCATGTCATGGGCTGCTCAATCAAAAATGCCCGGGCCTATTTTTTGTCCCAGTCCGGGCCTGACGTAACTCAGGCAGGCCTGTTATACACTGCCACATATTTTTTTAACAATACTACCCCAGACGTTGATACGTGTATGTGAGGCCGCCTGATAACCACCACATGGAGACGGCGTTCATTGGATCTACTCCTCTTTTATCTTTTTTTGTTTTCTTGTGAATGCAAAACTCTGTGTATATTGCTAACTGGAATCTTTTGCCTAGCACTTGGTTATATGTATGCTGGTACTACTTGTATTACCTTTGAAAACTTTCAATAAAAATTTATTTGTGGAAAAAAAAAACTATTTTTTTGGGCAGTGCACATGTCTAAATTGCTCAGCTGGTTTGTCTTGAATAATAGTCTAGGCAGGTATCACATCATTCTCTTTGTATACGAGCTCTAGCCATCCAGCCTTGTTCTTTATGTATTCCATCATCTGACCACACATCATCAAGTGACTACACTTGGTAGAAATGCTCAGATGTAAACTATCTGTCTCATTTTTCTTTACAGAGGGCCCCAGATATGGAACTATGTCTCTAGAAGCCTTGGTTACTCCACTTGGGCATTCATTTATACATGAAGGAGTGACATTGAGGATTACTCCCAATGTGAGCATTGCACTCTTGGATGTGAAGATTCAGGCCTTTACACTGGAAGAGGGGAATTTTGGACAAGGTAAGCCACACTGGGATGACAATATTGGCACATTTGATGGCTGCTCTGATTCACTCCCCTGTGTGACGTCTTATTCAGTCACAAAGGGGAGTATCAGGAAGAAGAGACTCAGTGCAGCACCACGTGACTTCTCCTTTGTGCCGTTCAGAGGGGAAGCTCGTTCACAGTAATTTCCCGACATGCAGGGTATACAGAAACGACACACTTTAGGTGCCGTTAATGAAAGATCATACTGCGCAATCGCGCATGACGTCATCTACAAGTAAAAGACGATTTTCATTAAAAATACAGCAGTAAGTACACTTTCACAGGCAGCAATGAGCTGCCTGTGTTATCTACTATCTGAACAGATTAAGTTGTCTCTGAGGGTTTACAACCACTTTAAGAGGAGTGGTTAATTGTTTACATGTGCTAGCCTACAGGTACTATATAACTTTCTGTGGATACTCACTCTGAGCTTGCCCACGTTTTGCTTGCTGGAACATTGACAAAATGGCAAATTTAATAAAAAAAATAGAGTTTAAAACAGTAGATGATAACAGGAGTCTTTTAACCACTTAAGCCCCGGACCAATATGCAGCCTAAAGACCCAAGGTGTTTTTACAGTTCGGGACTGCGTCGCTTTAACAGACAATTGCGCGGTCGTGCGACGTGGCTCCCAAACAAAATTGGCGTCCTTTTTTCCCCACAAATAGAGCTTTCTTTTGGTGGTATTTGATCACATCTGCGGTTTTTAGTTTTTGCGCTATAAACAAAAATAGAGCGACAATTTTGAAAAAAAAGCAATATTTTTTACTTTTTGCTGTAATAAATATCCCCCAAAAACATATATAAAAACATTTTTTTTCCTCAGTTTAGGCCGATACGTATTCTTCTACCTATTTTTAGTAAAAAAAATCGCAATAAGCGTTTATCGATTGGTTTGCGCAAAATTTATAGTGTTTACAAAATAGGGGATAGTTTTATTGCATTTTTATTTTTTTTTTTTTTTTTACTACTAATGGCGGCAATCAGCAATTTTTTTCGTGACTGCGACATTATGGCGGACACTTCGGACAATTTTGACACATTTTTGGGACCATTGTCATTTTCACAGCAAAAAATGCATTTAAATTGCATTCTTTATTGTGAAAATGACAGTTGCAGTTTGGGAGTTAACCACAGGTGGCGCTGTAGGAGTTAGGGTGCACCTAGTATGTGTTTACAACTGTTTGGGGGTGTGGCTGTAGGAATGACGTCATCGATCGTGTCTTCCCTATAAAGGGAATGACGCGATCGATGCGCCGCCATAGTGAAGGACGGGGAAGCCGTGTTTACACACGGCTCTCCTCGTTCTTCAGCTCCGGGGAGCGATCGCGACTATAAACAAATAGCCGCGCCGTGGTCCCGGATCGCTCCCCGAGCGGACCCGACCTCCGCATGTAGCGGGGGGGGTCCCGATCGGACCCCCCACCCGCTAATAGGCGAGGACGTACCTATACGCCCATGTGCCTGTACGTGCCATATTGTGGACGTATATGTACATGCGGGGGTCGGGAAGTGGTTAACCTGTAAGTACAGTAACATATGACATTTCCTCTTAGTAACTGGGATAATGAGCGCTAGCAAGGTTTACAGTTTTGTGCAGTGCACTGCAAGTACACAGTAAAGGATGGATACTGCTGCAACCGATGTGAGCAGTTTGCCCTTCTGGACGCTCACGTTAGAGATCTGGAGGAGCAAATTGAAACACTGGGCAGAACTGACAACCTTGCAAGGGGTCCTCCACTCACTGAACAGGTGGTTAATAGGGTTCATGGGGAGCATGGAGGCGGTAAATCAGGATTATCAGTTCGGAAGATTGGTTACTGTAGTCAGAGTGGGTGGTAGGGAAGGTCAGCCCCGGGTTTGAGCACCCAAACAGGGTGTGGAGGGTTGCAAGCTCAGAGGTGGCAGCCCTAGATGTCACTGCTACCCCCAACAGCCAGGAGATCAGCCTATCTAGTAGGGGTGGTAAGGGTAGTGCAGGTAGGCCTAGACAGTTGGTGGTAATAGGGAATTCTATAATCATAAGGACTGATAATTTATCGCCAGGATCACCTCAAGCAAATGGTTTGCCGTCTCCCTGGGGCCAGGGTTTGGCATCTAGTGGACCTGGTTGTTAAATTATTGGGAGGGACTGGGCATGATCCAGCTGTCTTGGTCTATGTTGGAACCAATGACAGAATACATGGAAGGTAGAGGCTTTTTAAAGCAGTGGTTCACCCTCCATAACAACATTTTAGCATAAAATGAGGCATAGTAGCGCGAGCTACAGTATGCCTGTCTTTATTTTTTTAGCCCCATACTCACTGTGCAATCGTAGAGACAAGATTCCGACTCCCCGCGGGGAATGGGCGTTCCTATGGAGAGGGAAGGTGATTGACGGCCGGCTCTGGCACGTCACGCTCCCCGAAGACAGCCGGAACAGGTCTCGGCTCTTCACGGCGCTATACGGCGCCTGCGCACAGACTATGCGCAGGCGCCGTGAAGCGCCAAGTCCTATTTCGGCTATTTCCGGAGAAGCGTGACGTGCCAGAGCCGGCCGTCAATCACCTTCCCTCTCCATAGGAACGCCCATTCCCCGCGGGGAGTCGGAATCTTGTCTCTACGATTGCACAGTGAGTACGGGGCTAAAAAAATAAAGACAGGCATACTGTAGCTCGCACTACTATGCCTCATTTTATGCTAGAGGAAACATTTTTTTTTTTTTAATTAATAGGGTGAACCCCCGCTTTAAGAAAAATTTGAAATAACTAGGCTGCAAGTTGAAGGGAAGGACGTCCAATGTGATATTCTCTGAAATAATGCCTGTGCCATGGGCAACACAGGAAGGGCAGGGGGAGATTAGAGAGCTGAGTGCATGGCTAAAGACCTGGTGTAAGAGAGAAGGCCATACTTAACATTACTAGTCCAACTATTTGATGGAATAACTATACGCCTGAAAATGCCTTACGTAAACGGCGTATCTTTACTGCGACGGGCGCACGTACGTTCGTGAATAGGCGTATCTAGTCATTTACATATTCTACGCATAGGGATGAGCTTGTCGTTCGACTCAAACGTATGTTCGACTCGAACATCGTCTGTTCGTACGTTCGACAAATTTCGAACAAAACGGGTCGTTCACGCCAAATTCAAGTGACGCGTGTCGGCCCATAATTCACTGCGTTATTGCGCGCTGATGATTGGTCAAGCATGCACCATGACCCTGCATGCTTGGCCAATCACAGCGCGCAAAAAACGAAGAACCATAATTGGCCAAAGCCTGGGTGGCTTTGGCCAATTATGGCTCAGTGGGTTTAGTACACGCTCCACACTATATAAGGCCGCCTGTAAGGCGGCCGCGTATAGTGTGTTCCGGCTTTGTTAAAGTAAAGAACAGTCAGACAGTTAGAGATAGAGAGAGAGACTATGGGGCTGATTTACCAAGCCTTTACTCCATGACTCATGGAGCAAAAGCAGGAGTAGCAGCCGTATTGACATTTACTAAAGAAATACGCTGCTAGTGCAGTGTATTTCCTTAGTTACTAAAGTGCTCAGTGCGCCCAGGAGAGGGCGCATTGTGCACTACTATAGACCTGGCGCACGGCACATTGAAATGTAAATTGCGGGGAATCGGGCGGGAGTTTATTAGGGGGGAGGTGGGGTGATGCAGGGGAAGTGTAGTTTTAATGTGTTTGGCGGGCCGAATTGAAAGTGAAAGTGATTTTTGGAAACCGATCCCTGTACGCTTACACAGTGCGCCTGAACCTCGGGAGGTTCATTTTCATACTGGGCATGCGTACAGAGAAATTTCGGAGCTTCCCGTGCGCCTTGTCAGTACGCCGAGAAAATCTTGGTAAATACCAAGCGGCGTACCCGTAATTGCGCTGCGTGACTCGGCGCACAGGAATCTCCGAGCGGTTTTCAGCCTGCGCTGACCATGGAGGGGAACTCCGCGCCAAATTTCAAACAAGAAACCGGCGCGAGTCCCCCTCCAGGGGTACATTAGGCTCTTAGGCTTGGTCTGGAATGTGAGGGGTTAAACCCGCGCCGAAAATCGGTGCGGGGTTCACCCCCAGATCCAAACCAAGCCCTCATCCCAGGCACGCAGTCTGGCCGGACAGGAATGGGGGTGGGGACGAGCGAGCGCCCCCCCCCTCCTGAGCCGTATCAGACCGCATGCCCTCAACATGGGGGAGTGTGTGCTGTGGGGGAGGGGGGCACTGCCCCCCCACCCCACAGCACTCTTGTCCCCATGTCGATAGGGACAAGAGCCTCTTCCCGACAATCCTTGCCATTGGTTGTCGGGGCATGCGGGCGGGGGCTAATCGGAATCTGCGAGCCCCCTTTAATAAAGGGGCCCCCAGATTCTGGCCCCCCACCCTATGTGAATGAGTATGGGGGAAAATGTAAAGTAAAAAAAACACACCACACAGAATAAAATAATTTATTAATCAGCTCCGGGGCCCCCCCTTTCTTCTTTAGCTCTTTCAGAAGGGGGGGTTTCTTCTCTCCCGATCTTGCGCCGGGACCCTGGGCTTCGGCGATTTCTGCCGGGGGATGGCGCCTATCCCCCGGTCTTTCCGGTGCCTTCCGCCAGGGCTCCGGTCTTGTTCGTCTTCTGCCGGGGGTGCGCCAACTCCCCGGTCTTTTCTCTGCTGTCTTGGCGTTCCCTCTTCTGCCTGTCTCCCCCGCGGAGCCAGGGCTTTCTTCCCTCTTCTGCCTGTCTCCTCCGGGAGCCCAGGGCTTTCTTTCTGCTGTCTTCTCTGTTCCCTCTTCTGCCTGGCTCCCCCGCGGAGCCAGGGCTTTCTTTCCGCTTCTTTCTTCTCTGTTCCCTCTTCTGCCTGTCTCCTCCGGGAGCCCAGGGCTTTCTTTCCGCTGTCTTCTCCCTTCTCTTCCATTCGATGTTGACACGACGAGGTCCCACGCTGACATGCCATGTGAGCGGCGGGCATCGACTTATATAGGGCAATGCCACCATGTGACCTCAACCAATGTGACATCACATTCCCTGGGCATGATGGGAATGTGATGTCACATGGGTTGAGGTCACATGGTGGCATTGCCCTATATAAGTCAATGCCCACTGCTCAGACGGCATTCCAGCGCCAGACCTCGTCGTGTCAACATCGAATGGAAGAGAAGGGAGAAGACAGCGGAGACAAGCCCTGAGCTCCCGGAGGAGCCAGGCAGAAGCGGAAGGCACCGCAGAAGCCCGCGGGTGTCGCCCCCCGGCGGAAAACAGCGTAGAAGCCCGGGGGGGCTACAGCCCCCCCCGGCAGAAAGCAACGAAGCCCGGAGCCCTCCCCCATAAGCAAGGAACTTCATGGTGAAGGGGGCTCCAGCAGAAAACAGCCCTGGGGGGCTACAGCACCCCCTCCCCCGGCAGAAATCGACGAAGCCTGGAGCCCTCCCCTATAAGCAAGGAGCTTCATGGTGAAGGGGGCTCCGGCAGAAAACAGCCCAGGGGGGGCTACAGCACCCCCCCCTGGCAGAAATCGACGAATTAGATTCTGATAAGCCCCCCGCCCGCATACCCCGACAACTAACGGCCAGGGTTGTCGGGAAGAGGCTCTTGTCCCTATCGACATGGGGACAAGAGTGCTGTGGGGTGGGGGGGCAGTGCCCCCCTCCCCCACAGCACACACTCCCCCATGTCGAGGGCATGCGGTCTGGTACGGCTCAGGAGGGGGCGCTCGCTCGTCCCCCACCCCCATTCCTATCCGGACAGACTGCGTACCTGGGATAAGGGCTTGGTCTGGTTTTGGGGGGGGCCCCATGCTGTTTTTCGGCGTGGGTTTAACCCCTAAATTTGGCGCGGAGTTCCCCTTTATCCCGGTCCTGTCAGGGGGGGGAAATGCCTGATTGTCTGTTCATACAATGTATAAACAGAGATCTGTCATTTCCCCTAGTCAGTCCCCAGGGAACATAATTAACCCCTCCCTCGCCCCTAGTGTTAACCCCTTTCCTTGCCAGTGACATTTTCATAGTAATCAATGCATTTTTAGAACATTGGTCGCTAGAAAAATGCCAATGGTCCCAAAAATGTGTCCGCCATAATGTCGCAGTACCGATAAAAATCGCTGTTCGCCACCATTACTAGTAAAAAATATATAATAAAAAAGCCATAAAACGAAACACTATTTTGTAGATGCTATAACTTTTGCGCAAACCAATCAAACGCTTATTGCGATTTTTTGGAAACAAAAATATGTAGAAGAATACGTATCGGCCTAAACTGAGGGAAAAAATATTATTTTTAGATAATTTGGGGGATATTTATTATAGCAAACTGTAAAAATGTTTTTTTTTGGTTAAAAAAAATTTCGCTCTATTTTGGTTTATAGCAAAAAAAAAAAAAACGCAGAGGTGATCAAATACCACCAAAAAAAATAATCTATTTGTGGGAAAAAAAAGGACGACAATTTTGATTGGGAACCACGTCGCACGACCGCGCAATTGTCAGTTAAAACGACGCAGTGCCGAATGACAAAAACTGGCCCGGTCATTGACCAGTAATATGGTCTGGGGCTCAAGTGGTTAAAAATTAACAAAATACTAAAGTTAGCCCAATTTTTGGTGATAATGTGAAAGATGATGTTACACCGAGTAAATAGATACCTAACATGTCACGCTTTACTATTGCAAACACTCATGGAATGGCGCCAAACTTCAGTACTTTAAAATCCCCATATGCGACCTTTTTTTTTTTTCAGGTTACCAGTTTATAGCTACAAAGAAGGTCTAGTGCTAAAAGTATTACTCTCGCTCTAACGCACGCATCAATACCTCACATGTGTGGTTTGAACGGTGTTTACATATGTGGGCGGGACTTATGCAAGTCCCGCCCACATATGTGAACATCGTTCAAACCACACATGTGAGGTATTGACGTGTGCGTTAGAGCGAGAGCAATACTTTTAGCACTAGACCTCCTCTGTAACTATAAACTGGTAACCTTAAGGAAAAATGTGCGTGTTCGCTTCTGACTGGGAGGACAGGGGCATTTTAATTATTATTATTTATTTTTGTTACGTAATAATTCACTAAGACCTGCCCTTCAGGCTGGAAAGCATGAGTTCAGGGGAAAAAAAAAGCTCTCATGCTTTCAGCAGCCATTGCAGCTTTGTTCCTGCATGCGAGATGAACTGAGCATGCTCAGGCAGTTAGAAAATGTTTCCTTTCTTTTTAAAGGGTGAAAATCACATGGATGCTCATAGAGAGTGGGCGGGTTAGTAATTTAAGGACATCCTTACCAGGTGTAAGCACTTACAAGCTCACCCAAACTAGAGACTGAAATTTGTTCATGTGATTTCAATTGCTTAATTAGCACACGTTATATAAAGCGTGGATCGATCAGTCCTCAGCTGCCCTCAGAGGGGCAAGCTGGCAGGAATGCTGTTGCTAAACAGAAATGTGGTTTGGAGCATGTTTATTTTTATTTTGCCAATGTTTTTTGTTTATTTTTAAATGATGTTCACTTTGATGTATTTGTCTCTGCTGCCTTATTTTGATAAACAATTCTGAAGATGTTGGGACGGTTAACCTATGTTTATTTTGATTTTTGAAATGTATTTTTGTTTGTGTGTGTGTGTGTGTTTGTTTGTCTTTTTTGCTTTCCTTGTTTTGTTGACCAATAAAAATTACTTTAAAATTTTGAAGTTTGTTTTTTGTTACTTTTTCATGCTACAGTCAGCTGCAGCTGAAATAGGTTTGGGCCTAACAAATTAGGTGTGATTTTTGTCTAAGCTTCTTTCCTGGTGTGTAGGCATGAAATGTGTGCCATGTTTATTCTCCATGAATTTAAAGACAAAGTGGGAAGTATTTTCTTTTTACTGCAGTGGTCCTCAGCCCTCAAGTACCCCCGACAGGACATGTTTTTTGGATTTCTCTTATCAAGAATTGCTGTCCAGACTGTCTTTTAAAGCACATGTGCAAGATGAAGGAAAACCTGCAAACATGGCCTGTTGGGGGGGGGGGCTATTGGTGGACAGGCTTGAAGTGCTGATTTACAGAACTGTGCTTAAATCTAGCGCAAGGCAATCTTATTCAAATTGTGGGTGTTTGAGGGAAGCCAAGTGAGTGTTAGAACCCCTGCTTGTGTTTTTTTTGGGTTGAGCTTTGTGTCCCTTTTCTTAAAATTGGCTTCACTTCCTGTCACACAGCTGAACAGGAAGTGAGGTTAAAACCCTACCAGTGTCTTTTCTTGGGGACACAGGTCAATCTAACTAGTGTCCCCATTAAGCAAATTGCACTCCAGCACTGCTGTGTACACCCCAAATCATGGGTCTTCAAACTACGGCCCTCCAGTTGTTCAGGAACTACAATTCCCATCATGCCTAGTCATGTCTGTGAATGTCAGTGCATTACAAGGCCTCATGGGATGTGTAGTTCTACAACAGCTGGAGGGCCGTAGTTTGAGGATCCCTGCCCCAATGATTATTTAGTTTGGAGTTTAGTAAAGGCAAAGCCACTTTGCAGTACAAGCGTAGTCACTGAAAATCAGAGAGGCAGCACTGATGGTTTTAACATCCAATCCTGTAGAAGCAAAGTTGTTTTGTTTTCTTCCTTGCTTGTCCACTTGTAGTGCAAAGTGGATTTGCCGTTAGTAAATGGACCCCCAAAGTCCAAGATCCCTAATAATTTGGGGTGTACACAGCAAAATGCTAGAGTGCAATTTACATAATGGGAAACTATTTAGATTGATCTCTGTGTCCCCAAGAAAAGATATTAGTAAGGATTTACCCTCACTTCCTGTTTGGCTATGTGACAGGAAGTGAATGAATTTGAATTAAAGGGTGAAGACACCTCACAAATGTTACTATCAGGGGGTGCAGACATCCCCAAAAAATGAGCAGATAATACTTATTTGCAAATTAATAATTTTTTATTTAACATTGGGAGGTTTTTGTGGGGGGCCCTAACACACACATTCCTACATATTAGCAATGCTGTATCCTGGCCTATTGGCATGGTTATATTTTCTTAGGCCTCTCAATAAAACTCTCTGAAATTTGTACTTCAACTAGAACTATAATCAACACTTTATATTTTCTTTACATTTGGATAGAGTGAGGGAGGGTTATAGGCCCTGTCAGTTTATTTTGTATTATCTGTGTCCAATTGGGGAGATTTGCCTTCACTTCCTGCCCCATAGCCAAACAGGAAGTGAGAGAAAAACTATGCAAATTAAGGGAATCCAGTAACCCCCTCCCCCCCAGAACTAGTGTGTGGGTCCCCTGAAAATTCCTGGGCAGGTCATACAAAAACAGGGTGTGGCCTTAACAGGAAGAGGTGGGTCATTTTTCTATTAGGAGGTGCAGAAATGTAGTCAGGCCTAGGGCAGCACAAAACCTAAATATACTACTGCATATTAGGGCTTATTTATACCGGATCCGATTTACAGCATGTTTTTATATTGTGGGAGGAAACCCACGCAGGCACAGGGAGAACATGCAAACTCCAGGCAGATGGTGTCACGGGCGGGATTCGAACCAGCGACCCTTTTGCTGCTAGGTCAAAGTGCTATACACTACACCACTGTGCTGAACGAACATGATTGCAGCTGAAAGCATGAGATCTTTTTTTTTTCCAATACCATGCTTTCCAGCCTTATTGACCCTGTCTCTCTCCATAAAGAGGACCTGTCACACACTAGTCCTATTACAAGGGATGTTTACATTCCTTGTAATAGGAAGAAAAGTGATCCAAAATAAAAAAAAGGGACAAAAAAGTGCAAAAATAAAAATATTAGGTAAAAAAAAAAAACGTCCCTGTCCCTAGTAGCTCACACTCAGAAGCGAAAATGCATGTAAGTCCCGCCCACATATGTAAACACCATTCAAACCACACATGTGAGGTATTGACGCGTGCGTTAGAGCGAGAGAACTAATTCTAGCCCTAGACCAACTCTGTAACTCTGAACTGGTCACCTGTAAAAAAAATCAAGCATCGCCTATGGATATTTTTATGTCCCGAAGTTTGGCGCCATTCCATGAGTGTGTGCAATATTAAAGCGTGACAAGTTAGGTATCTATTTACTCGGTGTAACATCATCTTTCACATTATCCATAAAAATTGTGCTAACTTTACTGTTTTGTTATTTTTTAATTCATGAACCGTTTTTTTTTTGGGCCAAAAAAAAAAGGCGTTAGAAAAATTATTGCGCAAATATCGTTGGAAATCAAATAAAAAATGACCGCCACTTTATTCCCTAGGGTGTCTGCTAAAAAATTATATATATAATGTTTGGGGGTCCTGAGTAATTTCCCAGGAAATAAATATAATTTTTACATGAAGGAGAGAAGTGCCAGAATAGGCGCGGTATGGAAGTGGTTAAAGTGAAATAATAAAAGTTAAATATTCCTTTAAATTTCATACAGGGGGGGAGGGGGGTACACGCATCTTTCCCTTGCTTAGAACTGTCCCTGTACAAGATGTCATTTCTGAAGTGAAAAAAAAGTAATTTTAAAGTACTCATGGCTATAAAGAATACAGTCACTGCTCATTAAAACTAAAAAAATAAAAAAATGTATGGGGGTCCCCCCAAATTAAATTACCAGGCCCTTCAGGTCTGGAATGGATATTAAGGGGAACCCCGCCATAAAAACAAAAAAAATGGCGTGGGTTCCCCCTAAATATCCATACCAGGCCCTTCAGGTCTGGTGTGGATTTTAAGGGGAACTCCACCCCAAATAAAAAAAAATGGCGTGGGGTCCCCCCAAATATCCATACCAGGCCCTTCAGGTCTGGTGTGGATTTTAAGGGGAACTCCACGTGGAGTCCCCCTAAAAATCCACACCAGACCCTTATCCGAGCACGTTAACCTGGCCGGCCGCAGAAAAGAGGGGGGGACAGAGTGCAGCCCCCCGTCTCCTGAACCGCACCAGGCCACATGCCCTCAACATGGGGAGGATGTCCCCATGTTGATGGGGACAAGGGCCTCATCCCCACAACCCTTGCCCGGTAGTTGTGGGGGTCTGCGGGCGGGGGGCTTATCAGAATCTGGAAGACCCCTTTAACAAAGGGGACCCCCAGATCCCGGCCCCCCCTATGTGAAATGGTAATGGGGTACATTGTACCCCTACCATTTCACCCAAAAAAAAGTGAAAAAAGTGTGAAGAATGACAGTAGCCGGTTTTTGACAAATCTTAATAAAATCTTCTTTCCGCGGTTCCTTCTTCTTCTTTCATTCGGGTTTCTTCCTCTGCTTCTTTCTTGGGTCTTCTCGTCCACATCTTGATTGACGTCTTCTCCCATCTTCTTCTCTGTACGTCGACCTTCTCGTCCCGCATCTTCTTGATCTTCTGGGTGCTGCGCTTGAAATTGAAGATCATTTTGTGCAGGGACAGTTCTAAGTGCGGGAAAAATGCGCTATTTCACATGCTGACTTTACACCCCCCCAGGTACGAAATTTAAAGGAATATTTCACTTTTATTGTTTCACTTTAAGCATTAACACTTTTGATTTCTCCCATAGACTTCTAAACGGAGTTCGGCGCAGCTTTAGATATTACTTGCAATGCGCCGGCTGCTACGCTGGTTCATGCGCCTAATTAAGGCTTCACCCGGAGTACTAATTAGTGTTGCTCACGAATATTCGCATTGCGAATATTCGACTCGAATATAGCATATTCGAGAAATCGCGCTATATTTCGAAATTCGCGGTGAATATTCGCAATTCCGAATATTCGATTTTTTACTATTTTTTTTTTTAATCAGATCACATCCTAGATATCTCCATCGATGTCTAAAAGCATTGCTGGTATCATTAGAGACCCTGGGCCGAGTAGCTGAAGCGTTCATTGAATTTTCCAGAAAGATCGCAATGCGATTATTCGGCAAACGCAATATCGCGCGATTATTTTCCTCGCCCCGATCTTCCGCATCAGAGCGATTTTTACAGTTTCATTTTTAAAACAGATCACATCCTAGTGATCTCCATAGACGTCTGAAAGCATTGCTGGTATGATTAGAGCCATTGGGCCGAGTAGCTGAAGCGATCATTTTATATTGCCGAATATTCGCAATGCGAATATTCGGCAATAGGAATATTGCGCGATTATTTGCTCCGCCCTTTTGCATCAGAGCCAATCAGAGTTCTCCTTCCACACTCGTCACAGGTTAGCAACCAATAGGAACCTGCCTGCATGGACATTATATAAGCTCACTCCCAGCACCATTTCATTGCAGATTCAGAAGCTGGCTATAGAGTGTGGAGGCTGTTTCTGTGTTCCTGGTTTCCTGTGTCTTTGTTCTTGATTGATTTAGATCATCACCAGCATTGCTATTTAGTGATTCCAGTGGATCTTTTCCAGTATATCAACTGCTTTTTTCAAAGCAATAGACCCAAGAGCTTTTTTCAAAGCTACGTTTTGTGCTGTTTTGTGCTGTTTTTTTCATTTGTGTTACTGTTTGATCCTGCAATCCTCCCTGTTCAGTTATATTTGCAAGAGATTTCAGAACACATTTTGCTGAGCTTTATAAAAGAGCTTTTCTAAAAGCTAAGTTTTGTTCATCTTGTGTTACTGTTAGATCTTGCAGGTTCGCTGTTCAGTGATATTTGATAGGCATCTCAGTTCACATTTTGTTTAGTTTTCCCTAAAGAGCTTTTATAAAAGCTAAGTTTTGTGTTCAGTTTAGTTAAATTTTGTGTAGTAAGTGTACACACTGTTAGTGTACATTTATTTCATCTAGCTTAGCTTAGTGTGTGTTTAGTGTCTGTGTTTTGTGTTTAAAAAAAAAAAAAAAAAAGTTAGTGTTTGTTTAGTGCTTTTTTTTTTTTCTTTAATTTTGTAGTCCTTGTCTGGTGTACTACTTTTCTTATAGTTTAGTAGCTGTCTGTGTACGTCTTTGTCTGCGTGCCTGTCTTGTAAAAAAAACACAAAAACACATTTTGTTCACATTTTCCCCCCCCAATAAAGTTTACCCCCCCCACACACATAGCAATAATGAGCGGCATCCGTGGCCGTGGCAGCAGGGGTAGGGGAGTTACTCCCAGTGCTGGATCGCTGCCAGCACGGGGTACCTCTCGTGCCCCTACTAGTGGTAGAGGATCGGGTGCAAGGGGAGTACGCCTGATCCGGGAGTTCTTCCCATCGGGCAGCCGCCCGATATTGCCATCTCAGGCTCAAGTAGTGGTGGACTACATGGGGCACAGCAGTGCCACTGAGTCGTCGGTCCCGACTCACAGTAGTACCACCATTACACCGTTGCCTGTACTACCCCCCCCAGCCCCCAAGAGTCCAGCATCTTACTGTTCGACAGCGACAGTGATAGGGATCTCTTGGGGGAGGCCATGCATCAGGCAGACCTCCAGCTCTGTCCTGATGGTCAGGACCTTTTTGAAGGGATGGATGAGGAGGATGGGATACCTGCTGGCAGTATCCCAGAGACATCCCTTCAAACTGGTGCTGCTGTTTTGGTGCAGGAAACAGCAGCACCTAGTCAGACCCAGGCGTGGGTGAGGGGACAGCGGAGCCAGGCTAGAGGCTCCATGTCACGTGGTTCCCTCAGACCAACACATCTCAGCCCTTGGTCTGACATCTCTGGGGGCGAAGAGGGTGACCCATCATGGTTGCCATCTGACGCGTCGGCTCACTACGTCAGTGACGACGGGGAAGGTAGGCACCCTGGTGAAACGGTGCGCCAGGTCACCACCAGGGAGACCATCGTCAGGGTCTCCACTGGTGATGGCAGCAGGAGGTGTCAGGAGGAGGAGCAGCAGCAGCAGCAGCAGCAGCAGGCAGCTCCACCTGTGCGCACCGAATCCCAGCAGGTGCAAGTAAGCGTCACCCCATCTGACAGGAGGGCGGTGCTGAAGTCACCTGTCTGGAATTTCTTTACCCTGGTGGCAGACAACCCTACCGTGGCCATCTGCCGGATTTGTAAAGTGAGGGTGAAGAGAGGGAAGTGTTTGGCTCGGGTGGGTACCACAGCCCTGAACCAGCACCTGAGGATAAACCACTGGGCGTTGTATGACGAGATGAAGCGTGGTGGTGGTAGCAGCGCCACCACCACAAGTGAGCAGGGTACAGCAGCCCCTGCCACATCTTCATCTGTTTCCAGCAGGTCATGCCCCCCCGCTCCCTCTAGTAGAGGTACTGGTACCGGCAGCCAGACCTCTACTTCCACAGCACCCTCCACGTCTGTGTCCCGCACTGCCGTCCGGCGCCAGGCGTCGATTTCAGACGCCTTTGACCGCACCACTCCCTTCCCCCCTGGAGACCGACGTGTGCGTTCCCTCAATGGGCTCCTGGCAAGGGTTATTGCCCAACATCTGCTGCCCTTCAACATAGTTGACAGCAACCCCTTCAGGCAGATGTTGGAGCAGGCCCAACCCCAATGGCGTGTCCCCAGCCGCCATTTCTTTGCCAGGACTGGTGTCCCTGCCCTACACCAGCACATTGTGCAGAATGTAACCCTGTCGCTGGATCACGCTGTCAGCGACAGGGTTCATCTGACAATGGATGGCTGGACCAGCAGGCATGGGCAGGGACGCTACATCAGCTTCACGGCCCATTGGGTTTCCCTCCGAGGCGTCGGTGAGGGATCGTCGGCAACCGATCTTGTGGTGCCGCCCCGGGGTGTCCAGGGGAGAACTGCTGGTCTCCCTCAAGCCACTGTCTCCGCAGCTGCTGAGCCTCCCAGCAAGCGCCCCCGTAGCTACTCAAGTGTGGGGCACGTGCGCTGTCAGGCCGTGCTCCAGCTTGTTAGTTTAGGGGACCGGAGACACACTGCAGAAGAAGTGCTGAAAGCACTTCAAGCTCAGGTCCAGAAGTGGCTGACACCCCGAAGGCTCCAGCCAGGTATGGTTGTCTGCGATAACGGCAGCAACCTACTCGCCGCCCTCCATGCTGGCAGTCTGACGCACGTGCCCTGTCTGGCACATGTCCTCAACCTGGTGGTGCAGAAGTTCCTGCGCACTTATCCAGGGTTGAGTGACATTGTGGCAAAGGCGCGTAGGATTGCCAGCCACTTCAGGCGCTCCCCAACCGCTACCGCGTCCCTGTCCAAATTGCAGCGGAAGTACAATCTGCCCCTTCACAGGCTGATTGTGGACAGTGTGACGCGGTGGAACTCCACCCTCCACATGCTGAAGAGGTTGTGGGAGCAGCAAAGGGCGGTGAGGGAGTACCTGATGGAACTAGGCACTCAGAGGGCTTCACCACAACTCCCTTTCATCGCCTGTGCGCAGTGGGGGCAGATAAACCAGGTCTGCCAAGTGTTGTCCTCCTTCGAGCAGGCGACCAAGATGGTCAGCAGTGAGCAAATTGGCCTCAATAGCGTGCTGCCAATACTGTTCATGCTGGAGAGGACACTAGATCGCCTGCTCGAGGCTGGGGAGAGTGCCTTGGTGGAGCAGGAGGAGTCAGCAATGCTCCACCGAGACCAGGGCCAGGACCAGGAGGAGGAGGAGGAGGAGGAGGATGATGATGAAGAGGAGGAGGAGGTGGTTGCTGGTGTCGTCCCGGAGTCAGGGCCTGGTCAGGAGGGAGAGCCGGTGTTGGGGGCACCGATAGTCCGGGGGTTGGGCATGTCTGAGTTTGACCAGCAGCGCCTCAGGGATGAAGAGTCGCACCTCATTCACCTGGCCAGCATTGAGGAGTCACAGCGGGCTGTGCTCTTCCCCATGGCTGCCCACATGCTGAGATGCCTCAGGAGGGACCCCCGGGTTAAGACCATCAAGACGAGGGATGATTTCTGGATGGCCACCCTTTTGGATCCCAGGTGCAAGGGGAAACTGGAGCAGTTCATCCCAGCCAGCCGGAGGCAGCACCGGATGGAGGAACTGCAGGCAGCCATTGTCAGACGGTTGGAGCAGGCAACTCCCCGGCCTCCAGTTGTCCCCCCTCATCTCACCCAGCAGGTGGCTGCACCCAGCTGCAGCCGAGCAGGGGACCTAATGGAAGAGATGAGGATGTTCTTCCAAACCGAGCGACCCAGTACCAGCACCAGCAGCAGCAGCAGTCACCACCAGCGGCTGGCCCACATGGTGGCAGACTACATGGCGTCCGTCGGTGCTTCTGACAGTATGAGCACCGACGAACCCATGGAGTACTGGGTTGCCAGATTGGACACCTGCCGCGAGCTCGCTCAGTATGCGCTGGAGTTATTGTCTTGCCCCCCCTCCAGCGTACTATCTGAGCGGACATTCAGCGCGGCAGGTGGAGTGGTCACGGACAAGAGGACCCGTCTGTCCACAGACTCCGTGGACAGACTCACATTCATAAAGATGAATGAGTCCTGGATCGGCGGTGACTTTCTGGCACCCGTCGTCGGTTCAGGGCGCTGAAGGGTCCCTTGTCATGCATTCCCTGATAAAGCCCCGGACCTGATGTATTTACAGTGCTGAATATAACTATTTTAACATCAGAGAAAATCAATGTTAATATTTGGTACAGTAGGCTTTCTTTGCAATTACAGCGGTCAAACCTTTCTTGTAGTTTTACACCAGCTTTGCACACACTGGAGGAGGGATTTTGGCCCACTCCTCCACACAGATCTTCTCTACATCAGTCATGTTTCTGGGCTCTCGCTGAGAAACACGGAGTTTGAGCTCCCTCCAAAGATTCTCTATTGGGTTTAGGTCTGGAGACTGGCTAGGCCACGCCAGAACCTTGATATGCTCCTTACAGAGCCAATCCTTGGTTATCCTGGCTGTGTGCTTTGGGTCATTGTCATGTTGGAAGACCCAGCCTCGACCCATCTTCAAAGCTCTAACTCAGGGAAGGAGGTTGTTGCCCAAAATCTCGCAATACATGGCCACGGTCATCCTCTCCTTAATACAGTGCAGTCACCCTGTCCCATGTGCAGAAAAACACCACCAAAGCATGATGCTACCACCCACATGCTTCACATTAGGGATGGCGTTCTTGGCATGGTACTCATCATTATTCTTCCTCCGAACACGGTTAGTGAAATTATGATCAAAAAGTTATATTATAGTCTCATCTGACCACATGATTTTCTCCCATGACTCCTCTGGATCAGTCAAGACACCTATGTCAGCAGTTATTTCACACCCTATATACTCTTATTAATACTGCTGTTCATCATGGCACCTCCTGCCCATGTGATATGACTCTGTATCAACTACTACTGTTAATACTACTACTGCTGCTTCTGCTGCTGCTGCTGCCGCCCAGTCAATACACCTATGTCAGCAGTTGTTTCACACTCTATATACTCTTATTCCTACTGCTGTTCATCATGGCACCTCCTGCCCATGTGATATGACTCTGTATCAACTACTACTGTTAATACTACTACTGCTGCTTCTGCTGCTGCTGCTGCCGCCCAGTCAATACACCTATGTCAGCAGTTGTTTCACACTCTATATACTCTTATTCCTACTGCTGTTCATCATGGCACCTCCTGCCCATGTGATATGACTCTGTATCAACTACTACTGTTAATACTACTACTGCTGCTTCTGCTGCTGCTGCTGCCCAGTCAAGACACCTATGTCAGCAGTTATTTGACACTCTATATACTCCTATTCCTACTGCTGTTCATCATGGCACCTCCTGCCCATGTGATATGACTCTGTATCAACTACTACTGTTAATACTACTACTGCTGCTTCTGCTGCTGCTGCTGCCCAGTCAAGACACCTATGTCAGCAGTTATTTGACACTCTATATACTCCTATTCCTACTGCTGTTCATCATGGCACCTCCTGCCCATGTGATATGACTCTGTATCAACTACTACTGTTAATACTACTACTGCTGCTTCTGCTGCTGCTGCTGCCCAGTCAAGACACCTATGTCAGCAGTTATTTGACACTCTATATACTCCTATTCCTACTGCTGTTCATCATGGCACCTCCTGCCCATGTGATATGACTCTGTATCAACTACTACTGTTAATACTACTACTGCTGCTTCTGCTGCTGCTGCTGCCCAGTCAATACACCTATGTCAGCAGTTATTTGACACTCTATATACTCCTATTCCTACTGCTGTTCATCATGGCACCTCCTGCCCATGTGATATGACTCTGTATCAACTACTACTGTTAATACTACTACTGCTGCTTCTGCTGCTGCTGCTGCCCAGTCAAGACACCTATGTCAGCAGTTATTTGACACTCTATATACTCCTATTCCTACTGCTGTTCATCATGGCACCTCCTGCCCATGTGATATGACTCTGTATCAACTACTACTGCTAATACTACTACTGCTGCTGCTGCTGCTGCTGCTGCTGCTCAGTCAAGACAACTATGTCAAAAGTAATTTCCCACTCTATATACTCCTATTACCACTGCTGTTCATCATGGCACCTCCTGCCCAAGTGATATGACTCTGTATCTACTACTACTACTACTGCTGCTGCTGCTCAGTCAAGACACCTATGTAAAAAGTTAATTCCCACTCTATATACTCCTATTACCACTGCTGTTCACTGATACCACTGATAGTTAATTTATCCCTTAACTACCCCCATTTGTGAGGGTCGGGGTTTTTCTTTAAAGTCCCATGCAAATCAATGGAAAATGTATGTTCCCACATAACTTCTGTACGCCTAGAGATATTTCAATAATACCCGCTATACATATTACTTATATGCCAAATAAAAATATATAACAGTTAAATTAACCCTTACCAACACCCTTATATAAAAGATGGGTATATTTATATTACTATGATTTTCCTCCCCAAAAGGTTAAGATAGGAAGACCGGGCAACGCCGGGTATTCAGCTAGTAATAGTATAAAATGTTTTCGGTTATTATTAAGCTAGATGTGTTGATGTTGATGTTGATGTTGATGTGTTAGATGTGAAGTTAGATGTGTTTAAAAAACTAACAATTTCAATAAGAAATGAAACCTTTGCAAAATATAACATTTTTTATTAAAAAAAAAAAAATTAAGACATGAACTTCTGAAGCTCTGTCACCTCATCCATGGTTTTCGCCATTTGTTGCACCAGCTGCTGATTTTGGCGCGTCAAAAAAAGTATCTGCTGCTCATTTGCCAGTACTCTCTGCGTCATGTTTTTCATGGCAGCTTGTTTCCCCTTGAGCTTTTTTATAACTGTTAGGATATAAGAAAAAAACATTTGGATTTCAAAGACCGTTACGAAAGATTATTTTCAGCCATAAAAATAATAAAGTCGGACTTAAGAGACTCTATGAAAGAGGATCTGGCAGAGGCAATTCTCTTCCTTAGAACTCTACATTGCATTTATTTGCATTTGCTAAGCCTAGAACTACATTTCAAGATTAATATAAACCATTTCTAGGTTTTTCAGATTTTTTTTTTGGTTCATTATAGATAAGCTTTGTTTTTGTTCTAAAACAGCCAAATAATGTGGTCTGTATTTTTGAACTGTTAAAGATCATGTTCCTGATGTTTAAGCCTGCTGCTACTATCCAGTCACTTGATTGTTTTCATTGTGTTTGTCTTTTGCTTAAACTGTGCAATACAGTAGACTGTTGGCTTCCCAGCCAGTAGTCCTGTGGAAGGTTGCGTTTCTTTCCCTCAAGGAATCTATAAAATACATTTGCATATTAATACAGAGGAGTCGGAGTCGGGGAGTCGGGGAGTCGGAGTCTGAAGTACATAAAACTGAGGAGTCGGAGTCGAAAAATGTATCTACCGACTCCACAGCCCTGCTTTAAATGCTGTCCATTTTTAGAGCTACATTTTATTGTTGAAATTTTATTAATCTCTGTGCACATATTTACCCTCCTGATTAATGGTAAAATTAACCGTCTCATCCTGCTCCTCTTCCTCGTCACCCACTACTCCACCAGAAGTTTCGGGGGGGGGGTGCAGCTCCTCCTCTTGCTCCTCCACAGGAGCTGGGGGTGGTGATGTGGATGGCCCTGGCTGCTCCTCCTCATCCCTCTCCTCCTCTTCCACATCCTCCTCCTGCTCCTCCTCTGCGGCCTGTCGCCTTGTGCGCTTGGGGCGCACAGTTGGTAGCGGAGCTCCTATAATAACACAATGTTCATATATTATAAAAATGTTTTCTAATGACGTATGCAAATTCTGTGTACTCTGCTGTATTGTATATGAATACAAATTAATTTATATAGACAGTTAACCAATGGGACAATGTTATATTAAAGGGTCTTGTGGGCACTACAGGGGACTGAGCGTGAGCTGGGCTGCCACCATGGTAAAATTAGCTGTTTTTGTCTCCTTTGTTTTGTTCAGACGATCTCATGTTAAAAAAAGGACTTGATGGAGTACACGGGATTACTATAACAACCCCACGCCTAACACAGGAATTTAGTAGGAATCTATATATATAAAACTCAACGTGTGTGTGCATGTATGTATGTATGTTCCACCATCACGTCCAAACGGCTAAAGATATTTACATGAAACTTGGCACACAGGTTACTTATATGTCAGCCACAAATATAGGATTGGTGGTTTAACCCTTACCCACCCCCATTTGCCTTGGTCAGGGTTTTTCTTTAAAGTCCCATTCAACTCTATGGGAAATACATGTTACTTCATAACAGCTGTAGATATTTCGATAACACTTGGTCACATGTTATCTATACGTCCACTTAAAGTATAGGATCGTTAATTTATCCCTTAACTAACCCCATTGGTGAGGGTCGGGCTTTTTGTTTAAAGTCCCATGCAAAGCAATGGGAAAAGTATGTTCCCACATAACTTCTGTGTTCCTGTCTGCTGTCCCATGTTTTTTTCCAACAGTACTATGAATACCTTGGCTGGTGGTGATATATGTTACAACAACATGGCGTCTTGGTTAACAACATCTGACCTTACATTAATTACATATGACCTTACATAACTGTCCCCAAGGGACCCGGGCTGGCTCAACGCGATTGCCACTGCGCTGACAAGCCATTCACCTCTGCAGCTAGGGGTTCGGATCCCGCTCTCGGCTACATGTGAATTGAGTTTGGTGGTCTCAGCTGGGCCCCCGGTGGGTGTGCTATGCGAGGTAAGCCTGCGCTTAGTATGCCCACCTCCCTCCCACAAAAACCACCACACTTACACACGCACTCGCAATTGGGTTAACATGCACGCACTCTGACCATGCGGTCTCTAAAAAGAGAGGCGAAGGACTAACGGGGCTGGTTGAGCGGGCAAATCCTCTCACTCCCTTATAGGGAGTCCCTCTGCCCCGTTGGGCTTCGAAGCGGAGCAGGTAGGACGGTCTGTGTGGGAGGACCCCCTCACACCCGCCATTGCCACCCGGGGCATGGAGAAAGGTGGCAGATTACCTCTGGGGGAGGCCTGCCTACTCCCAACTCCTGCAGTCCGGCTCCTCTCTCGAGTACACGCACAAAATACACTTTAGGGGAAAAAAAACATAACTGTGACCAATAACTTACCAGGATGATATTTATTCCGGATACGCCTGACCCGGTTCATCTGGCGCCTCTTCAGGTCGGACCACTTTTTGAGGATCGCCATGCGAGTGTGTTCTTCGCCTAGTTCCTCAATCAGGGAGTTTATAACTCCCTGTTTTTCTTGCTGCCTCCGCAGCTCATCGTATCCTGTTTCCAGGAACTTCTGCAAGATGAAGAACAAAGTATATTGTAATACTTTTGTTGACAGCCTTATGGATATATGACGTAAATGTATGCTATTCAACAATTGGAAGCATTCTCGCCTTATTAATCAATGACAGGGGTAACATGACAGATTTTATATCCTGCCATTTCGGTCGCCACCTTTTTTACATAAATATAGCAGCCATTATCATTTGCATAATTATGAATATATTATTAACAACACAGGATACACGTATAGGGGAGATATGCGTTGCTAACTCTTTTCCCTGTCAGGAGCCTAACGCCCCGGGGGGTCAGAGATGGGACCTTTTCGGAGGACCACTGACGTATGCAACCGTCGCAGTTTTTTGTGATGTCACTCTTTAGGTGTGTGCAAATTTTTCCTTGCACCGGGTTGAGTTTTTGGGTTGTGTTTTGCACGCCACAGGCTTTTCAACAGAAAATAACCAGCTGGAGGCAGAATGGTTGCAAAACACTACGGGTTTGTTACCTAACTCTGGGTTTCAAGACCAGTCCACCTCCAGCTGTTGCAAAACTACTACTCCCATCAGCCACGGTCTGTCAGTGCATGCTAAGAATTTTACTTTTGCTGCATCTAGGGTGCCACAGTTTAGAGACCCGTGCATAAAGGCCTGAAAAATG
Organism: Rana temporaria; assembly: GCF_905171775.1. Classification (NCBI taxonomy): domain Eukaryota; kingdom Metazoa; phylum Chordata; class Amphibia; order Anura; family Ranidae; genus Rana; species Rana temporaria. Next base: position 471,810,704 of record NC_053491.1, on the reverse strand, counting down.
TGTGCCTGCAGAACTTACAATACTAGAAGTGCCAGCATTCCCAGGCATGCTGGAAGTTGTAGTTCTGCAACATCTAAAGGGCAATATGTATTCGAACGTCCTTGGGCCTTGAGGACACTGAAGTCAGGACGTTCGCATACGTCCTATGTCCAATAAAATGTTAAATTCATTATGCTAAATAACAAGGAAAAGTGCCTAAATACACATGTGCCAACCAGGGTGTCTGCAGCTGTCCAGGCATGCTGGGACTTGTAGTTTTGTAAAAGCAGGAGACACATTTTTTGTGAAATACTAATATCTGATCATATATACTAACTTTTAAACTAGACTAAAATGCAGTTGAAGATAATGAAATAACAGTGGTCAAAATACTTACACAAATCAGCATCTTTTCCTCAGATACAGTGAAATTACTTCCAACCATCTTGCTCTGCGATTGCGTTGCGATCATAAAGTTGGAAACTGGCAAGGGTCCAGGAAATGGTCGCGTGTTGTTCGCGTGTTGATTGCGCTGCTTGGACCGAGATGGGTCCATATGGCTTCGGCTGAATGGACCACAGTAACTCTTTTCCCTGTCAGGAGCCTAACGCCCCGGGGGGTCAGAGACGGGACCTTTTCGGAGGACCACTGACGTATGCAACCGTCGCAGTTTTTTGTGATGTCACTCTTTAGGTGTGTGCAAATTTTTCCTTGCACCGGGTGGAGTTTTTGGGTTGTGTTTTGCACGCCACAGGCTTTTCAACAGAAAATAACCAGCTGGAGGCAGAATGGTTGCAAAACACTACGGGTTTGTTACCTAACTCTGGGTTTCAAGACCAGTCCACCTCCAGCTGTTGCAAAACTACTACTCCCATCAGCCACGGTCTGTCAGTGCATGCTAAGAATTTTACTTTTGCTGCATCTAGGGTGCCACAGTTTAGAGACCCGTGCATAAAGGCCTGAAAAATGTGGGCCTGCAGAACTTCCAATACTAGAAGTGCCAGCATTCCCAGGCATGCTGGAAGTTGTAGTTCTGCAACATCTAAAGGGCAATATGTATTCGAACGTCCTTGGGCCTTGAGGACACTGAAGTCAGGACGTTCGCATACGTCCTATGTCCAATAAAATGTTAAATTCATTATGCTAAATAACAAGGAAAAGTGCCTAAATACACATTTGCCAACCAGGGTGTCTGCAGCTGTCCAGGCATGCTGGGACTTGTAGTTTTGTAAAAGCAGGAGACACATTTTTTGTGAAATACTAATATCTGATCATATATACTAACTTTTAAACTAGACTAAAATGCAGTTGAAGATGATGAAATAACAGTGGTCAAAATACTTACACAAATCAGCAACTTTTCCTCAGACTTAGTGAAATTGCTTCCCACCATGTTGCTGTAATATTGCGCTGCGATCATAAGTTGGAAACTGGCAAGGCTCCAGGAAATGGTCGCGTGTTGTTCGCGCAATTGCGCATGCGCGATCGAAAAATCGCAATCGCAATATGTATTTTGGTTAAAATATCATACATATTCGATTTCAGAGTGCTGCTACAGCAGTTTTCGAAATATCTGCAATAAATTTCGCATTCGCATGTTGCGATATTTCGATAAAATATCAGGAATATTCTGAGCCAATCAGAGCGCTCCTCCAGCATATCTCGAAATTGCGCAATAAATATCGCATTCGCATGTTGCGATATTTCGATAAAATATCACGAATATTCTGAGCCAATCAGAGCGCTCCTCCAGCATATCTCGAAATTGCGCAATAAATATCGCATTCGCATGTTGCGATATTTCGATAAAATATCACGAATATTCTGAGCCAATCAGAGCGCTCCTCCAGCATATCTCGAAATTCCGCAATAAATATCGCATTCGCATGTTGCGATATTTCGATAAAATATCACGAATATTCTAAGCCAATCAGAGCGCTCCTACCGCAGTTATTAAAAAAATCGCAATTATTTTCGCATTCGCAATAGCGAAAAATCGCATTCAATTAATTTCGATAAAATATCACGAATATTCGAATTTAGCGAATATATCTCGAATATTCGAATATATATTCGAGATATATCGCGAAATCGAATATGGCATATTCTGCTCAACACTAGTACTAATTAAGGCATGAACCAGCACAGCGCACTGACAATAGTAAATCAGCCCAACAGTGTCTTTTCTACCAGATAGATAGATAGATAGATAGAGCAGGAAGGCTAGTCAGTTTAGTTAAATTTACAGTGTGTAGAGGATATATATACATCTTAGAAGTTGTACATATATTTATACACTGTATAGCTTAGCTAGATCAGCTATTCCTATTGTTAGGCAGTAGATTGTGCTAGATGCAGTGCTCTAACGTGTTGTATTGCCTGCATAGTGTTTAGTTTACACCTAAATATAGTACTCAGTGTTAGAGGATGTGTGCTATTTAATTGCACATACACGCATTAGCTGTTACTGCACGCATGCTATTTATTTGCACATAAACACAGTCGCTGTTACTGCACGTGTGCAATATAATTGCACATAGACGCATTAGCTGTTACTGCACGCGTGCTATTTATTTGCACATAAACGCAGTCACTGTTACTGCACGTGTGCTATATAATTGCACATAGACGCATTAGCTGTTACTGCACGTGTGTTATTTATTTGCACATAAACGCAGTCGCTGTTAATGCACGTGGGCTATTTAATTGCACATAAACGCAGTCGCTCCTACTGCACGTGTGCTGTTTTTTAGCCCATAAACGCAGTGGCTCATACTGCACGTTTGCTGTGTGTTTGGCCATAAACACAGTTGCTCTTACTGCACGTTTGCTGTGTGTTTGGCCATAAACGCAGTCGCTCTTACTGCACGTTTGCTGTGTGTTTGGCCATAAACACAGTTGCTCTTACTGCACGTTTGCTGTGTGTTTGGCCATAAACAAAGTCGCTCTTACTGCACGTTTGCTGCGTTTTTGCCATAAACACAGTCGCTCTTACTGCACGTTTGCTGTGTGTTTGGCCATAAACGCAGTTGCTCTTACTGCACGTTTGCTGTGTGTTTGGCCATAAACGCAGTCGCTCTTACTGCACATTTGCTGAGTGTTTGGCCATAAACGCAGTTGCTCTTACTGCACGTTTGCTGTGTGTTTGGCCATAAACGCAGTCACTCTTACTGCACGTTTGCTGTGTTTTTGCCCATAAACGCAGTCGCTCTTACTGCACGTTTGCTGTGTGTTTGGCCATAAACGCAGTTGCTCTTACTGCACATTTGCTGTGGGTTTGGCCATAAACACAGTCGCTATTACTGCATGTGTGCTGTGTTTTTGCCGATAAACGTAGTCGCTCTTACTGCACGTTTGCTGTGTGTTTGGCCATAAACGCAGTTGCTCTTACTGCACATTTGCTGTGTGTTTGACCATAAACGCAGTCGCTCTTACTGCATGTTTGCTGCATTTTTGCCCATAAACGCAGTCGCTCTTATTGCATGTTTGTCGTGTGTTTGGACATAAACGCAGTCGCTCTTACTGCACGTTTGCTGCGTTTCTGCCCATAAACGCAGTTGCTCTTACTGCACGTTTGCTGTGTGTTTGGCCATAAACGGAGTCACTCTTACTGCACGTTTGCTGCGTTTTTGCCCATAAACGCAGTCGCTCTTACTGCACGTTTGCTGTGTGTTTGGCCATAAACGCAGTCGCTCTTGCTGCACGTTTGCTGCATTTTTGCCCATAAATGCAGTTGCTCTTACTGCACATTTGCTGTGTGTTTGGCCATAAACGCAGTCGCTCTTACTGCACGTTTGCTGCGTTTTTGCCCATAAACGCAGTCGCTCTTACTGCACGTTTGCTGTGTGTTTGGCCATAAACGCAGTTGCTCTTATTGCACGTTTGCTGTGTGTTTGGCCATAAACGCAGTCGCTCTTACTGCAAGTTTGCTGTGTGTTTGGCCATTAACGCAGTTGCTCTTACTGCACGTTTGCTGTGTTTGGCCATAAACGCAGTCGCTCTTACTGCACGTTTGCTGCATTTTTGCCCATAAACGCAGTCGCTCTTACTGCACGTTTGCTGCGTTTTTGCCCATAAACGCAGTCGCTCTTACTGCACGTTTGCTGTGTGTTTGGCCATAAACACAGTTGCTCTTACTGCACGTTTGCTGTGTGTTTGGCCATAAACGCAGTCGCTCTTACTGCACGTTTGCTGTGTTTTTGCCCATAAACGCAGTCGCTCTTACTGCACGTTTGCTGTGTGTTTGGCCATAAACGCAGTCGCTCTTACTGCACGTTTGCTGTTTATTTCAGATTTTGTCCTGTGCAGGCTATTAAAATGTATGGAAGGACAACAAAGAGAGGCAGAGAGTCACGAGGGCAAGCAGGCTCTGCATCTAGAGGCAACGCTGGTGGTGGACACGGTGCATCCTCTTCAGGACATGGCCGTTTGACACGCTCGTCCTTCTTTATGGGAGCTGGCCGTGTTGAGCCTCAACATGCAGAGAAATTAGTAGAGTGGATGACCAAGCCGTCCTCATCCTCCTCATCCTCTCTCACCCAGGCTGAGCTTAATTTATCTGGCAAAGCAGCTGCCAAGGCATCCTCTTCCCTCTGCACAATGGCATCACACAATCCTTCCCTAGTCCCACTATGTCCTCCTGAGGAGTCCCCCGAACTGTTTCAACACAGTGTTGAGTACATGCTACATGAAGATGCGCAGCGTTTTGAAGGCTCCGATGACGGAACACAGATAGAGTAAAGCATTGATGTGAGCCCAGAGAGAGCGGGTGCCCGAGAGGGACAGCAATCTGGCAGTCATGTTCCCCTAGCTGCAGCATACTGCCAGGTTTTCAACAGTGATGAGGAGGGAGGGGATGATGAGGTCACTGACTCTACGTGGGTGCCTGATAAGAGAGAGGAGGAGGAAGAGGGGGAGGAGGAGGAGGAAGAGGAGGAAGAGGCACAGGCACATCTCCAAAGAGGCAGGATGCCCTCCAGGGGACAGCTTAAGGGCAGCACACCAACTGCATTACATCGCAGAGCTACGCCTGAGCAGGGCGCTGCTGTGTCTCAACGGTACTGCAAAAGTTTTTTGGTGTGGGCCTTTTTTGAGACATGTGCATCAGATCGCACCGTTGCTATTTGCAACATATGTCTCAAGCGTATCTCGCGTGGCCAAAACATCACCCGCTTGGGCACCACATGTTTGACCAGACATATATATCGACCTGCCATGTAGTTCGTTGGCAAGCATACCTGAAAGACCCACACCAAAGATCAAAGCGGACCTCCCCTTGCCCCTCATCAGCTGGGAGCTCCAACCCCACTAGACCCTCAGTCCTCTCTGAAGCCTGCAGTGATAGGACTGAAGGTGTAGAAATAGGTGTGTCACAACCTAGTAGTACATGCGGGAAATCTACTGATGGTAGCAGACAAATTTCCCTGCCCCAGCTGCTGCAGCGCTGAAAAATTATGCTCCCAGCCATCCACATGCCCAGCGGTTGAATGCTAGCTTAGCGAAATTGCTAGCACTTCAACTGCTACCTTTTCCGTTGGTAGATTCTGCCCCCTTCCGTGAGTTTGTGGAATGTGCGGTATCTCAGTGGCAAGTACCCAAACGCCACTTTTTCTCACGGAAGGCGATTCCCGCTCTCTACCGGCATGTGGAAGGCAATGTCCATGCCTCGCTGGACAGGGCGGTCAGTGGTAAGGTGCATCTTACCTCTGACGCATGGTCCAGCAGGCATGGACAGGGATGTTACCTCTCTTTAATGGTGCATTGGGTGACTCTGCTGGCAGCTGGGAAGGACGCAGGGCAAGGTACAGTAGTGTTGGAGGTTTTTCCGCCACCACGCCTCCAAAACACTACTACTGGTTGTGACACACCTATCTCCTCCACCCCCTCCTCTTCTTCTTCCTCTGCGGCCTCTTCCTGTGCCGATGTTGCCTCTGAACCAGCCGTTCTCCGTAGGCATATGAGGGGTTACGCAGGAATGCAGGCAAAGAGATGCCATGCTAGAGCTGGTGTGCTTGGGAAAAAGGAGCCACACTGGGACAGAGGTTCTGTCAGCTCTAAAGGGGCAGGCTCAGAGGTGGTTGACGCCACGCCAGCTTAAGCCAGGAATGGTGGTTAGCGACAATGGCACCAACCTCCTCTCTGCCCTGCGACAGGGAAAACTGACCCATGTGCCCTGTTTTGCTCATGTTCTCAATTTGGTGGTGCAGCGGTTCTTGGGCAGGTACCCGGGCTTACAGGATGTCCTGAAGCAGGCCAGGAAGGTCTGTGTGCATTTCCGAAGGTCAAACAATGCCACTGCTCGGCTGACAGACCTCCAAAGGGAATACAACCTGCCCAAGAACCGCCTAATCTGTGACATGCCCACCAGATGAAACGCTACATTGGCAGAGGGCCATAAATGAGTACCTGTGCCAATATGGCAGCAGAACTGGGTCAGGGGAGCTTGGTTTTTTTCCCCACGCCAGTGGGCCTTGATCAGGGATGCATGCACTGTCCTGTCACCATTTGAGGAGGCCACGAGGATGGTGAGCAGTGACAGTGCATGCATCAGTGAGACGGTCCCTCGTATTCACATGTTGGAGCATACGCTACGTGGAATAATGGACAGGGCCCTTGAGGCAGAACAGAGGGAGGAAGAGGAGGACTTCCTTACCTCTCAAGGCCCCCTTTATCCAGAAAGTGCTCCTGCTTGCCCGCCTAGCACACAGGAAGAGGAGGAGGAGGAGGTGGAGGAGGAGGAGGAGGAGGATGATTGTATTAGCAGCATGGAGGTGGAGCCTAGCACTCAGCATCAGCAGCAGCAGTCTTCAAGGGATCACTTACAGTCCCAAGGAACCAGTGGACTTTTACGTGGCTGGGATGAGGTGGCTGCGGATCCTGTCGTCCTCAGTGACCCAGAGGACTGTGACCCGAATGCCTCAGAAAACCTACGCTGCATGGCCTCCCTGATCCTGCAAAGCCTGCGTAAGGATCCTTGTGTTCGTGATATCAAGGAGAGGGACCATTACTGGCTGGCAACTCTCCTTGATCCATGTTACAAGAGTAAGCTTGCAGAGCTTATCTTGCCATCACAGAGGGAGCAGAAGATGAAACATCTTCGGGAGGCCCTGCAGAAGGGTCTGTGCAATGCGTTCCCAGAACCTGGGGGATTACCAAATCCTGTTCCTGGACGTGTTGCTGAGGCTTCGGTGAGTCACAGAAGGAGCAGTGGAGAAGGTGGCCGTCTGACCGATGCGTTCAGACAATTTTTTAGTCCGCAGCCCCAAGGTATGACCGGTTCCAGCAACCATCGCCAGCGTTTGGTTTACATGGTGCGTGAATACCTAGGGGCAAGATCAGACTTGGACACCTTCCCCACCGAAAATCCTCTGGCTTACTGGGTTTTGAGGATGGATCACTGGCCAGAGCTTGCACAGTACGCAATTGAGCTCCTGGCTTGCCCGGCATCCAGCGTTCTTTCAGAACGCACATTCAGTGCTGCTGGAGGCTTTGTGACCAATCACAGGGTGCGCCTCTCCACCGAATCGGTCGATCGACTGACCTTCATAAAAATGAATCAGGCTTGAATCAACACCAGCTACCAAGCACCTGATGCAGATGTTACTGAATAATTTGTTTTAAATAAAAGATCCCTTGGAGACTGCCTATGCTGATGCTGAGTGACTGTCCTGTTATGCTGCTGACTGAATATCCTTTTCCTCCTCACTTGATCTTGCTGATAGCTAATAAGAAACTTTTTGTTTCTGGGCTCCTCCACCAGTGCCTAAGGCCCAATTTTTCAGCCCCTGTTTAACAGGGGCATCTAATAACAATTTTTGATGCAATACTTTGCATGTGGCTCTTTGATATGCTCCAATTACAGTATCTGAGGGGTTGCAGTGTTGTGTGGTGCCTAAGGCCCAATTTTTCGGCCTCTGTATAAAAGGGGCGTCTAATAACAATTTTTGATGCAATACTTTGAATGTGGCTCTTTGCTGCGATCCAATTACAGTTTCTGAGGGGTTGCAGTGTTGTGTGGTGCCTAAGGCCCAATTTTTCGGCCCCTTTTTTAGAGGGGCGTCTAATAACAATTTATGATGCAATACTTTGAATGTGGCTCTTTGCTGCGCTCTAATTACAGTATCTGAGGGGTTTCAGTGTTGTGTGGTGCCTAAGGCCCAATTTTTCGGTCCCTGTTAAACAGGGCGTCTAATAACAATTCTTGATGCAATACTTTGAATGTGGCTCTTTGATGCGCTCCAATTACAGTATCTGTGAGGGGTTGCAGTGTTGTAACACCGCCACCAGTGCCTAAGGCCCAATTTGTATGCCCCTGTTCTAGTACTTTTCTTTGTTTGATTCATTTCTAATTTGAGTTTATTATAGCTTTCTCCTACGTCATCATAGTGTCATGTTTATTTTCCTGTACTAAATACTCATCATTGTCAATGTAAACACCACAAATCTAGATTTGTTCTTTTAGACAGCATTGATATAATAAGAAGCCACACATTGTTGAGTATCCAAAAATATTTATTGTATCACACTTAAAATGTGTCATTTTTTATTTTTTCAAAAAATATCTTAAGGCCCCGTACACACGACCGAACATGTTTGCTGAAACTGGTCCGCGGACCAGTTTCAGCAGACATGTTCGGTCGTCTGTACAGCCGAGCGGACAAGATTCCAGCGTACATTTGCCCGCCAGACCGTTTTCGAGCGGGCAAATGTTTCTAAACTTGCTTAGAAACATGCCCGCTGGAATCCTGTCCGTCGGACATGTTCGGTCGTCTGTACAGACTTACTGTACATGTCCGAGCGGCCGCCATCCCTCGCATGCGTCGAATGACTTTGACGCATGCGTGGAAGCATTGAACTGCCAGGGCCACGCACGTCATCGTCGCGGCGACGGCGTGGCCTCGTCGCCGCGTATCGTGTACGCGCGGATTTCTGTATGATGGTGTGTACAGCCATCATACAGAAATCTCCGGGCGGGCATGTACGCTGAAAACGGTCCGGCGGACCGTTTACATCGTACATGTTTGCCCGTCTGTACGAGGCCTAATAGAAATTGTTTATTTTTATGTATTACCTGAAGCTATGCTGTATGACACTGACCTGACGTGCTGGCATTTTCCACTTCCTGCACATCCGGCAAGGGTGGGGCTTGGGTCTGTGTGGGGTTGGTCACCTCCACTGCTGCAGCTTTATTGCGGCCTATGAGATTGTAAAGAAAGGGATACATGAATCAAAAAGATTAGAGGCCTGAAAGAGGAATGTCAATCATTCTTTTTAAAAAGTGTGATACAATTGTCTGTTTTTACAATCCTTCTAAGCTTAACACAGGATTTTATCCATTACCAAAGCTGCTGCATTTCTCTATCTTTGGCCAAGTTTCCTACATGGAAAAACAACAAGTATACACTAGATCACCTCTGTGTGACACGCTAACTAGGTTGTTCTTGTGACCAAAACTCAGTGCCGATCCTGACCTCCCTGGGGCCCGAAGCAAAATGACATGGCACATTAAAAATGAGAAGTGGGGGCGCTGACGACAGTGACATGTCACATTAAAGAAAGTTGAGAAGTGGGGGGAGGGGGTGTTCTGCTGTCGGAAATGACATCTTACATTAAATTGAGAAGCAAGGGGTGCTGACTTCTTGCCTCTTCTCCCATGCAGCCAGCGAGTTGAGAAGCAGGGTGAGGGGGTGAAAATGACTTCTTACTAGGCGTGGCCTCTAGTTATTTGGGGGGCCCTTCGAAACTTTGTGGGGCCCTAAGCGGCTTGCATAGTTGTCATGGTCTTACCTCTCTCCTGTCTCCTTCGTTTGACATGTGCTGGCGGCCATCTTGGTTTCTGGGTCTCTTGTAGCCTCCCACCCTGCGGCTCCTCCTTCCCACTGGGAGGAGCTGGATGCCTGGCTCATATATACAGGAGGTCTGTGGCTTCAGTTCCTTGCTTGGTCCTCCTGTGTTCACATGCTTCTAAGACTGCTGCTGCTTCTGGTTCCGATCCTGGCTTCGTCTGACTTCCCTGCTGGTTCCTGATCCTGGCTTCGTCTGACTTCCCTGCTGGTTCCTGATCCTGGCTTCGTCTGACTACCCTTCTGGTTCCTGACCTCTGGCTTCGCAAGACTCTGCTTCGGTTTCACCATCCGTTTGGACTTTTGCTTTACAGCTTGATTTTCAATAAAGCCTTCTTATTTTCACTTATCTCTTGTTGTACGTCTGGTTCATGGTTCCGTAACATTAGGACCAAGCCATGAATTTTGACGGTACAGGGCCATCCTCGCTACCCACGCTGGTTGCCAGACTTGATCAGCAGGATTACCTGTTGGGTCAGTTCGCCGTGGCATTGCAAACCCTGCTTGAACGCACGGCTCATTTCGCTCCCGTTGCCGATGGGTCGGTTGCCGCTCCTGGGCCCGCTCCTACTGCCGCTCCGGTTGTTGCGCCAGAGTCTACCCCGACACCTGTTGTTGCGCCTGCGGTGTTTCGGGGTATGACTGGTTCTGCCCCCCTTCCACAGCGATTTGGGTCAGAGCCAACTCAGTGCCGAGGTTTCCTTAACCAAGTGGGCATTTATTTTGAGTTGCTGCCACATGCCTTTCCCACTGAGAGATCAAAGGTGGGCTTCTTGATCTCGCTGCTCTCGGACAAGGCCTTGGCCTGGGCCAGCCCTTTATGGGAGAACAACAATCCGGTGGTTACCGAGTTTTCCGGTTTTGTTGCTTCTCTTCGGAAGGTATTCGATGTGCCGGCTCGCGCCGCCTCTGCTGCGAAGCTCCTTATGTCCGTCAGACAGGGTTCACGATCCGTAGCCGAATACGCCATTGAGTTTGTACCCTGGCAGCAGAGGTGGGCTGGAATAATGAGGCTCTGGTCGCTGCTTTCTCTCATGGTCTCTCGGATGCCTTGAAGGATGAGGTTGCAGCTAAGGACCTACCAGTGGAGCTCGAGGCTCTTATTTCTTTCCTGATTTTGATTGACACCAGACTCAGGGAGAGACCTTCCTTTAAGGAGAGCCTGCGGAGGCCTCCTAACAGTTTGGCGCCTACGTTTGCTGTCCCACCCGTGCCTCCCTCTCCTCCCACGCCTCCTGGGGTTGACTTGTCGGGGGGTGAACCCATGCAGCTGGGGTTTGCTCGCCTGTCCGAGGGGGAGAGGGTACTCCGGAGACGCGAGGGCCGATGCATGTACTGTGGTCTCGGTGGGCATTTTCGGTTGGCATGTCCGAACCGTCCGGGAAACGCTCGCACCTGAGATCCTGTCGGGGCAGATCTTGGGTGGAGTCTCCTTGTCCCCGGTTTCCCGTGTTGATAAACCACTGATCACTGTTGTCCTCTCCTTGGTCGGGGGCTCGGTGACGACCCAGGCGTTGGTGGACTCTGGTGCTGGTGGTTTTTTCATTGATAGTGAGTTCGCTGCCGCCAATTCCATTCCTCTGCAGGCTCGAGGTTCCCCGCTGGCTCTAGAGGCGATAGACGGCAGACCCCTCCAGCCGTCACACGTGACTCATGAGACCCTTCCAGTGGGGATAGCCATTGGTGCCGTTCACAGAGAGTCGGTCTGCTTCCAGGTTATTTCGTCTCCACACTACTCGGTGGTCTTGGGGTACCCCTGGCTCCAGAAGCATAATCCGACTTTCGACTGGAGATCGGCCGAGATCCTCTCATGGTCACCACAGTGTGGGGCTAGTTGCATCCATGGGCCTGTCAAGTTGCTGTGTACTTCCTCGGACTCTCTGTTGCCTCCTGAATACGAGGAGTACCGGGATGTATTCGATAAGGTGCGCGCAGTTGCCCTACCTCCGCACCGCCCATACGATTGTGCCATAGAGTTACAACCTGGTGCCGTTCCTCCTCGCGGCAGGGTCTATCCACTGTCGGTTGCGGAGAATGAGGCCATGAAGGAGTACGTGATGGAGGCGCTGTCCCGTGGTCACATTCGCAAATCCTCGTCCCCGGCAGGGGCTGGATTTTTCTTTGTGAAAAAGAAGGGCGGTGAGTTGAGGCCTTGCATCGATTACAGGGGCCTTAATCGCATCACGATCAAGAACGCTTACCCGATACCCTTGATTTCCGAGCTGTTCGATCGCCTTAAGGGGGCCACGGTCTTTACCAAACTCGACCTGAGGACGGCATATAACCTGGTAAGGATCAAGGCGGGCGATGAGTGGAAGACCACGTTTAACACCAGGACCGGTCATTATGAATCCTTGGTTATGCCCTTTGGGTTGTGCAATGCGCCCGCAGTCTTTCAGGAATTCATCAACGATGTTTTCCGTGACCTGTTGCAGCAGTGTGTGGTGGTCTATTTGGATGACATCTTGGTATACTCTGAATCCATGGAGGCCCACATTCTGGATGTCAAGCGAGTGTTGCAACGGTTACGAGAGAACAAGCTGTTCGGTAAGCTTGAGAAATGCGAATTTCACCGATCCCAGGTAACCTTCTTAGGTTACATCATTTCCGCTGAGGGGTTCTCCATGGACCCTGAGAAGGTTTCGGCTGTCTTACAGTGGCCTCAGCCCAGTGGTCTTCGTTCCTTGCAGCGCTTTTTGGGCTTCGCCAATTATTATCGGAAGTTCATCAGGGACTTCTCCATGCTGGCCAAGCCTCTCACGGATCTGACCAGGAAGGGCAGTAATTCCCAGGTCTGGCCGCTCGTCGGCCTCGTCCAGTCCAAGTGGGCAATCATGAGGAGTATGAGGTGAGCAATATCCTGGACTCACGCCTGGTCCGCGGTCGGGTGCAGTTTTTGGTGCACTGGCGTGGTTATGGTCCAGAGGAGCGTTCCTGGGTTCCCTCCGCAGATGTCCATGCTCCTGCCTTGCTCCGAGCCTTCCACGCACGCTTCCCTCAGAAACCATTTTTTGCACCGCGGAGGAGGGGCCCTTGAGGGGGAGGTACTGTCATGGTCTTACCTCTCTCCTGTCTCCTTCGTTTGACATGTGCTGGCGGCCATCTTGGTTTCTGGGTCTCTTGTAGCCTCCCACCCTGCGGCTCCTCCTTCCCACTGGGAGGAGCTGGATGCCTGGCTCATATATACAGGAGGTCTGTGGCTTCAGTTCCTTGCATGGTCCTCCTGTGTTCACATGCTTCTAAGACTGCTGCTGCTTCTGGTTCCGATCCTGGCTTCGTCTGACTTCCCTGCTGGTTCCTGATCCTGGCTTCGTCTGACTTCCCTGCTGGTTCCTGATCCTGGCTTCGTCTGACTACCCTTCTGGTTCCTGACCTCTGGCTTCGCAAGACTCTGCTTCGGTTTCACCATCCGTTTGGACTTTTGCTTTACAGCTTGATTTTCAATAAAGCCTTCTTATTTTCACTTATCTCTTGTTGTACGTCTGGTTCATGGTTCCGTAACAATAGTGAGCCTATAGGGCGGATCGGCCATGCCAACCATTGTGCTACTGAGTCCATCTGTGTAATCAACTGCTGTGCTGAGCATACTCTCCTTTTATTGTATATTGACTTAAGTTGGATTATTTAAATCTAGTTAATAACACATCTACATTAAATAAAAAATTGGTCTCACATAAAATGATCATATATAGAATGAACAACCGATTATTATGCCCACAAACATGAACCTTAGGACATCTATTCTTGAACTGTATGTATACACTAACCTGAAAGAAAAAGCACATGCCGCAAAATAATAAAAACAAATAATCAGAGTTCCCATTTAAAATAACTTACGTCTTCTGAGGACTGACCACCTCTTCCTCATCTGCTCCCTTGACCTCAGCACTTTGAATTTCTCATGGAGAGTTCTTTGTACCTTCTCCATTATCTGGGCCTTGACCTTCTTGGGGTTCTTGTAAGGCCCTTTCAGACAATCATAGTCCTCCTTTTTAAAGATGGCAACCATCTCCACCATTTCATCGAAAGCCAAGTTGGTGGCTTTGTACCTCCTCTTGCTCCTGGTGTGTGCCTGGCCTCTCTCCTTACTGGTGGTTGCAGCTTCCTGTCTCTCCTGAGTGTCCTCCATCATGTCTTCACTGAAGTGCATTGACCGACCGAAAAGGGGCATGGCAATTACTACTATCACGATCGTCATGGGTGGGGAGACGTGCGGAGCTTCTTGCGTGCGTAGTGTATACAGGGATAGTGCGTGAGCGAGAACGTCGTTCACAGTCGGTAGAAAACGTCGGGAAAACGATCGTGCAGTACGACGATACGAAACTTGATTTTGGACGTTATGATCAGTGGATGAGTTTGTGGGTTAGATATGGGGAGAAAGCTAAGGCTTGAGTGACATTAGCTTTTTTTTGCTTAATTTTGACTTGCAGAAATAAAGGAGGCCTTCAGAGAACAGGAGTTCTTCACAGAATTTGTTCAAAGGGGGCCTCAGATGGCAACCCCCCTTTTTTCTAGAATTTTTCTTTCCCCCCCAAAAAATATATTGAGCGAAGATCTGTCATTGTAATGCCCCCCCCTAAAATAATCGACATATTGTTGCCACACAGCACGTGTGCTTTGGGGGGCCAAGCCTGCATGGACAGTCTCATGGGCCACCAACACTGGAACATCAGTGGCCTCATCAGGCACAAGTGTCATGTAGTTTGTTGAGTGTCTCTTTAGGAAATTGTGCAATATGCAGCAGCAAAATTCTGACATGGTTAAAATTCTTCTCAACAAACCTACAGTCCTTGTCTTGTTTGCACCGCCTGTATACTGCTGTTCAAAGTATATAGGGCCAAAGGGTCTTGTCAGGGCCGTTCCTCCCTTCAGGCGCACTATGCAAGCCGCTTAGGGCCCCGCAAAGCTGCAAAGGGCCCCCCAAATTACTAGAGGCCCCGCCTGGTAAGAAGTCATTTTCGCCCCCTCACCCTTCTAAACCCGCTGGCTGAGTCATTTCCGACAGCAGAACACCCCCTCCCCCCACTTCTCAACTTTCTTTAATGTGACATGTCACTGTCGTCAGCGCCCCCCGCTTCTCATTTTTAATGTGCCATGTCATTTTGCTTAGGGCCCCAGGGAGGTCAGGATCGGCACTGGATCTTGTAATGACCTGGGGGGAGTGGTGGCGGAGAAACTCATGCTATTTTTTTCAATGATTTTTATCCATATTGCAGGGACCAAACATTACATTAAAGCCGCAAGCAGAATTAATTTACTTTTTTCTGAGAGTAATCTCATAATGTGCAGGGACATTTCTAAACACGTGCCACTACTATAGACACCCAGCAGATACGGTAAAGTAATTTTTATTTTATTTTTCACTTTAAGCATCATTAAAATCGCAGCTCCTGAAAAAACTACAGTTTTTAAAAAAAAAATTCCATTGATACATGTTCCCTGGGGCAAGACCTGGGTTCTCAAAGACGTTTTACAACAATAACTTGAATATTGGGCTTTAAAATGAGCACTTTTGAATTCAAACGTTCGAGTCCCATAGACTTCAATGGGGTTCTAAATGTTTGCGTGAACGGTCTGTCTGTTCGAACGTTCTGGTGCGAACCGAACGCGGGTATGTTCGGCTCATCCCTATCTACGCCGAACTCAACGGAAGCGCCACCTAGCGGCCAGCCTAAAAATTACACTTTAAGATACGACGGCGTAGGAGACTTAAGCCGCTCGTATCTTAGCCTAATTTAAGCGTATCTGGTTTCCAGAATACGCTTAAATTTAGGACAGCGCAGATTCCGAGTTAGGTCGGCGTATCTACTGATACGCCGGCCTAACTCTTTCTGAATCTACCAAATTGTCTTTTAGAGTCTTTTAGAGTCTGCGAATCCCTACACCATAAGAATGATAATAGAGGCTGTTCCGCCGCTTGATCGTTCTTATGGGAGGCGAGAGGGGACGTCCCCCCCTCCCGCCGCCGTCCGGTGCTTCTACCGACTCACCGCTATGATCAGTGAATCAGAGACAGGATCCGCCGGGCCAGGGATGTTTGTCAAAGAGACAGGGTCCGCCGGAGACTCTATGGTTGTCGGAGGCGATGTTATTACGTCACAGGGCCGGCTTCTGCATTCAAAAAATTACGCTGTCTCAGCTGGGAAGCCAGAATCATTTTTTTTAATTTTAGGCTTCCCAGCCTAGAGGTGAGATGTGAGGTCTTAATGACCCCATATCTCACTGTGAAGAGGACCTGTCATGCCACATTCCTATTACAAGGGATGTTTACATTTTCAATTGAGCCAAGAAAAAATCTGTAATGTTATTATGGACATGATTGTGATAAGAGGACCTGTAATGTTATTATAGACAGTATTAGGATAAGAGGACCTGTAATGTTATTATGGGACATGATTGGGATAAGAAGACCTATAATGTTATTATGAACAGGATTGGAGTAAGAGGACCTGTAATGGTAATATGGACAGGATTGGTGTAATTGATCAATTAATTAAACACTCATTACTCATGAAGTTTTAATTAAAATAAATGAACATGGATAGAAGAAGGTAAAAAAAAAAAAAGAGAATTGTATAATAAAATAACTGAATTGTATGTTCTGATTGTATGATTCTCTGACACTTTACTCCAATGTTTTTACAGATGATGAATCTACGTTTATTATCTATGGTAAGGAAATTGTCATTCAATGCAACTTAATTTATAGCACATTACTGTCCTGAATTCAAATATGTCTGCACATTTCATTTTGTTCTGAAATGAAATAAGGCCAAAATGTTTATTATTCGGAAATGTGGATATGTGAGGCCTCGTACACACGACAGAGATTCTCGGCAGAATTCGTCGAGAATCTCGGTGAAGAGCCGGATTCTGTCGAGAAACTCGGTCGTGTGTACATTTTCGGCCCGATGGAGCCGCCGAGGAACTCGTCGAGCAAATAGAGAGCAGGTTCTCTATTTTCTCGATGGCAGTGGATTTTGGCTCGACGAGTTCTTCATCGGGCTGTTTTTTAAACGAGAAACTCGGTCGTGTGTATGCTAAGAAACCTGTCAAAAACTTAGACACTGGAGACCAACATAGGTAAAACTAGCGTTTGGAATGGAGATAGCACATTTGTGTCGCTTCCAACATTATTTAATCGTTTATTTGCAGCGCTTTACACAATTTTTTCTAAGGGCACAAAACAGCAATATAATAATTTTTATATTTGAAGGGCGGTGAGTTGAGGCCTTGCATCGATTACAGGGGCCTTAATCGCATCACGATCAAGAACGCTTACCCGATACCCTTGATTTCCGAGCTGTTCGATCGCCTTAAGGGGGCCACGGTCTTTACCAAACTCGACCTGAGGACGGCATATAACCTGGTAAGGATCAAGGCGGGCGATGAGTGGAAGACCACGTTTAACACCAGGACCGGTCATTATGAATCCTTGGTTATGCCCTTTGGGTTGTGCAATGCGCCCGCAGTCTTTCAGGAATTCATCAACGATGTTTTCCGTGACCTGTTGCAGCAGTGTGTGGTGGTCTATTTGGATGACATCTTGGTATACTCTGAATCCATGGAGGCCCACATTCTGGATGTCAAGCGAGTGTTGCAACGGTTACGAGAGAACAAGCTGTTCGGTAAGCTTGAGAAATGCGAATTTCACCGATCCCAGGTAACCTTCTTAGGTTACATCATTTCCGCTGAGGGGTTCTCCATGGACCCTGAGAAGGTTTCGGCTGTCTTACAGTGGCCTCAGCCCAGTGGTCTTCGTTCCTTGCAGCGCTTTTTGGGCTTCGCCAATTATTATCGGAAGTTCATCAGGGACTTCTCCATGCTGGCCAAGCCTCTCACGGATCTGACCAGGAAGGGCAGTAATTCCCAGGTCTGGCCGCTCGTCGGCCTCGTCCAGTCCAAGTGGGCAATCATGAGGAGTATGAGGTGAGCAATATCCTGGACTCACGCCTGGTCCGCGGTCGGGTGCAGTTTTTGGTGCACTGGCGTGGTTATGGTCCAGAGGAGCGTTCCTGGGTTCCCTCCGCAGATGTCCATGCTCCTGCCTTGCTCCGAGCCTTCCACGCACGCTTCCCTCAGAAACCATTTTTTGCACCGCGGAGGAGGGGCCCTTGAGGGGGAGGTACTGTCATGGTCTTACCTCTCTCCTGTCTCCTTCGTTTGACATGTGCTGGCGGCCATCTTGGTTTCTGGGTCTCTTGTAGCCTCCCACCCTGCGGCTCCTCCTTCCCACTGGGAGGAGCTGGATGCCTGGCTCATATATACAGGAGGTCTGTGGCTTCAGTTCCTTGCATGGTCCTCCTGTGTTCACATGCTTCTAAGACTGCTGCTGCTTCTGGTTCCGATCCTGGCTTCGTCTGACTTCCCTGCTGGTTCCTGATCCTGGCTTCGTCTGACTTCCCTGCTGGTTCCTGATCCTGGCTTCGTCTGACTACCCTTCTGGTTCCTGACCTCTGGCTTCGCAAGACTCTGCTTCGGTTTCACCATCCGTTTGGACTTTTGCTTTACAGCTTGATTTTCAATAAAGCCTTCTTATTTTCACTTATCTCTTGTTGTACGTCTGGTTCATGGTTCCGTAACAATAGTGAGCCTATAGGGCGGATCGGCCATGCCAACCATTGTGCTACTGAGTCCATCTGTGTAATCAACTGCTGTGCTGAGCATACTCTCCTTTTATTGTATATTGACTTAAGTTGGATTATTTAAATCTAGTTAATAACACATCTACATTAAATAAAAAATTGGTCTCACATAAAATGATCATATATAGAATGAACAACCGATTATTATGCCCACAAACATGAACCTTAGGACATCTATTCTTGAACTGTATGTATACACTAACCTGAAAGAAAAAGCACATGCCGCAAAATAATAAAAACAAATAATCAGAGTTCCCATTTAAAATAACTTACGTCTTCTGAGGACTGACCACCTCTTCCTCATCTGCTCCCTTGACCTCAGCACTTTGAATTTCTCATGGAGAGTTCTTTGTACCTTCTCCATTATCTGGGCCTTGACCTTCTTGGGGTTCTTGTAAGGCCCTTTCAGACAATCATAGTCCTCCTTTTTAAAGATGGCAACCATCTCCACCATTTCATCGAAAGCCAAGTTGGTGGCTTTGTACCTCCTCTTGCTCCTGGTGTGTGCCTGGCCTCTCTCCTTACTGGTGGTTGCAGCTTCCTGTCTCTCCTGAGTGTCCTCCATCATGTCTTCACTGAAGTGCATTGACCGACCGAAAAGGGGCATGGCAATTACTACTATCACGATCGTCATGGGTGGGGAGACGTGCGGAGCTTCTTGCGTGCGTAGTGTATACAGGGATAGTGCGTGAGCGAGAACGTCGTTCACAGTCGGTAGAAAACGTCGGGAAAACGATCGTGCAGTACGACGATACGAAACTTGATTTTGGACGTTATGATCAGTGGATGAGTTTGTGGGTTAGATATGGGGAGAAAGCTAAGGCTTGAGTGACATTAGCTTTTTTTTGCTTAATTTTGACTTGCAGAAATAAAGGAGGCCTTCAGAGAACAGGAGTTCTTCACAGAATTTGTTCAAAGGGGGCCTCAGATGGCAACCCCCCTTTTTTCTAGAATTTTTCTTTCCCCCCCAAAAAATATATTGAGCGAAGATCTGTCATTGTAATGCCCCCCCCTAAAATAATCGACATATTGTTGCCACACAGCACGTGTGCTTTGGGGGGCCAAGCCTGCATGGACAGTCTCATGGGCCACCAACACTGGAACATCAGTGGCCTCATCAGGCACAAGTGTCATGTAGTTTGTTGAGTGTCTCTTTAGGAAATTGTGCAATATGCAGCAGCAAAATTCTGACATGGTTAAAATTCTTCTCAACAAACCTACAGTCCTTGTCTTGTTTGCACCGCCTGTATACTGCTGTTCAAAGTATATAGGGCCAAAGGGTCTTGTCAGGGCCGTTCCTCCCTTCAGGCGCACTATGCAAGCCGCTTAGGGCCCCGCAAAGCTGCAAAGGGCCCCCCAAATTACTAGAGGCCCCGCCTGGTAAGAAGTCATTTTCGCCCCCTCACCCTTCTAAACCCGCTGGCTGAGTCATTTCCGACAGCAGAACACCCCCTCCCCCCACTTCTCAACTTTCTTTAATGTGACATGTCACTGTCGTCAGCGCCCCCCGCTTCTCATTTTTAATGTGCCATGTCATTTTGCTTAGGGCCCCAGGGAGGTCAGGATCGGCACTGGATCTTGTAATGACCTGGGGGGAGTGGTGGCGGAGAAACTCATGCTATTTTTTTCAATGATTTTTATCCATATTGCAGGGACCAAACATTACATTAAAGCCGCAAGCAGAATTAATTTACTTTTTTCTGAGAGTAATCTCATAATGTGCAGGGACATTTCTAAACACGTGCCACTACTATAGACACCCAGCAGATACGGTAAAGTAATTTTTATTTTATTTTTCACTTTAAGCATCATTAAAATCGCAGCTCCTGAAAAAACTACAGTTTTTAAAAAAAAAATTCCATTGATACATGTTCCCTGGGGCAAGACCTGGGTTCTCAAAGACGTTTTACAACAATAACTTGAATATTGGGCTTTAAAATGAGCACTTTTGAATTCAAACGTTCGAGTCCCATAGACTTCAATGGGGTTCTAAATGTTTGCGTGAACGGTCTGTCTGTTCGAACGTTCTGGTGCGAACCGAACGCGGGTATGTTCGGCTCATCCCTATCTACGCCGAACTCAACGGAAGCGCCACCTAGCGGCCAGCCTAAAAATTACACTTTAAGATACGACGGCGTAGGAGACTTAAGCCGCTCGTATCTTAGCCTAATTTAAGCGTATCTGGTTTCCAGAATACGCTTAAATTTAGGACAGCGCAGATTCCGAGTTAGGTCGGCGTATCTACTGATACGCCGGCCTAACTCTTTCTGAATCTACCAAATTGTCTTTTAGAGTCTTTTAGAGTCTGCGAATCCCTACACCATAAGAATGATAATAGAGGCTGTTCCGCCGCTTGATCGTTCTTATGGGAGGCGAGAGGGGACGTCCCCCCCTCCCGCCGCCGTCCGGTGCTTCTACCGACTCACCGCTATGATCAGTGAATCAGAGACAGGATCCGCCGGGCCAGGGATGTTTGTCAAAGAGACAGGGTCCGCCGGAGACTCTATGGTTGTCGGAGGCGATGTTATTACGTCACAGGGCCGGCTTCTGCATTCAAAAAATTACGCTGTCTCAGCTGGGAAGCCAGAATCATTTTTTTTAATTTTAGGCTTCCCAGCCTAGAGGTGAGATGTGAGGTCTTAATGACCCCATATCTCACTGTGAAGAGGACCTGTCATGCCACATTCCTATTACAAGGGATGTTTACATTTTCAATTGAGCCAAGAAAAAATCTGTAATGTTATTATGGACATGATTGTGATAAGAGGACCTGTAATGTTATTATAGACAGTATTAGGATAAGAGGACCTGTAATGTTATTATGGGACATGATTGGGATAAGAAGACCTATAATGTTATTATGAACAGGATTGGAGTAAGAGGACCTGTAATGGTAATATGGACAGGATTGGTGTAATTGATCAATTAATTAAACACTCATTACTCATGAAGTTTTAATTAAAATAAATGAACATGGATAGAAGAAGGTAAAAAAAAAAAAAGAGAATTGTATAATAAAATAACTGAATTGTATGTTCTGATTGTATGATTCTCTGACACTTTACTCCAATGTTTTTACAGATGATGAATCTACGTTTATTATCTATGGTAAGGAAATTGTCATTCAATGCAACTTAATTTATAGCACATTACTGTCCTGAATTCAAATATGTCTGCACATTTCATTTTGTTCTGAAATGAAATAAGGCCAAAATGTTTATTATTCGGAAATGTGGATATGTGAGGCCTCGTACACACGACAGAGATTCTCGGCAGAATTCGTCGAGAATCTCGGTGAAGAGCCGGATTCTGTCGAGAAACTCGGTCGTGTGTACATTTTCGGCCCGATGGAGCCGCCGAGGAACTCGTCGAGCAAATAGAGAGCAGGTTCTCTATTTTCTCGATGGCAGTGGATTTTGGCTCGACGAGTTCTTCATCGGGCTGTTTTTTAAACGAGAAACTCGGTCGTGTGTATGCTAAGAAACCTGTCAAAAACTTAGACACTGGAGACCAACATAGGTAAAACTAGCGTTTGGAATGGAGATAGCACATTTGTGTCGCTTCCAACATTATTTAATCGTTTATTTGCAGCGCTTTACACAATTTTTTCTAAGGGCACAAAACAGCAATATAATAATTTTTTTTTACGATATTCACACAGAGTTCCTTAAAATTAGGTGGAACCTTTTTCTTACTGGACTCAATATTTTTTTTTTTTTTTATTGTCACCTTATTTTGGTCGTGTGTTTTAAATCCTGCTTTTAATATTCACCTTAATTTTAAATTTAAAAAAAATGCAAAGACTTTTTTTTTTGTAATGTCAAGTTCCCCCCATAGAAACCTTATTGCTTTGTCTTATCTCATGTGTCCCTTTCAAATTACACCTTATATCCAATTTTTAAAAAATAAGAACCTGCCTTCTCACTTGCAAAATTGAAATGTAAAAAAATACAAGGACAAGTATGAACTGTAAAAAAAAATGTACCATTTATTTTGGTAATAAAAAAAAATGTACTATGCAAAAGTCAGCACTGGAGAGCTTGCTGCCATTTGTGCACAGCCAGGTGTGGCCTGATGTGACTGGTGATCAGTTGGAGGCCAAAATGGGGACTTGAGAGGTTCATTCAGGAAGTCACGCATCAAGGTCTTGGACTCCCCGAGGTCAGAAACTGGAGCAGGGCAGGCAGATGTCACCAGGTTGTGGTACTACAGCAGCCTGAACTCTGGTACACCACATGGAAGTAAGGGAGTCACTTTCTGGATTTCTTCAAGGCCTTCCTTGGTGGCTTCCCTGCAGCCTGCTCTTTCACCTTCTCTGCAGCCTTCTCAGCAGCCTTCCTCTTCTGCCTGGCTGGAGGTGGTGCCACAGGGGTAGTACTCATGCCAGGAGGAGGAGTAGACGAAGGTGGTGGAGGATGAGTAGCCGACGGTGGTGGAGGAGGAGGTGGAGGAGGAGGAGGAGCAGTAGAAGGAGGAGGAGTAGAAGGAGGAGGAGCAGTAGAAGGAGGAGTAGAAGGAGGAGGAGCAGTAGAAGGAGGAGGAGTAGAAGGAGGAGGAGTAGAAGGAGGAGGAGCAGTAGAAGGAGGAGGAGTAGAAGGAGGAGGAGCAGTAGAAGGAGGAGGAGCAGTAGAAGGAGGAGGAGTAGAAGGAGGAGGAGTAGAAGGAGGAGGAGCAGTAGAAGGAGGAGGAGTAGTAGAAGAAGAAGAGGAAGCAGAATGTTCAGATGGAGCAGGAGAAGAAGAGGAAGAAGAATGTTCAGATGGAGCAGGAGAAGAAGAGGAAGAAGAATGTTCAGATGGAGCAGGAGAAGAAGAGGAAGAAGAATGTTCAGATGGAGCAGGAGAAGAAGAGGAAGAAGAATGTTCAGAAGGAGCAGGAGAAGAAGAGGAAGAAGAAGGTGGGGGAGCTTGAGAATGAGCATGAGAAGAAGAAGAAGAAGAAGAAGAAGGTGGGGGAGCTTGAGAAGGAGCATGTGAAGAAGAAGAAGGTGGGGGAGCTTGAGAAGGAGCATGAGAAGAAGAAGAAGAAGAAGGTGGGGGAGCTTGAGAAGGAGCATGAGAAGAAGAAGAAGAAGAAGAAGAAGAAGGTGGGGGAGCTTGAGAAGGAGCATGAGAAGAAGAAGAAGGTGGGGGAGCTTGGGAGTTATGTGGTGTGTGAGGATGGGGATGGCGGCAAATCACAGTGTCCTCCGTGAGAAGACCCCTCACCCCCTGATTAGCGAGGGTGATGAGGAGGCCCTCAAAGAGGAGGCGTTGGTCTAATGTCATTTCTGACATTTTGGCCAAAACCACTGTTACAAATCCCTCCTGAGCAGTGGGAGGCTGTTGCAGGGTTGCATGGGCGTCCCGAATGAGGGCTAGTGAGGCGTCACGCACCCTTGTATCCCTCACCTGCCTTCTCGGACGCAGACGAAGAGGAGACACCTGGCATCTTGTGCTTGGTCCAGCAACCTCGTGCAACCCACTTGGGCCTGCCACCTCATCCGCTCCACTTGGGCCTGCCACCACGTTACAGCTACTTGGGCCTGCCAACACGTCCAAGATACTTGGGCCTGCAGCCTCCTCCAAGCCACTCACCCTGTCCTCCTCCTGCCTGGCATTTTCCTGATCCTCCTGCTGCCTGGTCTCGTCCTGTGTATGGAAAAAAAGTAAAGTTTTACTATTTCCAAAAATTTTTGTTTTATTTATTTAAGCTCCTGACTGTTGCATTTTTTTTTGTCACGACTTAGCTAAGCCAATCATTCTGACCCATGTTTTATGGTCAATCACACCACAAAAATTCATGGCCAATACTGACAAATTTTAGGAATAACACTTTTAGATCTAATTTTTATTTACCTTTAATATCTTAATTTACATCTCTTTAACAACATTTAAACACCACACATTTGCACATTGAAAGTACTATATACCTGGCTCCAGCTGGGCAAATCCGGATCTTCATCCAGGATGGAAGGCTGCTGAGAGGGTTCTTCTGCAGAGGGAGCAGCAGGTTGGCTGGAGGGAAGGCTGGACCTTCTGTGGCTTCTGGGGGGAAGGCTAGAAAGTGACTCCCTTACCTCCAGGTGTTCATCCAGGAAGCTCAGTTTGCTGTAGTACCACAACTTGGGTTTAAATACCCGCCCTGCTCCAGCTCCAGACCTCATCGAAGCCAAGACCTTGTTGCGTGCCTTCCTGTAGGTGCCTCTCAAGGTCCCAATTTTGACCTCCAACTGGTCAGTTGTCACATCAAACCCCACCTGTCTCCGCACAAGTGGGAGCAGGCTCTCCAGTGCAGTTTTGCGCAATTCTCTATTTCTAGATATGGGGTCTTTGGTGGCCCACAGAACAGGAAGTTCTTGCCACCGATCAATGAAGATCTCCAAGAAGTCGGGTCGGTTAAAGAGATTCATCTTTTCCTGTCCAAAACCAAGGATAAAAAAATAATGTCACTACACAATCTATAAAGTCAATTACTCTTTCTCACAAGCTAGCCCTTAAAGGGTCACTAATGGATAACTATATTTTTGGAGGAAATGACTGTTTACAGTGTCTAGAGACATACAAGTGCATACATATAATGTGCCTCTAGTTTCACTTTTGGTTTTAAATTTATTTAATGTTTCTGTGAAGTAAAGAGACACACAGAACCCAAAAAAAATAAAAGCAGGGCATATTTTAATTTCTAAAATTATTAGCATTGTTTTGGTGGATTTTTAGACACACAGCTTAGACCACAGTGACAAGCTCCCCTGATAAATTTGAGAGGGAGCCAGAGAACCAGGAAGTGATGATTTATGCAAATGATTACAGCTGCTTAAAAGCAAAAAGGGACAATGAGGACATGAAATCAAGACTGATATAATGTAAAGTTAGTTATTTCTGCCCCAAACAATTTTGGCTTATTGCTCCTTTAAATGTCTGTCTTTCCTGAATATGCCACTGCTGTCCCAAGTTCGAAGCATACCTACACGCTTGTCGTTCAAACGTCTTTCTTACGCAACCCGGTCGTATGGACGCTACATGTGTTCGAGCCTTATATACACTCCGCACACGACATCCGCCCATGCTTAAAAAAAATTGATGTTTCCCCCCCGCCCCTTATCTTCCGTCGCAAAAACGACAAGGAGGAATTGGCAGCAGATCATGTTGGGTCAGTTCCTAGGAAACAGATGACCAGTTGTGTCGAACTAATAAGCCAGATCTCATCCTCATTTGTGTATGAAACGTTAGTTAGAGAAAAGCACTCCCGATATAGTTTGGTCAAGACATAAAAGCGACCATTTGCATCATGTTTAAACCGACTTGTTTTTAGAAGACATCCTGATGAGAACCGAGATTGCCCACACAACAGTAGTTGGATCAAAATGCATAATCAAAGCGTTGTTTACGTACGACGGCACTATAGCGGACCATTACCTTCAAATTTCAAACTGGCTATGTTTTAATTTATGAACCTAAGATGTAGGCCACAAAATCATTCAATCAAGAAAAACATGTAAAATGTAGTTACATACCGGTCTTTGACCCGATCGTTATCTCCGCCGTCTTCCACAAACTGTGAACGCCCCTTTTACTCACGTGGTAGCCCTTTATACACGCGCATGTGGGACTTTACGCACGTCTCCCCGCCCCTGACGTTCATGGTGTCGTATTTTCCCCGCCCCTTTTCCATCTTTTTTTTGTTGGAAGCACATGGAGAATATGGCAGCACGGCGAATCCGTTGTAAGGCCTCCAACATGACCTTTGAGGAAATGGTGGAGATGGTCCTCATCCTCAAAGCAGAGGACTACGATGGGAGGCATGGGCCATATAAGTACCCTAATAAGGTCAAGGCCCAAATAATGGAGAAGGTGAGGAGGAGTCTCCATCAGAAATTTGGGGTGAAAAGGTCAAAAGAACAGATCCGGAAAAGGTGGTGTGACCTTAAAAAACGTGAGCCGGAACAAATGAAGAGGATCAGGAGAGTGATTAGAAGAAGTAAGTTTGTTATATATTTTGTAAGATTTGTTCCGCGCCATGTGTTTTTTATTTCAGGTTGTACTGTAATATTTTTTTATGCACAAGAATTTGTCGTCAAACTGGACGTCCATTCGGAACGACTAAATATTGTGTTTAACTAGTAGCCGACCGCGCACCGTCATTATACGGCGGCAGGTCGGCTCTCCTGGGCGAGAGCCCGTAGCTATACGTCCTATCGTATAGCCGCCACTAGGGGGCGCGTGCGCGCCGCCGGAGGCGCGCGCGCGCGCTCCCCGCTCGCCCCCGACTCCCGTGCGTGTGCCCGGCGGGCGCGATCGCCGCCGGGCACACGCGATCGCTCGGTACAGAGCGGGGAACGGGAGCTGTGTGTGTAAACACACAGCTCTCGTTCCTGTCAGCAGGGGAAATGCTGATTTTCTGTTCATACAATGTATGAACAGAAAATCAGTGTTTCCCCTAGTGAGGCCACCCCCCCCCCACAGTAAGAACACACCCAGGCATACTTAACCCCTTCCCCGCCCCCTAGTGTTAACCCCTTCACTGCCAGTGGCATTTTTATAGTAATCTAATGCATTTTTATAGCACTGATCGCTATAAAAATGCCAATGGTCCCAAAAATGTGTCAAAAATGTCCGAAGTGTCCGCCATAATGTCGCAATACCGAAAAAAAAAATCGCTGATCGCCGCCATTACTAGTAAAAAAAATATTAATAAAAATGCCATAAAAATACCCCCTATTTTGTAAACGCTATAACTTTTGCGCAAACCAATCAATAAACGCTTATTGCGATTTTTTTTACGAAAAATATGTAGAAGAATACGTATCGGCCTAAACTGAGGAAAAAAAATGTTTTTTTATATATTTTTGGGGGATATTTATTACAGCAAAAAGTAAAAAATATTCATTTTTTTCAAAATTGTCGCTCTATTTTTGTTTATAGCGCAAAAAATAAAAAACGCAGAGGTGATCAAATACCACCAAAAGAAAGCTCTATTTGTGGGAAAAAAAGGACGCCAATTTTGTTTGGGAGCCACGTCGCACGACCGCGCAATTGTCTGTTAAAGCGACGCAGTCCCGAATCGCAAAAAGTACTCTGGTCTTTAGGCAGCAATATGTTCCGGGGGGTAAGTGGTTAAAATCCTACAAATTATGACATTTTTTTAAAATTGTGGTGAGATCAATTGTGAAAATTATGTAGATGTGCTATTAAAACCACAAAACTTTTTTTACTAATTAAATATACAGTAAAAGGAGAGTCTGCTCAGCAGTCGGTGACACATGTGGACTCATTTGCATAATTGTTGTCCCCTTTAATAACCCATTTTGGGCTTCACACAGAGCTGAGGTGATCCAGTGTATACTTGGTTGGCTTACATGTTTAAAAGTAGACCAAAGCTACAAGATTTGTCAGGATCTTTGTGAATGCCTTCAATCCTGTGTTTTGCCCTGAGGGGTTTTTCTAAACATCAATAGTCCCAGAAATTGTATAAAGTGAATCATATTCCTCTTTCAGGCCTATAAGCTATAAAAATCCTGTTTCCATTTTCTTCATTCTCGTAGGGCGTCATGAAGCAAGAAGGGAGCAAGAAGTCCAGCAAGCCACACCCCCGAGGGATGGTGATGATGCGCAGCCTGCCACCACATCAGGTAAAGTAACATATAACTAACCCAGCTTCAGGTAATGTAGATGTAGGCCTGCCTAATTTAAAAAAATAGTTTTGTCCCACATTTCAGGATCAGGTGGTGGCTTGGACAGGCATACTAAACAGATGCTGATCTCCGAAATATGGGCCTGCAGAGAAGAGGTGGAGGAGATACATCTGGCCAACAGAAAAATAAACGAAAGAGCAAGGAGGGTGGAAACTAAATTAAAAAATTTACTAGATGTTTTGGGGAGAGTCTGAATCAGAAAAAAATACAAAAAAAAAATTAAAATACCAGATTTTGCTGTTTATTTAATAAAAAAAAAAAAAAAATAATAATATAACCAGATTTAGCTGTTTATTTAATTAAAAAAAACAAAAAAATAATATAACCAGATTTTATACTTTATTTAATTAAAAAAAAAACAAAAAAATAATATAACCAGATTTTATACTTTATTTAATTAAAAAAAAAACAAAAAAATAATATAACCAGATTTTATACTGTATTTAATAAAAAAAAAAAAAAAATAATAATATAACCAGATTTGACAGTTTCTTTAATAAAAAAAAAAAAAAAAAAAAAATAACCAGATTTTAATGTTTATTAAGAAAAAAAAACAAAAAAATTACAAAAATGATTGTATATTGTATGAGAAAAATGACCAACAAAAATACAAAAATGATTGTATATTGTATGAGAAAAAAAACCAAAAAAATTACAAAAATGATTGTATATTGTATGAGAAAAATGACCAACAAAAATACAAAAATGATTGTATATTGTATGAGAAAAAAAACCAAAAAAATTACAAAAATGATTGTATATTGTATGAGAAAAATCACCCACAAAAATACAAAAATGATTGTATATTGTATGAGAAAAATCACCCACAAAAATGATTGTATATTGTATGAGAAAAAAAACCAAAAAAATTACAAAAATGATTGTATATTGTATGAGAAAAATGACCAACAAAAATACAAAAATGATTGTATATTGTATGAGAAAAAAAACCAAAAAAATTACAAAAATGATTGTATATTGTATGAGAAAAATCACCCACAAAAATACAAAAATGATTGTATATTGTATGAGAAAAATCACCCACAAAAATGATTGTATATTGTATGAGAAAAAAAACCAAAAAAATTACAAAAATGATTGTATATTGTATGAGAAAAATCACCCACAAAAATACAAAAATGATTGTATATTGTATGAGAAAAATCACCCACAAAAATGATTGGATATTGTATGAGAAAAAAAACCAAAAAAATTACAAAAATGATTGTATATTGTATGAGAAAAATGACCAACAAAAATACAAAAATGATTGTATATTGTATGAGAAAAATCACCCACAAAAATGATTGTATATTGTATGAGAAAAATATACCAAAAATTTTTGTAGGGTATTTTGGAAAAAATAAAAATAAAAAAATTAAGAAAATAAAGAGCTTTTGAACATCAAAAAAGTGTGTGGTGTTTTTCCTAAAATACGTTAAATTTTCTATGTGTTTGGTTTGGGGGTCACCTGGGAAATGTTTGCTAGTTGATAATGAAAATACACTTAGTTACACTTAGTAAAGAACTCCAAACAACACAAGCAAGACATAACAAGTTTAGAAAAAAGATTATGATTTATTTTTTTGAAAGCTACAATTAGGGCAAATTTGATTGAGATGGTATTGCCCCCCTACCCATGAAATAGTCCATGTATTTGTCCCGGACTTCACGGGCACTCTGGGGGGGCAGTCCTGTGTGGCCAGCTTCAAGGCCCGCCAAAGTTTCTGCAGGGGTCAAATGTTGTGCCTCGGGCCCAACCAGGGCCATATAATTTGGAGATTGTCTCCGCAAAAAATTGTGGAGAATGCAGCAGGCAAAAATAATTGTATTCCACTTATATTCCGCCATGTGGAGAGAGGTGAGGAAAAGGCGGAACCGGCTGGCCATGATGCCGAAAGCGTTCTCAACCACTCTACGTGATCGGCCCAGCCGGAAATTAAAGACACTCCTCTCTGGGGTGAGGGTGCGCTGAGGGTATGGCCTCATAAGATGGGGTCCCAGGGCAAACGCTTCATCAGCCAGGAAAACAAATGGCAGGCCTTCTACATTCTGGTCATCCGGTGGCAATGACAGATCATCATCCTGAAGGCGAAGCGCAAACTCCGTCTGCCTGAAGGCTTCCCCATCCGATACCCGTCCATTCATCCCGACATCCACAAAAAGGAATTCATACTGTGCTGACACCACCGCCATCAGCACAATACTGTTGAACCCCTTATAATTAAAGAACTGGGATCCTGAACGGGGTGGAGGCACGATGCGGACGTGCTTCCCGTCGATGGCTCCCCCGCAGTTGGGGAAGTTCCATCGGGTCTGGAAGTCCAAAGCCACAGACTGCCACTCCTGTGGTGTGGACGGAAGCTGGGGAAGAAAAAAAGAAAAAATTAGCCACATAACCTTGCAAGCAGATTATACAAAGACATTATAAGCATTATAACATTTCTGGGAACTAGCATATTATATCTAAATATATTTAGACAATTAACACATTAAACACCCCCTCTGATGGGCCAGTGCCCAAGTTTGGGGGAGGGCTAGATGAGTTTGGGAGTACTAAAAAAAAAAAAATTTTGATTATTGGTGAACATAGACTTTACAACACATTTGGGAGGGGAGGGCTAGATGAGTTTTGGAGTCCTAAAATATAAAAAAATGTATATTTAATATTGGTGAACATAGACTTTACAACACATTTTGGAGGGGAGGGCTAGATGAGTTTGGGAGTACTAAAAAAAAAAAATTTTTGATTATTGGTGAACATAGACTTTACAACACATTTGGGAGGGGAGGGCTAGATGAGTTTTGGAGTCCTAAAATTTAAATCTAAAAAAATTAAATATTGGTGAACATAGACTTTACAACAGATTTTGGAGGGGAGGGGGGGGACATTACAATGGATATAACACAATACATTGGGAAGTGACTAGACTAGGTAGGTTGGGGCCCAGGATAGCATGCTGGGGAGGTAAGTGATGGGAAATATGCATGTAGGCCAAAAAAGGGTCATCAAAGTTTACATCATGCATGGGGGCAAAGGGGACATTCACAGCATATTCCAGACATGGTAATTAGGGAAGGAGGAGATAACTACAAGACATTAGCATACATTATAGACATAAAATGTGAGATTAAAGGAGAAAACTTACCCTCATATATTCCTCCTGCAGAACCTGGATGATGGCAGAGCAGGTGTCAGGAATGATGAGGCCCAGAGCCTGGGGGGAGATGCCCGTCGAGAACTTTAAGTCCTGAAGGCTTCTCCCAGTTGCCAGATAACGGAGGGTGGCAACTAGCCTCTGCTCAGCACTGATGGCTTCCCGCATAACGGTGTCCTGCCTGGTAATATAGGGGGACACCAAAGCCAACAGGTGCTGAAAGACGGGATCAGACATCCTCAGGAAATTCCTGTAATCAACAGGATTATTTTCCTGAAGCTCCCGCAGCAAAGGCATGTGAGAGAATTGGTTCCTACGGAGCAACCAATTCTTGGTCCATGAACGTGTCCTCCTCCTGTTCATGAACTCCTCATCGTCTAGGTCATAAACAAACAGACCTATAGACAGAAGATGCTTAGCACGAAGTCGGCGACGACTAGGTGCCTGCAACATGGCTACAAGGCTAGTTACGAACGACAAATCAGAATTGCACTAAACAGACCGCAGTGAAGAACAGCAAGACCTATGAAGAACGACCCTGACAATGAAAAACGCGGGGACAGGACCGCAATGTAAAACAATACGACCTGACCGCACATCTCGATTGCCTAGATACGACCCACACAAGTACAAACTGAACGGCAGAGATCAATCTGAAAGCACAAAGACTGAAAAGCACGAATCGTCACTCACCAAACTTTTACTAACACGCGTAAACACGGAATCAGCAAAAGGAGCCCCAAGGGTGGCGCCAACAAAATCAAACCTCCCCTTTATAGTCGCGTCATACGTCGTGAGCGTCATCGCGCCGGAGAACGACCAGATTTTGGTATGTTACGTGTGTACGCAAAGCAAGCCTGCCGAGCTTCTCGACAAGTTCAACAAGGAACTCGACGAGGAACTCGACGGGCTTGGCACGTCGAGTTTCTCTGTCGTGTGTACGAGGCCTTAGAGTTTCTGAATACTAAAACTCTGTTTCCCACCCACATTCAGCACTGGGAACGGGACCTGTCAGTTGGCAGGTGCCTAGAAACGTTAAGTAAACAGAAAGGGGCAGGGTCTCCTGCTGTCAGTGCTGACCCCGCCCCCTTTGTTTATTTACCATCAGTGGTGGTAAATAAACGAGTGCAGAGCTCTTTTTTTTTTGGGGGGGGGGGGGTTGGCGGTGTCATTCAAATGTCCCCATCAACATGGGGACAAGGTGCTTTGGACATGTGGTTTGGTATGATTCAGGATGAGGGGGCACTCTCCTGCCCCCATTCTTTACTGTTACTCAAAAACATATAAAAAGACCAATAATTAATTGATGCACAGGGTGGTTCAAGGTTTATTACTGTCCGAGGATGAAAGAATGTCTGTGATAGGTGGAACACTAAACACAGTATCTGCTGGAAAACTGCGTGTTCCACCTATCATGAAACAGAACGAGGAGGAGGCTCGACTTTTCAACAATGTCCGCCCGGCGTCTGACTCTGCAGTGCACCATAATCAGATAAACAGAACAAGGAGGAGGCTCGACTTTTCCACAATGGCCACCCGCCGTCTGACTCTGCACCATAATCAGGTACACAGTCAGGAGTATAGACTCGAGTATAAGCCAAGGGGGGCATTTTTTTTAGACTAAAAATAGGGCTGAAAATCTCAGATTATACTCGAGTATATACGGTAGTTGGGATCCATCTAGGAGCCTGCTGCAACTACCTAGGTAAGTATGATTTAAAAAAGAAAAGCATACTTCTCTCCTAATTTTGGCGTGGGGTTCTTCTCCAAATCCATACCAGACTGGAAGGGCATGGTATGGATCAGAGGGGGGATCCCCACACCCCCACACTGTTTTTCTATTATTTTCTTAACACCAGCAATTGATTTGTTTATATTCTGCTGAGGCGACTCATAGTAAGTCATAGTTCTTAAGGACACCATGCCTGAAGACTGTAACCCCTCACAGTTACTCTTGTTGCATGCAGGAACGGGCCCTGTCCATGATTCCACAAAGACTAATGGGGCATTGTCGCTGCTCACCATCCTTGTGGCCACCTCAAATGGTGACAGGACAGTGCAAGCATCCTTTATCAGTAGCCACTGGTGTGGCAAAAAGAAGCCAAGCTCCTCTGAGCCTGTCCTGGTGCCATACTCACACAGGTACTTGTTGATGGCCCTCTGCTGTGTGTGCAGCTGCTTCAGCATTGCCAATGTTGAGTTCCACCTGGTGGGCATGTCATGTGCCCGCGTCATTGGATTTCATTGAAAGCAGTGGGAACCAATGTCTGCGTTGCTATCTATCTATTCAATCAAGAGCCAGGAATACGGGGAGAGATGAACAGAGCATCTCCCATTCCAGGGATCCCCCTTTGCCCCCATCTTAGGCATCCCTCTCTGCCCCCATCCCAGGGATCCATCTCTGCCCCCATTCCAGGGACCCCTCTCTGCCCCATCCCAGGGATCCCTCTCTGCTCCCATTCCAGGGATCCCTCTCTACCCACATCCCAGGGGTCCCTCTCTGCTCCCAGCTCAGGGATCCCTCTCTGCTCCCAGCCCAGGTTTCCCTCTCTGCTCCCATCCCAGGGATCCCTCTCTGCCCCCAGCCCAGGATCCCTTTCTGACCCCATCCCAGGGGTCCTTCTCTATCCCCCATCTCAGTGGTCCCTCTCTGCCCCATCCCAGGTATCCCTCTCTGCCCCCATCCCAGGGGCCCCTCTCTGCTCCCAGCCCAGGGGTCCCTCTCTGCTCCCAGCCCAGGGGTCCCTCTCTGCTCCCAACCCAGGGGTCCCTTTCTGCTCCCACCCCAAGGGTCCCTCTCTGCTCCCATCCTAGGGGTCCCTCTCTTCAACCATCCCAGGGGTCCCTCTCTGCTCCCATCCCAGGGGTCCCTCTCTGCTCCCATCCCAGGGGTCCCCCTCTGCTCTTATCCCAGGGGTCTTTCTCTGCTCCAACCCCAGGGGTCCCTCTTCTGCTCCCATACCAGGGGTCCAGTGGTGTACACATGTTGCAGCCGCATCAGAAATTATACACCCTGTCACACTTAGCATGGGGCTGCTCTGCAGATTTTGAGGGACTGTCCCTGATTTGGAGCAATGTCCCTCTGTCCCTCATTCCTCCCCATTTGTCCCTCATTTTGGTCTGATCTATATAGATGTATATAAAATGCACTTTTTATCTATCAAAAAGTGTTTCCCAGTGCTAAACCTTTCGACTGATCTCTCAATTGCTGCATTTGAAAAATTCCAAAAGCCAATATAAAGGAATGGTAGTGGTAAAAAAAGAACTTGTGGGTTTAACCAATCTTGTTTGTTGTACAATTCTCCTTTAAGGGGGCGTGGCAAGGGGTGTGTCCTATGCCTGCATACTTTTGCTGATAGGTGTCCCTCATTCCCATCTCAAACAGATGGGAGGTATGTATAAGGAGGCGTTGTATTGTCTCATCACATAACCTGCTTTAACCCCTTGGATCCCACTAGAATGCTGCCACTGCGTGCATTACACGGTTTCTGGATGTTTGCAGACTTGATTGGGTCACGATCACCCACCAAAAGCAACAGGGGGTATAATTCCTGCCGCAGAATGTGTACATCCTCAGCTGTTGCCTCTGCAGCTAAAGGGGGTAGAGACCAAAGTATGTAATGTGGGCAGTGTGGCAGGGACACGGGGGGGCATGATCTTATATTGCCCGGGGGCCCCATGATCTCCTATTGCCCGGGGACCCTATTAGTTGTCAGTCCGCCCCTGCTGTTGCCTCTTATATTTTGATGGTCTAACAGTTTTTAGCCCTAATATATATAAGGTTTCACACTTCAACTGTGTTAACTGGGTGTGTCAGAGTGGTGTGGATATCCACACAGTTGAGACTGGTATCAGAGGAAAACTTGAACCATCAACTCCTTAGGAGGTGCACTACACAAAAAAAATCTGTTGTTATAACTGCTCGTGTGACTGGAATTTGGTTTCAATTTCTTAGTGCATCTAACACTCCCCACCTCCACACTGACAAAGCTGCTCTACAAAGCTGTGTCCTTGTCTATTCTTCATCCAGAGTAGGAGGCACTCTATTACAGGAGGTATGTTACTGGCCAGATCACCGGGTGAAAACAGAGGGGGGAAAAAAGCCTAAAAAAATAAAACTAATGCAACCATCTAATGATTGGTAAGCTGCAATATATTACATTATTCATTTTAAGTTTAATAATGCTTTAAAGAAAAGTTAAATGTTTCTTGTTAATGTATTATGCTAATATTAGGTGTTTACTTTCCAGATGAAGCATATAAATTAAAGCAGCGCTTAAGTGCTTCATTCAGACATTGGAGTGTGACCATTCTTGTCCCATCATTCTACACTGTTGTGTTCCTCGTGGCTCTTCCTCTCAATATCATGGCGATCGTCATGTTCCTGATGAAGATGAAGGTCAGGAAGCCGGCAGTGGTCTACATGCTGAACCTCGCCATAGCAGATACCTTGCTTGTTATCATTCTGCCTTTTTATATTGTCTCCAGATTCTTGGGAAATGAATGGATCTTCGGGGAAGGAATGTGTCGCTTTGTCACGTCAGCATATTACTGTAACATGTACTGCTCCGTCCTGCTCATGACAAGTATCAGTGTGGACCGTTTCCTGGCCGTAGTCTACCCGGTGCGGTCTCTCCCCTGGCGCACAGTGACCCGAGCCTGGCTGGTGTGTGGTGCCATCTGGGTCATCTCAGTGGCCAGCATTGTGCCCTTCCTCATAAGAAAACAAACCTGGAGATATATTATGATAGATAGCATATTTTGTCATGATATTCAGTACAGTACGTCTGATTGGCATTTCTATTTTTATTATTTGATCACTGTTATCTCACTTTTCTTTTTCTTACCATTATTCATCACAACTTTCTGTTACATTGGAATCATCCACAGTCTCAGCAGATCACAATTTGATCGCACACATAAGAGATCCCGAGCTATCCGTCTATCCGTGATTGTGCTGAGTGTGTTTGTCCTTTGCTTTGGCCCCTCCAATGTCATCTATTTAATTCATTCTGTGCGGATATATAAGGATTATGATGTCTCTCTGTATATTCCCTACTTTGTCTCTTCCGGGATCAGCACCATCAACTGTTGTCTGGATCCTCTTATCTATTATTTTGCATCCTCTGAGTATAAGAGATACATCTACAGCTTTCTGCACTGTAAGAAAGATTATCGCCCTCCAGTAAAATAGAAGTCTATCCTTAACCCCTTGTCTAATGGGAAATATTACCCCCTTCCTGCCCAGGCCAATTCTCAGCTTTCAGTTCGCACTTTGAATGACAATTGTGCGGTCATGCAACGCTCTACCCATATTTTTATATATTTTTCACACAAATAGAGCTTTCTTTTGGTGGTATTTAATCACAGCTTGGCGTTTATTTTTGCAGTTTTTTTATTTGCAGTGTTTTATAGTTTGTTGTATAATTTTGCACACAGGTACATTTTCTTCTTCACTGATGTGTGCTGATGCGGCTGCACTGATGTGCATTGATAGGCTGCACTCATAGGCACTGATGAGGCTGCACTGATAGGCACTGATAGGTGGCACTGATGGTCATTGATAGGTGGCACTGATGGGCATTGATAGGTGGCACTGAAGGGCACTCATAGGTGGAACTGATAGGTGGCACTGATGAGCAATGATAGGCACTGGTAGGTGACTCTGATGAGGAAGCACTGATTGGCACTGATAGGCGGCATTGATGGGCACTAATAAGCACTAATAGGTGATACTGATGAGGAAGTATTGATTGGCAACACTGATGGGCACGTATTGGTAGGCACTGGCAAAAAACAAAAGAACAAAAGCTGGACAGCCGCACTCCAAAATTTTCTTTAAAAGAGATGTCTTTATTTTCAACTGTGCAAACAGTCACTGCAAGCCCACAAAAATCAGTATGGCCAACGTTTCGCACTGGCGTCAGTGCTAAGCCATGACTAAGCACTGACGCCAGTGCGAAACGTTGGCCATACTGATTTTTGTGGGCTTGCAGTGACTGTTTGCACAGTTGAAAATAAAGACATCTCTTTTAAAGAAAATTTTGGAGTGCGGCTGTCCAGCTTTTGTTCTTTTGTTTTTTGCCATTATCGCATTGCCAGCACCCTGGTGGTTCAACAACCCCTGATCATCACGAGGCTCACCTGGAGCGGTGAGAATTCTGTCTATTGGTAGGCACTGTTGGGACTGAACTGATCATCAAAACACTGATAATCTGTGCCCTGATTATCAGTGTAGCTGTCCCTTTAACTCAAGCCAGTCTCTTCTCCCCTCTTCATGCTGTGAGAATGAAGAAAGGAATGCCGATAACTGGCTTGTGTTTACAATGTGATCAGCTGTCATTGGACACAGCTGATCACATGGTAAAGGGCTGCTGTGATTGGGACTGTGAAAGGGCTCAGCAAGCACAGAGCGCGCTGCCCGTGTGCTGCAGGGGGCACAGAGGAAGTGCGATCATGGGAAGACGTTCATGGACACCCTCCCATCAAAATAAGCCCATTTTTCAGCTATAGCATGGGCGGGAACTGGTTAAACACAAAGAGCAGCAACCAGAGAGGACCAGAGGAGACTTAAAGTGATTTTAAAGGTTTGTTAAAAAAAATAACAAACATGCTATACTTGCTTCCTCTGTGCAGTTGGTTTTTCACAGAGCAGCCCCGATCCTCCTCTTCTCAGGTCCCTCTTTGCCACTCCTAGCCCCTCCCTTCTTTGAGCGCCCCTCAGCCAGCAGCTTGCTACAGGGGGAACCCAAGCCATGTCAGAGCTCTGTGTATCCATTTAGACACGGAGCCCTGACCTGGTCCTCTCTCTCCACTGATTGGCTGACTGACTTTGATTGACAGCCGTGGGAGCCAATGGCACCACTGCTGTGTCTCAGCCAATCAGAAGGAGTGTACTGGATGGCTGAGAGGATTGTGGACATCACTGGAGATAAATGGGGCTCAGGTAGGTAATTAGGGGGTGCCGGGCTACTGCACACAAAAGTTTTTTATCTTAATACATAGAATGCATTAAGATAAAAAACCTTCTGCCTTTGCAATTCCTTTAATCCACTCAACTCAATAAGAGCAGATGAGTTATTTTAGCACCGCTCCCTATTTTATCTCACAGTTATTTCCATGAAACAATTAAATCAAATAACTTACATGTCACTAAGATCTGTGATACCTAAAAAAAAAAAAAAATCGGTAATACCTAAAGGTCCACTTTACTACCCTATAAATAAAGCTTTTACAAAGAATAACCCCAGTCCTAGCTTCTGAAGCTCATTGGAGGTGAGAGTGATGTCACTGGTGGTGTTGGTGATGTCACTGTTCCTCCTGGAAAATACGCTCCAGCTCATTGCATTGTTCAGTTGGCGGCATGATGACGTCACCTCACACTACCTGAAGGGTTGGAAACCGGGAGGGACGAGGTATGGGCAGCTCTAAAGTGAATTTGGTGCAGCAATTGCACATAAAAAAGGCCTTTATCACTCAAATGTCTATTTATAAAAAAATTCTCTGTGGACGAGTGTGTCAATATTTCACACAGCCATCATGAATAATGTGTCTAACATGTTTTATTTCTTATGATCATCGGCTCTATCTAGTGGCCAGAATGTGATACTTCATAACAAAAGTATTTCGGAAAAAAACTCAGTTGTGACCACTAGATGGAGCTGACGATCATAGGAAATAAACACTTTATGAGGATTATTTATGATGGCTGTGTGAATTATTGACACATTAGCACAGAGATTTTTCTTTTTTTAATAGTCCCCTAAAGCTGGCCTCACATTATGCAATTTCCTTTCTATTTACCTTCATCTATGTAGTACAAGGGCCTGCCTGAAATTGAAAGTGTTTAGGTGTGACCTCGTTTTAAAGTAAAACCTTGGTTTGAGAGCGTTTTGCAAGACAAACTATTTTTTTAGATACATTTTGACTTGATATACAAGCGATGTCTTGATATACAAGTAACGTGAAATCACAACTGGGTATAAAAGAGAAGAGAGGCGCCTCCAAATGGAGCAAAATGGTTACATTTCATGAAGGTACAACATTTAGCATCTCATATCCTCCCAACTCATCATCCTCCACACCACAATTGACGTCATCCCTTCCACTCTGGGCTCCAAGAGTGCTTCAATCCTCGCTTTCAGATCGCTCTACTGCAGGGTAGTCTTGCTGGTGACGATTGCAGACTGACAGCAGTGAGAGCCGACGGTGCGGGGGATGGTCTATGTGGACAGCTTTACCTTGGATGCCTGCATGCTTAGATGTGCCTATTTTAATCATCAGGTTAAGTGTGAAGAATCCGCGCTACTCCCATATGTATAAAAAGTGCATATAGTGCAACAAGTTTGCGTGAGTGCAAAAAGATGGTGCAAACTGCAATATAGCAAAAAACAAGTGAATTCTTAACAATAGTACTAATTGATACTAAAGTGACAGTGCTGCAACTGTAAAGATAACTGGAATAATCAGTAATATAAGTATGTAAACAAGTAAAAATAGATGCGCAACCTAAAATATTGCAAAACACAGTGCATAAAAATGAAGACAAATATATATATATACATTTTTTTAAAATATTCTGAAATAAGTGGGTATAAAGAAAAAAGTCCATAAGGAACAACAAATTCCAATTAAGTAAAAAAGGAAAAGTCCAATTATGAACAGCTCCTAAAGCTTGGTGGTGATCCAGGAAGCAAAGATACAAATCTTCCTCATTTGTTTCCAAGCTGCAAACACAGGATACTAAAAGTGCAAAGTGGCCACTTACCAGTTAGCTTGGATCTCTAT
The DNA here is from genome assembly GCF_905171775.1 of Rana temporaria. NCBI lineage: Eukaryota > Metazoa > Chordata > Amphibia > Anura > Ranidae > Rana > Rana temporaria. The sequence goes on along the minus strand of NC_053491.1, from coordinate 471,770,620 downwards.
AACGGAGATCTTATGGGCTCAGTATCAAAAGATATCCTCCTGGTAACAGAAGCGATCTGGTCAACCTTCTATCACTGAATCCACTGGTCAACTGGGTGTGTGTTTAGCAAAAAATCCTTCACCGTCTCAGGAAGGTGATGGAAGGTTGACCAGATCGCAGTCAATTGAAGCCTCACTGTGCCCATCAATTGCCGCCACTGTGCCCATCAATTGCCATCACTGTGCCCATCAAACGCAGCCACTGTGCCATAAAATTGTCGCAACTGTAACATAAAATTGTCGCCACTGTGCCATGCCATCAAACGCAGCTACTGTACCATGCCATCAAATGCAGCCACTGTGCCCATCAATTGTCGCCACTGTGCCATGTAAAACAAAGCCACTGTGCCATCAATTGTTGCCACTGTGCCCATCAATTGTCACCACTGTACCATGCCATCAGTTGTCGCCACTGTGCCATGCCATTTTTGCCACTGTGCCCATCAATTGTCACCACTGTGCCATGCCATTGTCGCCACTGTGCCCATCAATTGTCACCACTGTGCTATGCCAAAACGCAGCCCCTGTGCCATGCCAATGTCGCCACTGTGCCATGCCATTGTCGCCACTGTGTCCATCAATTGTTGCCACTGTGCCATGCCAAACGCTGCCACTATGTCATTAATTGTCGCCACTGTGCCATGCCAAACGCAGCCACTGTGCAATGCCATTGTCTCCACTGTGCCTATTTTGTCGCCAGTTTGCCCCTAAAATGCCGCCAGATTGCCCCCCGCCTGGCACTCACCTTTCTCAGGCAGCCATCTTCGGATCAATCCCTCAAAGTAGTCCCGCCCTTGATGTCGCTTCAGCCAATCAGGTTACCGGTAACCAAAACCGGTAAACCAGATTGGCTGAAACGTCTGTCAGTGTTAATCAGGGAACGCGCACCCTGTGTGTCCCCTGGTTAACTATTTGGAAGCCGCTGGCTCTGATAGGCACTTCCAAAGCCAACCAGCTGCCATTATTCAGATGGTCGGCACTCACCAGGGGGCCAGCCATCAGAATAGTGGGCAGTAGCGACAATACATAGATTCATGCAATGCATAAATCTATGTATTGTATTTCAGTGGCGGTGCAGGAGCGAGAGGGTGTCGGCGGCTATGGATGCACCGCCACTGACCAGAAGGGTTGTCACCGGCTCCTCCTGACGCATTGCATCACGTGACTTTCTCAAGGGGACTTTGTTTGGAGTATTATTGAAAGTGCCAATAGACCAAAGGAGGTCTTCCTTTGAGGTGAGCGGGCATTGCACACTGAGGTGTTGGTGATTATCTGTCAGCACATTTTCCTTGCAGAGTATGGAGTGATTTTATACACTTTTTTAGCACAGTTAGAATCACTCCCTAGGACACACTTAACCCCTTCCTTGCCCCCTAGTGGTTAATCCCTTCCCTGCCAGTGTAATTTACACAGTAATTAGTGCATTTTTATAGCACTGATCGCTGTATAAATGACAATGGTCGCATAATAGCGTCAAAGTGTCTGATGTGTCCGCCGCAATATCGCAGTCATGCTAAAAATTTGCAAATCGCCGCCATTACTAGTAAATAAAAATGTCATAAAACTATCCCCTATTTCGTACAAGCTATAACTTTTGCACAAACCAATCAATAAACGCTTATTACGATTTTTTTTACCAAAAGTATGTAGAATAATACGTATTGGCCTAAACTGAGGGAAAAAAAAATATATATTTTTGGGGGCTGTTTATTATAACAAAAAGTAAAAAATATTTTTTCAAAATTTACGCTGTTTTTTTTGTTTATAGCGCAAAAAATGTGATCAAATACCACCAAAAGTAAGCTCTATTTGTGGAAAAAATGGACCTCAATTTTGTTTGGGAGCCGCGTTGCACGATTGCACAATTGTCAGTTAACCACTTAACCCCCGAGCCTGTTTTTCAGTTTCGGCGTTTACAAGACTAAAACTGTTTTTTTTGCTAGAAAATTACTTAAAACCCCCAAAAATTATATATATTTTTTTTCTAACACCCTAGAGAATAAAAATGGCGGTCATTGCAATACTTTTTGTCACACCGTATTTGCGCAGCGGTCTTACAAGCGCACTTTTTTTGGAAAAAATTCACTTTTTTGAATTAAAAAATTAAGACAACAATAAATTTGGCCAAATTTTTTATATATTGTGAAAGATAATGTTACGCCAAGTAAAATGATACCCAACATGTCACGCTTAAAAATTGCGCCCGCTCGTGACATGGTGTCAAACTTTACCCTTAAAAATCTCGATAGGCGACGTTTAAAAAAATTCTATAGGTTGCATTTTTGAGCTACAGAGTAGCTCTAGGGCTAGAATTAGTGCTCTCGCTCTAACGATCGCGGCGATACCTCACTTGTGTGGTTTGAACACCGTTTTCATATGCGGGCGCTACTCGCGTATGGGTTCGCTTCTGCGCGCGAGCTCGTCGGGACGGGGCGCTTTACATTTTTTTTTTTTTTTTTTTCTTATTTATTTTTATTAATTTTATATTTTTTTACACTGAAATAAAAAAAAAATGTATCACTTTTATTCATATTACAAGGAATGTAAACATCCCTTGTAATAGAAAAAAGCATGACAGGTCCTCTTAAATATGAGATATGAGATCTGGGGTCAAAAAGACCTCAGATCTCATATTTAGACTTAAATGACTCAAATGCAAGAAAAAAAAATGGAAATTTTGTCATTTAAAAAAATGACAACAAAATAATTGTCTCTTTAAGGCCGGGTACTGACGAGCAAACATGTACGATGAAACCAGTCCGTCGGACCGTTTTCACCGTACATGTCTGCCCGGGGATTTCTGTATGGTGGCTGTACTAACCATCGTACAGAAATCCGCGCGTAAACAATACGCGGGGCGTGTCCGCGCCGTCGCCGCGACAATGAAGCGGCGACGTGGGCGGGCCTGCCAGTTAAATGCTTCCACGCATGCGTCAAAGTCATTCGACGCATGCGTGGGATGTGGGGCGCTCTGACACGTACGGTAGGTCTGTACAGACGACCGAACATGTCCGAGGGGACAGGATTCCAGCGGGCTGTTTTAAAACAAGCCCGGAAATATTTGTCCGCTGGGAAAAGGCCCGGCGGGCAAATGTTTGCTGGAATTCGTCCCGCTCGGGCCTACACACGACCGAACATGTCTGCTGAAACTGGTCCGTGGACCTATTTTCAGCATACATGTTCGGTCGTCTGTACGGGGCCTAAGACGCTGGACTGACGTTTTGACGTCACTTCCGCCCAGCAAAGCTATGAGGACGGGTGGGGGCCATCTTCCCCTCACTCGTGTCCTTACTGAACAGGCAGCAGCACCCGATTTCCTCCGCCGCTACCGACGGCTCTGGTAAGTGGCGGAGGGCGCGGGAGAGCGGCGGAAGGGGGGGCCCTCTCCCGCCACCGATAACGGTGATCTTGCGGCGAATCCCCTGCGGAGACTGCCGTTATCGTTTACCGGACCGCTCACTGAAGAGATGGGTATCTCGGTTGTGGCAGCAGCTGCTGCCGTTACAGAGATATCCATCTTTAAAAAGAGGACGTATGTATCCAAAATAAATAAGCTTTATATTGGGGATGTATCGCGGCTCATTGGCAGCTTCATAATCACTTGGCATATAAAAGTAGATGTAAACCATAATTTAATGACATTTATTTGCAAAATTATGTTTGTTTTTAGTTCAAAACTGCTTTCACCCCCTCTCCTGATCAGGCCAATTTCCAGCTTTCAGCGCTGCCACAATGACAATTATGCGATCATGCCACGCTGTACCCAAATAATTTTTTTGACACTTAGGCCCTGTACAGACGAGAGGTTATCCGATGGAAACGGTCCGCCGGACCGTTTCCATCGGACATTTCTCCTCCGGATTTTGATCTGATGGCTGTACACACCATCAGATCAAAATCCCCGCGGAAAACATCCGCGGTGACGTGGCCGCGCCGATGACGCGGCGACGTGCACGACCCTGGAAGGTGAATCACTTCGACGCATGCGAGGGATGGGGATCGGGCGGACTTATCCGGTGAGTCTGTACAGACGACCGGATAAGTCCGAAGGACAGGATTCCAGCGGATAGATTTCTTAGCATGCTAAGAAATTTTTATCCGCTGGAAATCCGTCGGCTGGACAAATGTCCGCTGGAAAATATCCGCTCGGGCCTACACACGACCGGATCTGTCCGCTGGAACTGATCCGCGGATAAATCCCAGCGGACAGATCCGGTCGTGTGTACAGGGCCTTAGAGGGTTTTTTTTGGTGGTATTTAGTCACCACTGGGTTTTACATTTTTTTGTTTGATAAATTAAAAAGACCAAAAAATATAAAAAAAACATTTTTTTCTTTGTTTCTTTTATTTTTTAAACATCAAAAGTGTATTGAAGGCATATGTAATTTCACAAATCAAAGCATACAAAAGGAACATGTAACTGTTGTTGTAGAATCTCATATTAGCCTATGTATTTCATATTATTCATATTGATTTGCATACCGTATTTTCCGGCGTATAAGACGACCCCCTAATTTTCCCGGAAAAATTTTGATTTTGGGATATACTCGCTGTATAAGACTACCCCCTTCTTACTGTCTTTCTGGAAGCTGAGAGGGAGCCAGAACCGCTGACAGAAACAGGCTTTTTCAAATCTCACTGTGCCATTACATTACTCACTGTGCCATTACATTACTCACTGTGCCATTACATTACATGCCCAGACTGTGCCATTACATGCCCCCACATTGCCACTGTGCCATTACATGCCCCCACATTGCCATTGTGCCATTACATGCCCCCACATTGCCACTGTGCCATTACATGCCCCCACATTGCCACTGTGCCATTACATGCCCCCACATTGCCATTGTGCCATTACATGCCCCCACATTGCCACTGTGCCATTACATGCCCCCACATTGCCACTGTGCCATTACATGCCCCCACATTGCCACTGTGCCATTACATGCCCCCACATTGCCACTGTGCCATTACATGCCCCCACATTGCCATCACTTGCCCCTCACATTGCCATTGTGCCATTACATGCCCCCACATTGCCATCACTTGCCCCCACTGTGCCTGAACTTGTTGCCCCCCCCAGTGCAATAACACTCACTTTTTTTCCCCAGCGCTGACAGTCTAACATGCTGCGATCGCGAGCGTGTATTGATTTCAAAGCCGCGCCTTCACTGCAGAGTGTTCTGTGAAAGGAGGAACAAAAATCTTCCCAGCAGCGCCTCTGTTATGTTTTCCGCCTATCACGGACGTCTTCTCATCTCGTCCGAGGATGAGAAGGCATCTGTGATAGGAGGAACAAAGAACAGAGGCGCTGCTGGGTAGATTTTTGTTCCTCCTATCACAGAACACTCTGCAGTGAAGGCGCGGCTTTGAAATCAATACACGCTCGCGATCGTAGCATGTTAGACTGTCAGCGCTGGGGAAAAAAAGTGAGTACTGAGACTGTACCCGGCGTATAAGACGACCCCCGACTTTGGATGCATGTTTTTGCATCCAGAAAGTCGTCTTATACGCCGGAAAATACGGTATGTTTTATTGATAATATTTCTTATTCATATTTTTATTATTATTCATATTTTTATTTTCATTATTATTATTATTATTATTATTATTATTATTATATAGTAGTGGTCTTATCAATATTATTAATCAATAGTAAAGCAATAGTTATTAATCTTTATTACTGTATACGATGTTATTCCATTAATATAAAGAAAGTCTTAATTTTTAAGTGTTGAACATTAGATGATCTCTCTGCTTCATGCTGGTATTTTTTATAAGACGGTCACAAGTTTACTGGGTGAAAGTGTATTAGGATAGTTAATTTTTAGTTCACTAATTAGAAAATAAACATTTTGACAGCAATTGGAATACAGCCTGATAGGATAAGATAGTCTTCAAAGGTAATAAATAATCATTGTCAAGGATAAATGATAAAACTTCTTATACAGGTGGTTCAAAAATCATTATGTGGAATATGGGAAAGTTATGTACAGCGCATTAATTAAGTTTGACAGGGTCAAACAGGAATGCTTGTGCCCTCATTAAAACTGTTACAATACATTGAATAAGAAAACACTGATGTGTATGTATGTATATATTAATAGTTAGACAACATTGAATAAAGTAGTTAACTTTGTGTATGTATATATTATATATATATATATATATATATATATATATATATATATATATATATATATATATATATATAGTAAATGATACAGTACCTTTTTTGTGAAACCAATATATGAATACATACTGTAACGGTCAGGGGTTAACGCCGTTTACGATATTCCCATCCACCAACCCACGACAGCTTATCGACACTCCACAATCCAGCAGACGAACATGGCCCATACAGATTCCCCAGAAAACGAGACACGGCTCTGTTCTCTGGTTCAACAGGAATAGATAGTTTAATGGTAAACTCAGGCTTTTATACAGTAGAAACCAAGAGTGAACAATGAATCAACTCCACCCACAACATGACACAAGGAGCCCAATACACATCTTTAGTCCGACTTTTTGGCACCGAGATAATCTACATGAGCTAATTACTAATCCTTTTCCCCAGACAAGGTGACTCCGAGATAAGCTCTTTTCACCTGCTATACAATACACATTTCATCAATAGAACTTTCACACAATACAGTGTTAATTAGCATCACACAATGAAAAGGTCTTTAGAAGCCAGACTAGGGTTAGTTTACATGACAGTAGCAGACTTAATTACCACGTTAACAGTCTATGTTCCACATTGAATGAGTCACTCTCCTATTGACCTGTTGGGTTCAGAATCAACATCCTGTAATTAGTTCTTTGCAGACATTCTTGAATATATTGTGGATTATCATTACTGTCCCATCTCATGTAATCCAAGATATCAGTTCTCAGTCATCCTATGCCCCTAGTAGACATAGGATGACCCTAGACACAAGAGTCATTGGTGAAGCTGAAACAGGAGTACCCCACATCCTTACACATACATATAGGATTATATAGTAAGACATAGAACACATAAGGTGCGGTTATTGCAAGTTCATTTTCCCAAAATCATAAATCTGTTATCCTTGAGTTGGTGGAGTCTTATCAGGACAAGGAGGGTTTGATCTAACATGGCTGGGTGCCATACTAACTCTTCACAGGAGTTTTTAATTGGACAAAACCAGTTATATATATAACTATATAAATAATTTTAATAAACATATAGGAATTCTGGGAATAAGTTTGTCTGGTTGTAGGACAGGTGTCAGATTCATGGTTAGTTACATTGACGTTGATCTTAGCAACCAATCAGGTTGTACCTAATATGCTTGCATTGTAAGAAACTGTATAAAATAGACCTGCATCTCACGGGTGTGGGAGTTGCTCATGATCCCACCATATAGCCTTACTCAACAATCCTATCCCTAAAATTTCCAAATGTACACAGGCGCTGATATTTTTTATCTTCTTGGGAGCCAAGATGACTATTACCAGAGCCTGGAAATCTCCATCAGTTTCTTTTATAATGGCCAAAAGAAAAACTTCCTGGATAATGACTAATGAGAAGATTTCCAATATTATTCTAGATAATGTAGATAGATTTAAATTCATCTGGGAACCTTGGGCTTCATATGTTGGAGTCCTACTCTGATTCTCTCCGCTTCCCCATGAATCCTATGCATGCTAGGCCTTCCGTGTGTCTCCTGTCTCCTGGCCTTCTGTTCTTCTCCTCTTTATCTGTTGTTTTTTTTTTTTTTCTCTTTGTTTTGTTTTTTCTTCTCTCTTCTTTCTTCCTTCTGCTCTACTTTCTTAGTCTATTTAATTTAGCTATCGATGCGCTTACGGACCTTTTAGGTCCCTTAGGCATTTCCCCCCTGATTGAATACTGTTATACTGTCTGCATTGAGGGTCTACTGAGTGTCCTAAGCGGAATTAGAGGTGTTGGGTTTATTTCCCTCTCTTCTGGCTCCTATGTTTTGATGGCCCTCTAGCTATGTTCAAATTGATCCTGGATCAGAGTTTTGTACAAATTAACATGCCTATCCATGTCCCTGTTAGTTTTGATAGGATGAATGTTATTTTGGGAGTATTCCTGGGTCGCTCACTCCTGGAGCAGTGTGATCCCTTTTTGGGGCTCTGGGGGAGGGTGAGATGGGAGTACCAGTCATCTTAGTTTGATATTAATGTAATTGTTTTTCCTTGTTTTTTTTTTTCTTTTCTCTTTTTTTTATGCTGTTATGGATCAGGCTATTCACAGTTTTATATAGCTCTGGTCGTATTCTGCCTTTCTTTGTATAACTGCAAAATTATCAATAAAAACTATTGTCAAAAAAAAAAAAAAAAAAATAGACCTGCATCTTGCAATACTTTGAACATAAACCTGTATGTTCCCAGCTGCTGTTAATAAACCTGCATCACTGAAGTCCTGTCTGGTCCGATACTTTATTATTCGACTTCACTGTATAGTTAAACTTTTTGAAAGTCAGAAGTTTCATAAACATAAGGTATTAAGATGTGTTCATATCACCCATTGTATCAATCAGGACATCATACAGTATCTCTTATGAACAGCAATTAACCTTTGTAGGTATGAGATTATAGTGTTCCATAGACTATATTGTGATGTCCGAGACAATTATCACATTTCTTTAACCACTTGACCACTGGGCACTTAAACCCCCTTCCTAACCAGACCAATTTTCAGCTTTCGGTGCTCTCACAATTTGAATGACAATTACTCAGTCATACAACATTGTGCCCATCTGAAATTTGTGTCCTTTTTTCCCCACAAATAGAGCTTTCTTTTGGTGGTATTTGATCACCTCTGGGTTTTTTATTTTTTGTGCTATAAAAGAAAAAACACAAAAAATTCTGTAAAAATAAAAAGGTTATTTCTCACACACAGCATATGCATACCACAAATTACACCCCAAAACACATTCTGCTATTCCTTCCAAGTATGGCGATGCCACATGTGTGAGACTCTCACACAGCGTGGGCACATACAGAGGCCCAACATGCAGGGAGCACCATCAGGCGTTCTGGAACACCCAGACCAATTCTGACATTCCTCTCCTACATGTAAAAATCATCATTTATTTGCTTGAAAATTACATAGAAACCCAAAACATTATATATGTTTTTTTAGCAAAGACCCTAAAGAATACAATGGCGGCCATTACAACTTTTTATCTCGCACAGTATTTTCGCAGCAATTTTTTGAACGCTTGTTTTTAAAAAAAAACAATTTTGTGCTTAAAAAAAAAAAACAGTAAAGTTAGCCCTATGTTTTTGCATAATATGAAAGATGAAGTTACGCCAAGTAAATAGATACCCAACATGTCACCCTTCAAAATTGCACACGCTTGTGGAATGGTGCCGAACTTCGCTACTTAAAAATCCCCATAGGCGACATATTGCAAGGTATTGGAGTATTGCAGGGAATTGCAGAGTATTGGGGTATTGCAGAGTATTGGGGGAATTGCAGAGTATTGGGGTATTGTGGAGTATTGGGGTATTGCGGGGTATTGGGGAGTATTGGGGGTATTGCAGAGTATTGGGGTATTGCAGAGTATTGATGGTATTGCAGAGTATTGGGGGATTGCAGAGTATTGGGGGTATTGCAGAGTATTGGGGGTATTGGAGAGTATTGGTGGTATTGCAGAGTATTGGTGGTATTGCAGAGTATTGGGGTATTGCAGAGTATTGGGGGTATTGCAGAGTATTGGGGGTATTGCAGAGTATTGGTGGTATTGCAGAGTATTGGGGGTATTGCAGAGTATTGGGGGTATTGCAGAGTATTGGTGGTATTGCAGAGTATTGGGGGTATTGCAGAGTATTGGGGGTATTGCAGAGTATTGGGGGTATTGCAGAGTATTGGTGGAGTTGCAGAGTAGTGGCGGTATTGCAGAGTATTGGGGGTATTGCAGAGTATTGGTGGTATTGCAGAGTATTGGGGGTATTGCAGAGTATTGGGGGTATTGCAGAGTATTGGTGGTATTGGCAGAGTATTGGTGGTATTGCAAAGTATTGCACAGGGATGGATGGCTGGATCTGTGACTGCATTTGTCACAGATCCAGCCACAGCAGCTGCTGCTGCTTCCACTCCCCCCCCTCCTCTCACACTGTACCGATCAGTACAGAGAGGGGAGGGAGGAACCGGCGTCATCACATGATGCCGGTTTGTTTACAAGTGATCGCTCCGTCATTTGACGGAGCGATCACATGGTAAACGGCCGATATCAGCGACAATTTACCCAGGGGGGCGCGCAAGAGGAGGATTCTGGGAGGACGTCCCAGTGACGTCCTCCCAGAACAACTTAACCGCGCTGTAGACGTGTTTTGTCTATAGCGCGGTGGGAAAGAGGTTACATTTTTTTTATAGAAAATAAAAAAATGTGTTTTTTATTTAAAATGTTCGGTATTTTTTAAAACAAAAAACAGTGATGATCAAATACCACACACAGAAAGCTCTATTTGAGTGAGAAAAAAAATGATATAAATGTATTTAGGTACGGTGTTGCATGACCGCGCAATTGGCAGTTAACCGCTTAAGGACCGCCTCACGCCGATATACGTCGTGGGTCGCACACGCACCACCGGCAGCGCACTCGCGACCCGGTCCTGAGCTCCGTGACCGCGCCCACGGGACCTGAGGACCTGATCGCCACCGGTGTCCTGCGATCGGGTCACAGAGTGGAAGAACAGGGAGAGGTAAGTGTAAACAAACCTTTCCCTGTTCTTCCTAGTGTGAGTGTCACTGATCATCTGTTCACTGTCATAGGGAACGACGATCAGGGATGTCACATGCCAAGCCACGCCCCTAAAGACCCAAAGGGCCTGGTAATGGACTAAGGGGGAACCCATGCCGGGTTTTTTTTCAATGACTTATCTGTATTGCCAGGACCTGACAATTCATTATAGTCGTGAGTAGTTTTAAATGACTTTTTTTCCTTTAGAAATGTTATTTTGTGCAGGGACTGTTATAAACATGGGAAACATGCGCTACTTTACATGCATACAATAGACACCCCCAGGTACGAAATTTAAAGGAATATTTCACTTTTATTGTTTCACTTTAAGTATTATTAAAATCACTGCTCCCGAAAAACAGCAGTTTTTAAAACTTTTTTTTGCATTGATACATGTCCCCTGGGGCAGGACCCAGGTCCCCAAACACTTTTTATGACAATTTCCTACATATTAACCTTTAAAATTAGCATTTTTGATTTCTCCCATAGACTTTTAAAGGGTGTTCCGCGGCATTCGAATTTGCCACAAACACCCAAAATTGTTCGCTATTTAGCCAATGTTCGAGTCGAACTCATGTTCGACTCGAAAGTAAAGCTCTTCCCTACTTGAAAATAAAACAAATGTCTTGTTTTAGAAACTGAAGATGGAGAAATTTTACATATTTGCACCAAAAGCATTTATATCTTTTTGGATAGGCCACCTTTCCTGAGGGATCGGAATAGTGCAAGCATATTGCATCTAGAATAAAAATCAGGTTGTTTTTTGTTACAATTGAAAAATATCTATTTTCAGCACACCTCTGAAGCCAAGGAGATTGCATTCAACAATAGAAAATTATTTTATTTTGTTTGGAGACTGAAAAAAAAATTCACACATTTGTACCACAGCAATATTTTGGGATGGCCACCTAATTTTAAAGTGGTCATAAAGGCTGAAGGTTTTTTTACCTTCATGCATTCTTTTGTCAGCAGTGGGAGTCATTGGCTCCCACTGCTGTCAATCATGGCCAGTTAGCCAATCAGGAGACAGAGGGGTTGGGGCCTAGCCATGGCTCCATATGTGAATGGACACACAGCAAGCAGCTTGTGGGGGCACCCAAGCAGGTGCACTCCAAAGCTGAAGAGAGGAGCCAGGAGCGCTGGCATGGGACCCGAGAAGATCAGGATCTGGGCTGCTCTTTGCAAAACCATTGCACAGTGCATGTAAATATATATATATAAAACTTAAGCAAGGCTTTAGAATTGCTTTAAGGGACAGAGTAGGCAAATTACATCTGGAAATAAAATAAGTAGGTTCTTTTTGTTGTTTTTTATTGAAAAGATAACGTTGTACTGCACTTCCTTTTTCACATACACAAAGATTTGCTGCACAGCTTTAAATCCTTTTAGATCAGGTTCCTGTTTTGAAGGAGAGAGCATGAAAATTACAACTGTAATAAAGAAATATTTTATTTTTCTCCCATGCCTTAATAAAGATGGTACAATTTAACGGACCCGCAACACAGATTTTAAACCTGTCGTAAGTAGCTGTGCAGTTTGCATCCTACATTGTTTTATTATTTTCACAGACAAGGAGAGATAAACAGACTGCATCTTGAAATAAAAAAAAAAAATTATGTTAAAATTAGCAAATAAAAATGTTAGCCATTTCAAGCACACTTGTTTAGCTTTTTTTGGATAGTCTGCAATGTCTGAAGGATTGAGCAGGCACATTGCATATGTAGATGATTTTTTTTCCTTTCATATAGAATTTTTGACAAACAAATTTTACAAACTCTAATTTCTCACTTCTAAACATATATGAATTGACTGCTATTTCTGAGAGCGAGAGAGAGAGAGAGAGCAGTCAGATTTCATTAATACATATTCAATTTGAGTGTATTTTTAATAAGACGTAATATAACAATTATACCAAATTTCTACAGAGGATCTCATTCTTATACATAGGAGGCAAATTTGTAGGCAGAAAGTAGGTTTATTTCAGTAAAAAAGTATTTTTTCAGACAGAGATTGGAAAATTTGTACAGATTTGCTGAACGGAATCTCATCCTTTTTAACAGGAGGCAAATTTGGAGACAGATAGCTTTTTTCAGCTAGAAATAAAAAGCACAACTTTTTGTCAGACAGAGATTATGCAAATTCTAAATATTTGCTGACTGGGGGCCAGATCCACAAAGAAGTTACGTTGGTGTATCTATTGATACGCCGCGTAACTTCAAGGATGCTCCGGCGTATATTTGTTTTGTATCCACAAAACAAGATACGCCTGAAGCTGGGCTAGATCCAACTGACGTACGTCTTAGTACGCCGTCGGATCTAAGGTGCATAATTACGCTGGCCGCTAGGTGGCGCTTCCGTTGATCTCCGCAAATTAGGTAGATACGCCAATCTACAAACGTACATCCGCCCGGCGCATTTTTTTACGTCGTTTGCGTGCGGCTTTTTTTTTCGGCGTATAGTTACCCATGCTCTATAAGGCGTACGCAATGTTAAGTATGGACGTCGGGCCAGCGTCAAATTTTCCGTCGTTTACGTCGTTTGCGTAAAAAACGTTCGCGAATAGGGCTTTGCGTAAATGACGTTCACGTCGAAAGCATTGACTATTTGCGACGTGATTTTGAGCATGCGCACTGGGATTCCCCCACGGACGGCGCATGTGCCGTTCAAAAAATACGTCATTTACGTGGGGTCAAGATGAATTACCATAAAACACGCCCACATCTTATCCATTTGAATTGCGCGCCCTTACGCCGACACAGTTACACTACGCCGCCGTAACTTACGGCGCAAATTCTTTGTGGATACGGAAAATACGCTGTAAGTTACGGCGGCGTAGTGTATCTGAGATACGCTACGCCGGCCTTAAAAATGCGCCAAGGTACGTGGATCTGGGCCAGAATCTCTTCCTTTCTTATAGCATGCAAATTTGTAGGCACAGAGCAGGCTTTTACACAAAACTGTATTTTTTCAGACACAGATTATGAAAATTCTACAGCCTTCCAAAACACAATTTCATCCTTTGTAGTAGGAGGCAGATTTGTAGCTGGTAAATCGAGCTGGGAATTTTATCTTTGTTGTTGTTTGACATGTGTCGCCCTTGATGTCGCCTCTGCAGTTTACACATGTATTTGTAAATGTATGCAAACAAAACCCCTGTTTTTGATGTGAACTGTTAATGATGAATTGTGTCTAGTGTCACCTTACAAACAGAACTGGTGTCTCCCATTAAAATCCTGTTATCCTATGAGAGCTTGGTCTCTCTCATTTTTTTTATTGATGTTCTAGCCAATGGAATCAGTGTAAAAGACTTCCTGTGTACTTCCTGTTTTTTGTGGAGAATCGTGCGGTGGAATTCGCACATATGTGAACCATCAATGCGATTCAAGAACGATTTACATTGATGTCTATGGAGACTAATTTCGCAACGCAGTAAACACACACAAGACCCTTTTTTTATTGCATTGCATTCGTACAGGAATCGCAACGCATGTATGTGAACGACCGTCATTGAAAACAATGACTTAATGGATAACATGCTAATTTAAAGTGCTTTTTACGCATCAAATTCGTTATGAACTCACATCAGTGTGAACCGGGCCTTAGATGGGATAATTAGGGTTGTTGTAACCTGGCTGGTAAGTTGAGCTGGGATTTTTTCTTCGTTGTTGTTTGATCTAGAGAGTTTCAGACAGAAATAGTATTTCTTTAGACACTCTACAGAAAATAGTTTGGATTTGCTGAATCAAATCTCACCCTTTTTGATGTGGGGCAATTTTTGAGCCAGAGAGTAGGCAAAAATCAGCCCAAAATATTAAATTATATAGAAAATGTATTTGTCTGAGATATAATTTAAAAAATTTACAGATTTTATGCACAGAATTATATCTGTTAACATCATGTCTAGGAGGCCTACAGAGAGAGGCATAGGTACACGTGCAGCTGGGAAGATGAGCAGAAAGGGGCGAGCAACTTCTATATCTACAGGCCAAAGCTGTTTTTGAGGTGCAACATGAAGAGATCATGTGTGTTTCTTTTTGGGCAGTGAGCATGATGTACATCTAGAGCACATGGAGGATGCAGTGAAGTAATTATATCCAAGCTTTCATCATTCTCCTCTTCTGTCTTCCAGCTTGATGTCTTCATCAGTGTCCTGTTCTTCCCCTGAATCCACACCTATTCCTGCTATACCCCTGACATAAAGGTGTCAGCTGAATTATTTGAGCACAGTATCAACCACTTCATGCTAAAGAGTTTCCAGCAATTACTTGCATCTGGGGTTGTGTTGTCATCCTGATCTGTAACCTAGTGTGTGGTTGGGTTAGCTTTGCATCTACTCCTTTTTTTCTGTAACATTATTTACAGAGAAACACGTTGTATACTGTTAGGCAAAGATAAGACATTCAGTGGAAAGCCACAAGACAAAATCTTGTAGACCAGTATCAGATTTTTGTCACTTGATTTGGACCCTTCAGTAACTTTTAAAATCTGCATAAGTAGACTCATTATAAAACAAGGGGGGAACTAATGCGCAAACCAGCCTAACCTGGGAAAAAATATATATAGTGGTACAAATAAATTAAAAGTTACAATCAAGCAGCAGCCACAACTAATAGTGCTCACGCACTGACAGCATATGATAGACAGGGGAATGTAGTGGCGCTTGCAAATACTAAAAACCGACAATAATTTAAAACAATAAAATATTCTAAACAATGATTCCTAAAGTATGAGAGTGAGTCCGTCCTCTACTGGGGTAAAAATGTGTAACACTCGAGGTCTATGCCCAAAGAATACCATCCAACATCAATAATTAGATGTGGAAGGAACTGCGAGTGAATAAATAATGAAATCCAATGGATAAAAGTGCCTGACTGGCCGCACAGTGTACATGGGATAATAATCCTTTTTTTAAAAAAATATGTGTCATAAATCCTTAAAGTGCTTGATGAAAAACAAGTGCAAAGTGCTAATAAATAAAACAATAATAGCAGTGAATGAAAGCTCCAGCTCTCCTGGAAAGTGGTTAATTACTAATTAGCAAACACATGCAGGAAAAAGCAACAACTGAAAAGAAGTCCAAAAATGCAAGTGTCCTAAAAACCTAAACGGTTCAATCATAAAACTGTTGTTTTTCTGTGCAATGAAAAAAATATAATAATATAATAATAAAATAAAAAATAAAAAAATAAAAAAATCATAAATAATAGTCCAAAAACAGATAGTACAATATCACTGCAGGATTAGTGATAGTGAATAAAACTATATCCAGTGCACAATCAAGTGATAATGATAATATTAAAAATAAAGTCCAAAGTGCAAAGTGCATCTGTGCTCCATTCAACAATTCAGATAATCAGTGGTTAATTCAGTGAAGACTTTTTACATTGTGCTCATTCAATGAAGACTTGTTACATTGTGCTCATATGTCTGTGAATCAAACCAGCCCGATTTTCCTCAGTGTGGGGATTATTTTTACCAGCCTCTTACCTTCCTGAGGCTTTTACCAAGCCTGTAACAGGAGCTGCTCTGCAGTCACATAAATAAAATCCAGGATCCAAAGACGGCTCACACTCCTCCCCATTCAGGCTCTCAAAAAGAAACACAGGAATGCCTCCATAGCATAAAACCACAGGATAACAGTTTAATAAAGAAAAACGAATACACTCACAAACATTGCTGTGTTAAACAGCGTGTGTACAATCGAGTGTCACCGCTCTGCGGCCGCAAAGAAGGTGACTTCACCAGCAAGCCCTCTGTGTCCTCCTCACGCGTATCGCGACAGCCCTACGTCGCTTAATCATAGGTTTAAGCGACGTAGGGCTGTCACGATACGCGTGAGGAGGACACAGAGGGCTTGCTGGTGAAGTCACCTGCTTTGCGGCCGCAGAGTGGTGACACTCGATTGTACACACGCTGTTTAACACATCAATGTTTGTGAGTGTATTCGTTTTTCTTTATTAAACTGTTATCCTGTGGTTTTATGCTATGGAGGCATTCCTGTGTTTCTTTTTGAGAGCCTGAATGGGGAGGAGTGTGAGCCGTCTTTGGATCCTGGATTTTATTTATGTGACTGCAGAGCAGCTCCTGTTACAGGCTTGGTAAAAGCCTCAGGAAGGTAAGAGGCTGGTAAAAATAATCCCCACACTGAGGAAAATCGGGCTGGTTTGATTCACAGACATATGAGCACAATGTAACAAGTCTTCATTGAATGAGCACAATGTAAAAAGTCTTCACTGAATTAACCACTGATTATCTGAATTGTTGAATGGAGCACAGATGCACTTTGCACTTTGGACTTTATTTTTAATATTATCATTATCACTTGATTGTGCACTGGATATAGTTTTATTCACTATCACTAATCCTGCAGTGATATTGTACTATCTGTTTTTGGACTATTATTTATGATTTTTTTATTTTTTTATTTTTTATTTTATTATTATATTATTATATTTTTTTCATTGCACAGAAAAACAACAGTTTTATGATTGAACCGTTTAGGTTTTTAGGACACTTGCATTTTTGGACTTCTTTTCAGTTGTTGCTTTTTCCTGCATGTGTTTGCTAATTAGTAATTAACCACTTTCCAGGAGAGCTGGAGCTTTCATTCACTGCTATTATTGTTTTATTTATTAGCACTTTGCACTTGTTTTTCATCAAGCACTTTAAGGATTTATGACACATATTTTTTTTAAAAAAGGATTATTATCCCATGTACACTGTGCGGCCAGTCAGGCACTTTTATCCATTGGATTTCATTATTTATTCACTCGCAGTTCCTTCCACATCTAATTATTGATGTTGGATGGTATTCTTTGGGCATAGACCTCGAGTGTTACACATTTTTACCCCAGTAGAGGACGGACTCACTCTCATACTTTAGGAATCATTGTTTAGAATATTTTATTGTTTTAAATTATTGTCGGTTTTTAGTATTTGCAAGCGCCACTACATCCCCCTGTCTATCATAAGTAGACTCATGATATTTCATAATTTACAGCAACTGTGGCATTACTCAGAGAATTGACACATTTCATCTATAAAAAGCTGGTCTTCAGCTCCAATCCAATGACTTTGCCTGAGCTGAATTAATGGAATCATTCTGCCGCAGGCAGAAGGAACTATTTATTCTCCTCTAGTAATTAGCATCCAAAATTTTAACTTTATATAAATATGGTGGTTTCAGCAAGAGCTGATCTGTGTAAATCATTTATGAACACATTCAAGAACTGCACAAGACAGATGACTGTGCCATTCCTTAGCCAGCACTAAAGATGGGAAGGCCTGGAGAGAAAAAATTGGAAAAAATAGGTGTGGAATACGTTATTTTACAATGACAAGTAATACATCTATGACATGGTATTCAAACTATAAAAAATTAAGACCTTAACCACTTACAGACCGGAAGATTGTCCCCTTTAATGACATGCCATTTTTTGTGATACGGCACTGCCACTTTTACTGACAATTGTGGGGTCTTGTGACGCCACAATTTTTTTGTGGCGTCAAATTTTTTTTAAAAAAAAATCTATTTATCAGTTTAGATCAAAATATATTATTGTACATATTTTTGGTAAAAAAATAAAAAAAAACACAAAAAGCATATAATGGTAATGATTTTTATTATTTTTTTTTAACTAGTAATGGCAGCGATCTGCAGTTTTTAGCGAGACCACAACATTGGGGCGGACACTTTTGACACTTTTTTGGGACCATTGACATTTATACAGCGATCAGTGTTATAAAAATGCACTAATTACTGTGTAAATGTCACTGGCAGGGAAGGGGTTAACACTAGGGGGCGATCAAGGGGTTAAGTGTGTTCCCTGGGAGGTGTTTCTAACTGTGTGGGGATGGGAGTGACTAGAGGAGGAGACAGATCGCTGTTCGCAATCACTAGGAACAGCAGATCTGTCTCTCCTCCCCTGTCAGAACGGGGATCTGTCTGTTTACATTGACAAATCCTTGTGCTGGCTTTCGTTCCCACAATTGCGGCTGTTTCGGCAGACATCGCTGCAGCCGGCTGGGCGCATTGGGTCCCCCGCAGTGCAGTGGCGTGTGCATGCCTGCTATCGCTCTTACAGGTGCCGACTTACACCTACGGCGATTTACGGGAACGTGCTGACCTGACTGGTTGGCAAGTGGTTAATGAAAGATTTCTGAGACGTTATGTAAAGTTTTAAATTATTGCAAGTTCTCTCAAAAGACAAGCACATTTTGGAATAAAGTTCAAGTAACACTTTTTCTTCTCAATGCAGTTCTCCATAAAGATAAATATGAATTTCTGCCACTAGAGGGCATTGCAAGGGAGAAACTCCAGTTTAGTTTGTTTGTGGGCTCCATCTTGTACTTACTGGGGGTTATCCACAAAGCCGCGGCGCAACGTAACTTTTCGGATTTAAGTTACTCCGCCGCAAAATTCCCAAGTTAGGTGCCGATCCACAAAGCACTTACCTGGAATTTTGCGGCGCTGTAACTTAAATCCGTCCGGCGCAAGGCGTTCCTATTCAAATGGGCGAGTCCCATTTAAATTAGGCACGCTCCCGCGCCGGACGTACTGCGCATGCTCCGTCGGGTAAATTACCCGACGTGCATTGCGCTAACTGACGTCGCTCCGACGTTATTTGCTTAGATGTTAACGTAAATGGCGTCCAGCGCCAATCAGGGACGTCTTACGCAAACGACGTAGAATTTAAAATTCGACGCGGGAACGACGGCCATACTCAACATGGCTTAAGACAACTAGGGCTTAGCCCTAGTTTTACGCGGCGGAACTCGACGTAAACGACGTAGATTTAGAGCGACGGGCCCGTCGGAGCGTTTGTGGATCGCCATAACTGGTCATTTGCATATTCTACGCCGGCCGCAATGGCCTCGCCACCTAGCGGCCGGCCTAGAATTGCATCCTTAAGATCCGACAGTGTAATTCAATTACACATGTCGGATCTTCGTCCTAACTATGGGAAACTGAGTCTGTGGATCAGTTCCATAGTTAGGACCAGGGATACGACGGAGTAACAGCAGTTACTCCGCCGTATCTCTTTTGAGGATCTGGCCCACTGTGCCTACAGTTGGGTGATTGTTGGGATACGGTAGGCCTTATGAGACAGGCAAGAGGGTAAATTTGTCTGACAAATTTGTTTATCTTTATAACCTTTAAATGATTCCTATTAATGTTCTCCACTATCATAGCATAATGTTTCCCAATAGTCTGAACAGTAAATTGTTTTTTTCTTTTTCTCATCTTAGTAAAATGGTGAGACCAACAACTAGAGTTTGGAAACATTTCCACATGGCGATTTCTGCTTTGAGCAAAACTGCCATTTGCAAATATTGTGAGAAGAAATATCCTTTTTTTCAAATACTACAAGAATGAAAAAACACATCCTGTAATGCCAGAGGTGCCCTAAAGACATTAAAAAATAGTTTATAGAATGAAATGATGAGAACCAAAATGAAAGTACGATTAGCTTTCCCCCCCCCCCAGAGTTTTCACTTCAGAATCACTCTTTCTGCTGTTTCTGGATCATGACAAAGTGTTTCTTCACCAGCAGCATCTTCAAGTCAGGAAGTGTTACAAACCACAGCCTCCCAAAAATACACAATCCATTTATTTATAGAGAAAATGAAAATCAAGAGAAAATTGATCAAGCTCTTCATAGAGCAATATTGTTATGTACGACGTACCTGGTTGCCAGAGCCTAGTCACAGGAGAAGGCCTCTCTTACAGCCCTGGCTCATGATTGGAACAGCGGGCTCAGGAGTGCAGCGAGGTAGGAGTGCCGGAGTAGTGTAGTAGTAGGTGCTGGATGCTGATCCCTTCTGGAGCGGTAGGACTGGAGACCACTGGAGCGGAGGAAGAGGGTCAGCGTCTCTAGCTGGTGATGCAGGTACTGCAGCAGCAAGCTGGTGAGGTAAGCTGGTTAGAGGGCAACAGGTAATAGCGGAGTCAGACAAGCCGGGTCACAACGGGTAATCAGGTAGCAGATACAGAAGACTGGAACGTAGTCACAGGTACAGGCAGGAGGGTCTGGCAACGGTTGAGCAATCAGAGGAGCAGGGTCAATAGTAAGCCAAGGGTCAGAGGTCGGAGAGATTCGGATGGTCAGACAAGCCGGGTCGGTAAGGATAACAGGTTCTCAGGTTCAGGTACAGGATACTACACAGAAGCTGCAGATCAGACAGTAATGTGTTGGTGGAGCCAGCAGGTCTTTAACCACTTGCCTACTGTGCACATACACCCCCTTCCTGCCCAGACTAAATTTTAGCTTCCGGCACTGCGTCACTTTAACTGACAATTGCGCGGTCGTGCGACGTGGCTCCCAAACAAAACTGACGTCCTTTTCTTCCCACAAATAGAGCTTTCTTTTGGTGGTATTTGATCGCCTGTGCGGTTTTTAGTTTTTGCGCTATAAACAAAAAAAGAGCGACAATTTTGAAAAAAAACACAATATTTTTTACTTTTTGCTATAATAAATATCCCATTTAAAAAAAAAAAATCAATGTTATCTCCGTTTAGGCCGATATGATTCTTCTACATATTTTTGGTAAAAAAAAAAAAAATTGCATTAACCGCATAGTGACTGGTTTGTTATATTGCCTACAAAATAGGGGGACATAATTATGATTTTTTTTTTATTGATTTTTTACTAGGAATGGCGGCGATCTGCAATTTTTTGACTGCGACATTATAGTGGACACATCGGACATTTTTTGACACATTTTTGGGACCATTCACATTTATACAGTGAACAGTGCTATAAAGATGCACTGTTACTGTATAAATGTGACTGGCAGGGAAGGGGTTAACCACTAGGGGGCGGTGAAGGGGTTAAAAGTGTAGCCTAATCAGTATTCTAACTGTGGGGGGAGGGGGGTGACTGGGGGAGGTGACCGATCTGTGTCCCTATGTACAAGAGACACAGATCGGTCTCCTCTCCAGAGACAGGATGTGGAGCTCTGTGTTTACACACAGTGCTCCACATCCCCGCTCAGTTACTGGGCAATCGCGGGTGCCCGGCGGCCATCGCGGCAGCCGGGAACACGCACAGTACGTTCCCAGTAACGTGACGGGCGCGCGCCCCCTAGCAGCTTCTAATGACAGGACGTCATATGACGTCCTGTCAGAACAACAGGGGATACCGCCCGCCGTCATTTGACGGCGTGCAGTATTAAGGCGGTTAAAGGGGATTTGGCGCCAACCCAAATTAATGTGCACGCTCGCGCTCCCGATGCACGCGCTCCCGTTGTGCACGTGCCGCATTAGACGCGCGACGGCACGCAATTACAGGCAGACGCTGCTGTCTCTGCTGAGTGATGTTATGCATGCTCATGCGCGCACGCCGGGACCGAGGGGTAAGTCCCTGACAAATATATGCTTCTAGATTAGTACTGTCAATAACTGAAAATGTATTTTGGCAGGAAGCTTTTAAATTATTTTGTGGGAAAGGGGAGTGGTTACGTGTTCTCATGCAAAGGTGAAATGTTCTTAACATATACAGTCCTTGTTACTCTATTTGTAATAAAAATATGATTTTAAAAAGTAAGTTTAGCTTATTTACTGAATAAGCTGTACTATTATTTCAAGCATACTACTTTTATATACATTGAATTTCACCTTCCCAATGTAATAAAATTACATTCAATTTGTAAAACTACTTCACACTAAATTTTGTGTTACATTTTTTTCAAAAAATGTAAATTTTTCCCAAAAAATAACTGAGAAAAACGTTTTTTTCCCATGGCTTCAAAATTTTGGGAAATTTTACATCTCTAGCCAGCAAATCTGCCCAGTGGGAGGCCTGTTTGATGCATAAACAAAGATGAGGAGAAATTCAGATGGATGTGTTGTTACAGGGTGTACTGTGATCTCTGTAAGTGATAATAAATACTTAACCACTTGAGCTGTGGAAGATTTCCCCCCCTTCACGACCAGGTGATTTCTTTCAATACAGTTCTACATTAATTTAACTGACAATTGCACAGACGTACAACACTGTACACAAATAATATTTATGTCCTTTTCCCCCCCAAAAATAGAGCTTTATTTTGGTGGTATTTGATCACCTCTGCAGTTTTTAGTTTTTGGGCTGTGAAAAAAAACAATATTTTGTTTACTTTCTGCTATAAAACATATCCAATAAAAAGAATGTAAAAAAAAAATTGAATTTCTAATTTAGACCAATATATATTCTGCTACATATTTTTGGAAAAAAGTAATTCCCAGTAAGTGTATATTGATTTGTTTGCGCAAAAGTTCTAGCATCTACAAACGATGGGATATATTTATGGAATTAATTTATAGTTCTAAAAAAAATTCTAGTGATGGCAGTGATTAGCGACTTACTGTATAGTGGGACTGCAGGCAAATCGAACACTGCGACTTTTGACACTTTTTTGGGGACCAGTGACATGAATACAGTGAACAGTGCTAAAAATATGCACCCTCACTGTACTAGTGACACTGGGTGGGAAGGGATTAACATCAGTGGCACTCACAAGGATTAACTGTTCCCCTAGCCAGTGTTTGTGTACTGTGTGGGAGGTGCTTTTACTAGGGGAAGTCATGGATCCTGTCCCTGCTTCGTAGGGAACACAGTATCCATTCCTTTCCGCACTGACAGAACAGCAATCTGCCTTGTTTAAGTTCTGCCTCTGTAACGAAAGATCGGTGGGTGCCAGGGGATATCGAGTCTGCCACCCACTGATCAACTCCTGGTAGTGCACATTCCTGCTTGCTACCCAGAAGTGTGGGATGACATACTGTATTATAAGTGGTTCGGTGCACAGCGGCCACCCTGTAGCAGTAAAACTGCTATAGGGCAGTCATGAAGTAGTTAAAGTACATCTAATTCCTTACTGGATTTTATTGAATTCCTAAAAGAACCTCCGTTTTTGTGGAACAACACAGCGGCTAAAGCTGGGTACACACTAGCAGTTTTTTTTTTCGTACAACCCGCTGGGCCAGAGCAATACAGCGTTACCATATGTAATAGCGGGGGGTGTTTAGCTCAGTGGTAAATGCTTTTTCAGTGAGTCCACAGCAGTCAGCTATCAGGTTTAAGGGTGTGGCAGCCCGTTTTTATTAAAAGGAACAACATAAAAGTTCATACGCAGGATTGCCCACACAGGATTCTTCTCCAATAAATACAACAAATTAAAAAAATACAGTCACCTGGCTCTTAGGCTAACTCTGCCTTGACTTGCAGTTCCTTGCTGCACAGGCCTACTCCTGGCCTTAACAGGATTCTCCAGCCCCCCTGGGTTTTCTCACTCTCCCCAAGACTTCAGGCAAGAAGTCCCCCTCACTAGGGTTGAGCAAACCCGAACTGTAAAGTTCGGGTTCGGTACGGACTTTGGGTTTTTCCCGAACCTGGACCCGAACCCGAATAATTGAAAAAAGTTTGGGTCCGGGATCGGAGTTAGGGGAAAAAAAATTTCCCGGCTTCCTGCGTTGTCCTGATCCTGCGACGGCTGCGGGTGATCTCCCGCGATGAGAAGATCCTGCGTCGGGTGATCCATCCATCCAGCGCAGCAGCATCCCGAACCTCCTCTCACCGCTGGGCTCCTCTATATAAGAAATGTCACAGCTTCAGCCGCTCATTCGCTGGGCTGTGCCCAGCGGTGAGAGGAGGTCCGGGATGCTGCTGCGCTGGATGTTCTCATCGCCGGAGCGGAGATCACCCGACGCAGGATCTTTTCATCGCGGGAGATCACCCGCAGCCGTCGCAGGATCAGGACAACGCATGAAGCCGGGAACGAGTGGATTTCTCACCGCTGGATGTTTTTTTTTTAATAAATGACTTTATTCTTTGGTGTCAGTGTGTTTTTTTACAAGACTTTACACTTCCTTCGTGAAATGGTAGAGGTACAGTGTACCCCATTACCATTTCACACAGGGGGGGTCAGGATCTGGGGGTCCCCTTTGTTAAAGGGGTCTTCCAGATTCTGATAAACCTCCCGCCCGCATACCCCCACAACCACCGGGCAAGGGTTGTGGGGATGAGACCCTTGTTACCATCAACATGGGGACATCCTCCCCATGTTGAGGGCATGTGACCTGGTGCGGTTCAGGAGAGGGGGGGGGCCGCACTCTTTTCTGCGGCCGGCCAGGTCAACGTGCTCGGATAACGGGTCTGGTTATGGATATTTAGGGGGAACCGCATGTCATTTTTGTTTTAAATTGACGGCGGGGTTCCCCTGAATATCCATACCAGACCTGAAGGGTCTGGTTATGGATATTTAGGGGGAACCGCACGTCATTTTTGTTTTAAATTGACGGCGGGGTTCCCCTGAATATCCATACCAGACCTAAAGGGTCTGGTTATTGAATTTGCGGGGACCTCCGCACATTTTTTTTTCTAAAAGTCCGTGTCCCATTGACTACAATGGGGTTTCGGAGTTCGGGTTCCCGAACCCGAACTTTTTTTTTAAAGTTCGGGTTCGGACCCGAACCCAAACATCCAGGTGTCCGCTCAACTTTACCCCTCACCAGTTATGCAGTCTCAGACAGAGACCACAGGTTCTCTGACAGGGTCCTGAATCCAAATGGTATAAACTGCTCACACTCCAACATCCGCCACCTCCTGCTTTCACCAGCCAATCATCATATGGGCTATGTGCATCTGGGCACACAGGGTTAGAGATCCCGTCCCACCCAAGACTCTTTGGAATCTTCAAATTACTGAGCCCCATCCGGAAATAGCAAACTCCAGAGAAAGCTGCCAGAGCAGTTTTCTCCTCTCAAAACCTGTAGACCTGAAGTCAGCATACATGTAAACTCTGTGTCCATTTCCTTGCCATTTCTATAGTGACAGAACCTCACTGTGTTACATACCCCCTTTGTTTCGATCCAGAGGGAGAAACACCTGCACACACCATTGCCGTTGGGACACCTCTGTGTTGGCCGTCAGCCACGTAGGCCCAACCTTTTTCCCGGTGTGCTTCCAGGTATGTCCCACCCTAAATCTAAACAGGGTGCTACAGTTCCTTATGCTCAGCCTTCTGCCTCTTCTCTTGGGGTCCCTGGGCTTATTTTCTTTTCTTTGGGGAAACTTGGCTTTCCCTTATCCATCCTTTCAACTCACTGATATCAGTTTTACTCTTCAAAATAGGTCTTTTTGGTTCAACAACCTTTCTCTGGTTACTCCCAGCAACCAAACCATTGTTAGCAGATCATACTTTTCAATGTCACACTTCCCAACACAATCAGCGCTGTCTATCTCAGTGCTTGTTAGAACCAGACCTGAGGAGGGACCACACACAGGCGAGTGACTATACCCCATGGGACCATAGCACAGCTTCACCCCACCTGTTGCCCAATGCTCCATGGGCAACTGTTCTAACAAATTACACTGATCCAAGCACAAACCATTTCTCTCTGGTGTACACATTACATTGTTACAGCAACCAATACCTATAACACATTACCCCACAGTGTCTCCGGGTACCTTCACGTGTATCTCTTTGCAAGTGACAAAAAGCATCTCTGCTACTGGCGTGTCTACTCCTGGCCCTTCCTTCATGCGGTTTAGTGGGTGAAACAGTATCCGTGAAGAGACCTCTGAAGTCTCCAACAGTTCTCCCGAGCACCTTCCATACCAATCAATAACTGGAAGTACCCTCACAGGGAATCGGGAGATCCTGTGGCAAACTGTTAATAAACATTGGTCCCACCAATTCCATTATTGATTAGGGATGAGCTTCGAGTTCGAGTCAAACTCATGTTCGACTCGAACATTGCCTGTTCGGCGAAAAACAAACAATTTGGGGTGTTCGCGGCGAATTCGAAAAGCCGCGGAACACCCTGTTAAAGTCTATGGGAGAAATCTAAAGTGCTAATTTTAAAGGCTAAATTGAAAGTTATTGTCCTAAAAAGTGTTTTTAGGTACCTGGGTCCTGCCCCAGGGGACATGTATCAATGCAAAAAAAGTTTTAAAAACGTCAGTTTTTTCGGGAGCAGTGAATTTAATAAGGCTTAGGCCTTGTACAGACGGGCAAACATGTAAGATGAAAACGGTCCGCCGGACCGTTTTCAGCGTACATGTCTGCCCGGGGATTTCTGTATGATGGCTGTACACACCATCATACAGAAATCCGCGCGTACTCGATACGCGGCGACGAGGCCGCGCCATCGCCGCGACGATGATGCGGCGACGTGAGCGGCCCTGCCAGTTCAATGCTTCCACGCATGCGTCAAAGTCATTCGATGCATGCGAGGGATGGCGGCCGCTCGGACATGTATGGTAGGTCTGTACAGACGACCGAACATGTCCGACGGGCAGGATTCCAGCGGGCATGTTTTAAAACAAGTTCAGAAATATTTGCCCGAAAATATGGAAAATGGCCCGGCGGGCAAATGTACGCTGGAATCCTGTCCGCTCGGGCCTACACACGACCGAACATGTTTGCTGAAACTGGTCCGCGGACCAGTTTCAGCAGACATGTTCGGTCGTGTGTACGGGGCCTTAGAGGGAAACAATAAAAGTGAAATATTCCTTTAAATTTCATACCTAGGGGGGGTGTAAAGTAAGCATGTGAAAAAGCGCATGTTTCCCATACTTAGAACTGTCCCTGCACAAAGTGTAATTTCTGAAAGAAAAAAGTCATTTAAAACAGGACTCGCGGCTATAATGAATTGTCGGCTCCTGGCAATTCAGAGAGAATTCATTCATAAAAAAAAAAAAAGCGTGGGGTACCCCCAAATTCAATTACCAGGCCCTTCAGGTCTGGTATGGATATTAAGGGGAACCCCGCCGTCAATTTAAAAAAAAAATTACGTGGGGTTCCCCCAAAATATCCATTCCTGACCATTCAGGTCTGGTGTGGATTTTAAGGGGAACTCCACCCCAAATAAAAAAAAATGGCATGGAGTTCCCCCAAAAATCCACACCAGACCCCTTATCCGAGCACGTTAACCTGGCCTGCCACAGAAAAGAGGGGGGGACAGAGTGTGCCCCCCCTTTCCTGAACTGTACCAGGCCACATGCCCTCAACATGGGGAGGATGTCTCCATTTTGATGGGGACAAGGACCTCATCCCCACAACCCTGGCCGGTGGTTGTGGGGGTCTGCGGGCGGGGGACTTATCAGAATCTGGAAGACCCCTTTAACAAAGGGGACCCCCAGATCCTGGCCCCCCCTATGTGAATTGGTAATGGTAATTTCACAAAGGAAGTGTAAATAGTTGTAAAAAACACACACACACACCGTAGAAAAAACTCCTTTATTAATAAAAAAATTAATCCAGCGGTGGTAATCCACTCGGTCCCGGCTCCCTGCTCCAACGTTGTCGGTATCCAGCGACGGGTGATCTTCTCTCCGGTCCAGCGATGAGAAGATCATCCGGGATCGAGAGCACAGCATCGCCCGCCTCCTCTCTCCGCCGGACACCGCCCGGCGAATGACGCGGCTGAAGCTGTGACATTTCTTTTATTGGTGAGGCGAGGCCACCCATCACGTGACCCCGTCCCCCTCTGACGCATCCTCTGCTACGTCACTGGGGAAGCCTGGATTCCCCCTTGCGTCAGAGGGGGCGGGGTCACGTGACGGGTGGCCCCACCTCACCAATAAAAGAAATGTCACAGCTTCAGCCGCGTCATTTGCCGGGCTATGTTGGGCGGAGAGAGGAGGAGGGCGATGCTGTGCTCTGGATCCCGGATGATCTTCTCATCGCTGGACCGGAGAGGAGATCACCCGTCGCTGGATACCGACAACGTTGGAGAAGGGAGCCGGGGGCCGAGTGCATTACCACCACTGGATTATTTTTTTATTTTTTTATTAATAAAGGACTTTTTTCTACGGTGTGTGTGTGTGTTTTTTACAACTATTTACACTTCTTTCGTGAAATGGTAGGGGTACAATGTACCCCATTACCAATTCACATAGGGGGGGCAGGATCTGGGGGTCCCCTTTGTTAAAGGGGTCTTCCAGATTCTGATAAGCCCCCGCCCCCAGACCCCCACAACCACCGGCCAGGGTTGTGGGGATGAGGCCCTTGTCCCCATCAACATGGGGACATCCTCCCCATATTGAGGGCATGTGGCCTGGTACGGTTCAGGAGAGGGGGGGCCGCACTCTGTTCCCCATCTTTTCTGTGGCCGGACAAGTTAACGTGCTCGGATAAGGGGTCTGGTGTGGATTTTTGGGGGAACTCCACACCATTTTTTTTTCAATTTGGGGTGGAGTTCCCCTTAATATCCATACCAGACCTGAAGGGCCTGGTAATTGAATTTGGGGGGACCCCCACGCTTTTTTTTATGAATGAATTCTCTCTGAATTGCCGGGAGACGACAATTCATTATAGCCACGAGTCCGGTTTTAACCACTTCCATACCAGGCACTTACGCACCTTCCCGCCCAAGCCAATTTTCAGCTTTCAGCACTGTCGCACTTTGAATGGAAATTGCGCGGTCATGCGACATGGCTCCCAAACAAAATTGGCATCCTTTTTTCCCCACAAATAGAGCTTTCTTTTGGTGGTATTTGATCACCACAATTTTTTTTGCGCAACAACTAAAAAAAGACTGAAAATTTTGAAAAAAAATTACGTTTTTATTTTTTCCCGTTAATTTTTTTGTAAATAAGTACGTTTTCTCTTTCAATTACGGGCACTGATATGGCGGCACTGAAGGGCACCGATGAGATGGCACTGATGGACATCGATGAGGTAGTACTGACGGGCACAGATGAGGTGGCACTGATTGGCGGCGCTGGTATGCGGCACTGATGGGCACACATAGGCAGCACTGATGGGCACACATAGGTGGCACTGATGGGCACACATAGGCGGCACTGATGGGCACTCATGGGCGGCACTGATGGGCACTCACGGGCGGCACTGGGCACTCATAGTCGGCACAGATGGGCACTCATGGGCGGCACTTATGGGTGGCACTGATGGATACTTATGGGTGGCACAGATGGGCACTGATAGGTGGGCACTGGGCATGGATGGGCACTGTGGGGTGGCACTGATGGACACTGTGGGGTGGCACTGATGGACACTTGGGGTGGCACTGATGGACATTGTGGGGCAGCACTGATCTACCCATGTTGCCAGTCAGTGCCCATTTGTGGGCACTGATTGGCATATTTTTTTTTTAAAAAAAAGCTTTTTTTTTTTTTAAGACTTTTTTTTTTTTTTCAATGCTTTTCAACGGCTCTTCCTGTTTACATCGTGATCAGCCGAGATTGGACACGGCTGATCACGTGGTAAAGAGTCTCCGCCGGAGGCTCTTTACCGAGATCGGAGATGCAGGGTGTCAGACTGACACCCCGCATCACCGATCGCCGCGCTGCGCGCCCCCACGGGCGCGCGCGGCATGAAATCCAGCAGGACGTCGATGGACGTCCTGTCAGGATTTCAGAACCACTTCCCGGACGTAAATCGGCCATAGGCCGGGCGGGAAGTGGATAAATGACTTTTTTTCTTTCAGAAATTACACTTTGTGCAGAGACAGTTCTATGTACAGGAAACATGCGCTATTTCACATGCTAACTTTACAACCCTCAGCTCAATAGAACACGCATGGCCTGAGAGGATCTGCTGCAAAGAGGAATACTGAGTTGAGCTGTCAAATAGGAAAACTTCAGTGGATAGAAGAGCGAGTCTGTTGTCATAATACGATTGGATTTCGTTTTTGCTGTATTTTACTTACCCTGTGGTAAGAGTCAGTGTTAACTGTTGGTGGAGGTCTCCTGTGTGTCAGTCATCACAACGTTGTGGATCACTCCTAAACACTTTGGGACTCTTTCTTATCATTTATTTGGGACTATGTACAATTTTTTTAAAGATATATAATTTTTTTGATTGGGTTTTCCCCTCCTCTTTCACTAGCATTTGTGGACCCCAGTGTTATTTGTGATTTTGTTCTGATCATTTGGGTCCACTCTTCCTTTATATTTGCACATATTTATTCACTTATTAATTTTCATATGCAATTTATTAATTACATAGCGCGACTCCTTTTGTAGTTTATGTTTGTTTAATGCTATATGGCATTCTGAGACGCAGCTGAGACACATTTATTAATTTTTGGTATGCGCAATATTTTTCTTTGTTTTCAATTTTATAACCCCCCTAGGTACGAAATTTAAAGGAATATTTCACTTTTATTGTTTCACTCTAAGCATTATTAAATTCACTGCTCCCGAAAAAAAAGCTATTTGTAAAACTTTTTTTGCATTGACTCATGTCCCCTGGGGCAGGACCCAGGTCCCCAAACACTTTTTAGGACAATAACTTGCATATTAGTCTTTAAAATTAGCACTTGATTTCAAACGTTCGAGTCCCATAGACTTTAACGGGGTTCTAAAGTTCACACAAACATTTGGTGTGTTCGCAGGTTCTGGTGCGAACCGAACAGGGGGGTGTTCGGCTCATCCCCAGGTTTCTGTCATCTCTATACATTCCAGCCCGGATTCAGAAAGGACTTACGCCAACGTATCTTCTGATACGCCGCGTAAGTCCACGGATGCGCCATCGTATCTATGCGCCTGATTCAGGAAACAAGATACGCCTGGCTTGATTCGACCGACGTAAGTCTCCTACGCCGTCGTATCTTGGGCGCATATTTACGCTGGCCGCAAGGGGAGCTTCCATTGATTTACGCATCGAATATGTAAATGACTAAGATACGCCGATTCACGAACGTACTTGCGCCCGTCGATGTAATCTACACTGTTTACATACGGCATACGTCTGGCATAAAGTTAAGCCTCATAAAGCAGGGGGGTAAGTCATATTAGGGTATGGACGTCAGAACAGCCGTCGTATTTTACGTCGTTTACGTAAGTCTTACATGAATGGGACTGGGCGTAGTTTACGTCACATCATAAGCAGTGATTCGACGTATCTTATGGAGTATTTTAGACGTGCGCACTGGGATGTGTCCACGGTACGGCGCATGCGCCGTTCGTTCGGACCATCATTTGCATGGGGTCACGGTTCATTTTAATAGATCACGCCCATTGACGTCACCACACATTTTGATCGGACCCGGAAGATACGGGCTGTTTGTTTGAGAGCTGGCTGGCTTATTTTTACTGGATGCCTTTATTCATTTGACCTGATGTAAGTGCAACTCCTTTTATTTCTTATTAAACGCGAGGATTTTACACTATGTGAGTCCTTTCTTCCTTTACATATACTTATCCTGTGTTGGCTTATCGACTTAGATCATCTACCGTTCTGGGCATCTTGATAATTTGTTCGAGGATATCATTCTTTTATGCTGTATTTAATCTCCTTAAACAGAGATCAATAGGATTCAGTAAGAGGCAGTGTTTGACTTTGGTGGAAGTGCCTTTCTCATCACCTCCTTCCTGGGATGTTTCATTGACCTTGCACTTGGGACTTATATAATATGAACTTTCTTTATGGTGGACTTTGTTTCACTCTATTTATCACTATTCACTGATATGTATTATCATTAAGATATTATTAATTATTGAGTAATCATCTATTTGTATTTTATTACTTGTTCCATTCAATTGGGGTTAGCTGTTTTAGCACACAGCATATCACGTTTATTAGCGCAACGTTCTCTCTGTTTTTATATTTGTCTGGTGTAGTATAACACTTTTTGGTCGCAGCTTTTGTTTTCATTTTATTTAGAACTAGCGCAGTAAAAAAAAAAAAAAATATTAATTTTATTGGAAAGAATACACTTCAATGAATAAATAAAAAAAAAACAATACATACCCCACTTTTGTGGTAAAATATAAAAGATGTTACGCCGAGTATATAGATATCCAACATTGTGGGTTGATAGAAATGAATTTTAAATGTTTATCAAGATGGTATATCACCCCAGATATTGCACATCGATTCCAAGGGGAGAATTAAAGATCCTGTTGGAGGGGTTGTAGGGAACCCGGAACCATGTCACACCTTTGGTGGACATGCCCCAAAATCAACAGCTATTGGCATAAAGTGGTATCAGTAATCAAGGAAATTACTGGAATTAAAATTGCAGTTGACCCGTGGGTGTGTTTGTTCCACGGGACAAACATGACTAGTAAACAGTATATGAGAACCTTGCTCCCCCATATCCTAAATGCAGCAAAGAGCCTGATCCCTAAACAGTGGAAAGATCCTGCGAGTCCAACAATGAAGAAGTGTCTCGAGAAAATAAATGATATTTATTGCATTGAACAGCTTAAGTTTATGGGGGAGGAAGGTGAAAGGGGATTTAAACTTAAATGGCAGGACTGGGTCGAATATAAGTCATCACAGAGTTATCTAGTCTGGATGGTATAGGGTAGGAAGTATAGTGTAGTAAAAGTTGATAAATTAAGAGACTGAGGTTCGGAGAGAAAGGGGAGGGTTTGGGTTTGGGGGGGGGGGAGGGCTAGTCGAATTGGGTAGGGGCACTTCGGTTTTATGATGTAATTTTTTGTACTTTGCCATACTGTGGCCACGCTGGCTTAATATAAATATAAATATAACGACATAGCAAACAAAGGAGAAGGAAAAAAAGAAAAACAAAAAAAAAGGAAAAAAAATAATAATTTCCAACCATGATGCGAACCATGATGGAGACAGCGTATGAACGCAAAATTGATTAGGTTCTCTGAGTCGAAAAAAAAAAAAAAGGAGAAAAGGAAAAAAAAAAATATATAGATACCCAACATGTCACGCTTTAAAATTGGTCTTGGAATGGCGACAAACTATGGTACTTAAAAATCTCCATAGGTGACACTTTAACAATTTTTACAGGTTACCAGTTTAAAGTTACAGAGGAGCTCTAATGTTTGCGGCTCCTATGTAATTTATGATGTAATTTTTTGTACTTTGCCATACTGTGGCCACGCTGGCTTAATATAAATATAAATACATAACGACATAGCAAACAAAGGAGAAGGAAAAAAAAGGAAAAAAAATAATAATTTCCAACCATGATGCGAACCATGATGGAGACAGCGTATGAACGCAAAATTGATTAGGTTCTCTGAGTCGGAAAAAAAAAAAAAGAGAAAAGGAAAAAAAAGGAAAAAAAAAAATATATAGATACCCAACATGTCACGCTTTAAAATTGGTCTTGGAATGGCGACAAACTATGGTACTTAAAAATCTCCATAGGTGACACTTTAACAATTTTTACAGGTTACCAGTTTAAAGTTACAGAGGAGCTCTAATGTTTGCGGCGATACCTCACATGTGTGGTGCAAACACTGCTTACATATGTGTGTGCGACTTATGTTTAAAGTTTGTTTCTGCACGCTCAGAGGAAATGGGGGCGCTTTAGGCGTTTTTTGCTTATTTATTTAATTTTACATTTTTACACTGTCCCTTTATTTTATTTTTTAATCACTTTTATTCCTATTACAAGGAATGTAAACCTTCCTGTAATAGAAATAAGGATGACAGGTCCTCTTTATGGAGAGATCTGGGGTCAAAAGATCTCAAATCTCTCCTTCAGCTTTAAAGGCAAAAGATCAAAAAAAAAAAACAATTTAGATCTTTTGCATTTTTACTTCTGCCCCTTGACCGAAAATGAACTCATGATGTCACTCCAGTGCTCCAAGACCATAGAGACGATTAGAGATGATCTGGTCTCTGTTCGCCTCTGTGACCAACTGGCCGCACCGTTGGATAATTTATTGGGCATGCCGGTAAAAAATGATGCATGCTGCTTCTGAAAGTGATCCAGCGGCTAATGAGCCACTTGGAACACGTTCATGAAAAAAGCCAGCCGCCGGCTAAAAAAAATAAAAATATCCTGGGATTATATCTGATAGCTCCAAGCCATAACCCCGGTAAACCACTTGCAATCCACAATGTATATTTATATATATTGTGGTCGGCAAGTGATTAAAATATTGCACAAGGGTATTGTTTTGTACTTTTCAGTGGACTGGAAATATTCATCAAAACTATAATCCATCATATACTGTAAGCAAGTTATTTAAATGATAATTTTTAGTTCTTTAACACACAAGAAGATAGCTGTGCCAAATTCTGCCATGGCTGTTAATATATTTTTTTTTTAACTAGAAATTGCGGCGATCAGCGATTTTTATTGTGACTGCAACATTATTAATGCTATCTTGGGACCATTGTCATTTATACAGCGATCAGTGCTATAAATTTGCACTGATTACTGTGTAAATGACACCGGCAGGAAAGGGGTTAACCACTAGGGGGCAAGGAAGGGGTTAAGTGTTTCCTAGGGAGTGATTCTAACTGTGTGGGGGTTGGGCTACCAGTGACACAACACTGATCACTGCTCCCAATGACAGGGGGAAGAACATCATTGTCCTGTCACTAGGCAGAACAGGGAAATGCCTTGTTTACACCCCGTTCTGCAGCTCCCTGTCACGATCCCGTGCCATTCTGCAAAAGTAAATGTTCGTGCGATGGTCGACAAGTGGTTATTGTAATCAGTTACTTTGGACAAAAATACATTTATCAGATTCAATCTGTTATATAACTGATCTGAGATAAGGGGAAGTCACAGACTGAAGATTATCTGATCAGTTATGTGTGTCAGCTTATTTCTTCCTAATAAGAATCGGTCATGTTTTACATAATGAAAAAAATAAAAAAATCAGGGTGAAGATTTCCAGCTTACATTCTCATAATGTATGTATGGCTCATATTTGCATCCATTGAATATTGGAATACAACTTTTTGTTTCAATGTTTTTATTAATGTTTTCAAGTTCACAAGTAAAAACAGGGTCTGGGGTGTTACAGATGAGGGACTCTGTGACGTAATTACAGATGAACCGGGCATGCCACCATGCACCTAAACACCCCTGTTGGGAGCAAACTGTGAATAGGTGGAGGCTCTTAGAACTGGTACTTGTTTGTCCATCATACCGGTTCTCCAAGAAGTTTAAGTGAGTCACTCCACTCTACTGGTAAATGACATGTATTGGAATTCCTCATCAGGGAGGATCTTCCTGGGATGATTCCCAAACACCATATGGAACTACAGAAGTGTGTTTTTTGTTTAGATCGGCACTAGGTCCTACTGGGAAGCTTTAGCCTTTGTTCAGGTGAGGGGAGGGTAAGGGGCGGGGGAGATGGGGAGGGTCTGACGTGTTTGTGCGCACCTATACAGTACAGACCAAAAGTTTGGACACACCTTCTCATTCAAAGAGTTTTCTTTATTTAAATGACTATGAAAATTGTAGATTCACACTGAAGGCATCAAAACTATGAATTAACACATGTGGAATTATACATAACAAAAAAGTGTGAAACAACTGAAAATATATTTCATATTCTAGGTTCTTCAAAGTAGCCACCTTTTGCTTTGATTATTGCTTGGCACACTCTTGGCATCCTCTTGATGAGCTTCAAGAGGTAGTCACCTGGCACAGCACCCCATCACTCTCCTTCTTGGTCAAATAGCCCTTACACAGCCTGGAGGTGTGTTTGGGGTCATTGTCCTGTTAAAAAATAAATGATGGTCCAACTAAACGCAAACCGGATGGAATAGCATGCCGATGCAAGATGCTGGTTCAGTATGCCTTCAATTTTGATTAAATCCCCAACAGTGTCACCAGCAAAGCACCCCCACACCAACACACCTCCTCCTCCATGCTTCACGGTGGGAACCAGGCATGTAGAATCCATCCGTTCACCTTTTCTGCGTCGTACAAAGACACGGGGGTTGGAACCAAAGATCTCAAGTTTGGACTCATCAGACCAAAGCACAGATTTCCACTGGTCTAATGTCCATCCATTCCTTGTGTTCTTTAGCCCAAACAAGTGTCTTCTGCTTGTTTCCTTTCTTTAGCAGTGGTTTCCTAGAAGATATTCTACCATTAAGGCCTGATTCATACAGTCTCCTCTTAACAGTTCTAGAAATGTGTCTGCTGCACAAGGTGGCTACTTTGAAGAACCTAGAATATGAAATATATTTTCAGTTGTTTCACACTTTTTTGTTATGTATAATTCCACATGTGTTACTTCATAGTTTTGATGCCTTCAGTGTGAATTTACAATTTTCATAGTCATGAAAATAAAGAAAACTCTTTGAATGAGAAGGTGTGTCCAAACTTTTGGTCTGTACCAGTGGCGGTTCGTCCATAGAGGGCGCTGGAGCTCCGCCCCCTCTGGCTCTCACCGCCACTGAGTCTAATAACATAGATTCATGCATTGCACAAATCTATGTTATTATCGCCGCTGCCGCTGTTCTATTCAGATGGTCGGCGCTCATTTCCGGCCATCTGAATAACGGCAGCTGGTTGGCTGTACGGAAGTGCCTATCAGAGCCAACGGCTCTGATAGGCTTTTCCGAGTACAGCCCTCGGGTCCCGGAAGCTTTTACAAGGAACGCACTAGGGATACGCTCCTTGTATACGACTGACAGGCGTCTCAGCCAATCAGGTTGGCTGATTCTGGCTACCGGTAACCTGATTGGCTGAGACGCCTGTCAGTCATCGAGGGCGGTAGAAGACATGGAGGGACGTGGATGGCTGACTCCAGTAAAGGTAAGTGCCGGGCGCGGGGGGGAAAGGGGCACTTTTTCAGGGCACAGCGGCGACATCAATAGGCACAGTGGGGACAATGGGCACAGTGGGGACAATGGGCACAGTGGGGACAATTAAAGGGCACAGCAGCGACAATTAAAGGGCACAGCGTTGACAATTAAAGGGCACAGTGGTGACAATTGATTGCACAGTGGCTGTGTTTGATGGCATGGCACAGTGGCTGCAATTTTTTTTTTCGTTTGCGCCCCCCAAAAATTTTGAGCACCAGCCGCCACTGGTCTGTACTGTATGTCAGGTAAAGTCACATGACGTCTTGTTGGTGTCCCCAGGTCTAGCTATTCTGGTACGTTTAGGAGGTTCTACAGATTCTGTAAAGTGTAGCCAGAAGGCCCAGGTTTTTTGGAATATTTTTGGGGACCTCCCGCCCGCATACCCCCACAACCACCGGGCAATGGTTGTGGGGATGAGACCCTTGTCCCCATCAACATAGGGACATCCTCCCCATGTTGAGGGCATGTGGCCTGGTGCGGTTCAGGAGAGGGGGGGCTGCACTCTGTCCCCCCCTCTTTTCTGCGGCCGGCCAGGTCAACGTGCTCGGATAACGGGTCTGGTTATGGATATTTAGGTGGAACCGCACGTCATTTTTGTTTTAAATTGACGGCGGGGTTCCCCTTAATATCCATACCAGACCTGAAGGGTCTGCTTATGGATATTTAGGGGGAACCGCACGTCTTTTTTTTTTTAAATTGACGGCGGGGTTCCCCTTAATATCCATACCAGACCTAAAGGGTCTGGTTATTGAATTTGCGGGGACCTCCGCGCATTTTTTTCCCCCCAAACTCCGATCCCGGACCCAAACTTTTTCAAATTATTCGGGTTCGGGAAAAACCCAAAGTCCGTACCGAACCCGAACTTTACAGTTCGGGTTTGCTCAACCCTAATCTCAATACTCTAGTACCAATCCCCTAGCCTGAATACTCTAGTTAAAGTAGTTGTATAGTGATTTTTTTTAACTTTTACCTACAGGTAAGTCTATAATAAGGCCTATAATAAGGCTTACCTGTAGGTAAAAAAAAAATCTCCTAAACCTTTACGGTTTAGGAGATATTCCCCTCGCAATGAGCCACTGAATGCAGCGGCGCATGTGCACAGGGGATTTTCGGCTTAAGACCCGGCAGACGCCGGACCTTGCCGGAAAGAAGTCTCCCGTGCACATGCGTGGGAGTGACGAACACGTGGCTACAACCACTCACAGCGCTGGAGCCACTATCCCCGGAAGACACAGCGAGGCAAGATGTCATCTCCCTTGGCGTGGACCAGGCAAGCTACTGATGCCTCGTTCTAAGGTAAGTATTTCATAATGAGCTAGTATGCAGTGCATACTAGCTCATTATGCCTTTTGCTTTACATGGTTAAGAAAAAAAAGCTCAGCGGGTATACAACCACTTTAAGTGACGGCAAGATGGCCCCCACTTGACTCTTTGCCCTCTGAGGACCGGATTGATGTCCGACGTCACTTCAGCCCAACGACCTTAAAGGGCCATTTTTTTTATTAGTCAATGTAAAATTATTATTTGTTTCTTTGCTTTTCAATGTGAATGTGAGATCTGAGTTTTTTTTACCTCAGACCTCCAGTCCTGTCATCTCTTGTCATACAGATAACCAACAAGATTTTTTTTTTTTTTTTTAAATTGGTCGTTAAAAACGTTTGTGTGTAGGCTCCAGAGAAAAAACACTGCTTCTCAAATACAGTGTGACATAAAATATTGAACCAACCGCCATTTTATTTTCTAGGGTTTCTAATAAAAAAAATTTGGTCCCCCCAAATTCAATTACCAGGCCCTTCAGGTTTGGAATGGATATTAAGGGGAACCCCACCGTCAATTTTAAAAAAAAAATTATGTGGGGTTCCCCCCAAATATCCATTCCAGACCCTTCAGGTCTGGTGTGAATTTTAAGGGGAACTCCACCCCAAATAAAAAAAAAATGGTGTGGAGTTCCCCCAAAAATTCACACCAGACCCCTTATCCGAGCACGTTAACCTGGCCGGCCGCAGAAAAGAGGGGGGGACAGAGTGCGCCCCCCCCCCTCCTGAACCGTACCAGGCCACATGCCCTCAACATGGGGAGGATGTCGTGTATAAAGCAACAAGTATAAACAGTGTTAAACTATAAGTAATAAAAAATCATTTGAAACTTAATTCAATATATGAGTGCGCAAAATCTATAAATGCATAGGTTATTGTAACACTGTGTCAACAATGTAGCACTGAGCGACAAGTGTCAAAATACCTGTATATATCTCAACAGATAATATGATAATAAACAGTGTAAATTAAAGTGACCAATTCAGCATGTGAGGTGCAAAACAAATCATTTGAAACTTAATTCAATATATGAGTGTGCAAAATCTATAAATGCATAGGTTATTGTAACACTGTGCCAACAATGTAGTACTGAGCGATAAGTGTCAAAATACCTGTATATATCTCAACAGATAATATGATAATAAAACAGTGTAAAAGTGACCAATTCAGCATATGAGGTGCAAAACAAAT
Source organism: Rana temporaria (assembly GCF_905171775.1). Lineage (NCBI taxonomy): Eukaryota > Metazoa > Chordata > Amphibia > Anura > Ranidae > Rana > Rana temporaria. Next base: position 471,730,837 of record NC_053491.1, on the reverse strand, counting down.
AGAGTCCACAGAGAAGAGCAGGGAGTAATTAACCCCTTCCAATTCAGATGATGAGAAATGCAAGCACTGATAGGTAGATTCACAAAGAGTTAGGCCGGCTTATCTACAGATAAGCCAACCTAACTCTGAATCTAAGCCGACCTATGTTTAAGTGTGTATGTATATATATATATATATACATACATGAGTAGTTGCTATATGTATATGACTATTATACTTCACTTTTTTTTTTAGCAGTAAGATCCTCTGACCTCTATATAGTTTTATACATTTATTTTTTATATGAATGTTTATAGTGTCTCTCTGCAATGCCAATCACAGTGATCTCCGTATGTACTCCACTTTTTATATATATATTTCTATATACCGTATTTATCGGCGTATATCGTGCACTTTTTTGCCCTGAAAATCAGGGCAAAATCGTGGGTGCGCGATATATACGCCGATACCCGCTTCCCGCGCCGAGTTTTGAATACTGCGCCGGCATATACCGAGCGCAGTACACTCGGGCAGGCTCGGCCAGTCTCGGCTTCTTCCGCGGTCACGTCCTGGATGTACAGGACGTGAGCGCGACAGTTGCCGAGCCTGCCCGAGCCTGCCCGAGTGTACTGCGCTCGGCATATGCTGGCGCAGTATTCAAAACTCGGCGCGGGAAACGAGCGGGGAGGACGCGAGGACGCCGGACCCGCCGAAGAGGACACCGGACCCGCCGAAGAGGACAGCGGACCCGCCAAAGAGGACACCCGACGCCGCAGAAGGACACCCGACGACGCAGAAGGACGCCGGACCCGCCGAAGAGGACACCCGAAGCCGCAGAAGGACGCCGGACCCGACGAGGCCGCCGATGGACGCCGTGCAAGACACCAAAACTGTAAGTACAAAAATAACTTTTTTTCCACAGGTTTGGGGGTCACTTTGGGGGTACGCGGTATACGCGGGAGCGCGTTATACCGCGATAAATACGGTACGTTTTATTATCTTTGGTGTTTTTTAAACATTTTTAAGATATTTTAAACGTTTTACTACTATCTTTGATTTTATATATTCATTTTTAGTATTTTATATATATATATATATATATATATTATTTTTTAGACATCAATAACCAGTTTTACTGCAAAGGAAAATGATATTTGCAGTAAAAGGTTGCTTTAGAGTAGAACCATGTTTGGAACACTGATCAATCAGGAAGCACACCCTCCTCACAAATGTGCAACTTGCTTCATATATGCAGAATCTCAGGTTACACATCAAAATGCACAACCTATGGGCATTGGTGAGGTCCATTAACATGTCGTATGAGTGATCGCAGAAAAACTCACTTTCCTGCTGCTAGGCCGTTCCAGGCTTTATATTATATAAACTACCAGCCTAACCAGTGGGAGTTATGCATTTCCACGGCTTGTCATGGATGTATTATCCCTAAAAGACATCTATAAAAATAATCTCCTAATTTTCCACATCCTATGAGGGAGCCTGATCTCTATTGCCGTTCCCCTGCCCATTCACATATGCAGCAGAGGAAAAACGAATAGACACTCCCATCTCAATTGCGATTGGCTATAACCCATTGCAGTTCTAGAACTGTGTCACAGATGTTATATGGAGAAAGTTTGACCAATCCCTACTTTTATATATAATTATGTATATTTGTATACCCTTTCTATACATTTTCCCCCCTCTCTATAAGCATTTATTATGCTAAATAATAAATAAGTTTTTTTAGTGATAAGATTCACTCATGATAATACACTCTTACTCGTATGTGCCATTTACCAATGGCACATATCCTGTCACAGAATTATATGATTCCACTATACTTTGGTCATACTGGGCCACATTAAAGTGCAGTTTAAGATTTCCTTCATTTTTCCTCTTTTTAAACCCATGGCACATCCCGGCTGATGTCCAACTGAATGTCCGGATCGAGTAGCACCAATCACATCCGGTGGGCGGAAGGGACACAACCAATAGCCGTTGGATGCTGGGGTATAAAGAGACAATGACGGCGTCACGTAGCCACGCCCTCAGTTGAAGTCGAAAGTGACGAAACGCGTCAGAGCGTGGCTACAGACAGACGCTACACGGAAGTCTACAGTTACATAGTTACATAGTTAGTCAGGTTGAAAAAAGACACAAGGCCATCCAGTTCAACCACAAAAAACAAAAAACAAAAAAAAAAACACAGTACAATACTATACACCCAACTACATACCCACAGTTGATCCAGAGGAAGGCAAAAAACCCCAGCAGAGCATGATGCAATTTGCTACAGCAGGGGAAAAAATTCCTTCCTGATCCCCCGAGAGGCAATCGGATTTACCCCGGATCAACTTTACCTACAAATCTTAGTACTCGGTTATATTCTGTACATTTAGGAAAGAATCCAGGCCTTTCTTAAAGCAATCTACTGAGCTGGCCAGAACCACCTCTGGAGGGAGTCTGTTCCACATTTTCACAGCTCTTACTGTGAAAAAACCTTTCCGTATTTGGAGGTGAAATCTCTTTTCCTCTAGACGTAAAGAGTGCCCCCTTGTCCTCAGTGTTGACCGTAAAGTGAATAACTCAACACCAAGTTCACTGTATGGACCTCCTATATATTTGTACATGTTGATCATATCCCCCCAAATTCTCCTCTTCTCAAGAGTGAATAAATTCAGTTCCTCTAATCTTTCCTCATAGCTGAGCTCCTCCATGCCTCTTATCAGTTTGGTTGCCCTTCTCTGCACTTTCTCCAGTTCTCCGATGTCCTTTTTGAGAACTGGTGCCCAAAACTGAACTGCATATTCCAGATGAGGTCTTACTAATGATTTGTACAGGGGCAAAATTATATCTCTGTCTCTGGAGTCCATACCTCTCTTAATACAAGAAAGGACTTTGCTCGCTTTGGAAACCGCAGCTTGGCATTGCATGCCATTATTGAGCTTATGATCAACTAAAACCCCCAGATCCTTCTCCACTCCACTTCCACCGCGCTCCACCAGCCGCCAACCACTGCGAGGAAACCATACCAGCTCATCCGCAGCACTCGCGCGGCCCCTGTGGGCAGGAGGATACCGGTGAAACCATTTATTTATGTGCATTTACTCTTATAACACTGTACGGGCATTAACTAGTGGGATTATTGCACACCTGGTTGGGGACATTGTTTAGGCATTCTGCACTATGAATTTTGTGTTTTTTTGCTTTCCATGTACCCCCTCCTGAGCTGTTTTAACCCGTGCAATACCTGGATCATTTGATGGTTTGTAAGCAAATCACTTATAGATTTGCAGTGGTAAGCTTGTACCCTCCTTATTTGGGTGACTCATCCACATTTCATGGTGCATATATTTTTTGGTATTAGGTGCATATATACCATTTAGTGATCACCCACCTCACCATCACTCATTCAGGAAACTTATTTCTGAGCAGGTCTTGCCTGTTCATAGCGCTGTTTTTATCACTTTGAACAACTGTTCACGTTTATTGATAATTTTTACTATGTTTAAAGCGGAGTTCCGGCCACAAATTTAAAAATAAAAACTTTTTAAATATGAAAACCCCTGTAATACACAAGCTTAATGTATTCTACTACAGTTAGTCTGTAAACTAAGGTCCGTTTTGTTAGGTTGTTACAGCATTTAGACACTTTATAAAACAGAAATTGACTGGGGCCATCTTAAGTGTGGGCATCATGAAGCCAGACTGTATGACTTCCTGGATTTCAGCCTCGCACATGCTCAGTGCTGTACAAGCAGTGTAATGGTTTCAGATCAGGTTTCAATAGCAACGGGAGTGTCAGAGGAAGTTACCGCCCCTTATCTATGCAAACCTCTCCTCCCCCCCTCCTTCCAGGAATCAGTAAATATAATAAATAATTTCTTCCTGTGCAGATATATCTACATAACAAAATTATATATATCTCTTGTTATATATGTGGTGTGTATACATATACCAGACATGTGCACTGTCAATAAATTCATTTTGTTAGTGCGATGACATTAGTGCGGTGACATTAGTGCGGTGACATTAGTGCGGTGATATTAGTGCGGTGATATTAGTGCGGTGATATTAGTGCGGTGACATTAGTGCGGTGACATTAGTGCGGTGATATTAGTGCGGTGACATTAGTGCGGTGATATTAGTGCGGTGACATTAGTGCGGTGATGTTAGTGCGCTGACATTAGTGCTTGACATTAGTGCGGTGACATTAGTGCGGTGACATTAGTGCGGTGATGTTAGTGCGGTGACATTAGTGCGGTGACGTTAGTGCGGTGATGTTAGTGCGGTGACATTAGTGCGGTGATATTAGTGCGGTGACATTAGTGCGGTGACATTAGTGCGGTGACATTAGTGCGGTGATGTTAGTGCGGTGACATTGGTGCGGTGATGTTAGTGCGGTGACATCAGTGCATGACATTAGTGCGGTGACATTAGTGCGGTGACATTAGTGCGGTGACATCAGTGCGTGACATTAGTGCGGTGATGTTAGTGCGGTGATGTTAGTGCGGTGACATCAGTGCGTAACATTAGTGCGTGACATCAGTGCGGTGACATTAGTGCGGTGACATTAGTGCGGTGATATTAGTGCGGTGACATCAGTGCGGTGACATTAGTGCGGTGATGTTAGTGCGGTGACATTAGTGCGGTGATGTTAGTGCGGTGACATTAGTGCGTGACATTAGTGCGGTGACATTAGTGCGGTGACATTAGTGCGGTGATATTAGTGCGGTGACATTAGTGCAGTGATATTAGTGCGGTGATATTAGTGCGGTGACATTAGTGCGGTGACATTAGTGCGGTGACATTAGTGCGGTGACATTAGTGCGGTGACATTAGTGCGGTGATGTTAGTGCGGTGACATCAGTGTGTGACATTAGTGCGGTGATGTTAGTGCGGTGACATTAGTGCGGTGATGTTAGTGCGGTGACATCAGTGCGTGACATTAGTGCGGTGACATTAGTGCGGTGACATCAGTGCGTGACATTAGTGCGGTGACGTTAGTGCGGTGACGTTAGTGCGGTGACGTTAGTGCAGTGACATTAGTGCGGTGACATTAGTGCGGTGATGTTAGTGCGGTGACATTAGTGCGGTGATGTTAGTGCGGTGACATCAGTGCGTGACATTAGTGCGGTGACAACATTATGTGCAGAGTGGGGGGAGGTACAGATGATCAGGCATACAGAGCGGATCTCTGATTGGTCTGTATCTGAGAACACGGATCGTAGTACAGCCCCGCCTCCCTGCACTAGAAGTGTAACACACAGTGCAGAGCGATGTTTCTATGTACAGGGAGGCGGGGCTGTACTACATTCGGTGCTCTCACATACAGATCTATCAGACAGAGATCTACTCTGTCTGCCTGATGATCTGTATCTCCGTGCACCGGAGACAGACGGCAGGCGGGCGGGTGGTGGAGGGAGGAGGACGGGGGCGGTGCTAGGACGGGTGGAAGAGCTAGGACGGGGGAGGAGTTGGAGAGGCAGAAGAGGAAGGACACCACCTCTATGAGCGGCACTGCCCTCCCTCCCCCCGCCCCCCGAGATGTTCATCCACGGCTGCGATGTTGAGGCCAGCCTCCTGGGATTGATGGCACACATATCGCAGGAGGCATAGCAGCGCTGGATGCGGCGGGGGGGGGGGGCATTCCGCCGCGGCGGGGGAATAAGAGACTCACAGATAAAAACTTGAGTTTTTAAAAGACAAAATAAAAACATGCCAAATGTATTTAAGGGGGCAGTGTAAAAACGAATGCAAAGAAGTTGTAAAATAGGGTGGAACTCCGCTTTAAGTGTATTCTCTAACAGAGATACACTTAAACATATCTAAGATAGGACGGCTTGCGCCATCCTATCTTAGATTGCAATGTTTTGGCTGACCTCTAGGTGGCGCTTCCATTGCGGCCGGCGTAGATTATGTAAATGAGCTTTTACGACGATTCCCGAACGAATGCGAGCCTGCCGCAGTCGATTAACGTTGTTTCCGTAAGGCCTTAGGCGGCCTAAAGTTATTCCACCTATGAGGTGGAATAACAATGTTAAAGTATGGCCGCCGTTCCCGCCGCGAGGTTCAAATTTTTTACGTTGTTTGCGTAAGTCGTCCGCGAACCGGGAGTTACGTCATTTACGTCCGCGTCTAAATCAATAGGCCCGTACGGCCTGCTTAGCCGCAATGCGCACTGGGAAATGTAGTCGCCCGGCGAATGCGCAGTGTAAAAAAACGTCAAAAAACGTGAGGTCAAGCCTCATTTGCATACAACACGCCCCCCTCCAAGTCATTTGAATTAGGCGCCCTTACGCCCGCTATTTTAGGCTACACCGCCGTAGATTAGCAGGTAAGTAGATTGTGAATCACTACTAGCCTAACTAATTTACGGCGGTGTAGCCTAAAAAGGCTAGGCTTGGCCGCCCTAAATTCAGGCCGGTGTGTGTGAATCTACCTATAAAAGTCTAATTAGGAGATCCACAGGTGAGAAAGGAGGGAGATTCAGACATCAGTGACCCAAAACCAGTGAGAATGAAGGCTTACCAGAAAGCCTGTGACTAATCCCTTTCAGGAGTAGTCTAAACAGGCATAGCAGGAGGTTGTGATCCTTTCAGGTGTCAGGAACGAATCCACATCTCTCCACAAGTTAGAAGGTGAAATCCACAGCTCCTCATAGGGTTAACCACTGCTCCCAGATAGAACTTGCATTGATGTGTGTGAGCGTGTGTTTAACAAACACCATGCAGGGAAAAAGAAAAGGACAATCCCATAGTGTAGGCGTAAAAAACAAGGGGATTTATTTAAATGATAAAAGTTGAACAGCATGAAAATACTCTCAATCATAGAGAGTAGTACAACTTTTTTTTGCATTGATACATGTCGCCTGGGACAGGACCCAGGTCCCCAAACACTTTTTAGGACAATAAATTGCATATTAGCCTTTAAATTTCTCCCATAGACTTTAACAGGGTGTTCCGCGGTTTTTCGAATTTGCCGCGAACACCCCTAAATGTTCGTTGTTCGCCGAACAGGCAAACAAGCAATGTTCGAGTCGAACATGAGTCCGACTCGAACTCGAAGCTCATCCCTAGTTATAAATGCAAGTTATTGCCATAAAAAGTGTTTGGGGACCTGGGTCCTGCCCCAGGGGACATGTATCATTTTTTTTTTAAATTACCGTTTTTCTGGGAGCAGTGATTGTAATAATGCTTAAAGTGAAACAATAACAGTGAGATATCCCTTTGGGTCTTGTATGAATATTAAGGGAAATTCCGAACCAAAAGTAAAAAAATAATTACGTGGGGGTCCCCCCAAATTCCATACCAGGCCCTTCAGCTCTGGTATAGATATTAAGGGGAACCCTGCACCAAATAAAAAAATGGCATAGGGGTGCCCCTCAAAATCCATACCAGACCCTTCAGGATTTATGGATTTTGAGGGGGACCCCACACCATTTAAAATAAAATTGGTTCAGGAGGGGGGTGCTCTTTTGTCCCCCCTCTTTTCCTGACAGGTTGCGTGGTCGGATGAGGGTCTGATATGGATTTTTGGGGGACCCCTATGCCATTTTTTTTACATTTGGCACAGGGTTCCCCTAAAAATCCATACTAGACCTGAAGGGCCTGGTAAGAAATTTGGGGGACCCCCACAGAATTTATATTTTTAATTTTGGTTCAGGGTTCCCCTTAAGATTCATACCCGACCCAAAGGACCTGGGAATGGGGGGGACCCATGCCATTTCTTTCAATGAGTTGTATCTGTATTGTTTTGCATTATAACTAGTTTGATACCTGTTGAAATCGAGCTGTTTTATTCACCTCCAGCACTCCTGAATCATTATTCTCACTGACTTCCTGGTTTGCCGTGCGCATTCATTCTAACTAATGGGAACAACAGTTCTTATTAGGCTTAGCATTCATGTCTGTGAGGGATAAGAGAGCATCTTCACACAGGGCTGTAGTCATAGGGAGGGGGTGAGCACATTCTGCTTTCCACCATGCAAAACAGCTCAGATGCTGGTGGAAAGCAAGAAGAGGAGAGACAGGAAATGGCATTTTCAAACCTGGATTACTGTATTTTGGAGGTCAAAAGGAAAAACGAGCTAAGTGATATTTAAATGCTCTAGCTTACAGCAATCAACTGATCTAATAAAAAACAAACCTTTAGTGTTCCTTTAAGGAATGTCATTTTGCTGCGGGACTGTTCTAAACATGGGAAAACATGTGCCATTTTACAGGCATATTATAGACCCCCCAGGTACGAAATTTAAAGGAATATTTCACTTTTATTGTTTCACTTTAAGCATTATTAAAATCACTGCTCCCGAAAAAACAGCAGTTTTTAAAACTTTTTGCATTGATACATGTTCCCTAAGGCAGGAGCCGGGTCCCCAAACACTTTCTATGACAATACAATGCATATAAGCCTTTAAAATGAACAATTTTGATTTTTTATGTTAATCTCCCATAGACTTTTAAATGGTGTTTCCGACAGTTTTCAAATTTGCCGCAAACACTGCAAATTGTTTCCTATTCGGCGAACAGGCCCTTAATTCTGGTATGGATTGTAACAGGCCCTTAGGTCTGGTATGGATTGTAAGTAGAATCCCCCTACGTCGAAAAAATGGCGTGGGAGTTCCCCCACAATTCATACCAGACCCGTATCCGAGCACGCCGCCCGGCGGGAAACGAGTGGGTTCAAGCGAGCGCCCCCCCCCCGAGCCGTACCAGGCCGCATGCCCTCAACTGCGGCCCCCCCCACCCCAAAGCACCCTGTCCCCATGTTGATAAGGACAGGGCCTCTTGCCGACAACCCTGGCCGTTGGTTGTCTGGGTCTGCGGGCGGGGGGGCTTATCGGAATCCGGGAGCCCCCTTTAATAAGAGGGCCCCAGATACCGGCCCCCACCCTAGGTGAAGGAGTATGGGGTACATCGTACCCCTACCCATTCGCCTGGAGGAAAAGTGTCAAAAAAATAAACACACAACACAGGTTTATAAAATAATTTATTAGTCAGCTCTGGGGGTCTTCTCTGCTCTCCGGAGGTCTTCTTCTGACTTCGGGGGTCATCTTCCGTCTTCTCCGCTTTCTTCTTCTGCTCTTCAGTGTCGTCTTGGTGCTCCCCGGTTCTTCTCTCGCTCGCTCTCCGGTGCTTTCTTCGGGGCTGCCCGCCGCCATCTTCTTTGAAACTCTTTTACTAGTGGCGGCCAGCTCGGTCTTCTTTGTCGCCTTCTGCCTTCTTCTTTTCTTCTTTTCTTCCGATGTTGACTCGACGCTCCCTCCCGCTGTAATGCCGGGTGTGTGGTGCACAACGATTTATATAGGCCTCTTATGACGTCACAGACCCAGCATGCTCCGGGACCACCCTGAGCATGCTGGGACTGTAACGTCATAAGATGCCTATATAAATCGTTGCGCACCGCACACCCGGCATTACAGTGGGAGGGGGCGTTGAGTCAACATTGTAAGAAAAGAAGAAGGCAGAAGGCGACAAAGAAGACCGGGCTGGCCGCTGCTAGTAAAAGAGCTTCAAAAAAGATAGCGGCGGCCAGCCCTGAAGAAGGTACCAGAGAGCGAGTGGGAGAAGAACCGGGGAGTGCCAAGACGACACCAGAGAGCAGAAGAAGAGAGAGGAGAAGACAAAAGACGACCCCCAAAGTCAGAAGAAGACCCCTGGAGCTGACTAATAAATTATTTTAAAAACCTGTGTTGTGTGTTTATTTTTTTGACACATTTCCTCCAGGTGAATGGGTAGGGGTACGATGTACCCCATACTCATTCACCTAGGGTGGGGGGGCTGGTATCTGGGGGCCCCCTTATTAAAGGGGGATCCCGAATTACGATAAGCCCCCCGCAGACCCCGACAACCAACGGCCAGGGTTGCCGGGAAGAGGCCCTATCCTTATCAACATGGGGACAGGGTGCTCTGGGGTGGGGGGGCCGCAGGTCGAGCTCTTCCTCTTCCCCACTCCTTTCCTGATCGGCCGAGCGGCATGCTCAGATATGGGTCTGGTATTGATTGCGGGGGACCCCCACGCCATTTAGGGGGGTTCTCCTTACAATCTATACATGACCTAAGGGCCTGGTATGCTCCTGGAGGGGAACCCATGCCATTTTTTTATTTAAAATTTGGCGTGGAGTTCCCCCTCATGATTCATACCAAACACGGTGTCTAGAATTGGCGGGAACCCAAGTTGGATCCCTGTTGCTTCTATGTCGGCTTTTTCCCTTTTGTGGCGAGCTGGCTTGGCGCTGTCTCCCACGACGGGAATCGTAGGTGGTCAATCTCCCCGAGAAAAGGAGCGAGATTGACACAATATAACCTACTGTAAGTGATTATTAATCGTTGTGCTATTAAATTAACTTTTTTTTTTTTCCACATCAGACTTTAACCATTACCGAGAGAAGGTCTTGCCCGCCATTCATTTGCCCGCCATATCTCCTTCATGGTTTTGCATCGCATGTGGAAGTTTTGTATGTGTTATACCTAAAGGGTTCCACATGTACTGGCACTTTAAGGCTGGCTCCACCCAGCAGTGATGACAAGGGTCAAGGGGCATAGTAGCCATCTTAGAGAGACCACATGTAGGAAGCAGAGATATGTATTGTCCTGAGATGCAGTGTACAGCCTGTACTGAATAAACATCCATTGTACCAGACCAGAGTCTTGTCTCCCTCACAACACAGAGGATATAACAGTGGCGACGAGGATGGGATTTACAAAGTGTCTATCAGTCTGAGAGAGAGACAAAGACATTGTGGATTGTCACCTGGATAAAAGCAATCACAGATCCCAGCAGGAAAATGTCATTAATCGGGACATTAAGTGAGTTTGGAGAACAGACATCCTGGAGTTCCTGGGTAGAGAGACTGGAACAGTATTTCAGTGCAAATGACATCCCAGACAACAGGCAAGTAGCAGTGTTTCTGACAGTGGTTGGGGCCAAAACATATGACACTCTCAGGGATCTGCTTTCCCCTGTAAAACCTGCAGCTAAGACATTGGCAGAGCTGCTGACACTGCTAGAGGATCACTTCCAGCCTAAACCATTAGAGATTGCAGAAAGATTTCGCTTCTATCAGAGGCAGCAACAGACAGGTGAAGAGATTAAAGCTTATGTGCTCGCCCTTCGCAGACTAGCCTCGACCTGTTCTTTTGGGGACTACCTACCTACTGCACTGAGAGATAAGTTTGTCATGGGACTGAATTGTGAGTCAACACAAAAGAGACTGTTAACAGAGAAAGACCTTACCCTTACAAAGGCAATTGAGATAGCTTCAGTGATGGAAATGGCTGTGAAAGATACAGAGGAATTGAACCCCCAGAGCAGAAGGAAAGAGGTGAAGCAGGAAGTTTTCAGAACAGCAGTCAAACCAACTGCTGCAAACTGGAAATACAGACCCCCACCAAGCCGGGAGTCAGCTTGCTACCATTGTGGGAATACAGACCATGATTACAAAGTCTGCCGGTTTAAGGATCAGACATGTCATAATTGTGGTAGGACCGGCCATCTGAAACGAGTTTGCCGTAGCAAAAGGGTGCGAGATAAACAACCTCTGAACCCCAAGACTAAGACATATATGGTGGGAAGATATACATCATCATCTGAGTCAGAGGATGAGGCTGTGCTCCACAGGTTAGACATACATCATATGCATTCAGCACCCTCCGCAATGACTGTAGATGTAACCATTGAGGGAAAGAAACTCAGGATGGATGTAGACACAGGAGCAGCAGTTTCAGTTATCACCCAGAAACAATGGAGACAACTTCAGACCCGAAAAACTGTCCGCCCAACACCAATCAAACTGCAGACATACTCAAAGCAGATACTCCACCCACTGGGTTACGCAAAAGTACAGGTATTGTACAAGGGTCAGACAAAGAGACTGCCATTATATATCCTAGAAAATGGGGGACCCCCTCTCTTTGGGAGAGACTGGATTGCTCACTTTGGGATGCCAGACATCACCATAAGTCCCTGTAACACCGTTACCATTCCATTAGGAGATAATGAGGGATGAGTGGTGTCCCTGAAGCAGCGGTTCCCAAAGATTTTTGATGACCAGTTGGGAAAAATAAAGCATGACTGTGTGAGACTCAAGCTGAAACCCAACGCTCAGCCTAAGTTCTTCAAAGCTCGGACAGTACCTTTCGCACTCCGAGCAGGTGTGGAAGCAGAACTAAGTCGGCTGGAGGAACAAGGTGTCATCTCAAAGGTAGAGCACAGCGAGTGGGCATCACCAGTTGTACCGGTAAAGAAATCGAATGGGGACTTGCGCATTTGTGGCGATTTCCGCATGGCACTGAACTCTCAACTGGAAATAGACCAGTATCCCCTACCCAGAGTAGATGACATGTTTGCCTCTCTTGCAGGAGGTCAAAAGTTCACCAAGCTTGATCTCAAACAAGCATATTTACAGTTTGAGGTCCATCCTTCTTCCCACAAGTTTCTGACCATCAACACCCACAAGGGACTGTATCAATATAATCGGATGGTGTTTGGGGTAGCCTCTGCCCCAGCCATTTGGCAACGAAAAATGGACGAGATTTTGGCGGACATTCCTTTCACTCAGTGCCTGCTAGATGACATGCTCATTACAGGACGGACCGACCAGGAACACAAGCAGAATGTGGAGCTTGTGTTGGCGAGACTCCAAGAACAGGGTCTGAAAGTGAACTTAGCAAAATGCCAATTCATGGTGCCTAAATTGGAGTTTTGTGGCCACCTTGTGGATGCAGAAGGTATACACACCACGGAAGCCAAGGTTGATGCTTTAGTCAAAGCTCCAGCCCCAACCAACGTCCAGCAGCTGCGATCATACCTTGGCTTGCTGAACTATTACCACAAATTCCTGCCAGATCTTGCACACACCTTGTTTCCGTTGAACAAGCTTTTGGAGAAACACTCCAGATGGGACTGGTCGGCTGCATGCCAACGTGCTTTTGAAGTTTCTAAGCGGAAGCTGTTGGCCGTCACGCATGCTCGTGCACTATGACCTCCAGAAGCCTCTCACCTTGGCTTGTGATGCCTCACCCTATGGTCTGGGGGCGGTACTATCCCACATCTTACCAGATGGGTCAGAAAAACCAGTGGCATTTGCCTCCAGGTCTTTGACAAAAGCAGAAAGCAATTACTCACACATTGACAAAGAGGCTCTTGCGCTGATATGGGCAATTAAGAAGTTTCATCTTTACCTGTATGGTAGGGAATTCACCATACTGACGGACCATAAACCACTCCTTCAGATCTTTAGCCCTGACAAAGGCATTTCCCAGACTACTGCGGCCCGCCTCCAACGCTATGCCCTATTCTTGGGGGCATACAGCTACAAAATTCAGTATCGTGGTCATGATGCCAATGCTAATGCAGACACTATGTCCCGACTGACAGGGAGGTCCATGGACTCTTCTCCACCGGTCAAGAGTTGTCGTTACACCAGCCTGTCCTTCTTGTCTTCTGGGGAGATAGCAGCCCATACAAACAAGGATACCTTTCTGAAAACCATACTCTCCTGGGTACGGTCCGGTTGGCCTGCAACTGTCACACAGGAGTATGAACCTTTTTTCCGTAGGCGTATGGAATTAACTGTGGCTGGCAACTGTGTTTTATGGGGAGACCGAGTGATCATTCCACAGACCCTCCGGAGACACATTCTGGACTTGCTACATACTGGTCATCCCGGGAGCACACGTATGAAACAAAAGGCCAGAGGCTATGTGTGGTGGCCAAACCTAGACTCAGATATCACAACATATGTGAATGCTTGTGCTGGATGTGCACAAACGGCAAGAGACCCTCCTCGAGGGTGCGTCCAGCCCTGGACTTGGCCCACGGTTCCTTGGTTTCGCCTACACTTGGACTTTGCAGGCCCGATCAGAGGACACACCTTCTTGATCATAGTGGACGCCCATTCAAAGTGGCCTGAGGTCATTCCTGTTACTCAGCCAACGACTAAGGCAACGGTTTCCATACTGTTACATCTCGCTGCTACGTTTGGATACCCCAGAGAAATCGTCACAGACAACGGTGCACAATTCACCAGTCAGGAGTTTCAGCGTTTCCTGACTGTCCACAACATCAAGCACAAGTTGACCGCACCTTACCACCCGGCTACAAATGGTCAAGCAGAGCGGTTTGTGCAGACTTTTAAACGCTATTTCAAAGCTACAGTGGCTGCAAGTAAACAACAGTCCCTGTCACCCCAGCAGCTGGACTCCTTCCTTTCTGCTTACAGAAACACACCACATGCAACCACTGGGAAAACTCCAGCAGAACTCCTTCTGGGGCGGCAGCCATGGACTGTTTTGGATATGCTCCGCCCTCAAACAGTCCAAGAACATGTACTACAGTCCCAAGACAAGATGGTCCAACACAATGAGCTCCCCCGATTCACAGCCCAACAAAAGGTATGGGCCCGATCTTATGGGGCTTCCAACACCCGTTGGTTTCCTGCTGTCATTGCAGAGACTTTGGGACCCAAGATGTACAAGGTCCGCCTGGAAGATGGTTCCATTTGCAGACGTCATGCGGACCAACTGCGTCCTCGTTCTCAACTGCCCGAATCCCTGATGCCGGCTGAACCACCAGTGTCTCAAGGATCTGCTCCCAGCGAATCAGGATGCACAGACACTGATGATTGTGGGGACTCTGAACTTTTGAACTCAGCTCCAACAGAGCCCTCCAGCTCTGGTCCGGAGGTCTGTTTACCCTCTGAGCTGGGGGATCCCTTCTTGGCCCCGCCGGTACCCATTCCGGCCAGCCCTGTATCCTCCGGTCCCGAATCGCTGGATGCCCGGCCTCAACGACACTGTCGCCCTCCTGACCGGTTTCAGTTGCAAGAGCGGTTACGAGACTTTCGACGGGGCCGACGGAAGTGATCCGATGACATATTAACCCCGCAAGCTTGAAGTCCCGTAATTCTCCTGTGTTTGGAGGACTGTTATTGGACAGTTATCAGTTAATGTTTTGTGCCTGTTATTGTTTTGTTTTGTTTTTTTTTTGTTTTTTTTTAGGGATGGATGGAAGGTGTTATACCTGAAGGGTTCGATATAACAGTATGTGGGATTTTTTTTTTCAAGAGAAACAAGTATATATTTTGTTTACTTCAACACATTTTTTAAAAATTCTCTATCTTTATTATTGTGACCCTTCCACCCCCCCCCCACTTCCCTCCCCCCTCTTCCCTCCCCCTGGACCTTCAGTTGCCTTTCTGTATCTTCTGATTATTCTTATTTTCTATATTATTACCTTTCTTATGTTATATCTAACCTTAAAGTTCAAAGAATCTAACAAGGTCCTATGCCCTATGCACCCATTAGCTCCGCAAATATCATGGAATGTTTGAACTCCAACCACTTAGACCAGGTCTTTTCATATTCCTCCAAGCCATCTATGTCACTTAGCCTTAAAAATTCTAAGTTTTGAATGGAATTTATTTTATTGCACCATTCTTTAATGGGAGGACTTTCCCTATCTTGCCAGTGACTGGCTATCAGGCTTTTAAATTTACTTTTAACCTCTACACTTAGGTTCCCTTTTCTTCCCCGTTTCTTGAAACTTCAAGTTGCCGAGCAACATTCAAGAAACCTTATGGATTTAGAGAAGATCTGTAAAGAGTGGACCAAAATCCCTCCTGAAATGTGTGCAAGCCTGGTCACCAACTCAAGAAACATTTTACCTCTTGCCAACAAGGGTTTCTTTACTAGGTACTAAGTCGTATTTTGCTTGGGGATCAAATACTTATTTCATTCACTGAACTTCAACTCAATGTATAACATTTGCATCATGTGTTTTTCTCGATTTCTGGTTGATATTCTGCCTCCATCATATAAAATACACCTATGATAAAAAATGATAGACCCTTTATCTCTTTATAAGTGGGCAAATAATTATTTTCCCCACTGTAACTCCCTAGTTATAGGCCTACCGCTCCATAGGCTATACCCTCTTCAGTTGTTTATACATGCTGCTGCCAAACTCATCCACCGTACCACTTGTTCAGTATCGGCCACCCCTTTCTGCCAGTCCCCCCCCCCCTGGCTTCCCATTGCCCAATAAATAAAATTTAAACCATAAAAATAGCATACAAAGCCATTTACAACTCTGCCCTGAGCAGAACAATTTTATTTTTGTAAATTTTGCAAATAAGTAATTTTTCCCTTCATTGGTGTGCCCTAATGAGGTGGCACTGATGGGCACTGATGAGATGGCACTGATGAGAAAAAACTAATATGCCACACTGATAGGCACTGATAGGTGGCACTGATATGCGGTATTGATGGGCACTGATAGGGGCACTTATAGGCAATGATAGGCAGCATGGATGGGTGGCACAGATTGGCACTGAAAGGCAGCACTGACTGGCAGCACTGATGGGCACAGAGCAGTGTGACTGGGGTGACATCATATGACGTCGTCCCAGAACGGGAGGTGGTTAAAGAAGGCATATAAGAGGGCTTGGAATCAAATTAACCACTTCCCACCCTCATGACATTATATGATGTTGTGGAATTTGAGTAGAGATATCTGGATGATGCCTGCAGCTACAGGAACAATGGCAAGAAGCTGATGACAGTAAGGATTGTAAAGTACATCTTCAAAATCATCCACCTACTGACCGGTGAGAACCCCCTGCAAGTGTTGGTGAATGCCATTATTAACAGTGGTCCCCGTTGTTGTAATATTAATAAAGATGTGTAGGTATTTAAAATATTGTGTCATATATATATGGCATGGTTTACATACAGGCAGTCAAGGTTACACATCAAAAGGTGTTTGCTGACCAAAAGGGTTAGTGGTCAAACACAGATCAAAGGGACAGCTGAAGACCCTTAGATGTGTTAATTTACCTAGGTGTGTGTGTGAGATGGCCTGTTAACCTCAAAGGATAACTTCCTTACATACATAAGGAAGTATTTATTGATGGTAATTAGACTTGGGGAAGTTTTCATTCAAGGAAACAGTTGGTTGACCTGAAAGAACCCCTCCCTCGAGTGTGAGACCAGTATTTGTGGCAGTCAAGCTGGCATTCAGTCTGGTCTTGTCACTCTATGATGAATATAGCACAGGTCTAGGAAAAGATGGGATTCTGAAATACTCTGTTGGATTTGTATCGTCTGTGGACTTTGGACTTTGTATGTTAGAAGTCAACCAAATGCACTCTCTGGGCCAGATTCACGTAGGTCGCCGCATCTTTGAGGCAGCGTAGCGTATTCTATTTACGCTACGCCGCCTTAAGTCAGAGAGGCAAGTGCTGTATTCTCTTGCCTACTAAGTTACGGCGGTGTAGCGAAAATGGGGCCGGCGTAAGCACGCGTAATTCAAATGAGAATGAGGGGGGCGTGTTTTATTTAAATGAATGGTGACCCGACGTGATTGACGTCCGTGTACATATCCCAGTGTGCATTGCGGCAAAGTACGCCGCAAGGACGTATTGGTTTCGACGTTAGCGTAAATTACGTCCAGCCCCATTCACGGACGACTTACGCAAACGACGTAAAATTTCTAAATTTCGACGCAGGAACGATGGCCATACTTAGCATTGGCTACGACACCTAGGGGGCAGCTTTATATTTACGCGGGCATACCTCTTACGGAAACGTTGTATCTTTACTGCGACTGGCAAGCGTACGTTCGTGAATTGGCGTATCTACTCATTTGCATATTCTATGCCGAACTCAATGGAAGCGCCACCTAGTGGCCAGCGGAAATATTGCACCCTAAGATATCTTAGGTAGGTTTAAGTGTATCTCAGTTTGAGCATACACCTAAACATACGACGGGCTTAGATTCCGAGTTACGTTGGCGTATCTACTGATACGCCAGCGTAACTCTTTGTGAATCTGGCCCACCATCTGTAAATTGTCCATATAGGAAACTTGGTAGAGTTATTCACTTTAAGGTCATCAAAAAGGACACGGGGCAATATTTTTTTCAACCTGATTAATTATTTAACAATAATCACCCCTTTGTGAAATCATAAATGAGGCTGCATTATAAATATCAATGTGTTTGAACTTATTGCATGACCAAACTTAAATCTTCCCTGTTCCTTGTACATTCAAATTTGTAAATGTCCCTGCAAAGCTGTGAAGATTTTCCTGTATTAGTATATTTGATGCAGGCAAAGTAACCTCATAAAAAATTACCATCTATGGTAATATATAAATTCTATACCTAATGCCTCGTACACACGGTAAGATTTTTGACCGTGCAAAAGTACGATGTGACCCTGTCGGACTTCTGACAAAAAAAGTCAGATGGAGGCTACACACGGCCGGACTTTCCAAGAAAAAAAGCCTGTCCGACTTTTTTTCTTGGTAAGTCCGGCCGTGTGTACGAGGCATCAGAGTGACCAAGCAGATTTTATGTGAAATTAAGTCATACCAGTAAAAATTCAAACTCAGATTTGCAATGGCTTATTATTGCACTTAAGCCCCGTACACGCGACTGGGTTTTCCGATGGGAAAACTGCGAGGAGAACCTTTGGTCGGGAATCCCGGCCGTGTGTATGCTCCCTCGCAGTTTTTCCGACGAGAAAACTGCCAAACCCGTCAGAACCAGCTCTCTTTTTTCCCGCCGGGATTCCCGACTGAGTTTTTCCCATCAGAAAAACCTGCCCGTGTGTAGCAGAAACCAGACATTTTTGGCAGTTTTCCTGTGGGGAAAAACTCAGATGGAGAACAAACACGGTCGTGATTCCAGAAAACTGATCGTCTGTACGGTGGAAAAGTAGAGAGCAGGTTCTCAGTTTTCCCCTCTGAATTTCTGACTGACCTTTTCCCGTCGGGAATCCCGGTCGTGTGTACTAGGCAATATAGTTTGGAGACCTGTAGGGGAGATCTGATATTCTCACTATCTTCTTGTGTCTTCTCATGGGCTTTATGGATCCTGCTGGTCACAAACAGGAACATTTGGTTTTAAATGTGACGAGGCAGCCCAATAATTTTACCAACACCTGTGTAATGTGATGGTCTATCTGTCTGTAAATAGTGTTAATGGGTTGTCTATATGGGTCCTCATTTTGTATAGCTCTTGGTCGATTTTGTTGATCTGCCATTGCTTAAGAGCCAACCTATTGAAGTCAGAATATTATTTATTGAAGTTTCATCTCTGAGTACTCAGCCTCCGTCACATTGTCGCTATTCACTGCACAGAAAAAGGTGACCCAATGGAGAAGGAAGAGAGGTAAAAGGAGACAGACTTCCATCCTGCGGGCTGAGCCCCGAGCAATACAAGAAACATCAACTGATGACACTGAGGATGAAGGATATTTTTTCAGTAGAAGTGTGTGAGCTGTTATCAGATGTGGTTGAATTCTAGTCATATCTGAATGAATGTCAGTGATATCTCACATGTACATTTGGTTGTAATGATAAAACATGTTTGTCAGACAGTTACAGTTGGAATTGCTCCAAGTGTCACTTGTGTAAGCTGATGAATAAACATGTGACAAATAATCAGTCATTGTATCTCTCGGGGGATCTGAAGTATTCAATAAATGTCTAAAAACTGAACATCTTCCTAAAATAAGTTTTCTTTATTTCTATACACCCTATTGCAGCCCTCAAATTTTCCACTCGCCTACTCGCATTTTGCAAGTGGAAAAATGAGGGCTGATGAGGAGCTGGACTGCCTGGGAGTGGGGGGGGGGGCAAGAACCGCCGGTGGTGCCCCAGTGGAAGAGAGCATGGAGGAAGAGGAGAGCCGCAGGATCACCGAGCGGTATAGCACGCTGTAACAGTTTACATTGAAATTGTCTCTACTCTGCTCGCTGTCTCACACAGCCCCGCCTCCTTCTAACCCTGCGCCTGCAATAGACAAAATGCGGGTCCAATGTAAGGATGTGTTCTGTCTATCACAGGCGCTTGGTCAGGAGGAGGCAGGGCTGTGTGGGATGGTGAGCAGAGCGGAGACAATTGTAGTTCAAACTGTAAAGCCCTGTACAAACGGCCGGGAATCCTGTCGGAAAAAAAAAAAAAGTTGGTATTCCCAACGGGATTTCTGGCAGGCTTGACTTAAAAAGCTGTGTATACAGACGGCCACACAAAATCCAGCCGTTCTTTTGAATGGCAAGAACGCGGTGACATCATCGACTATGAAGAGCCGGTGTCTCGTCACAGTCGATGCTGTCGCCGCCATCGTGCTACACCCCACACTAACCTTGTTGAAGTGTTATCGAGCATGCGCATTTTTTCACCCATACAGACGACCAGTTTTCTCGGCAGGAAAGCCAACAAGAAAATAGAGAGCAGTGTTCTCTATTTTCCCGTTGGGATTCCCGTCTGTTTTCCTGACGGGAAAACTGCTAGGGAGCATACACACGGCCGGGATTCCCGGCCAAAAGCTCTCCTGGCAGTTTTCCTGCCGGGAAAACCTGGTCGTGTGTATGAGGCTTTTCAGTGTGCTATTCCTGCTCTTAGATCCCGTGGATCTCCTCTGCCTCCAGTCGTAACCCGGCCACCCTCTCACTATCTCCACCCTGGCGAGGCTGCAATGTGGGGCGCAGTGGTGGCCATGTTCCCAGTGATCCACTGCCCCATTATCCAGCAACAACTGACCAACCGTATTGCTATCCTTAGCTTAGCATACATTCAATCCCCTCATATAATATTCCAATTAATCTAATGGCATATACATATTGTTGGCAGCACAGTGGTGTAGTGGTTAGCACTTTTATCCAGCAACAAAAAGGGTCGCCGGTTCAAACCCTGACAACGACGCCATCCGCCTGAAGTCTGCATGCTCTCCCCGCACCTGTGTGAGTCTCCTCTGGACACCCCAGTTTCCTCCAACACTCCAAAAAACATGTTGGTAGGCCAACTGGATCCTATAAAAAATAACAATGGGAGAAATCTCTGGCTACAGTAACATGGTGATGCGGTCCATGTTCATTAACGGACAAACTGCCCTCTAATGTCCGGCACAAATATTGCCTTTTGATTATTAGTGATAATATGGTTATGTTAAGATCGGTTGTATTCTGGATAACCAAATATAGGATTTGTATACTCTAAATGAGCGCGCGGACCAATCATATATGCTGATTAAAACATCATTATGTTTTGTTATATGTTGCTAAAATAGAGCGTAGTGGATCCTTTGGAACATGGCCGCCATGTCAATAGTTTTTGACTATGGAAAAATGGCAGTGCAGTACATGCTGGTTTTGAATACTAGCAGCACTGCTAGTGTTCGGCAACAGAAATTTCTCTAAATATAAGGAAGTGATGTGAGCACCGTTGACCCTTACTGCCTCACAGAAGACGTCGCATTGGACGAAACTTATGCCAGGCTAGGCATGGAGGAGCAGTGACTTCCAAACGCTCGTGGAGGGTGCTGAGCAAACAAATGTTTCAATGTTGAGCCTAATTTTATCGTTTTTGATGTAAGTACAATTTTTAGTAAACCCCTGTGTGCTTTTAAAAGAATGTTGTGCAATGAGTTTATCTACCTCTTTCACATGATGAATGTGTGATTGGATAACTGTGCAATATACACATGTGGAATCCAATTAAGCAGGCTAGGTATTGGATGCATTTGAGCCCATAGTGAGGGGTGAAAGCTCACTAACGCACAGATAGAGGGTCTTAAAATTTGGTAAGCAGATATACTTACCCTGTCTATCCTGTGGGGAGCACCGGGTGTCTTCACAAATTGAACATTGGATCCTACTATTAATAATAATTTTTATTTTTCCTTTTTTCATTTTTCCACATTTTCATCTTTATTGCATTATATTGGATGTTGTTTGCACTTTAATCATTAAGGTTATGGTTTGACAGCGCTACACATTTTTGATTTAATATTCATTTTTGTAACTTAATTCTGCATAAAACATTTAAGTGTCATTTCATGAGATAATTTATAGGGGCAGGGTAGGGGTTGGGTGGGGTAACCCTTGAGGCCTGGCTCAGGACTTGAAATTTTGAGCCCTGCCCTATTGAGTCTCTAAAGAAATAGTGTTGAGCAGAATACGCCATATTCGATTTCGCGATATATCTCGAATATATAGTCGAATATTCGAGATATATTCGCTAAATTCGAATATTCGTGATATTTTATCGAAATGAAATGATTGCGAATTTTCGCTATTGCGAATTTTCGCTATTGCGAATGCGAAAATAATTGCAAATTTTCGACAACTGCGGTAGGAGCACTCTGATTGGCTCAGAATATTCTTGATATTTTTTCGAAATTTCGCAAAATGCGAATGCGATATTTACTGCGCAATTTCGACAAATGCTGTAGGAGCACTCTGATTGGCTCAGAATATTCGTGATATTTTATCGAAATTTCGCAAAATGCGAATGCGATATTGATGGCGAAATTTCGACAACAGCGCTAGGAGCACTCTGATTGGCTCAGAATATTCGTGATATTTTACAATACAAAATAATTGCGAATATTCGGCAAATGCGTAAGGAGCACTCTGATTGGCTCAGAATATTCGTGATATTTTACAATACAAAATAATTCCGAATATTCGGCAAATGCGTAAGGAGCACTCTGATTGGCTCAGAATATTCTTGATATTTTACAATACAAAATAATTGCGAATATTCGGCAAATGCGGAAGGAGCACTCTGATTGGCTCAGAATATTCTTGATATTTTACAATACAAAATAATTGCGAATATTCGGCAAATGCGGAAGGAGCACTCTGATTGGCTCAGAATATTCTTGATATTTTACAATAGAAAATAAAAAGTGTTTTGCATTGGTGGTGATTCTTTACTCTATCCATCTGTCACAGCCGTTTGTCAATCAAACACCTTGAAGATTGAACACGTTCATGCTGCATGCTTTGAACTTTTTTTCACTTCACATATCAAAGACATTTTTATGAAAGATTATTTTTCTATTATTGGGACTATATTTCTTTATATATTTGTTTCACTGTGTATTTCACAAGTTATTTGCGCTTGCTTATTTTATAATTTGCCCACATGTCTTGTCACTAGACATATTTTTTATTCTTGTAGAGCGACTCCATTTTCTGTCTTGTATTAAATTATGTTGTATAACATTTTTGAGTTGCTGCTGTATTCTCCCCTTTTTTTAAGGTATGCGCAATTTTTTCCTTCTTACAAAAAAAATAATATCAAACATACAAATATTCATAACAGAAACATACACAAAGCCCCCCCCCCCTTTTGCATCAGAGACAATCAGAGTTCTCCTACCACAGTTATCGAAAATTCGCAATCATTTTCGCATTCGCATTAGCGAAAATTCGCAATTTTTTTTTTTATATTCGGCAACATAAAAGGATCGCCTCAGCTTAGCTACTCGGCCCAGGGTCTCTAATCATACCAGCAATGCTTTTAGACGTCGATAGGATGTGATCTGTTTTAAAAATAAAATTGAAAAAATGCGAATATTCGGAATTGCGAATATTCACCGCGAAATTCGAAATATATCGTGAATACTCGAATATGCCATATTCGAGCCGAATATTCGCAATACGAATATTCGTGAGCAACACTATAAAGAAACCAAAAAGTATTTACTGTAACAGATAAAACATTATTCATACCCTCAGTGGCCTTGTTCTTCTACCATCCCTCAGGTCCAGGCTGCAGCCTCCATTGGTCTCTTCTGCATTTAAAGCCTACCTCCAGGTTTCATTTAATTCAAAATAGTTTGTTTGGACCAAGCTGGTCAACTTGTCAGCTCTGTGTAAACTTTTATGTAACATCATATGCATACAATATACAGCATTTTCTGGCAGTAGTATTTGGACTTCCCATCTAGTTCCCATAAAAAACTCAAGCTGTTCTGAGCAACACGCTCAACCATTGGCAGGAAGCCACATGTCCTCAACAAGAGAAGATATCTTACCAGGAGTGACCTCTTCCCTGGAAAAGCACCTAGTCCCCATGTTGATAATCACAAATACCTATTCCCCACAACCTCATCCCAGTGGTTATGGGATCCACAGACAGAGACAGATTATATGCAAATCCTTTTTTTTTTTTTAAATACAGCTAGTCCTCCTTCCAAGGTGG
This sequence comes from Rana temporaria, assembly GCF_905171775.1. NCBI lineage: Eukaryota > Metazoa > Chordata > Amphibia > Anura > Ranidae > Rana > Rana temporaria. The sequence continues at coordinate 471,706,859 of NC_053491.1, read as the reverse complement.
AGGTTAGATGTGGTTGGTGGACCCCAGACACCTGATCCTAAGTTTTGTTGAGTATTTAAAAAAATGTATAGGGCACAAAAAATCTTATTGCATACACCCATGGTATTGTTTGAATAGATATTGACTGTTATTTATAGCTTCACTGAACCTAAAGAAGTGGAGTTGGGGCCCATGAAACGCATTGTGACATATCGTTCTACTCCCCTTGACTTGATTCTATCTTACATCAAGGAGTCAGGTTACACTAAGGAGGAGGGGATTAATAATGAAATGCTGTGAGACACATGGAGAATTATTTTGTATTACATGGTTATATAAAAATGAAAATTTACTATACTGTATGAGTGTACATAAAAAACAAAAACATTGTTAGGCAAAACACACCATTATGTTTTAACCACTTAAGGACCCCTTCACGCCGATATACGTTGGTAGAATGGCACGGCTGGGCACAATCACGTACCTGTACGTGTCTCTTCAAGCCCAGCCGTGGGGTCGCGAGCACGCCGCCGGCAGCGCGCTCGTGACCTGGTCCGAAGCTCCGTGACTGTGCCCGCGGGACCCACGGACCCGATCGCCGCCGGTGTCCCACGATCCGTCACCGGAGCTGAAGAACGGTGAGAGTTGTGTGTAAACACACCTTCCCCGTTCTTCATTGTGGTAGTGTCAGTGATCGTCTGTTCCCTTATATAGGAAAAGACGATTACTGACTTCACACGTCTAGCCCCGCCCCCTACAGTATGAAACACATATGAGGTCACACTTAACCCCTACAGTGCCCCCTAGTGGTTAACTCCTAAACTGCAATTGTCATTTTCACAGTAAACAATGCATTTTTATAGCACTTTTTCCTGTGAAAATGGTCCCAAAAATGTGTCAAAAATGTCCGATGTGTCCGCCATAATGTCGCAGTCACGAAAAAAATTAGTAGTAAAAAAATATATTAATAAAAATGCAATAAAACAATCCCCTATTTTGTAAACGCTATAAATTTTGCGCAAACCAATTGATAAACGCTTATTCCGATTTTTTTTTTACCAAAAATAGGTAGAAGAATACGTATCGGCCTAAACTGAGGAAAAAAAACATTTATATATATTTTTGGGGGATATTTATTATAGCAAAAAGTTAAAAATATTGAATTTTTTTCAAAATTGTCGCTCTATTTTTGTTTATAGCGCAAAAAATAAAAACCGCAGAGGTGATCAAATACCACCAAAAGAAAGTTCTATTTGTGGGAAAAAAAGGACGCCAATTTTGTTTGGGAGCCATGTCAGTTAAAGCGATGCAGTGCCGAATCGCAAACAGAGGCAAGGTCCTTAACCTGCATATTGGTCCGGGGCTTAAGTGGTTAATGATTTTAAAATAAATTGATCAGTTTTAACAGTATGTTATGTGTCGCATTATTAGGCATATAAGTCCCACTTTTTTTCTGTTTTGAAGGCAAATACAGTAAAACATTGGTTTGAGAGTAACTTGATTTGAGAGCGTTTTGCAAGACAAGCAAAATGTTTTAATACATTTTGCCTTGATATACAAGTGATGTCTTGATATAAGAGTAGCGTTATGTCACAACTGAGTATAAAAGAAGAGAAGAGCCTCTAAGTGTAGCAATATGGTTACATTTAATGAAGGTACAATATTTAGCAACTTAATGCTACACTCAGGCCCTGTACACACGACTGGTTCATCCGGTGAGAATGGTCCGACGGACCGTTTTCATCGGTCCACCGCTGAAGTGGCCTGATGGTCTGATGTGTGTACACACCATCAGTTCAAAAACCGATCGGGTCAGAACGCGGTGACGTAAAACACACGACGTGCTGAAAAAAACGAAGTTCCATGCTTCCAAGCATGCGTCGACTTGATTCTGAGCATGCGCGGGTTTTGAACCGATGCTTTTGTGTACTAACCATCGGTTTGGCCCGATCGGTCAGCGGTCCATCGGTTCGATTTTAAAGCAAGTTTTAAAATTTTGGTCCGAAGGAAAAAAGACCGATGGGCCGTACACACGGTCGGTTTGGACCGGTGAAACTGAACCTCGATCCATTCTCATTGGTTTGGTGCTTTGGATTACAAACATGTTTCTGGAACAAATTATGCTTGCAAACCAAGGTTTTACTGTATTGATTTGATTTGGATTTCTCTTTTGTTCATTTACTTTCCATTTTGTTAATTGATAAACAAACTATTAACACTTCTATATCTGAAAGCATTCTTAATTTACAGCAATGTTTCAGACCGGCCTAAGATTTTTGCACAACAGTGTTCATTGTAGCAACTGCACTAAATTGATACATACAGTATTGTTATTTATGGTCTATTATTGGTACATGTAGGTATCCAAGGATTTAATGTTTCATTTAAAAATCATTTGAGGCCAGTTATATAATGTATTCTTACATTTCCGTCCCGTGACCACGTCCCTCTAGTGACGAAACGTTGGGAGGAACAACGTTCTGACGTCACCGCGTTGTGCGCCAGACCCGGAAGATACGGGCTGCTGAATCAAAGAGCCGGCCGGCTCAATTGTATTTTATGTGCCTTATCTCACTTCTTCGTGTAAGTGTGCATTTTTATGTTACTTGTTAAATTTTTAAGGGTTTTACGCTATGCCAGTCCCTTCCTTTTTTTATGTGGTGCATCCTGGATTGCTACGTTGTTTCAGACATCTTCTATGCAATATTGAACCACACTGAGGGATTTTTGCTACCAACAGAGACCCCAGGCTGGGATATCAATCATATGCGCATATTGCTCTCCTATAATTAGAGATCACATCCATCTGGTAAGCGGCAGTGTTATTGTTTGGTGGAGGCACTATCCTGTCAGCACTTTTCCCTGAACCATTGGATTCGTTGAACACTGGGGATATTTAAGTCTATATAGACACTGTGCATTAAGTTTTATTATCTTCACATTTCACCTTTGACGCTTTGTTAATGGTATTCCTGAGGCCGCGTACACACGACCGGCCCAAACCGATGAAAACAGACTGAAGTTCAGTTTCATCGGGCCAAACCGACCATGTGTACGGCCCATCGGTCTGTTGTCCTTTGGACAAAAATTAGAGAACTTGCTTTAAAATCGAATCGATGGACGGCTGACCATCGGTCAAAACCGATGGTTAGTACACAAAAGCATCGGTTCAAAACCAGCGCATGCTCAGAATCAAGTCGACGCATGCTTGGAAGCATTGAACTTCATTTTTTTCAGCACGTCATGTGTTTTACGTCACCGCGTTCTGACGCGATCGGTTTTTGAACTGATGGTGTGTACGCACATCAGACCATCAGTCTGCTTCAGCGGTGAACCGATGAAAACGGTTCGTCGGACCATTCTCATCGGATGGACCGGTCGTGTGTACACGGCCTAAGGTTTTTTTTTTGGTTTGTTCACACAGAACGGCTATTTATTCACTTGATAATTCTCAGGTTTCTACCTAATTTAGGAATTAACCCTTTCTTGTTATCCTATTGAGGTCTCGCAGACCTATTTACAGATATAATTTTTTTTCACTCAGTCTGTGTTATATAATTTTAATTGATATTTATCTAGCACTTCATTATCACTGGTGTCACATTTTAGCTTACAACAGCGCAGCTCTTCCTATGACCATTCTTATATTTGTTTGAATTTAAAGTGGTTGTAAACCCTATAAGGAAAAAAAAAATTGCAAGACAAAGGCACAATGAGCTTGTTTGCATAGCATACTAGCTCATTATGAATTACTTTCCTCAGATCGAAGCTCCTGCAGCCATCCTTGTACACCGATCCAGCGGCCGACATCGCTCCCGGAGTCACTTACGAGTATCGCAGGCTCCGGCGCTGTGATTGGCCGGAGCCGCGATGACGCTGGTAACGGCACACTTACTGAAGCAATGCCACACACGTGCCATTGCTTCAGTTTGCTTCAGTGCGCATGTGGCGATGTCATTGGCACACGCAGGGGACAGGGAATATCTCCTAAACCATGCAGGTTTAGGAGATTTCCAGGGTAGCTACAGGTAAGCCTTATTATAGGCTTACATGTAGCAAAAAGTGGTTGTAAAGGGTTTACAACCACTTTAAGTAATCTGCTCAGCCAGTAATGTAGGGGGATACCCTGGATGCTGCAATGAATTACCCTAACAGTGGATACATAGGGTCAGATTCTCAAAAGAGATACAATGGCGTATCTCCAGATACGTCGTCGTATCTCTGAGTTGCGCCGTCGTATCTATGCGCCTGATTCTTAGAATCAGTTACGCATAGATTTCCCTTAGATCTGACAGGCGTAAGTCTCTTACGCCGTCGGATCGTAACTGCATATTTACGCTGGCCGCTATGGGCATGTACGCTGATTTACGTGTCAAAATATGTAAATCAGCTAGATACGCGAATTCACGGACGTACGCACGGCCGACGCAGTACAGTTACTCTGTTTACGTTAGGCTTTTCCCGGCGTAAAGTTACCCCTTCTATATGGTGGCGTAAGTGCGGCGTACCAATGTTAAGTATGGCCGTCGTTCCCGCGACAAAATTTGAAAATTTTACGTCCGTTTGCATAACTCATCCTTGAATGGGGCTGGACGTAATTTCCGTTCACGTCAAAACCAATACGTACTTGTGGCGTATTTGGAGCAATGCACACTGGGAGATTTCCACGGACGGCGCATGTGCCGTTTGTGAAAAACGTCAATCACGTCGGGTCACATAACATTAACATAAAACACGCCCCCCTGTCCCACATTTGAATTAGGCGGGCTTACGCCGGCCGATTTACGCTACGTCACCGCAACTTACGGAGCAAGTGCTTTGAGAATACAGCACTTGCCCGTCTAAGTTGCAGAGGCGTAACGTAAATCGGATAAGTTACGCCTGTGCAAAGTTACGCGGATGTACGAGAATCTGGCCCATAGTGTACAGTATATATATATTTGTGTAAAGACTGGCAATAGAAGTATACCTGTCCCCTTGTTGTTATCTCACAGACACTATACTAGATAGCTTGGCCTGTAACACAGTGTGCTTACGTATGTTATGCTAGTTTTAGCTCAGGGCTCAGTAACCAGCATAATCTAGAGTCAAGCCGATGGGGGAGGAGCAGAATGTGGGCTGCAGGAGGAGATAGGAAAGTATTTTTTTTTTTTTTTTCCTTTTTCATTTCTAGTACATGCAAAAAAGTAACAAAAAACGAAAAAGGGTACAACAACACATAGTATATTCACCTCTTATGTATATGCATATAAATAATATATCTCAATAGCAGGTCTATTTCCCGCCCTACTTACACCTCATAAGAAGGTCTTGTTGTCACCTCTTATTTTTGTATAAATCTATTTCTAATATAATATCTATACTCCTGTTATTTTAATCTTATTAAACACACAAGACACAGACATTACCCAGTAACCCCCTATCCCTTAACCTATCAAGGAAGGGGGAAAAAAAGACTAAAGGGAAATAATAATGTCAAAATATTCCCAATATATATTTTTTTAGAAAATGAATATTAGCATTAAAATATGGATTTCGGTGCTTGATGGGGGTTTCCCACCCTTGAAGATCCAGGGTGGTCCTGGAGGGGCCCATTAGTTTAGGAAGATAGTATGTGTTCCTTCATTAAGTGAACACAAAAATGTTGGTAATACAGATGTTCTTTGCTGTGCAGTGTTCTTTGGAATTTTGTGGTTTACTGATTAAGCAACGAGTAAAACATGTTAAAACCACCACTCAACCACCACTTGCTAAACACGTTGAAGGCACTTTGAATCTGTATAAAAACAAGTGTTAGGCAGTGTCGCTTGGGGCCCCCCTAAAATCCATACAAGGTCTGGAGGTTCTGGTATTGATTTAGGGTGGGACCTTATGGTTTAAAATGTAAAAAGTGCCATGGAGTCCCTTTGTCCATTTTTTTCCCATACCTTGCCTTTTAGCCTTGAAAATAGGGATAAGTGATTTTTACAGATTTGGCTCTTATTGACCTCAATAAAGTTGATATGTTGATATAGTGATATGTTTGCTGAACATCATATGAACCAAACACAGTTATGTTCATCTCATCCCTACATAATACCAGATGCCACCTTGCAGACATATAACAGGGAAATTATGGCAAGCTTTCCTCCAAATTTGTCCTCCATCATAAATGGATGTTTTTTGAATAGCACAATAGAAGAAAAGTATCTAAAGGGTGTATCTCACAGTAACATATGCAGTGCTGGTGTAATTTGATTTCTGAAGCAGGACTGACTCCTATATATTTCTCTCCCTAAAACCAACACCAGGAACCTTTCCCTAAAGTATCTAAAACTTGCTGTGCTATGTAGATCGCTGAGTAATTTGATTTCTGAAGCAGGACTGAGTCTGACTCCTATCTAATTCTCTCCCTCAGAGCAGCAGCAGCGCCAGCCTTTCCCTACCCTATCTAAAGCAGAATGATGTGCTGTGCTATGTGCCTCTAGCTAATATAGAGGCTGGGTCACATGCTGCACTGGCCAATCAAAGCCATGCCATTAGTAGGCATGGCTGTGATGGTTTCTAGGTCACACGAGTTAAACAAATGTTGATTGGCTGCCCTGCAGCACGCCATTACATTGCCGAACACTGAACCCGAACTTACAGTAAATTGTTTACAGGTCGGGTTCGTTCAACCCTATTCATCTCAGATCTAATGTTCTCATTAGAGATACAGATATCACTTGGAGGGAAGTGTGGAGATTGCTGGGGCTACCCTCAGTATATGTTGTCATCTAACCATCCAGGGCAACCCTATGTTCCTCTCATCCACTATTCACAAGGTCTTTGACGTCTGGCACATTCATGACTTCACCAACATACCTTTTCTTTATCATGGCAACCCTGCTAGATTCAAGACTTTTCAGATCCTCTCAGGTAAATACTCCTTGCCATCATCACACCTCTTCTACTACCAATAATTAATCAGTTACCTAAAAAACTGTTACAGCTCTCAGGTTGATCCTCTTCAAACATGTTTTATTGATGTAGTGCTCCAGAGAGATGATTACTCTATCTCCAGCTTCTACTCTCAACTTATTACACATCAGTCAGACAAATACCATCTTGCCCCATTCCATAAGTGGTCTTCAATGACACTGAACTTCCAGAAAAGATTCTAAACGGCTACCGCTACATTAATAAACTTACGGTGCCAGAGACTTGGCAGGAAATGCAGTTTAAAATCATTCATAGGGGGGGCGTGTCCAAGATGGCGACGTGAACGGTCGCATCCTCCGTGTGCTCCGCTGGCTTCTCCCTTTAGATCCGTTCCCGTGGTCTGCAGCCTTAAACCTTTCCGCCCGTTACCACCTGGATGAGGCGAGGGACTCCCCGGGCGCAGTCCGGTAAGGGAAAGAGGCTTCGTTTCCCTCTGCAGATGGAGGTGTCTCAGCCTTCTCCGGCCTACCACGTGGAGCCGCGCGCCACGCGCTCCTCCCGCATGGCGTCTCACCCGCCTGCAGATCCCACGGACCCCAGACCATCCTGGCTTCTGGAGGTGATGGCCGCCATAGCGACCTGCCAGTCCACCCTGACGGCCAAGATAGAGGAGGTGCAGCTCGATGTGGGGCTCATCCGTCAGGACATGGACAAGCTCCGCTCCCGAGTCACGGAGACGGAGCAGCGCATCGGGCTGCTCGAGGACGACTCCATGGAACACTCGGCTTCCCTCCGCACACTCTACACTAAGGTGAAGGCCTTGGAATTTAGGGCGGAAGACGCCGAAAATAGAAACCGAAGGAACAACCTCCGCATCATCGGCCTCCCGGAGGACGGCCTACGTGGAGGACTTACTGCGCTCCGTTCTCCCTGATGCGAGCTTCTCTCCCCACTACACCGCAGAGAGAGCACACAGGGTCCCCCCTAAGCCGGGACCTCCGGGAGCTCCCCCGAGGACATTCATCCTGCGGCTGCTGAATTTCAGGGATAGAGATGAGGTCCTCCGGGCGGCCAGGCAGCAAGGGGAAATCCGTTTTCAAAATTCCAAGCTGATGATTTTCCCTGACTACTCCGTTGAGACCCAACGGCAATGCAAGTCTTTCGACCAGGTCAAGGGAGCCCTGAGGGCCCGAAACATCAAGTACAGCGTCCTTTTCCCGGCCAGGCTCAGGGTCCAAGATGGCGAATCCCTCCGGTTCTTTAACACCCCGAGAGAGGCCTCCGACTGGCTTGACACCCTACCTCCGCATCGCTGAGCAAGCATCCGTGAGTAACTCCCTTGTGTTCCCCCCGTCTTATTTGATGTACTGAACCCTACATCTCGGGTGAGGACTCTGACCCTCATGTTGGTGGCTCGTTGCCCCCCCTTTTCTGTTGGATGTCTCTCCCTCCGAGGCCCCCCTCCCCCGGTCATTACCCTGGCCTTGGAAGGCCTGTGGGGGGCCCTACCGTGAGATTCTCGGGGGGTCCCTGCATCCCCCTCAGGGGTTTGTTGGTGGAAGGGGCCATACCGAAGAGCCATTGTTTATATCTGACGTTGCAACACAAGTTTTGAGCCCCTGAGTACCTCAGGAGAACACTAAGTAAAGCCTTCTTCATACAACGTGCAGTCTACACCCTCCGCCTGTTTTATTTTTCCCCCCTTTGTTTCTTTGAGGTGTGGCATGACTGTTGGAGGTCAGTACCCTAGCAGGGGGGCAAGGACGGCACATTGATCTTTGACTTGGGATCCTTTCTGATATGCTGCCCCACCCGCTTGTTAAATCCATTTGGAGAGGCCAGGAGCGGAGAGGCGTCGTGCTCAAGCGGACACCCCACGGATCACCGGTGGGCCCCGGCTCGCCTCTTGCACATCTACCCCCTTTTGCAGCCAGCGTGCTGATGTGGGACTGGGGAATGGAAGCTCTTCCCAGTTTTGGGGGACTGAGCAGGGTGGGGGGGGGGGATTTGTTGCCCGATCTGGGCTGGTTATACTATGTGCTTTTTTCTCCTTTTTCTCATTTTGTTTTTTGTTTTTCTTTGAGTTTGTGTTCAGATGTTTTATTGGGTATGCACGGTACTGTACAATGCCTAATCTTATGCTGCGGGACCCGCCTCGGGCCCTGGCGCCAGTTTCCCTGGAGCTTTACTTCTATGATCCGGTCCACTACCCTCCAGGTCTTTGTCATGGCGGCACTTAACATTATGTCCTGGAACACCAGGGGCCTCAATTCTCCGGTTAAGAGGTCACTGGTGTTCCAATTTATCAGGTCCCATAACCCTCACATTTGTATACTTCAGGAAACCCACTTGGTGGGTAGTAGAACTCTAGCTCTTAAAAAGCCCTGGGTGGCCGCCCACTATCACTCTACATACTCCACCTTTGCTAGAGGGGTGAGCATTTTAGTCAATAAATCCCTGCCTTTCAAGCTCCTGGACCTGGCGCTGGACCCAGACGGTAGATATGTGGTTATCAATGCTAGAATCCTGTCCCAGACTTGGTCTATCGTGGGTCTCTACCTGCCCCCCCCAGCCTCCTTGGTACTGTTAAACAAAATAACTGCTATTTTAGCTGACTTTGCTTCGGATCACATGGTAGTGCTGGGTGACTTTAACATGGCCCCTGACCCGGGTGTGGACAGGATGGCGGGTGTGGGTCCCTCTTCCCCGGCACTGGCTTCCTGGGCCGAGGCCTATGGCTTGACTGATGTCTGGAGGTGGAAACACCCTCAGGAGCGGGCCTACACCTGTCACTCTGCCTCATACGCCTCCTTCTCCCGCATAGACCTGGTCTTTGCGGGACAGTCGGTCCTCTCTAGGGTCAGGGAGGTTAAGATACTCCCCAGGGGTATTTCGGACCATGCCCCTCTGTGGCTGAGTCTGGGTGACACCGGGACCCGGGCCGGACTGTGGCGGCTGTCACGGTTCTGGATCTCGGACCAGGATTTCGAGTCTCAGTTCACGGGGGTGCTAGACAACTTTTGGGCTACTAATCCAGGCACGGCCTCCCCGGCTGTTGTCTGGGATACCTTCAAAGCCTTCACCAGGGGCCAGTATCAGACCATTATAGCTCGAGTTAGGAAGGAGAGGCGTTCTGCGCTGGTTGCGGCTGAGGATGCTGCCACAGCGCAGGAGGCGTTGTATGTCCGCTCCCGTGACCCCCAACACTATATCACACTGCAGTCCCTCACTAGAGAGGTTATGTCACTCCGTACTTCCCTGACTCAGAAAAAGTTGCTGGCTCAATCCCACCGTATATTTGAACAGGGGGAGAGGTCGGGCAGACTCCTCGCGTGGCTCTCTAGGGAGCACTCGGGGGGCATGGCCGTCCCCCAAATTGCTGGTCCAGACGGGGGTCTTCTGTACACCCCAGAGGAGATCACCCGAACCTTTGCCATGTACTACCAGTGTCTCTACACATCACAGGTGACCTTTGGGGATGACAAATTGGCCCTCTACTTGGGCGAGGTTGACGTCCCTGTCCTGACTGATAAGTACAGAACTCCCTGGACGAAATACTTAAGGCACTTAAGGCCATGCAGCCGGGCAAGACCCCCGTACCCGACGGTCTCCCAGTAGAACTTTACAAACAGTACCCTGACGTGTTAGCTGCTAGGCTCCGGGAGGTGCTGGTGGCTGCTGACCGCCAGCACTCTCTTCCCACCTCCATGGGTGAAGCGGTAATTGTAGTTATTCCAAAGCCAGGCAAGGACCCCTCCCTTTGCCCCTCCTATAGGCCCATTTCATTACTGAACGTTGATGCTAAACTGCTAGCTAAAGTCCTGGCTATTAGGTTGAACACGGTCATCACGGCCTTGGTGCACCCCGATCAAACAGGTTTTATGCCGGGTAGGGGTACTGACATTAATCTTAGGAGACTCTATACCCATATTGCTAGAGCTGACGACGCGGGTCAAACTCTGGTGGCCTCTCTTGACGCCGAGAAGGCCTTTGACTCTGTTGAGTGGAGGTACCTGTGGGCGGTCCTTGCCAAATTTGGATTTGGTCCCCAGTTTATTACCTGGGTCAGGCTTCTCTACGACGCCCCCAGGGCCAGGGTCTCTACAAATACGTGTCTGTCGGATCCATTCCCGTTGCAGCGCGGCATGAGGCAGGGCTGTCCCCTCTCCCCGGGTCTGTTCGCGCTGGCCATAGAGCCCCTTACGGCTCTTATCAGGGCAGACGGAGAGATACGGGGGGTACGGGTTGGTCCTTTACACGAAAAAAATCTCCCTCTATGATGACGCCTTGCTGTACTTAGCCGACTCGTCCAGATCCCTTGACAAGGCACTGGCCCAATTTGACCGTTTTGCGGGCTTCTCTGGAGTCCGCATCAACTGGGACAAATCGGAACTCTTCTCACTCCATCCCTCCCCTACTAGCTCCAACTCTCGGTCACAGCTTAAATGGGTAGGGGAAATTAAATACCTGGGGGTCAGGGTCACTGCGGTGTTGGACGAATTTGTGGCGCGAAACCTTCAACCTCTGATGAGACAGGTCACCGCTAAACTTGCGGCGTGGCGCTCGCTCCCTTTGACACCGGTGGGTAGGATTAACCTCCTGAAGATGGTACTCCTGCCCAAATTTTTGTACTTTTTTCGGAATACCCCGGTCCACCTTTCGAGGGAATTTTTCAAGAAGCTGGAGAGTCAGCTGGGGGCTTTTGTTTGGGCGGGTAAGACCCCTAGGATAGCTAAAAAAACGTTGTACCTACCCCTCTCGGGCGGTGGCCTGTCGCTTCCAAACTTTCAGCTGTATTACTGGGCGGCCGTTTTGGTTACTGTCCGGTGGTGGTTTGCCCAGCCCAAGCAGAACCCGGCGGTTACGTTGGAGGCTGCTATTCTGGGCTCGTACGCCGCTCTGAGCAACCTAGCATTCTGGGGTTGCCGGGCGGCCCCGTCGGTCACGGTTCCCATGAAAACTACCATCAGGGCCTGGAAGGATGCTAGGGAAATATACGCAAAACCCTCCCATGTCTCCCCTCATATGCCTCTCTGGGGTAATCCCCTCCTGCCCCACTTCCACTCTCTTCCTGACCCCTCGGTGTGGGCTGGTAAGGGGATAACAACCCTTAAACATATTGTTTCCGACGGCACTCTCATGACTTTTCAGGAGCTGAGAAACCGGTACTCGGTCCCGCCGCAGTGGACGTTCCGGTACTGGCAGCTTAGACACGCATATGGGGCCCAATTCCCGGACAGACTCACACTCCAATCAGACTCGGTCGAGCGACTCTTGACTTCACGTACTATGGGGCGTCCGCTGTCTACCCTTTATCTTTATCTGACGGTAGCGTATGACTCTGGGTCGACCCACACACTTGAAAAATGGAAGGCTGATATACCTGACTTGGATGACGAAAAGTGGGAGGAATGTGTCTCCGTGTTCATCCCGTCACTTATAGCAGCTAGAGACAGGTTTATCCAAATTAAATTCCTACATAGGGCCTACTATACCCCTCAAAGGTTGGCTCGTATTTTCCCCCAGCGGGACCCCCTCTGCCCGCGCTGTAGGGTCCAGGAGGGCTCGTTTTGGCACATGGTATGGTCCTGCCCCAGGATTCAGCCCTACTGGGGCCGGGTGGCGGAGGTCTTGGGCGCGGTGTCTCAGATGCAGGTCCCGTTGGAGCCCCTGGTTCTCCTCCTGAGCTATTTGGAGGAGAATCAGGGGGACAGGTACTCCAAGTTGTTTCTTACTTTCTCCCTCTTCTATGCCAGGAGGGAAATCCTCCTTAAGTGGAAGGCGGCAGATCCGCCTACGGTGGACTCCTGGACCCTGTCTATCAATAAAGTACTCCCGCTGTACAGGATCACGTATGAGAGCAGACAGTGCCCGGCAAAATTTGATAAGGTGTGGTCTGGGTGGATTGATGCCAGGGGTTAGATGTGCTTTCTGGTTTGGCTGCTGAACTATTCCTGTATAATAAAAGCTGCTCCTTATTGCCTTCTCCCCCCCCACCCTTCCCCCCAGCCCCCCCCCTCTCTGGGTACTTTGGTCTATTACTCCCCCTTTCCTGTATGATCCTCGGAGGGGGTTGGGCATTGATATAGACTCCGGTATGCTTCCTATGGTACAAGTGGGGGTTTAGATATCCTGTTTTTTACCCTGACATTGTGTAGTGGCTAGGGACTCGGATCTGCTATAGGTCCTACAAGTTCCCCCTGATATTTGTATTGTGCTGTGTGCTTTTGTATACATGTGACACTGTAACCCTGTTTTTTTTGTCTCAATAAAACGCACCAGCATGACGGACTCCACAAAATCACAATGCCCTTAGTGTTCACTACCTCGTCCTAAACACTGCTTATGGGACTGGCCAGCTATATCCATTTACTGGGACTCTGTGCTTGCCGACATTTTTAAAGTCAACAGGACCCGGCTGCCCAAGAAACCTTTACTGTGCCTATTGGGATGTGAAGTACCAGCTTCCACAACTTCATTAACAGCATCAACTATTCTTACACAATGGACCTATAAATGCCTACTGGTAGCTCGTAAAATGCAATAGTGTATCATGGCCTAGGCCAGCAAGGCCCAGGCCTAGGGCAGCACTTTGCAGGGGGGGGCAGCACAGAAAGAGTCCCCCCCTGGCTTGTGCTACACTGTTAGTGTAATGCAAGCTGCTTCAAATTTTGACTGTCCTATCAGCCTGGACCACAAACCTTACTCACTGTGCTATATGTTTTCTGCTGCACCATTGGCATGGTTATAGCTTCTTAGTCCTCTCCATAAAATTATCATACATTTGTGCTTAAAGTAGAACTATAGGCAACAGTTTCTTTTTTCATTTTGGATATAGTAAGGGGGGTTATAGCCCCTGTCAGTTTATTTTTTACAACCCTGTCCCATTGCAGAGATTTCCCAAACAGGAAGTGAGAGGAAATCTATGCAAATTAAGGGAATCCATTGCCCCCTCCTCCAGGCTCTAAGAACTAGTGTCCCCACTCAATAATTTCAGGGTGGGTCTTAAACAGAAAGGGGTGTGGCCTTGACAGGAAGGGGTTTGTCATATTTTTAAATTAGGGGGTGCACGAGTTTAGTCAGGTCTAGGGCAGCACGAAACCTAAATACACTACTTTTAAGATGATCATGTGCACCCGGATCAAGACCTCACCACCTTGCCATCCAGCTGTAAAATGGGGACTATTATCACTTTTTAAACTAGAGAGACTAGATACCATTGTGTTGAACTTTCGTTCTACGCATCGCTTCTTTGCCAGATGGCTAAAATATATGGAGTTTACATTTATTCATGAGGAACTTTCCTCTGCTATGCGCCCTTTCCGATACACTGACTGGTATCTGAAACGAGACCTCACCAACTCTTTAGGCAAACTTACATTGCCTGCCCTGTCTAAGCCATTTGACTCCCCAATAACCTAATCCTTTGCAATCTTAGGGGGCTCCTGACTGGCCCTAACCCCCTTATCCCTGGCGGGTAGCTTTGCTTCTTACTCTTGCTCATGTACGATTCTCTGATTTCATCACTTAGACCTCCGCATTATTTGCTGGAGTGTGCGCCACGTCCAGCAGCCCCCCCCCCCCCGCTGTCTTTTTGGAAAACACTGAAGACAGCAGGGACCATTCACTTCCTGATTCCCTTACCGAAGATGGCGGCAGCATCCGAGGACCGAGGGACGGGCCGGCCTCGGCTGCCAACATCGTGGGCGCGCTGGACAGGTAAGTGTCCTTATTTTAAAAGTCAGCAGCTGCAGTATTTGTAAAAAATAATTTGGTGGACCTCCGCTTTAATTAAATTATGAGGTTGATTTACTAAAGTGCACTTGGAAGTTCAGTTGATGTAGATCTAAGGGGAAGATATGAAATGAGGGGAATCTCTGCTGATTTTATCATCCAATCATGTGCAAGTACAAATGTTTTTTCTTTTCTTTGCATTTCCCCCTCAGATCTACAGCAACTGCTCTTGCAGTGCACTTGTAGTACACTGTGAATTTGCCTTTAGTAAATAACCCCCACTCGTTGCTTCCACCCCTGAGGGTATTTTATTTTATTGTAGGGCTGTTACTAATTAAAATGTTTGTGTTTGATTATTATTTTTTTTAATCGACTAATTTTATTAATTATAATGCACATATAGAGCCAACTACTTTTAGCTGATCTCCTTGCAGGCTGATTCCCAGTGCAGCTGCCAAGCACTGGAAAAATGGATAGCAGGATACAAAAACACACAAAGGCAGCGCTCGATGGTAATTGCATTAAAACTTTTATAATCTTCAAGTAGGTAACACAATAAATATTGCACTGGAGATAAAATCGATGTAGCTACATAAACTGTAAAAATGGTGCGAGTAATACCAAACGGTAGCAAAAGCAGTCATAAAAACATGTAGCTAAGTATGATACTGGTATAAAAATGTGTAGAACGATACCACTGCTGAATCCAGATGAGGAGGGGTTAACATCAGTCCATCAGCATGTAGATGTCCCATGAAGGGAACTATCACAACTCCCAGTGGATGGCTGTAGAATCCCAGGTTGATAGAGGGAAGTGATAGATGGAAGTGTAACAGCCCTTGCGTGTGGCAGATAGTAAGGTCCCGCCGGCATGCAGATATGAGGGCACAGCAAAGGAGCCCTTCAGATGGACACGGCAAGCCCCGCCGGTGTCCGTGACGTCACCGGATCTCCGACCGAACTCCCTGAAAACCCAGAAGCCGGCAGAGAGGTGAGTACCGATCAAAAGAATTTTGAACAATCAAAAAAATTAATTGAGGAATTAATAGTTAATTTCCACAGCCCTATTTTATTGTAAAAAAAAACAAGTCACAGCTGAGGAATTTTTTAATAATTTTATATTTATTTGCAGTTTCCTCTGTTATATGTCTACAAGGTGGTAACTAGTGGCATGGTAGTTTGGTCTGTGGACATGTGGACAAAAGCATTGTGATTAGCAAGAAACGAAATGTAAGAGCAAAATGGTTTTGCAAAGATATTCAAACACAAAGAGTTATTTAGCACGAGGCAACAGAAAACATATTTTTGGTATAGCAAGATAAGGATTAGAAGCTACTTTCATGTGATTTATGAAATCTCACTATTATCAGATTTTATTTTATCTTGGTATCTTACAGGATAATAGTTTGCACGAAATAAAACCATTTCAGCTCTTGTACCTTATGGACAGTGCATTTTTCTTTTAAATTACACCATGGGCCTGTTTATTCAGCAATAATTTATATAATTAGAAATCTATGGTCACAGCATACACTGTCATTTTATATTATCACTATTGTAATAGCAATGTAAACAATAGTTATTTTTGACAAGCTAAGCTTAGTTGAAAATCTCCTTTCTCGTGGTAAATTATAATAGTCTTCTAGCCATCTTCAATTAATCAATCAAACTTCATGGATTCCCAGCATGCTTTGCGGCTTCTCCTCTGCTGTTTACCTTCAATTACTAAAGACTACATATCCCATAGTACCTTGCTATCTGTAAGCAGATGAAGGGACACGTCCTGTAAAATAGGTGTGGAACACTAATGTCTGTACTTACATTTTGTAGCAGTGCCTTAGTCAAAGTGCCGTGTACAAGTGCCAAACACTCCCAAGAAATGAACTACATTTATACATGAGGATGTCTCTATGAAATGTGTATGTAAATAATGTAACATGCTAAAGTCTTGGAATCACTAGTGAAAAGAAGTGCCTCCAAAAGTCCTTGTGTGTCTTCTTTTGGCAGTTACAGTATATTTGGTTTTGTGGGGTGGGGCTTCACAAATTCCTTTGACAGGCCAACAGATTTATTGTATTTCAGTTATGTCCTGTCTATGCCTAATAATCTGAACAATATTGAAGTTTGTGAATATCCTCAAACATTCCCTATACCCCGTGTCACCCATTTCACAGAGCCTGCCTTCTGAAATACAGAAAAGCTGGGAGGTGGAGTTTCAGGAGGCGGAGTCAGTACAGGAATCACTAATGGGTGACAAATTAGTGTCTATACACTGGGTATAGGGAATGTGTGAGGATCTTCACAAACTTCAATATTGTTCAGATTATTAGGACATAACTGAAATACAATAAATATATATCTGTTGGCCTGTCAAAGTAATTTCTGAAGCCCCACAAAACCAAATATACTGAAACTGCCAAATGAAGGCACACAAGGACTTTTGAGGCACTTCTTTTCACTAGTGATTCCTAGACTTTAAAATGTTACATTATTTACATACACATTTCATACTCATGTATAAATGTAGTTCATTTCTTGGGACGGCCCGTGCCACACCGTTGACAAGTGTTTGGCACTTGTACACGGCACTTTGACTAAGGCACTGCTACAAAAAAGCAAATACAAACATTAGTGCTCCACACCTATTTTACAGGATGTTTCCCTTCATCCTATCTGCTTTCAGATAGCAAGGTACTATGGGATATGTAGTCTTTAGTAACTGAAAGTAAACAGTAGAGGAGAAGCTGCAAAGCATGCTTGGAATCCAGGAAGTTTTATTGATTGAAGATGGCTAGTAGACTATTAGAATTTACCACAAGAAAGGAGATTTTTAACTAAGCTTAGCTTGTCAAAAATAATTATTGTTTGTACTGCTTAACAACCAGCTATTTCTTAACACAGAATTCAAATAGGTCGATTATTTTTCGACAGTTTCAAATTCTAATGATTATGAAAACTGAATGAAATTTAACAAAAGTGAAACAAAACTAAACAAATTCCAAAGCCAAACTAAACAAATTCCATAACGAAACAAAATTAGTAACATTACAAATCTATCCAAAACAAAACATTTTTTTCCGTTCTGTACTCCTATTGTATATCAGTAGAATATACTGTTGATAATTTTATTTTAAAAAGTACTCAATGTGATTGAAAACTTATGGATCATGTGTTTTATTGTTTGTGAATAAAATTTGTTTATTTTACTCAGAGGCGTTGCTAGGCGAGTGCGGGCCACACCCGGTGACACCTGCCAGAGGGGTGACACCCGTGGGTAGCAGCACCTCTAACACCGCCCGCTGTGTACCTAAGCGGCACGGACCAAAGCTGTCTCCTCCTCTCTGTTTACATCCAAAGATGAGGAGGAGCCTGCGCTCAAGGGACACACAGTGTGTGTATCTGTCAGCGCTGTTCTGAGGTATGTAAGGGGGGTCTGCACTGAGGGGGGTCTGTACTGAAGGGGAGTCTGTAATTCTGGGGGTCTGCACTGGGTGTGTCTGTATTGAGAGGGGATATGTAATGCTGGGGGGTCTGCACTGAGGGGGGTCTGTAATGCTGGGAGGTCTGCACTAGGGGGTGTCTGTATTGAGGGGGGTCTGCACCGCTAGGGGGGTGTCTGTACTGATGGGTGTGTATATTTGGGTGGGGGTGTCTGCACTGATGGGGGGTCTGCACTTGGGTGGGGGTGTCTGTACTGATGGGGGTCTGCACTGATGGAGGGGTCTAAATTGAGGGGAGGTCTTTACTGAGGGAGTGTGTCAGTGAAGACTGAAGTCCCATCCACTACCACAGGAACCCCCTCTTCTATTAGTTGAGAGCAGAGGCCCGTGGCACTCTGCTCTGTTGCCAGCTCTTCTGCTGGGTTGCTGTGAGTGGAGACCACAGTCCCATCCCCCGATATCAGATCAAGCTGCAGTTGTGTGCAGCGGCCAGTAGCATCCTGCCCTGCTGCCAGTGATTCAGCTGGGAGTAAAAGCTTTACCTCCCTGGAACTCCACATCATCCGCTTTGGCTTTAGGGATGGCAATCTCCATATTTTCCACTGTCGATTCATCAGCCAGAATTTCAGAGTTGTCATCTGAAATTTCCTCATAGTCCCAGGCAACGGGAGCCCCACCCTGCTGCTGAGCAGTTTATAAAGGAAAATGACTCATGGGCTAGTCATGGACTTTATCGGCATGATAGGTTGGTAAAGATAAGAATCGCCACCAAAAAGGTAACTTTATATATAAAAAATATTTATTACAAAAGAATATATAATTTAAAAGTTTTTTCTCCAAGAATTACACATGATATCTGACAGACACAGCGTTTCACAGTGATTGAAGTGACTTGTTCATAGACAATTATGTATGATTATAGTACAAAAACAACCAATGTAACTACAATTGGAGAGAATAAATAGCGTCCTAATACGGACTAATACTATTAAACCATAAATGAATAGAATAGCTTCTGGAAAAAAGTTTTCAACAACTGGAGATCTTAACACTTGCGCTGAGTTGATCGGAGTCCCGACATGTTTCGCGCTAACCAAAAGCGCTTCCTCAAAGGGCCTTAATGAAGGAGCAGTTAAATACAAGGAAAAATTAGCTCAAGAGTGGCTTGGCATGGTGCTCTTTAAATAGAGAGCTATACAGCAAAAGATGGCAAGGAGTTAGATTTAAACCCCCAACATCATAAAATAGCAAAGGAAGACGGTAAAACAAGTGCTTCAAAAGATTTATTTTACAAATGAGGGTTAAGGTCTGGAGGTAACAGAGCTATGTTAAGCCAAGAAGCAGTCCTAGTGCTAGAACAGCAATGGTAAATACCCAGAGAACTCCAGGAGACCAAAGTCGGGGACCACCCAAAACGGCCAGTCGCAATAAAGTATGCTGACAACAGGTGCCGATGGTTAGTGTACCACCCCGGAGGCTTCTAGGTGCCGATGGTTAGTGTACCACCCCGGAGGCTTCTAGCCTCCGGGGTGGTACACTAACCATCGGCACCTGTTGTCAGCATACTTTATTGCGACTGGCCGTTTTGGGTGGTCCCCGACTTTGGTCTCCTGGAGTTCTCTGGGTATTTACCATTGCTGTTCTAGCACTAGGACTGCTTCTTGGCTTAACATAGCTCTGTTACCTCCAGACCTTAACCCTCATTTGTAAAATAAATCTTTTGAAGCACTTGTTTTACCGTCTTCCTTTGCTATTTTATGATGTTGGGGGTTTAAATCTAACTCCTTGCCATCTTTTGCTGTATAGCTCTCTATTTAAAGAGCACCATGCCAAGCCACTCTTGAGCTAATTTTTCCTTGTATTTAACTGCTCCTTCATTAAGGCCCTTTGAGGAAGCGCTTTTGGTTAGCGCGAAACATGTCGGGACTCCGATCAACTCAGCGCAAGTGTTAAGATCTCCAGTTGTTGAAAACTTTTTTCCAGAAGCTATTCTATTCATTTATGGTTTAATAGTATTAGTCCGTATTAGGACGCTATTTATTCTCTCCAATTGTAGTTACATTGGTTGTTTTTGTACTATAATCATACATAATTGTCTATGAACAAGTCACTTCAATCACTGTGAAACGCTGTGTCTGTCAGATATCATGTGTAATTCTTGGAGAAAAAACTTTTAAATTATATATTCTTTTGTAATAAATATTTTTTATATATAAAGTTACCTTTTTGGTGGCGATTCTTATCTTTACCAACCTATCATGCCGATAAAGTCCATGACTAGCCCATGAGTCATTTTCCTTTATAAACTTCGTTCAGGACGTGGCATATGTAAAAAATTTCATACATCCACATGCGCACTACATGTGAGGTTGTATCAATCTTTTTGATCTGCTGCTGAGCAGAGTCTAGCAGCTGTCTATAGGTGATCTCCAGCTTCCATTCCTGGATGGCCAGAAACTCCAAATCTTCCTGTGCCCAGTGCCCTTCCGAGACATTCAATTTTTGCTCTCTGTGCTCCATTATTTCCTCCAAGCACCACTCCAAATCACTCCTAAAGTCAGGATCACTGGACATCCTCCAATACAACAATCCCAGGCCATCATAGTCATAGCCTTCCGTGGGGCTGTCATTCACTGACCACGGGCACTCTCGGGCTACATACCACCGGAGGGCTCTGTAGCTCTCGTCCAACCGCATCTCTGCCTGGATCAGCCTGCTTAACTCGGCTGTCCACTCCTGCTTCGGTTGTTCCCCCAACAACGGCATTCGTACGTCATACTGCGGCCAGTACCTTACATGGATGGAGGGGAGGACCTTCCCCTGGTGTTGCTGCTCAAGACGCTTCCTTCCAGAGTTGGCAACGGATCAAATCCGACCATCCCAGCAGGGCCTCCTCTGATACTGGTCCTCTGTGCTGTATCCGCATCTCTTGTAACCTCCTTCTGAATTCCTCTTACATGGCGACTGGTATCTGTACCTCTCCTCTCTCTTCAGTTGGTGCTGCTGTGACTTCTGCTGCTGCAGCACCTCTTTGATGTAGCCAAGTTGCATCCACAGCCACTATAACCAGCTCTATGATCTCCGGTGGAGGGTTAGGACCATACTGTGCCAGTCCTCGTTTAACCACTTCCAGACCTGCGCACGACGATGTACGTCCTCTTTTTAAAGATGGATATCTCGGTAACGGCAGCAGCTGCTGCCACAACTGAGGTATCCATCTTTAGTGCGCGCGGTCCTGTACACGATAACGGCGGTCTTCGTGGCGGATTCACCGCGAGATCGCCGTTATCGGTGGTGGGAGAGGGCCCCCCCTCCCACCGCTCTCCGCCGCTTACCAGAGCCGTCGGTAGCGGCGGAGGAGATCGGGTGCGTTCGGCTGCTGACTGGGGACTAGACTGAAGGAAAAATCTCCTTCGCCCATCCCCATAGCTCTGCTGGGCGGAAGTGACGTCAAAACGTCAGTCCCGCCCAGCCTCTTAAAGAAACATTTTTTTTTTGTCATTTGAAAAAATTACTATTAGTTTCAATTTTTTTTTCTTGCATTTTAGTCTAATTATGAGATCTGAGGTCTTTTTGACCCCAGATCTCATAGTTAAGAGGACCTGTCATGCTTTTTTCTATTATAAGGGATGTTTACATTCCTTATAATAGGAATAAAAGTGATCAAATATTTTTTTTTTCAGTGTAAAAAGTAATAAAATAAATAAAAATAAATAAGAAAACCAAAAAAAAATGTTTTAAAGCGCCCCGTCCTGACGAGCTCGCGCGCAGAAGCAAACGCATACGCGAGTAGCGCCCGCATATGAAAACGGTGTTCAAATCACACAAGTGAGGTATCGCCGCGATCGTTAGAGCGAGAGCAATAATTCTAGCCCTAGAGCTACTCTATAGCACAAAAAATGCAACCTATAGAATTTTTTAAACGTCGCCTATCGAGATTTTTAAGGGTAAAAGTTTGACGCCATGCCACGAGCGGGCACAATTTTTAAGCGTGACATGTTGGGTATCATTTTACTCGGCGTAACATTATCTTTCACAATATATAAAACAATTGGGCCAAATTTATTGTTGTCTTATTTTTTTATTCAAAAAAGTGATTTTTTTTCCCAAAAAAGTGCGCTTGTAAGACCGCTGCGCAAATACGGTGTGACAAAAAGTATTGAAATGACCACTATTTTATTCTCTAGGGTGTTAGAAAAAAATATATAATGTTTGGGGGTTTTAAGTAATTTTCTAGCAGAAAAAAATGTTTTAGGCCTTGTACTCACGGCAGGACATGTCCGATGAAAACGGTCTGCAGACCGTTTCCATCGGACATGTCTGGCCGGGGACTGCCCGGGGACTTCTGTTCGATGGCTATACACACCATCAAACAGAAGTCCGCGCGTAAACAATACGCGGGGCGTGTCCGCGGTGTCGCCGCGTCGATGGCACGGTGTCGCCGCGACAATGACGCGGCGACGTGGGCGGCCCGCCTTTAAAATGCTTCCACGCATGCGTCAAAGTCATTCGACGCATGCGAGGGATGGCGGGCGGCAGGACATGTACGGTAGGTCTGTACAGACGACCGTACATGTCCGGGCGGACAGGTTTCCAGCGGACTGTTTTAAAGCAAGTCCAGGAAACAGTTGTCTGCTGGAAACCTGTCCGATCGGCCCGAAAATGGTCCGCTCGGGCCAACACACGGCCAAACATGTCTGCTGAAACTGGTCTGCGGACCAGTTTCAGCAGACATGTTTGGTCGTGAGTACGGGGCCTCAGTCTTACAAACACCAAATCTGAAAAACACCTAAGGTCTGGAAGTGGTTAACAGCCCAATCAAAACTTTCCTCCTCGGGTGTCCTGTCTGTTACGCTGGGCCTTTCAGCTCTATCCATTTCGACAAGTTCTGTGATAATGTCCCTTTTCTTACGGTTGCTGGCCGGTCTGCCCCGGCTCTCCAGTAAGTCCTTGAGGGAAGAGAGCTTCACCCGTTCATATTGTCTCTCCATTGTCCTGTGTCCTCTTGCAGCCGTCCTTTAAGTCTGTGGAATCATCCCACTGCTGCCACCAATTGTACCGGGCAGGGGTTAACGCCGTTTACGATATTCCATTCCACCAACCCACGACAGCTTATTGACACTCCACAATCTGGCAAACATGGTCCATATGGATTCCCCAGAAAATGAGACACACAGCTCTGTTCTCTGGTTCAAAACAGAATAGAGTTTAATGACAAACTCAGGCTCTCTTTATACAGTCAGTAACCAAGTGAACAATGAATTAACTCCACCCACAACATTACACAAGGAACTCAATACACATTTTTAGTCAGACTATCTGGCACCGAATCTACATGAGTTAATTAATATCATTTACCCAGACATTGTGACTCCACGATAAGCTTTTCTCACCTTCTATACAATCCACATTCCTTTAGTGAACATAAGTCAGACATCTGACCTTTAGATGGTGCTAAGTCACATCACATATTATCATCAATAGACTGTCACACAATACAGTGTCAATTAGCATAGCACAATGAAATATCTTAGGAGCCAGACTTAATTAACACAATAGACAATAGAATGCAATCACAGCAAGCTTCATCACTACAGCCAGGTAGCTGGAGGTGATTAACATCAATTAACATCTTAACAGTATGTGTCCCCACATTGAATGAATCACACTATTATTGACTGGTTGTGTTCAGAATTAACCACCTGTAACATTTCAAGATATCCTGCAATACATTGTGAATTATCATTACTGTCCCATCTCATGTAATTCAAGATATCCTTTCTCAGTCATCCTATGCCCCTAGTGGACATAGGATGACCCTAGAGTCATTGGTGAAGCTAAACCAGGAGTACCCCACATCCTTCAAGAGCCTCTGGGTCCCACGGGCACCTACGGTTACAGTCACTGACTGGCATCATTGCTGGGCACTGTTAAGCATTCCCCTGATGATCAGTGCCCTGATTAACTGTACAGAGGTCTCCCCTGTGAGGAGATGCCGCTGATCGGCTCTCCTCTCCTCACACTTTGTCAGTGTCAGGTGAGGAGAGCTGATTACTGACACTTCAGTGTTTAAAGAGCCATGTCATCGGCTCATTACCGAGATCAGGGTTGTGCCATGTTCCAGGGACACAGCATGCCCGCAATAATCACATTGCATGTCCCCGCAGGCACACAAGAGTGGTGAGACTGGGCTGACATCATATGATGTTGTCCCAGAACGGGAGGTGGTTGAAGAAAGCAAGAGGGCTAGGAAATTAAACTAAACTGAGGGCCTTATTTCAGAACTTCCCACTCTCATGACATCATATGATGTTCTGGACTTTGTGGAGTGGACTTTGTGGAGCATCATTCAGATATCTTTTTTCTTTCCAGCCAGCAATTCCCTACAATGTGAAAGCTATCCTAGCAGCTAATTAGCTGCTGGATTGCTTTAACAGGCACTTGGAGGGGATTCCCCCCTCCCGCTGGCCACCAACGCATCTCCAGGCTCTTTAATCAGGAAGAGACTGATCCTGCAGTGGCACCAGATTACCACAGAGCTGGCCAAGGCCCGGGTGATCTCCTGACCAATGACGTCATGATGTCACTTCAGGCACTGGCAGATGTAAACACTTCCATTTTTTCCCTAGAAAGCATAAATCAATGTTTTTTTTTTAAATCTTATGCTTTCAAGGTTAAAGAAGAAATCTGGGGACTTACAGACCCCAAATCTCTCCATAAATGGGACCTGTCATGCCTTATTTCTATCACAATGGATGTTTACATTTCTTGTGATAGTAATAAATGTAATAAAAACAATTAAAAGGGACAGCGTAAAAAAAAAAAAAAAAAAAAAATTATATTAAAAGAAAAATGTTTAAAGCGCCCCGTCCCCTTGTGCTCGCATGCAGAAGTGAATGCATAAGTAGGTGGAGCCAGCATATGTAAATGGTGTTCGCACCACATATGTGAGGCATCACCGTGAATGTCAGAGCGAGAGCAATAATTCTAGTGTTAGACCTCCTCTGTAACTCTAAACTGGTAACCTGTAAAATATATTAAAGCATTGCCTATGGAGTATTTTAAGTACCGTAGTTTGGTGCCATTTCATGAGCATGTGCAATTTTAAAGCATGACATGTTAGGTATCTATTTACTCAGCATAACATCATCTTATATATTTTACAAAACATGGGTTATATATTGTGTTTTTTTGCATCATTAAAACTCATAAAATTGTATTTGTTCAAAAAAAAGTGTGTTTCTCTTTCCGCTCTGTGTTCTGACCAGCTAGAACCTGGGCCAGCAGACACAAATCTTTTCCTGTTGGGGCCGAGACCCCTAAAATTTAACTGTTCGGGAAATAGTGTACTGATATATGATGTCCATTTTAATGACATCTCACTGCAGGATTACATTCCCTTAAGGAGAAGTATGCCAAGTACCTTCCACACAGCAGAGGATGTTATGCCGCCAAGCGCTTCCGTAAGGCCCAGTGCCCAATTGTGTAGCATCTGAAAAACTCCCTCATTATTCATGGCAGGAACAATGGCAAGAAGCTGATGACAGTAAGGATTATAAAGTACACCTTCAAGATCATTCACCTACTGACCGGTAAGAACCCCCTGCAAGTGTTGGTGATTGCCATTATTAACAGCGGCCCTGTGAAGATTCCACCCATATCGCTAGAGCCAGAACAGTCAGAAGACAGGCTGTGTAGAGTCAATCAGGCTAGTTGGCTCTTGTCTACTGGAGCTCATGAAGCTGCCTTCAGGAACGTTAAGACAATTGCTAAGTGTGTCGCTGATGAGCTCATCAATGCAGCAAAGGGCTCCTCTATAGAAGGGCACAGTCAATACAAGATACAGTGCATCTGGAAAATATTTACAGCGCCTCACTTTTTCCACATTTTGTGATGTTACAACCTTATTTCAAAATGGATTAAATTCATTATTTAACTTAAAATTCTATCAACAATACCCCATAATGACAACTTGAAAGAAGTTTGTTTGAAATATTTGCAGATTTATTAAAAATAAAAAAACAAAAAAATCCCATGTACCGGTACATAAATATTCACAGACTTTGCTAAATACTTTGGTGAAGCACCTTTGGCACCAATTACAGCCTCCAGTCTTTTTGAATATGATGCTACAAGCTTGGCACACCTATTTTTGGGCAGTTTTTCCCATTCTTCTTTGCAGAACCTCTCAAGCTCCATCAGGTTGGATGGGGAGCGTCGCAGCACAGCCCATTTCAGATCTCTTCAGAGATGTTCAATCGGGTTCAAGTCTGGGCCATTCAAGGACATTCACAGAGTTGTCCTTCGCCCCAGTCTGAGGTCCAGAGTGCTCTGGAGCAGGTTTTCATTAAGGATATTTCTGTACATTCATCTTTCCCTCGATCCTGACTAGTCTCCCAGTTCCTGCTGCTGAAAAACATCCCCACAGCATGATGCTGCCACCTCCATGCTTCACTGTAGGGATGGTATTGACCAGGTGATGAGCGGTGCTGGTTTCCTCCAGACATGACACTTGCCATTCAGGCCAAAGAATACAATCTTTGTTTCATCAGAGCAGAGAATTTTGCTTTTCATGGTCCTTCATTTGGCTTTTAGTAAACTTCAGGCGGGCTGTCATGTGCATTTTCCTGAGGAGTGGCTTTCATCTGGCCACCCTACCATACAGGCCTGATTGGTGGAGTGCTGCAGAGATGGTTGTTCTTCTGGAATGTTCTTCTCTCTCCACAGAGAAACGGTGGAGCTCTGTCAGAGTGACCATCAGGTTCTTGGTCACCTCCCTGACTAAGGCTCTTCTTCCCTGATCGCTCAGTTTGGCTGGACGGCCCTGTCTAGGAAGAGTCCTGGTAGATTCAAACTTATTTTATTTACAGATGATGGAGGCCTCTGTGCTCATTGTGACCTTCAATGCTGCAGATATTTTTCTGTACCCTTCCCCAGATCTGTGCCTCCATACAATCCTGTCTCGGAGGTCTACAAACAATTCCGTGGACTTCATGCCTTGGTTTGTGCTCTGACATGCACTGTTGTGGGACCTTATATAGAACGGTGTGTGCCTTTCCAAATCATGTCCAATCAGCTATATTTACCACCGGTGGACTCCAATCAAGTTATAGAAACATCTCAAGGATGATCAGGATTTTTTTATTTTTAATAAATTTACATCGATTTCAAGCAAATGTTGTCATTATGGGGTATTGTTTGTAGAATTTTGAGGAAAATATTAAATTTAATGCATTTTGGAATAAGGCTGTAACATCACAAAATATGGAAAAAGTGAAGCGCCGTGATTTCTTTCCGGATGCACCGTAGGGTCACTAGAAGCCATTTTCAGGAAAAATATAGGGCCTGATCCTCAAAAGGGATATGACGGCGTAACTGCTGTTACGCCGTCGTATCCCTGTTCCTAACTATGGAACTGATCCACAGAATCAGTTTTCCATAGTTAGGCAGAAGATCCGGCATGTGTAAGGGACTTACACTGACGGATCTTAGGATGCAGTACCGCATCCGCCACTGGGGGCATTTCGTGTCGAAATGCCGCCTCGGGTATGCAAATTAGCACTTACGGAGATCCACGAAGCTTTTCAGCTTCGTTTTTTCTCTGTAAGTTTTAGTTTGCAAACGCAAAATTAGGGCTGCTTTTACAAAGTGTAAACTGTTTACACCTTGTAAAAACAGACCTTTCTTGCTAGCAACGCATTTTTTTTTTAATTTTTAATTTTTTTTTGGCGCCGTATCTTTTTTTTTACCCGACGCAACTTTATTGTCCCGTCACAATCCACAAAGCCCGACGTAACGTAATTTTGCGCTATGCACGTCGGGAAAATGACGTCACGAGCATGCGCAGTACGGCCGGCGCGGGAGCGCGCCTCATTTAAATGGGAATCGCCCCCTGGAGAAGAGGAACGCCTTGCGCCGGCCGGATTTAAGTTACACCGCTCAAAATTTCTAGGTAAGTGCTTTGTGGATCGGGCACTTAGGTAGAAATTTTGCGGCGGTGTAACCTAAATAGGAAAAATTACGTTACGCCCGCTGGCTGAGGATTTGGCCCATAGAGACTTGTGTTCGACTCGAATATCGTATGTTCGATCGTTCGTCGAATTACAAACGTTTTGGGCCGTTCGTGCCAAATTCTAGTTGCGTTTCACAGCCCAGTGCATTGCTGGATGATGATTGGCCAAGCATGCACCATGACCCGCATGCTTGGCCAATCACAGCTTGCAAAAAACGGAGAGCCATAATTGGCCAAAGCCAGGGTGGCTTTGGCCAATTATGGCTCAGGGGGGTTTAGTACACGCCCCACACTATAAAAGGCCGTCTGCAGGTCGGCCTTGTGTAGTGTGTTGCGGTGGTTAAAAGAGAGAAGATAGAGAGAGACAGTGTCATTTTTAGTAGGTAGATAGAGCAGACAGGCAGGCAGGCTAGTCAGTTAAAGTCACAGTGTGCAGAGGATATATATGCATCCCAGGTGTTGTATATATATATATTTATACACTGTATAGTTTAGCTAGATCTGCACTTCCTAATTTACTGGCAGGCAGGTGATTGTGCTAGCTGCAGTATTCTCACATGGTGTACTGCCTGTGTCCTCTGCAGTGTGCACCTAAAGCTACATGGTGTGTACTGCCTGTGTTCTCTGCAATGTGCACCTAAAGCTACGTGGTGTGTGTACTGCCCGTGTCCTCTGCAGTGTGAACCTAAAGCTATGTGGTGTGTGTACTGCCCATGTCCTCTGCAGTGTGCACCTAAAGCTATGTGGTGTGTACTGCCTGTGTCCTCTGCAGTGTGCACCTAAAGCTACGTGGTGTGTACTGCCTGTGTTCTCTGTAGTTTGCACCTAAAGGTACGTGGTGTGTACTGCCTGTGTCCTCTGCAGTGTGCACCTAAAGCTACGTGGTGTGTACTGCCTGTGTCCTCTGCAGTGTGCACCTAAAGCTACGTGGTGTGTGTACTGTCCGTGTCCTCTGCAGTGTGCACCTAAAGCTATGTGGTGTGTACTGCCTGTGTCCTCTGCAGTGTGCACCTAAAGCTACGTGGTGTGTACTGCCTGTGTTCTCTGTAGTTTGCACCTAAAGGTACGTGGTGTGTACTGCCCGTGCCCTCTGCAGTGTGCACCTAAAGCTATGTGGTGTGTGTACTGTTTGTGTCTGTGCTATCTTTCTCAATGATTTTCATCCATATTGCAGGGACCAGACATTACATTAAAGCCGCAAGCAGTTTTAAAATACTTTTTTTCTTATAGTAATCTCATTTTGTGCAGGGACAGTTCTAAACACTAGTGTTGCTCACGAATATTCGTATTGCGAATATTCGGCTCGAATATAGCATATTCGAGTAATCGTGCTATATTTTGAATTTCGCGGTGAATATTCGCAATTCCGAATATTCGATTTTTTCCAATTTTATTTTTAGAACAGATCACATCCTAGATATCTCCATCGACGTCTAAAAGCATTGCTGGTATGATTAGAGACCTTGGGGCGAGTAGCTGAAGCGTTCATTGTATTTTGCCGAAAAATCGCAATGCGATTATTCGGCAATCGCAATATCGCGCGATTATTTTCTTCGCCCCTATCTTCCGCATCAGAGCGATTTTTTCAGTTTCATTTTTAAAACAGATCACATCCTAGTGATCTCCATAGACGTCTAAAAGCATTGCTGGTATGATTAGAGACCTTGGGCCGAGTAGCTGAAGCGATCATTTTATATTGCCGAATATTCGCAATGCGAATATTCGGCAATAGGAATATTGCGCGATTATTTTCTCCGCCCTTCTTTTGCATCAGAGCCAATCAGAGTTCTCCTACCACAGTTGTCATAGGTTTGCAACCAATAGGAACCTGCCTGCACGGACATTATATAAGGTCACTCCCAGCACCATTTCATTGCAGATTCTGAAGGTGGCTAGAGAGTGTGGAGACTGTTTCTGTGTTCCTGGTTGTGTGTGCCTGTTTGATCTAGCATCATCATCATTGTCCTTCATTGATACTTAGTGATTTCAGTGCATATTTTCCAGATTATCAACTGCTTTTTTCAAAGCAATAGACCCAAGAGCTTTTTTCAAAGCTAAGTTTTGTGCTGTGTTGTTCAGCTTGTGTTACTGTTTGATCTTGCAGCTTCGCTTTTCAGTGCTATTTGCTAGTAATTTCAGTGCACATTTTCCTGAGCTTTTCTAAAAGAGCTTTTCTAAAAGCTAAGTTTTGTGTTGTTCAGGTTAGTTAGATTTCTGTGTAGTAAGTGTACATACTGTTAGTGTACATTTATTTCAGCTAGCTTAGTTTAGTGTGTGTTTAGTGTCTGTGTTTTGTGTTAAAAAAAAATATTAGTTAGTGTTTGTTTAGTGCATTTTTTTTAATTTTTTGTAGTCCTTGTCTTTGGTGTACTAGTTTTATTATAGTTTAGTAGCTGTCTGTGTACGTCTTTGTCTGCGTGCCTGTCTTTTAAAAAAACACAAAAAAACATTTTCCTCACATTTCCCCCCCCCAATAAAGTTTACCCCCCCCACACACATCAGCAATTATGAGCGGCATCCGTGGCCGTGGCAGCAGGGGTAGGGGAGTTACTCCCAGTGCTGGGTCGCTGCCAGCATGGGGTACCTCTCGTGCCCCTACTAGTGGTAGAGGATCGGGTGGAAGGGGACTCCGCCTCATGCGGGATTTTTTTCCATCGGGCAGCCGCCCGATATTGCCATCTCAGGCTCAAGTAGTGGTGGACTACATGGGGCACAGCAGTGCCACTGAGTCGTCGGTCCCGACTCCCAGTAGTACCACCATTACACCGGTGCCTGTAGTACCCCCCCCCCCAGTCCCCAAGAGTCCAGCATCTTACTCTTCGACAGCGACAGTGAGAGGGATCTCTTGGGGGAGGCCGTGCATCAGGCAGACCTCCAGCTCTGTCCTGATGGTCAGGACCTTTTTGAAGGGATGGATGAGGAGGATGGGATACCTGCTGGCAGTATCCCAGAGACATCCCTTCAAACTGGTGCTGCTGTTTTGGTGCAGGAAACAGCAGCACCTAGTCAGACCCAGGCGTGGGTGAGGGGACAGCGGAGCCAGGCTATCGGCTCCATGTCAGTTGGTTCCCTCAGACCACAACATCTCAGCCCTTGGTCTGACATCTCTGGGGGCGAAGAGGGTGACCCATCATGGTTGCCATCTGACTCGTTGGCTCACTGCGTCAGAGACGACGGGGAAGGTAGGCACCCTGGGGAAACGGTGCGCCAGGTCACCACCAGGGAGACCATCATCAGGGTCTCCACTGGTGATGGCAGCAGGAGGTGTCAGCAGCAGCAGCAGCAGCAGCAGCAGGCAGCTCCACCTGTGCGCACCGAGTCCCAGCAGGTGCAAGTCAGCGTCACCCCATCTGACAGGAGGGCGGCGCTGAAGTCACCTGTCTGGAACTACTTCACCCTGGTGGCAGACAACCCTACCGTGGCCGTCTGCCAGATCTGTAAAGTCAGGGTGAAGAGAGGGAAGTGTTTGCCTCGGGTGGGTACCACAGCCCTGAACCAGCACCTGAGGATCAACCACTGGCGGGTGTATGACGAGATGAAGCGTGGTGGTGGTAGCAGCGCCACCACAAGTGAGCAGGGTACAGCAGCCCCTGCCACAGCTTCATCTCTTCCCAGCATGTCATGCCCCCCCGCTCCCTCTAGTAGAGGTACTGGTACCGGCAGCCAGACCTCTACTTTGACAGTACCCTCCTCGTCTGTGTCCCGCACTGCTGTCCGGCGCCAGGCGTCGATTTCAGACGCCTTTGAACGCACCACTCCATTCCCCCCTGGAGACCGACGTGTGCGTTCCCTCAATGGGCTCCTGGCAAGGGTTATTGCCCAACATCTGCTGCCCTTCAACATAGTTGACAGCAACCCCTTCAGGCAGATGTTGGAGCAGGCCCAACCCCAATGGCGTGTCCCCAGCCGTCATTTCTTTGCCAGGACTGGTGTCCCTGCCCTAAACCAGCACATTGTGCAGAATGTAACCCTGTCGCTGGATCACGTTGTCAGCGACAGGGTTCATCTGACAATGGATGACTGGACCAGCAGGCATGGGCAGGGGCGCTACATCAGCTTCACGGCCCATTGGGTTTCCCTCCGAGGCCCCAGATCTTGTGGTGCCGCCCCGGGGTGTCCAGGGGAGAACTGCTGGTCTCCCTCAAGCCACTGTCTCCGCAGCTGCTGAGCCTCCCAGCAAGCGCCCCCGTAGCTACTCAAGTGTGGGGCACGTGCGCTGTCAGGCCCTGCTCCAGCTTGTTAGTTTAGGGGACCGGAGACACACTGGACAAGAAGTGCTGAAAGCACTTCAGGCTCAGGTCCAGAAGTGGCTGACACCCCGAAGGCTCCAGGCAGGTATGGTTGTCTGCAATAACGGCAGCAACCTACTTTCCGCCCTCCATGCTGGCAGTCTGACCCACGTGCCCTGTCTGGCACATGTCCTCAACCTGGTGGTGCAGAAGTTCCTGCGCACTTATCCCGGGTTGAGTGACATTGTGCCAAAGGTGCGTAGGATTGCCAGCCACTTCAGGCGCTCGCCAACCGCTACCGCGTCCCTGTCCGAGTTGCAGCGGGTCAACAGGCTGCCCCTTCACAGGCTGATTGTGGACAGTGTGACGCGGTAGAACTCCACCCTCCACATGCTGAAGAGGTTGTGGGAGCAGCGAAGGGCGGTGAAGGAGTACCTGCTGGACCTAGGCACTGAGAGGACTTCACTACAACTCCCTTTCATCACCTGTGCGGAGTGGGGGCAGATACACCAGGTCTGCCAAGTGTTGTCCTCCTTCGAGCAGGCGACCAAGATGGTCAGCAGTGAGCATGTCGGCCTCAATAACGTGCTGCCAATAGTGTTCATGCTGGAGAGGACACTAGATTGCCTGCTCGAAGCTGGGGAGAGTGCCTTGGTGGAGCAGGAGGAGGCAGCAATGCTCCACCGAGACCAGGGCCAGGACGAGGAGGAGGAGGATGATGATGATGAGGAGGTTGCTGGTGTCGTCCCGGAGTCAGGGCCTGGTCAGGAGGGAGAGCCGGTGTTGGGGGCACCGATAGTCTGGGGGTTGGGCATCTCTGAGCGTGACCAGCAGCGCCTCAGGGATGAAGAGTCGGACCTCATTGACCTGGGCAGCAGTGAGGAGTCACAGCAGGCTGTGCTCTTCCCCATGGCTGCCCACATGCTGATATGCCTCAGGAGGGACCCCCGGGTTAAGACTAGTGTTGCTCACGAATATTCGCATTGCGAATATTCGACTCGAATATAGCATATTCGAGAAATCGCGCTATATTTCGAAATTCGCGGTGAATATTCGCAATTCCGAATATTCGATTTTTTACAATTTTTTTTTTAAAACAGATCACATCCTAGATATCTCCATCGACGTCTAAAAGCATTGCTGGTATCATTAGAGACCCTGGGCCGAGTAGCTGAAGCGTTCATTGAATTTTCCAGAAAGATCGCAATGCGATTATTCGGCAAACGCAATATCGCGCGATTATTTTCTTCGCCCCTATCTTCCGCATCAGAGCGATTTTTACAGTTTCATTTTTAAAACAGATCACATCCTAGTGATCTCCATAGACGTCTAAAAGCATTGCTGGTATGATTAGAGACCTTGGGCCGAGTAGCTGAAGCGATCATTTTATATTGCCGAATATTCGCAATGCGAATATTCGGCAATAGGAATATTGCGCGATTATTTGCTCCGCCCTTTTGCATCAGAGCCAATCAGAGTTCTCCTTCCACACTCGTCAGAGGTTAGCAACCAATAGGAACCTGCCTGCATGGACATTATATAAGCTCACTCCCAGCACCATTTCATTGCAGATTCAGAAGCTGGCTAGAGAGTGTGGAGGCTGTTTCTGTGTTCCTGTTTTCCTGTGTCTTTGTTCCTGATTGATTTATATCATCACCAGCATTGCTATTTAGTGATTCCAGTGGATCTTTTCCAGTATATCAACTGCTTTTTTCAAAGCAATAGACCCAAGAGCTTTTTTCAAAGCTACGTTTTGTGCTGTTTTGTGCTGTTTTGTTCATTTGTGTTACTGTTTGATCCTGCATCTTCGCTGTTCAGTGATATTTGCTAGAGATTTCAGTGCACATTTTGCTGAGCTTTCTAAAAGAGCTTTTCTAAAAGCTAAGTTTTGTTCATCTTGTGTTACTGTTAGATCTTGCAGGTTCGCTGTTCAGTGATATTTGCTAGGCCTTTACAGTGCACATTTTGTTTAGTTTTTCCTAAAGAGCTTTTCTAAAAGCTAAGTTTTGTGTTCAGTTTAGTTAAATTTTGTGTAGTAAGTGTACACACTGTTAGTGTACATTTATTTCATCTAGCTTAGCTTAGTGTGTGTTTAGTGTCTGTGTTTTGTGTTTAAAAAAAAAAAAGTTAGTGTTTGTTTAGTGCTTTTTTTTTTCTTTAATTTTGTAGTCCTTGTCTTTGGTGTACTACTTTTCTTATAGTTTAGTAGCTGTCTGTGTACGTCTTTGTCTGCGTGCCTGTCTTGTAAAAAAAACACAAAAACACATTTTGTTCACATTTCCCCCCCCCAATAAAGTTTACCCCCCCACACACATATCAGCAATAATGAGCGGCATCCGTGGCCGTGGCAGCAGGGGTAGGGGAGTTACTCCCAGTGCTGGATCGCTGCCAGCACGGGGTACCTCTCGTGCCCCTACTAGTGGTAGAGGATCTGGTGCAAGGGGAGTACGCCTGATCCGGGAGTTCTTCCCATCGGGCAGCCGCCCGATATTGCCATCTCAGGCTGAAGTAGTGGTGGACTACATGGGGCACAGCAGTGCCACTGAGTCGTCGGTCCCGACTCACAGTAGTACCACCATTACACCGGTGCCTGTAGTACCCACCCCCAGCCCCCAAGAGTCCAGCATCTTACTGTTCGACAGCGACAGTGAGAGGGATATCTTGGGGGAGGCCATGCATCAGGCAGACCTTCAGCTCTGTCCTGATGGTCAGGACCTTTTTGAAGGGATGGATGAGGAGGATGGGATACCTGCTGGCAGTATCCCAGAGACATCCCTTCAAACTGGTGCTGCTGTTTTGGTGCAGGAAACAGCAGCACCTAGTCAGACCCAGGCGTGGGTGAGGGGACAGCGGAGCCAGGCTAGAGGCTCCATGTCAGTTGGTTCCCTCAGACCAACACATTTCAGCCCTTGGTCTGACATCTCTGGGGGCGAAGAGGGTGACCCATCATGGTTGCCATCTGACGCGTCGGCTCACTACGTCAGTGACGACGGGGAAGGTAGGCACCCTGGTGAAACGGTGCGCCAGGTCACCACCAGGGAGACCATCGTCAGGCTCTCCACTGGTGATGGCAGCAGGAGGTGTCAGGAGGAGGAGCAGCAGCAGCAGCAGGCAGCTCCACCTGTGCGCACCGAGTCCCAGCAGGTGCAAGTAAGCGTCACCCCATCTGACAGGAGGGTGGTGCTGAAGTCACCTGTCTGGAATTACTTTACCCTGGTGGCAGACAACCCTACCGTGGCCATCTGCCGGATTTGTAAAGTGAGGGTGAAGAGAGGGAAGTGTTTGGCTCGGGTGGGTACCACAGCCCTGAACCAGCACCTGAGGATAAACCACTGGGCGGTGTTTGACGAGATGAAGCGTGGTGGTGGTAGCAGCGCCACCACCACAAGTGAGCAGGGTACAGCAGCCCCTGCCACATCTTCATCTCTTTCCAGCAGGTCATGCCCCCCGCTCCCTCGAGTAGAGGTACTGGTACCGGCAGCCAGACCTCTACTTCCACAGCACCCTCCACGTCTGTGTCCCGCACTGCCGTCCGGCGCCAGGCGTCGATTTCAGACGCCTTTGACCGCACCACTCCCTTCCCCCCTGGAGACCGATGTGTGCGTTCCCTCAATGGGCTCCTGGCAAGGGTTATTGCCCAACATCTGCTGCCCTTCAACATAGTTGACAGCAACCCCTTCAGGCAGATGTTGGAGCAGGCCCAACCCCAATGGCGTGTCCCCAGCCGCCATTTCTTTGCCAGGACTGGTGTCCCTGCCCTACACCAGCACATTGTGCAGAATGTAACCCTGTCGCTGGATCACGCTGTCAGCGACAGGGTTCATCTGACAATGGATGGCTGGACCAGCAGGCATGGGCAGGGGCGCTACATCAGCTTCACGGCCCATTGGGTTTCCCTCCGAGGCGTCGGTGAGGGATCGGCGGCAACCGATCTTGTGGTGCCGCCCCGGGGTGTCCAGGGGAGAACTGCTGGTCTCCCTCAAGCCACTGTCTCCGCAGCTGCTGAGCCTCCCAGCAAGCGCCCCCGTAGCTACTCAAGTGTGGGGCACGTGCGCTGTCAGGCCGTGCTCCAGCTTGTTAGTTTAGGGGACCGGAGACACACTGGAGAAGAAGTGCTGAAAGCACTTCAGGCTCAGGTCCAGAAGTGGCTGACACCCCGAAGGCTCCAGGCAGGTATGGTTGTCTGCGATAACGGCAGCAACCTACTCGCCGCCCTCAGTGCTGGCAGTCTGACCCACGTGCCCTGTCTGGCACATGTCCTCAACCTGGTGGTGCAGAAGTTCCTGCGCACTTATCCAGGGTTGAGTGACATTGTGGCAAAGGCGCGTAGGATTGCCAGCCACTTCAGGCGCTCCCCAACCGCTACCGCGTCCCTGTCCAAGTTGCAGCGGAAGTACAGTCTGCCCCTTCACAGGCTGATTGTGGACAGTGTGACGCGGTGGAACTCCACCCTCCACATGCTGAAGAGGTTGTGGGAGCAGCAAAGGGCGGTGAGGGAGTACCTGATGGAACTAGGCACTGAGAGGGCTTCACCACAACTCCCTTTCATCGCCTGTGCGGAGTGGGGGCAGATAAACCAGGTCTGCCAAGTGTTGTCCTCCTTCGAGCAGGCGACCAAGATGGTCAGCAGTGAGCACATCGGCCTCAATAGCGTGCTGCCA
This sequence comes from Rana temporaria, assembly GCF_905171775.1. NCBI lineage: Eukaryota > Metazoa > Chordata > Amphibia > Anura > Ranidae > Rana > Rana temporaria. The sequence goes on along the minus strand of NC_053491.1, from coordinate 471,669,904 downwards.
ATAGTGTTCATGCTGGAGAGGACACTAGATCGCCTGCTCGAAGCTGGGGAGAGTGCCTTGGTGGAGCAGGAGGAGTCAGCAATGCTCCACCGAGACCAGGGCCAGGACGAGGAGGAGGAGGAGGATGATGATGATGAGGAGGAGGTGGTTGCTGGTGTCGTCCCGGAGTCAGGGCCTGGTCAGGAGGGAGAGCCGGTGTTGGGGGCACCGATAGTCCGGGGGTTGGGCATCTCTGAGTTTGACCAGCAGCACCTCAGGGATGAAGAGTCGCACCTCATTCACCTGGCCAGCATTGAGGAGTCACAGCGGGCTGTGCTCTTCCCCATGGCTGCCCACATGCTGAGATGCCTCAGGAGGGACCCCCGGGTTAAGACCATCAAGGCGAGGGATGATTTCTGGATGGCCACCCTTTTGGATCCCAGGTGCAAGGGGAAACTGGAGCAGTTCATCCCAGCCAGCCGGAGGCAGCACCGGATGGAGGAACTGCAGGCAGGCATTGTCAGACGGTTGGAGCAGGCAACTCCCCGGCCTCCAGTTGTCCCCCCTCATCTCACCCAGCAGGTGGCTGCACCCAGCAGCAGCCGAGCAGGGGACCTAATGGAAGAGATGAGGATGTTCTTCCAAACCGAGCGACCCAGTACCAGCACCAGCAGCAGCAGCAGTCACCACCAGCGGCTGGCCCACATGGTGGCAGACTACATGGCGTCCGTCGGTGCTTCTGACAGTATGAGCACCGACGACCCCATGGAGTACTGGGTTGCCAGATTGGACACCTGCCGCGAGCTCGCTCAGTATGCGCTGGAGTTATTGTCTTGCCCCCCCTCCAGCGTACTATCTGAGCGGACATTCAGTGCGGCAGGTGGGGTGGTCACGGACAAGAGGACCCGTCTGTCCACAGACTCCGTGGACAGACTCACATTCATAAAGATGAATGAGTCCTGGATCGGCGGTGACTTTCTGGCACCCGTCGTCGGTTCAGGACGCTGAAGGGTCCCTTGTCATGCATTCCCTGATGGAGCCCCGGACCTGATGTATTTACAGTGCTGAATATAACTATTTTAACACCTGAGAAAATCAATGTTAATATTTGGTACAGTAGGCTTTCTTTGCAATTACAGCGGTCAAACCTTTCTTGTAGTTTTACACCAGCTTTGCACACACTGGAGGAGGGATTTTGGCCCACTCCTCCACACAGATCTTCTCTACATCAGTCAGGTTTCTGGGCTCTCGCTGAGAAACACGGAGTTTGAGCTCCCTCCAAAGATTCTCTATTGGGTTTATGTCTGGAGACTGGCTAGGCCACGCCAGAACCTTGATATGCTCCTTACAGAGCCAATCCTTGGTTATCCTGGCTGTGTGCTTTGGGTCATTGTCATGTTGGAAGACCCAGCCTCGACCCATCTTCAAAGCTCTAACTCAGGGAAGGAGGTTGTTGCCCAAAATCTCGCAATACATGGCCACGGTCATCCTCTCCTTAATACAGTGCAGTCACCCTGTCCCATGTGCAGAAAAACACCACCAAAAAAAAAGATGATACCACCCCCATGCTTCACATTAGGGATGGCGTTCTTGGCATGGTACTCATCATTATTCTTCCTCCGAACACGGTTAGTGAAATTATGATCAAAAAGTTATATTATGGTCTCATCTGACCACATGATTTTCTCCCATGACTCCTCTGGATCAGTCAAGACACCTATGTCAGCAGTTATTTCACACCCTATATACTCTTATTAAGACTGCTGTACATCATGGCAACTCCTGCCCAAGTGATATGACTCTGTGTCAACTACTACTGTTAATACTACTACTGCTGCTTCTGCTGCTGCTGCCGCCCAGTCAATACACCTATGTCAGCAGTTATTTCACACTCTATACACTCTTATTAAGACTGCTGTACATCATGGCAACTCCTGCCCAAGTGATATGACTCTGTGTCAACTACTACTGTTAATACTACTACTGCTGCTTCTGCTGCTGCTGCCGCCCAGTCAATACACCTATGTCAGCAGTTATTTCACACTCTATATACTCTTATTAAGACTGCTGTTCATCATGGCACCTCCTGCCCATGTGATATGACTCTGTATCAACTACTACTGTTAATACTACTACTGCTGCTTCTGCTGCTGCTGCCGCCCAGTCAATACACCTATGTCAGCAGTTATTTCACACTCTATATACTCTTATTAAGACTGCTGTACATCATGGCAACTCCTGCCCAAGTGATATGACTCTGTGTCAACTACTACTGTTAATACTACTACTGCTGCTTCTGCTGCTGCTGCCGCCCAGTCAATACACCTATGTCAGCAGTTATTTCACACTCTATACACTCTTATTAAGACTGCTGTACATCATGGCAACTCCTGCCCAAGTGATATGACTCTGTATCAACTACTACTGTTAATACTACTACTGCTGCTTCTGCTGCTGCTGCCGCCCAGTCAATACACCTATGTCAGCAGTTATTTCACACTCTATATACTCTTATTAAGACTGCTGTACATCATGGCAACTCCTGCCCAAGTGATATGACTCTGTGTCAACTACTACTGTTAATACTACTACTGCTGCTTCTGCTGCTGCTGCCGCCCAGTCAATACACCTATGTCAGCAGTTATTTCACACTCTATATACTCTTATTAAGACTGCTGTACATCATGGCAACTCCTGCCCAAGTGATATGACTCTGTGTCAACTACTACTGTTAATACTACTACTGCTGCTTCTGCTGCTGCTGCCGCCCAGTCAATACACCTATGTCAGCAGTTATTTCACACTCTATACACTCTTATTAAGACTGCTGTACATCATGGCAACTCCTGCCCAAGTGATATGACTCTGTGTCAACTACTACTGTTAATACTACTACTGCTGCTTCTGCTGCTGCTGCCGCCCAGTCAATACACCTATGTCAGCAGTTATTTCACACTCTATATACTCTTATTAAGACTGCTGTTCATCATGGCACCTCCTGCCCATGTGATATGACTCTGTATCAACTACTACTGTTAATACTACTACTGCTGCTTCTGCTGCCGCCCAGTCAATACACCTATGTCAGCAGTTATTTCACACTCTATACACTCTTATTAAGACTGCTGTACATCATGGCAACTCCTGCCCAAGTGATATGACTCTGTGTCAACTACTACTGTTAATACTACTACTGCTGCTTCTGCTGCTGCTGCCGCCCAGTCAATACACCTATGTCAGCAGTTATTTCACACTCTATATACTCTTATTAAGACTGCTGTTCATCATGGCACCTCCTGCCCATGTGATATGACTCTGTATCAACTACTACTGTTAATACTACTACTGCTGCTTCTGCTGCTGCTGCAGCCCAGTCAATACACCTATGTCAGCAGTTATTTCACACTCTATATACTCCTATTCCTACTGCTGTTCATCATGGCACCTCCTGCCCATGTGATATGACTCTGTATCAACTACTACTGTTAATACTACTACTGCTGCTTCTGCTGCTGCTGCCGCCCAGTCAATACACCTATGTCAGCAGTTATTTCACACTCTATATACTCCTATTCCTACTGCTGTTCATCATGGCACCTCCTGCCCATGTGATATGACTCTGTATCAACTACTACTGTTAATACTACTACTGCTGCTTCTGCTGCCCAGTCAAGACACCTATGTCAGCAGTTATTTCACACCCTATATACTCTTATTAAGACTGCTGTTCATCATGGCACCTCTTGCCCGAGTGATTTGACACTGTATTGTCAATGTCTACTACTACTATTACAGCTCAGTCAAGACACCTGTGTCCCAATTTTTTGGTACACTATTGACTACTATGACCACTACTGATGCTGTAAAGTATTCCCCAAGTGTTTTTATGCTATCTATTACTATTACCACTACTGCTTGTAAATCATGCCTGTGTGATACTTAGTGGGAATGCTTTAATAAGCATTCCCAGTATGGATACCCGTAAATGTATTAATCTTAATTACTGTGAATGCTTTAATAAACATTTCCAGTATTGATATACGTAAATTTAGTAATCTTATTATTCCTTACGTTTTTTGGTTCTGCGTAACTTCGGCATACTTTCAGCTATTGAGACCATTCAACTGTAAAAATGTTTGTCTCGTTCAGCTAATGATGGGACTTCTTCAAGTTTTTTTCTACTTTTTACACTTTTATAAATTTTAAGCTTTTAGACCCTTTTTTTTAACATTGAAGTCAATGAGAACATCCTTTTCCCCTTTGAATTCACATGCCCTGCCAAAAGTTTCAGCTACTTCATACTTTCACTTACAGACACTGCAAAAACTTTAAAGCGGTCATAAAATATTTAGCTATCCGGCTATGACTTTTCAGATCGTTATCGTTTACAATTTTTTGGTGAAAACGCAATTTACGTTTTGCGAATTTTTCACAAAAATGCAATCGGTTATAATGTAATCCTATGGAGGGGATTTAGAGTCTGTCATGTGACCTTAACATTGGAGATCTTTGTAATTAAAAATATCTTTACAAAAAGGGGAAACAAATTGGTCTCACGCCCACAAGATCTACTTGTCATACACAATTTTTATATCAAAACGTAGCTATGCTTGTCTGGTTTATGGCAATGTGATCAATTCTGCGATACGTATTTTAGTTTTAGTTATTGGAGCAACAGCCAGAAATTATGTCTCATAGACTCTCATGTTAAATTATCTAAAAAATGTTGCTGCAGAACTCACAAAGACGCTCTTTTCTAAATCGCAGACATGGCCACATTTTTAAGTTTATCTACATAAATTTCATATCGATGCGTTTACAAGGGCCGTGTATTTCAAACGGTGTAGTCGTTGTATCAATTGCATGTACGTTTGAGGATTTATTAAGCTTTGTTTGGAGGCTTAAATCATGTATTAGATCTGTGAATTAAAAGCGTTTGTAATGTTATTTCTTTCTATAAATCACTTTCCTGACCTCAGTGCAATATTCCTCCTCACTGACCTGGGGGGGAGGGGAAACCTATTGAGGGGGAGGGGCGACCAGGAAGTCAGCATACTCTATACTTTTCAGATAGAGAAAGAAGCTGTGTGTCCTAAAGATAGTGTAGTGGTTATGGTGAATGTCTTTGGCAAGGGGCTCACCAATTAAGCTATTCAGCATTCCCACTCGCATTTTCCTCAGGAAATGCATTGTCTAGTTATATTATATTTTAATACTCCTGCTGCTGCCTCCATGCTGAGTAAAGCTTCATGACCTCTCTGGCAGAGCGGATCCACCAACAGCCTCCGCTACAAGCTACCAGACCGGATCTAAACAGCAAGTGTAACTATAACAATGAACCTTATGTTAAACCCTGTTTTGCGGCATTTATACTGCAACCATTGGGCTGTCTGCAAGAGCTCATCTGCATTCTCTCTCTTTCTTGCTCTCCCTCTCTCTCTCTTTGTATATATATATATATTGTTGCTTTTGTTATGTTCATTTTTCAACAGTTTATTTTGTGTTCGTCGTGTCTGTGTCTTGTGCTTTAGTTTGTCCTAGGTTACTGTTAAATAAAATAATAGTATAAAATGTTTTTGCTTATTATGAAGTTAAATGTGTTGATGTTGATTTGTTTGATGTGAAGTTAGATGTGTTGAAAAACCTACAACTCTATCTCAAAAAGAAATGAAACATTTCCAAAAAATAAGATTTTTTAATACAAAAATAAATTCAAATATAACTATCAATGCGTTTCTGAATGCGGTGCAGTTCCGCAATATGATCCGATAGCTGCTGCTCTAGCAGAGCATTTTGTTGGGTTAGGTAGCTCATCTTCCGCTGGTTTTGCAGGATCCTCTGGTGGGTCTTTTCGATGAGTCTGTTCTGCCTTCTCAGATCTCTTGATGCTTTTAGGATATAATAAAAAAACATTTGGATTTCAAAGAACGTTACCAAATAAATAAAATATTTTTTTTGCTTATTAATCAATCATTATCATGTGTATACACTTGTTATGTGTCTAACACATCCCGGGAGTGCAGAATTATTAGGCAAATGAGTATTTGGACCACATCATCCTCTTTATGCATGTTGTCTTACTCCAAGCTGTATAGGCTCGAAAGCCTACTACAGATTAGGCATATTAGGTAATGTACATCTCTGTAATGAGAAGGTGTGTGGTCTAATGACATCAACACTCTATATCAGGTGTGCATAATTATTAGTCAATTTCCTTTTCTTTGGCAAAATGGGCCAAAAGAAGGATTTGACAGACTCTGAAAAGTCCAAAATAGAGAGATATCTAGCAGAGGGATGCAGCACTCTTAAAATTGCAAAGCTTCTGAAGCGTGATCATCAAACAAAAGAAGCGTGTGGAAAAACAAAGGTGCAAAATAACTGCCCATGAACTGAGAAAAGTTAAGTGTGCAGCTGCCAAGATGCCACTTGCCACCAGATTGGCCATATTTCAGAGCTGCAACATCACTGGGGTGCCCAAAAGCACAAGGTGTTCAATACCCAGAGACATGGCCAAGGTAATAAAGGCTGAAAGACGACGACCACTGAACAAGACACACAAGCTGCAACGTCAAGACTGGGCCAATAAATATCTCAAGAAAGATTTTTGTAAGGTTTTATGGACTGCTGAAATGAGAGTGAGTCTTGATGGGCCAGATGGAAGAGCCTGTGGCTGGATTGGTAAAGGGCAGGGAGCTCCAGTCCGACTCAGACGCCAGCAAGGTGGTGGTGGAGTACTGGTTTGGGCTGTTATCATCAAAGATGAGCTTGTGGGGCCTTTTCGGATTGAGGATGGAGTCAAGCTCAACTCCCAGTCCTACTGCCAGATTATGGAAGAGACCTTCTTCAAGCAGTGGTACAGGAAAAAGTCACCATCCTTCAAGAAAAACATGATTTTCATGCAGGACAATGCTCCATCACACGTGTCAAAGTACTCCACAGCGTGGCTGGCAAGAAAGGGTATTAAATAAAAAAAAGTAATGACATGGCCTCCTTGTTCACCTGATCTGAACCCCATTGAGAACCTGTGGTCCATAATCAAATGTGGGATTTACAAGGAGGGAAAACAGTACACCTCTCTGAACAGTGTCTGGGAGGCTGTGGTTGGTGCTGCACGCAATGTTGATGGTGAACAGATCAAAACACTGACAGAATCCATGGATGTCAGGCTTTTGAGTGTCCTTGCAAAGAAAGGTGGCTATATTGGTCACTGATTTGTTTTTGTTTTGTTTTTAAATGTCAGAAATGTGTATTTGTGAATGTTGAGATGTTATATTGGTTTCACTGTTAAAAATAAATCATTGAAATGGGTATCTATTTATTTTTTGGTTAAGTTGCCTAATAATTCTGCACAGTAATAGTAGTCACCTGCACACACAGATATCCCCCGAAAATAACTAACACTAAAAACAAACTAAAAACTACTTCCAAAAATATTCAGCTTTGATATTAATGAGTTTTTGGGGTTCATTGAGAACATGGTTGTTGTTCAATAATAAAATGAATCCTCAAAAATAGAACTTGCCTAATAATTATGCACTACCTGTATACTTCTAGCATCAATACCATATTATGGTTCTACAATCTGACAGGTGCGCTTTATATGTTGTCCATTTTTATATCTACATTTTATTGTTGAAATGTTATTAATCATTGTGCACATATTTACCTTCCTGAACGAGGCTCACAGGACCGCTCTCTTCCTCCTGCTCTTCTGCTTGAGAAGTTGGGGTGGTGGGAGGGGGAAGCTCCTCAGCTTGCTCCTCAACAGGAGCTGGGGTTGGGGAGTGGGAGGGCCCTGGCTGCTCCTCCTCATCCATCTCCTCCTCTGCCGCATCCTCCTCTGCCGCATGCTCCTCCTCCTCCTCCTCATCGGCCTGGCGCCTTCTACGCTTGGCGCGCACAACTGGTAGCGGAGCTCCTATAATAACACAATGTTCATATATTATAAAAATGTTTTCTAATGACGTATGCAAATTCTGTGTACTCTGCTGTATTGTATATGAATACAAATTGATTTATATAGACAGTTAACCAATGGGACAATGTTATATTAAAGGGTCTTGTGGGCACTACAGGGGACTGAGCGTGAGCTGGGATGCCACCATGTTAAAATGAGCTGTTTTTGTCTCCTTTGTTTTGTTCAGACGATCTCATGTTAAAAAAAGGGCCTGATGGAGCACACGGGATTACTATAACAACCCCACTCCTAACACAGGAATTTAGTGGTAATCTATATATATAAAACTCAACGTGTGTGTGCTTAAATGTATGTATGTATGTATGTATGTATGTTCCAGCATCACGTACAAACGGCTAAAGATATTTATATGAAACTTGGCACACAGGTTACTTATATGTCAGCCACAAACATAGGATAGGTGGTTTAAACCTTACCCACCCCCATTTGCCATGGTCGGGGTTTTTCTTTAAAGTCCCATGCAAAGCAATGGGAAAAGTATGTTCACACATAACTTTTGTGTTCCTGTCTGCTGTCCCATGTCTTTTTTCAACAGTACTATGAATACCTTGGCTGGTGGTGATATATGTTAGCACAACATGGCATCTTGGTTAACAACATCTGACCTTACATGAATTACATATGACCTTACATAACTGTCACCAAAGGAGCTGTGGTGGCTCCACGCGATTGCCACTGCGCTGACAAGTGATTCACCTCTGCAGCTAGGGGTTCGGATCCCGCTCTCGGCTACATGTGAATTGAGTTTGGTGGTCTCAGCCCCGCCCCTGGTGGGTGTGCTATGCGAGGTTGGTTTGGGAGGACCCCCTCACACCCGCCATTGCCAACCGGGGCATGGAGAAAGGTGGCAGATTGCCTCTGGGGGAGGCCTCCCAACTCCTGCAGGCCGGCTCCTCTCTCTTTCGAGTTCACGCACAAAATACACTTTTGAAAAAAAAAACATAACTGTCAACAATAACTTACCTGGATGATATTTAGCCCGAAGACGTCTGACCTGATCCATTTGGCGCCTCTTCAGGTCAGACCACTTCTTCACAATCGCCTTGTGGTCGTGTTGGATGCCAAAGTCAGCGATTAGGGCGCTGACCACAGCCCTTTTCTCTGGCTGCCTCCGCAGCTCATCGTATCCTGTTTCCAGGAACTTCTGCAAGATGAAGAACAAAGTATATTGTAATACTTCTGTTGACAGCCTTATGGATATATGACGTAAATGTATGCTATTCAACAATTGGAAGCATTCTCGCCTTATTAATCAATGACAGGGGTAACATGACAGATTTTATATCCTGCCATTTCGGTCGCCACCTTTTTTGCATAAATATAGCAGCCATTATCATTTGCATAATTATGAATATATTATTAACAACACAGGATACACGTATAGGGGAGATATGCGTTGCTAACTCTTTTCCCTGTCAGGAGCCTAACGCCCCGGGGGGTCAGAGACGGGACCTTTTCGGAGGACCACTGACGTATGTACCCGTCGCAGTTTTTTGTGATGTCACTCTTTAGGTGTGTGCACATTTTTCACTGCATCCGGGTGGAGTTTTTGGGTTGTGTTTTGCACGCTACAGGCTTTTCAACAGAAAAAAAACAGCTGGAGGCAGAATGGTTTCAAAACACTAGGGGTTTGTTACCTAACTCTGGGTTTCAAGACCAGTCCACCTCCAGCTGTTGCAAAACTACTACTCCCATCAGCCACGGTCTGTCAGTGCATGTTAAGAATTTTACTTTTGCTGCATCTAGGGTGCCACAGTTTAGAGACCCGTGCATAAAGGCCTGAAAAACGGGGGCCTGCAGAACTTACAATACTAGAAGTGCCAGCATTCCCAGGCATGCTGGAAGTTGTAGTTCTGCAACATCTAAAGGGCAATATGTATTCGAACGTCCTTGGGCCTTGAGGACACTGAAGTCAGGACGTTCGCATACGTCCTATGTCCAAAAAAATGTTAAATTCATTATGCTAAATAACAAGGAAAAGTGCCTAAATACACATTTGCCAACCAGGGTGTCTGCAGCTGTCCAGGCATGCTGGGACTTGTAGTTTTGTAAAAGCAGGAGACACATTTTTTGTGAAATACTAATATCTGATCATATATACTAACTTTTAAACTAGACTAAAATGCAGTTGAAGATGATGAAATAACAGTGGTCAAAATACTTACACAAATCAGCAAATTTTCCTCAGATACAGTGAAATTACTTCCAACCATCTTGCTCTGCGATTGCGTTGCGATCATAAAGTTGGAAACTGGCAAGGGTCCAGGAAATGATCGCGTGTTGTTCGCGTGTTGATTGCGCTGCTTGGACCGAGATGGGTCCATATGGCTTCGGCTGTATGGACCACAGTAACTCTTTTCCCTGTCAGGAGCCTAACGCCCCGGGGGGTCAGAGACGGGACCTTTTCGGAGGACCACTGACGTATGCAACCGTCGCAGTTTTTTGTGATGTCACTCTTTAGGTGTGTGCAAATTTTTCGTTCCACCGGGTGGAGTTTTTGGGTTGTGTTTTGCACGCCACAGGCTTTTCAACAGAAAAAAAACAGCTGGAGGCAGAATGGTTGCAAAACACTACGGGTTTGTTACCTAACTCTGGGTTTCAAGACCAGTCCACCTCCAGCTGTTGCAAAACTACTACTCCCATCAGCCACGGTCTGTCAGTGCATGCTAAGAATTTTACTTTTGCTGCATCTAGGGTGCCACAGTTTAGAGACCCGTGCATAAAGGCCTGAAAAATGGGGGCCTGCAGAACTTACAATACTAGAAGTGCCAGCATTCCCAGGCATGCTGTAAGTTGTAGTTCTGCAACATCTAAAGGGCAATATGTATTCGAACGTCCTTGGGCCTTGAGGACACTGAAGTCAAAAAAAATGTTAAATTCATTATGCTAAATAACAAGGAAAAGTGCCTAAATACACATTTGCCAACCAGGGTGTCTGCAGCTGTCCAGGCATGCTGGGACTTGTAGTTTTGTAAAAGCAGGAGACACATTTTTTGTGAAATACTAATATCTGATCATATATACTAACTTTTAAACTAGACTAAAATGCAGTTGAAGATGATGAAATAACAGTGGTCAAAATACTTACACAAATCAGCATCTTTTCCTCAGACTTAGTGAAATTGCTTCCAACCATGTTGCTGTAATATTGCGCTGCGATCATAAGTTGGAAACTGGCAAGGCTCCAGGAAATGGTCGCGTGCTGTTCGCGCAATTGCGCATGCGCAATCGAAAAAATCGCAATCGCAATATGTTTTTTGGTTAAAATATCATAAATATTCGATTTCAGAGTGCTGCTACAGCAGTTTTCGAAATATCTGCAATCAATTTCGCATTCGCATTTTGTGAAATTGCGTTAAAATATCTCGAATATTCGATTTCAGAGTGAGCCAATCAGAGCGCTCCTCCAGCATATCTCGAAATTGCGCAATAAATATCGCATTCGCATGTTGCGATATTTCGATAAAATATCAGGAATATTCTGAGCCAATCAGAGCGCTCCTCCAGCATATCTCGAAATTGCGCAATAAATATCGCATTCGCATGTTGCGATATTTCTATAAAATATCACGAATATTCTGAGCCAATCAGAGCGCTCCTCCAGCATATCTCGAAATTACGCAATAAATATCGCATTCGCATGTTGCGATATTTCGATACAATATCACGAATATTCTGAGCCAATCAGAGCGCTCCTCCAGCATATCTCGAAATTGCGCAATAAATATCGCATTCGCATGTTGCGATATTTCGATAAAATATCACGAATATTCTGAGCCAATCAGAGCGCTCCTCCAGCATATCTCGAAATTGCGCAATAAATATCGCATTCGCATGTTACGATATTTCGATAAAATATCACGAATATTCTGAGCCAATCAGAGCGCTCCTACCGCAGTTATAAAAAAAAAATCGCAATTATTTTCGCATTCGCAATAGCGAAAAATCGCAATCAATTAATTTCGATAAAATATCACGAATATTCGAATTTAGCGAATATATCTCGAATATTCGAATATATATTCGAGATATATCGCGAAATCGAATATGGCATATTCTGCTCAACACTAGTTAAGACCATCAAGGCGAGGGATGATTTTTGGATGGCCACCCTTTTGGATCCCAGGTGCAAGGGGAAACTGGAGCAGTTCATCCCAGCCAGCCGGAGGCAGCGCCGGATGGAGGAACTGCAGGCAGGCATTGTCAGCCGGTTGAAGCAGGCAACTCCCCGGCCTCCAGTTGTCCCTCCTCATCTCACCCAGCAGGTGGCTGCACCCAGTAGCAGCCGAGCAGGGGACCTAATGGATGAGATGAGGATGTTCTTCCAATCGGAGCGACCCAGTACCAGCACCAGCAGCAGCAGTCACCACCAGCGGCTGGCCCACATGGTGGCAGACTACATGGCGTCCTTCGGTGCTTCTGACAGTATGAGCACCGACGACCCCATGGAGTACTGGGTTGCCAGATTGGACACCTGCCGTGAGCTCGCTCAGTATGCGCTGGAGTTATTGTCTTGCCCCCCCTCCAGCGTACTATCTGAGCGGACATTCAGCGCGGCAGTTGGGGTGGTCACGGAAAAGAGGACCCGTCTGTCCACAGACTCCATGGACAGACTCACATTCATAAAGATGAATGAGTCCTGGATCGGCGGTGACTTTCTGGCACCCGCCGTCGGTTCAGGGCGCTGAAGGGTCCCTTGTCATGCATTCCCTGATGGAGCCCCGGACCTGATGAATTTACAGTGCTGAATATAACTATTTGAACACCTGAGAAAATCAATGTTAATATTTGGTACAGTAGGCTTTGTTTGCAATTACAGCGGTCAAACCTTTCTTGTAGTTTTTCACCAGCTTTGCACACACTGGAGGAGGGATTTTGGCCCACTCCTCCACACAGATCTTCTCTACATCAGTCAGGTTTCTGGGCTCTCGCTGAGAAACACGGAGTTTGAGCTCCCTCCAAAGATTCTCTATTGGGTTTAGGTCTGGAGACTGGCTAGGCCACACCAGAACCTTGATATGCTCCTTACAGAGCCACTCCTTGGTTATCCTGGCTGTGTGCTTTGGGTCATTGTCATGTTGGAAGACCCAGCCTCGACCCATCTTCAAAGCTCTAACTCAGGGAAGGAGGTTGTTGCCCAAAATCTCGCAATACATGGCCCCGGTCATCCTCTCCTTAATACAGTGCAGTCACCCTGTCCCATGTGCAGGAAAACACCCCCAAAGCATGATGCTACCACCCCCATGCTTCACAGTAGGGATGGCGTTCTTGGCATGGTACTCATCATTCTTCTTCCTCCGAACACGGTTAGTGGAATTATGACCAAAAAGTTATATTATGGTCTCATCTGACCACATGACTTTCTCCCATGACTCCTCTGGATCAGTCAAGACAACTATGTCAGAAGTAATTTCACACTCTATATACTACTATTACCACTTCTGTTCATCATGGCACCTCCTGCCCAAGTGATATGACTCTGTATCTACTACTACTACTACTACTACTGCTGCTGCTGCTCAGTCAAGACACCTATGTCAAAAGTTTTTTCCCACTCTATATACTCCTATTACCACTGCTGTTCATCATGGCACCTCCTGCCCAAGTGATATGACTCTGTATCTACTACTACTACTAATACTGCTGCTGCTCAGTCAAGACACCTATGTCAAAAGTTATTTCCCACTCTATATACTCCTATTACCACTGCTGTTCATCATGGCACCTCCTGCCCAAGTGATATGACTCTGTATCTACTACTACTACTAATACTGCTGCTGCTCAGTCAAGACACCTATGTCAAAAGTTTTTTCCCACTCTATATACTCCTATTACCACTGCTGTTCATCATGGCACCTCCTGCCCAAGTGATATGACTCTGTATCTACTACTACTACTAATACTGCTGCTGCTCAGTCAAGACACCTATGTCAAAAGTTATTTCCCACTCTATACTCCTATTACCACTGCTGTTCATCATGGCACCTCCTGCCCAAGTGATATGACTCTGTATCTACTACTACTACTAATACTGCTGCTGCTCAGTCAAGACACCTATGTCAAAAGTTATTTCCCACTCTATATACTCCTATTACCACTGCTGTTCATCATGGCACCTCCTGCCCAAGTGATATGACTCTGTATCTACTACTACTACTAATACTGCTGCTGCTCAGTCAAGACACCTATGTCAAAAGTTATTTCCCACTCTATACTCCTATTACCACTGCTGTTCATCATGGCACCTCCTGCCCAAGTGATATGACTCTGTATCTACTACTACTACTAATACTGCTGCTGCTCAGTCAAGACACCTATGTCAAAAGTTATTTCCCACTCTATATACTCCTATTACCACTGCTGTTCATCATGGCACCTCCTGCCCAAGTGATATGACTCTGTATCTACTACTACTACTAATACTGCTGCTGCTCAGTCAAGACACCTATGTCAAAAGTTATTTCCCACTCTATATACTCCTATTACCACTGCTGTTCATCATGGCACCTCCTGCCCAAGTGATATGACTCTGTATCTACTACTACTACTAATACTAATACTGCTGCTGCTCAGTCAAGACACCTATGTCAAAAGTTATTTGCCACTCTATACTCCTATTACCACTGCTGTTCACTGATACCACTGATAGTTAATTTATCCCTTAACTACCCCCATTTGTGAGGGTCGGGGTTTTTCTTTAAAGTCCCATGCAAATCAATGGGAAATGTATGTTCCCACATAACTTCTGTACGCCTAGAGATATTTCAATAATACCTGCTATACATATTACTTATATGCCAAATAAAAATATATAACAGTTAAATTAACCCTTACCTACACCCTTATATAAAAGATGGGTATATTTATATTACTATGATTTTCCTCCCCAAAAGGTTAAGATAGGAAGACCGGGCAACGCCGGGTATTCAGCTAGTAATAGTATAAAATGTTTTTGGTTATTATTAAGTTAGATGTGTTGATGTTGATGTTGATGTGTTAGATGTGAAGTTAGATGTGTTTAAAAAACTAACAATCTCAATAAGAAGTGAAACCTTTGCAAAATATAACATTTTTTATTAAAACAAAAAAAAAAAATTAAGACATGAGCTTCTGAAGCTCTGCCACCTCATCAAAGTTTTTCGCCAGTTGTTGCGCCAGCTGTTGATTTTGGCGGGTTAAAAAAAGAATTTGCTGCTCATTTGAGAGTATTCTCTGTGTCATACTTTTCATGGCAGATTGTTTCCTCTTGAGCTTTTGTAAAACTGTTAGGATATAAGAAAAAAACATTTGGATTTCAAAGACCGTTACGAAAGATTATTTTCAGCCCTAAAAATAATAAAGTCTGACTTAAGAGCCTCTATGAAAGAGGATCTGGCAGAGGCAATTCTCTTCCTTAGAACTCTACATTGCATTTATTTGCATTTGCTAAGCCTAGAACTACATTTCAAGATTAATATAAACCATTTCTAGGTTTTGCAGATTTTGTTTTTGGTTCATTATAGATAAGCTTTGATTTTGTTCTAAAACAACCAAATAATGTGGTTTGTATTTTTGAACTGGTAAAGATCCTGTTCCTGATGTTTATGCCTGCTGCTACTATCCAGTCACTTGATTGTTTTCATTGTGTTTGTCTTTTGCTTAAACTATGCAATACAGTAGACTGTTGGCTTCCCAGCCAGTAGTCCTGTGGTAGGTTGCGTTTCTTTCCCTCAAGGAATGTATAAAATGCATTCGCATATTAATACATCGGAGTCGGAGTCGGGGAGTCGGAGTCTGAAGTACATAAAACTGAGGAGTCGGAGTCGGAGTCGGAACATTTATCTACCGACTCCACAGCCCTGCTTTAAATGCTGTCCATTTTTAGAGCTACATTTTATTGTTGAAATTTTATTAATCTCTGTGCACATATTTACCCTCCTGATTGATGGTAAAATGAACCGTCTCATCCTGCTCCTCTTCTTCGTCACACACTACTCCACCAGAAGTTTTGGGGGGGGGTGCAGCTCCTCCTCTTGCTCCTCCACAGGAGCTGGGGATGGTGATGTGGATGGCCCTGGCTGCTCCTCCTCATCCCTCTCCTCCTCTTCCACATCCTCCTCCTGCTCCTCCTCTGCGGCCTGTCGCCTTGTGCGCTTGGGGCGCACAGCTGGTAGAGAAGCTCCTATAAAACACAATGTTCATATATGTTAAAATGTTTTCTAATGACGTATGCAAATTCTGTGTACTCTGCTGTATTGTATATGAATACAAATTAATTTATATAGACAGTTAACCAATGGGACAATGTTATATTAAAGGGTCTTGTGGGCACTACAGGGGACTGAGCGTGAGCTGGGCTGCCACCATGGTAAAATGAGCTGTTTTTGTCTCCTTTGTTTTGTTCAGACGATCTCATGTTAAAAAAAGGGCCTGATGGAGTACACGGGATTACTATAACAACCCCACGCCTAACACAGGAATTTAGTGGGAATCTATATATATAAAACTCAACGTGTGTGTGCATGTATGTATGTATGTTCCAGCATCACGTCCAAACGGCTAAAGATATTTACATGAAACTTGGCACACAGGTTACTTATATGTCAGCCACAAACATAGGATAGGTGGTTTAACCCTTACCCACCCCCATTTGCCATGGTCAGGGTTTTTCTTTAAAGTCCCATTCAACTCTATGGGAAATACATGTTACTTCATAACAGCTGTAGATATTTCGATAACACTTGGTCACATGTTACTTATACGTCCACTTAAAGTATAGGATTGTTATTTTATCCCTTAACTACCCCCATTGGTGAGGGTCGGGGTTTTTGTTTAAAGTCCCATGCAAAGCAATGGGAAAAGTATGTTCCCACATAACTTCTGTGTTCCTGTCTGCTGTCCCATGTCTTTTTTCAACAGTACTATGAATACCTTGGCTGGTGGTGATATATGTTACCACAACATGGCGTCTTGGTTAACAACATCTGACCTTACATGAATTACATATGACCTTACATAACTGTCACCAAAGGAGCTGCGGTGGCTCAACGCGATTGCCACTGCGCTGACAAGCGATTCACCTCTGCAGCTAGGGGTTCGGATCCCGCTCTCGGCTACATGTGAATTGAGTTTGGTGGTCTCAGCCCGGCCCCTGGTGGGTGTGCTATGCGAGGTAAGCCTGCGCTTAGTACGCCCACCCCCCTCCCACAAAAACCACCACACTTACACACGCACTCGAAATTGGGTTAACATGCACGCACTCTGACCACGCGGTCTCTAAAAAGAGAGGCGAAGGACTAACGGGGCTGGTTGAGCGGGCAAATCCTCTCACTCCCTTATAGGGAGTCCCTCTGCCCCGTTGGGCTTCGAAGCGGAGCAGGTAGGACGGTCTGTGTGGGAAGACCCCCTCACACCCGCCATTGCCACCCGGGGCATGGAGAAAGGTGGCAGATTGCCTCTGGGGGAGGCCTGCCTACTCCCAACTCCTGCAGTCCGGCTCCTCTCTCGAGTTCACGCACAAAATACACTTTGGAAAAAAAAAACATAACTGTCACCAATAACTTACCTGGATGATATTTATCCCGGATATGCCTGACACGGTCCATGTGGCGCCTCTTCATATCGGACCATTTTTTAACGATCGCCAGGCGATCGTGTTGGCCGCCTAATTCCATCATTAGGGCGCTGACAACGGCCTTTTTATCAGGCTGCCTGCGGAGCTGATCGTAGCCCTTTTCTAGGAACCTCTGCAAGATGAAGAACAAAGTATATTGTAATACTTTTGTTTAAAGCCTTATGGATATATGACGTAAATGTATGGTATTCAACAATTGGAAGCATTCTCGCCTTATTAATCAATGACAGGGGTAACATGACAGATTTTATATCCTGCCATTTCGGTCGCCACCTTTTTTGCATAAATATAGCAGCCATTATCATTTGCATAATTATGTATATATGATTAACAACACAGGATACACGTATAGGGGAGATATGCGTTGCTATTCATCTGACCGCTATAATTATTTTTGGACACTGATAATGGGCCTGTACAATAGATTATTTTTTTTCATCCCTATCTTTATATAGGAACAATAATATGTTTGTTTCTTTCGACTTTTTGATGAATTAATTTTGAATAATGGAGTTGATGTTATTTAACAACTACAACTACCAGCATGCTCTGATACACCATGTAGCTCACCGTCACCAGCTGTACAACAATTATACTTTAACTCCCAGCATGCCTGGACAGTTAATGGCTGTCCGGTAATAACGGGGAGTTGTTTTGCAACAGCTGTAGGCTCCGTTTAGGAAACAGTGCCGTACAAGATGTTTTCTTTTAATGTGTAGGTGAGGGTGGCTATGTAGGGGTATGTGTATATGTTTTGTTTTTTCATTTATATTTAGTGTGGTGTAGTGTTTTTAAGGTACAGTCAGAGGGGCATGGGGTTCACAGTAGTTTCCCACTGAGGGTTTGAGCTGCAGCGCCAAATTTGCTTCAGCTAGAAGCACACTGTAAGCCACAGCCCATGTGAATGTACCCTGTACATTCACATTGGGGGAGAGGGGGGGGGGGGGTAATTGCAGCCAGTTGCATGCAGGGAGTTGTAGTTTTGCAACAGCTGGAGGCAGAATTATTTCACATTGGTCACTTTCCTCACTCTCCCTCCCATCTTCCTTTTCCCCACTTTCTTTTATTATTTTTCCCCGTGTTCTGTTTTGTTTGTCACTCTTTTTGTTTTGGTGCTTGCACTTTATGTGTGGCGAGTAGGGTGCTGGTCCTCAGGCCGGTCTCTGAAAGTCTTGGGAGTTGGTAGACTCGGCCTTCTGGTTAGGTTCACCGGCTCTCATGGGGTCTCCCTTCGGGGGAGCCTCACCGAGGAGGGTTCTGTTTCGGCAGTCCCTCCGAGGATGTTGGGTCCTTGTGGCTTCGGCTGCTTGGATCAAGATGGGTCCATATGGCTTCGGCTGTATGGACCACAGTAACTCTTTTCCCTGTCAGGAGACTAACGCCCCGGGGGATCAGAGACGGGTCCTTTTCGGAGGACCACTGACGTATGCACCCGTCGCAGTTTTTTGTGATGTCACTCTTTAGGTGTGTGCACATTTTTCCCTGCACCGGGTGGAGTTTTTGGGTTGTGTTTTGCACGCCACAGGCTTTTCAACAGAAAAAAAAACAGCTGGAGGCAGAATGGTTGCAAAACACTACGAGTTTGTTACCTAACTCAGGGTTTCAAGACCAGTCCACCTCCAGCTGTTGCAAAACTACTACTCCCATCAGCCACAGTCTGTCAGTGCATGCTAAGAATTTTACTTTTGCTGCATCTAGGGTGCCACAGTTTAGAGACCCGTGCATAAAGGCCTGAAAAATGTGGGCCTGCAGAACTTACAATACTAGAAGTGCCAGCATTCCCAGGCATGCTGGAAGTTGTAGTTCTGCAACATCTAAAGGGCAATATGTATTCGAACGTCCTTGGGCCTTGAGGACCCTGAAGTCAGGACGTTCGCATACGTCCTATGTCCAAAAATTTTTTAAATTCATTATGCTAAATAACAAGGAAAGTGCCTAAATACACATTTACCAACCAGGGTGTCTGCAGCTGTCCAGGCATGCTGGGAGTTGTAGTTTTGTAACAACAGGAGACACATTGTTTGGGAAATACTAATATCTGATCTTATATACTAACTTTTAAACTAGACTAAAATGCAGTTAAAGATAATGAAATAACAGTGGTCAAAATACTTACACAAATCAGCATCTTTTCCTCAGCGAGTGTGAAATTGCTTCCAACCATTCTGATATTGCGATGCGATCATAAAGTAGGAAACTGGCAAGGGTCCAGGAAATGGTCGCGTGCTGGGCGCGTGTTGTTCGCGCGATTGCGCATGCGCGATCGAAAATTCGCAATATATATCGCAATCGCAATATTTTTTTCGCTAAAATATCACAAATATTCGATTTCAGAGTGCTCCTACAGCAGTTTTCGAAATATCGGCAATCAATTTCGCATTCGCATTTTGTGAAATTGCGCTAAAATATCTTGAATATTCGATTTCAGAATGAGCCAATCAGAGCGCTCCTACAGCATTTGGGGAAATTCCGCAATAATTATCGCATTCGCAATATTGCGAAATTTCGATAAAATATAACGAATATTCTGAGCCAATCAGAGTGCTCCTACCGCAGTTGTCGAAAAATCGCAATTATTTTCGCATTCGCAATAGCGAAAAATCGCAATCATTTCATTTCGATAAAATATCACGAATATTCGAATTTAGCGTATATATCTCGAATATTCGACTATATATTCGAGATATATCGCGAAATCGAATATGGCGTATTCTGCTCAACACTACTAAACACGTGCCACCTCACAGGCATACTATAGACACCCAGCAGGCACGATATTTAACCTCCTGGGCGGTATTCCCGAGTCTGACTCGGGGTGAGATTTTTGGGCAAGGATCGGTAACCCCGAGTCAGACTCGGGCTCGCCTCGCTGGATGTACAGGGAGTTTTACTTACCTTGTCCCTGGATCCAGCGATGCCACCGCGCTGTGTGAGCGAGCGGGACCTCGCTCGATTCACACAGTGCCTCCGTGTGACGCCGATCTCCGTTCCCTGCGACGTTACGACGCACGGGGACGGAGAACGGCGCCAAATTCAAAAAAGTAAACAAACACTATGCATACAGTATACTGTAATCTTATAGATTACAGTACTGTATGTAAAAAATACACACCCCCCCCTTGTCCCTAGTGGTCTGCCCAGTGTCCTACATGTACTTTTATATAATAAAAACTGTTCTTTCTCCCTGCAAACTGTAGATTGTCCATAGCAACCAAAAGTGTCCCTTTATGTCAAAAATAGTTTTAGATCAGCTAAAAAACAGCGATAATAAATTATAATCACTTGCAGAATTGTGCGATAGCGATTTGTGGGGAAATTCGTCATAAAAAAAAAAAATGACAGCAACAATTCTGCAACTGAGCAAATTTCAGTGATTTTGATTTGATTACATTATTGAATACTTTTTATTATAATTATATTATTATTTGTTATAATTATTTATAATTATTTATTATATTATAATTTATAATTTTGTTTTTAAAAAAATGTCATACCCGGGATGCCTATTAGAATCTTGTTTGGTCAGATTTAAGTGAGTTATTTCTAAAAATGACAGACCTACAATATAAAACGCCAAATTTCCTTGCAAATAATGGTACCGCTTTCAGCATGTTTTTTCTGAAAGAATCATACCGCCAGGGAGGTTAAAGTGGAAGTTCACCCAAAAATAAATTTCTAATAATACCTTGAGCTGACAGGTTATACAGCGAGGATGCTGTTTTTTTTTTTTTTTTTTCATACATACCTTGTTAGCGGTGTTGTGACGCGCAGTATGCACCGGTCGGAGGAACGTCAATCAACTAGGAACGCCCAGCCCCGCTAGAATCGTACCCGGAAGCCGAGGGATGAAACACCGCTAACAAGGTATGTATGGAAAAAAAAAACAGCATCCTCGCAGAATACCTCAAGGTATTATTAGAAATTTCTTTTTGGGTGAACTTCCACTTAAAAGGAATTTTTCATATATTTTTTTTTTCACTTTAAACATCATTAAAATCACTGCTCCAGAAAAAAAACTACAGTTTTTAAAACTTTTTTTCCATTGACACATGTTCCCTGGGGCAAGACCCGGGTTCTCAAAGATGTTTTACGACAATAACTTGCATATTAGGCTTTAAAATGAGCACTTTTGAATTCAAACGTTCGAGTCCCATAGACGTCAATGGGGTTCTAAATGTTCGCGCAAACGGTCGGTCCGTTCGAAGGTTCTGGTGCGAACTGAACGGGGGGGTGTTCGGTTCATCCCTAATAGAGACACTGGATGGAGGTCTGGTGGTACATATAAATGTGGATCTTGTGACTACTGTAAGTGGGTTTTTGAAAATCATCTTCTTTACCCTTCCGAATGGGAGAACACAAACCCTACAGCACTTTGTGGACTGTCAGACCAAAAGGGTAGTGTACATAATGCATAATACATTCCTCACAGTGCCAACTAAGAATAACCAGATAAGAACACAAGGTAATCTGTACATCTCGGAGACATTATCTGTAGGGTTCATCTCCTCTAATTCTCATGAAATTTCACACCCATGAATATAAAAAAGCTTCGGCATCAGTCATCTATTATATCAGTGCTCAGCCTGCACTGGAGATGGAAGATCATCTGAGTTTGCCTCTCGTCCTTCTATATGCGGTCCTCCTGTGCCACACAGTGAATGGAGAAAATCAGAAAGAGAGTAAGTACCCAGAGCACTCATGGGACCAAACCTTGTCATAGGGAAGGGGCAGTTTTAAGGTGCCAGATCAGCTCTCTCGTCCCCCCAGGTAGTGGCTGGAGGATGGAGTTGCAAAAGTATTGTACAAGGGATGTGTTTTTTGTACCCAGAGACTAGATGAACAGTCACGTACAGGCTAGAATTCAGAAATCTAAGCTGGACACAGATAAACATTAATGCCGCGTACAGACGTTCGTTTTTTGTGATGAAAAAAAAACGACGTTTTAATTCATGAAATAAAACGACGTTTTTGAAACTTCATTTTCAAAAACGACGTTGCCTACACACCATCGTTTTTTCAAAATGCTCTAGCAAAGCGCGGTTACTTTCAGCACTCTTTTCCATTGAAACTAGCTTCATAACTTGCTTCTGAGCATGCGCGGGTTTAAAAACGTTGTTTTAAACTTCGTTTTGCCCACACACTATCATTTTAATTGACACAAAAAACGACGTTTTGAAAAACGACACAAAAAATTCGAGCATGTTCGAATTTTTTTTTGTCGTTTTTCAGAAGACATAAAACGACGTTTTCCCCACACACGGTCATTTTAAATGACGTTTTCAAAAACGTTGTTTTTTTTTCATCACAAAAAACGACCGTCTGTACGCGGCATTATACAACAACAGAGCGATGTCCAGCTTATGGAATCTTTTCGAATATGAAAAAAAAAAATCTTACTGCTATTCTATATTAGATCTGTAGAGTAGTGTGGCACTTCCTTTTTATGTGTGTTCACAGGCTGCTTTGTAGTATTTGATGTCTCAGTTAAAAACGTAGTCCTCTCTTACATAGGTGGTCAAGGAATAGTAAAAATAGACAATTGTGCAGAAATGTTACTGCCTTCCACCTGCCACCTAAAATCTAACATATTGCCCTGCTGTAGGACTGTGTAGGAAAGGTTTGATGTAAAGGGGACCAAGGAGACTGATATGAATGGGGGGGGGGGGGGTGAGGACAAGCGGAAACAATTGTAAACAAGTGTAAAGCGGAAACAATCATGTAAATGAATAAACAATAAAGTACTAATGCGCTATCAGAGCTGCCATCAGGAATTATGGGGCCCCTTAGACAGCTTCAGGCATGGGCCCCCTGAAGCAGAGAACCGGGGGGGGAGGTGCTGCCGCCTCAAATTAGAAAGCGGGGGGCTGCCGCGAATTGACAAGTAGGGGTTGCCCCGCCACTAATTGAGGAGCGGGGGGGCCATGAATTGAGAAGCGGAGGGGTTGCCACAAATTGAAAAGCGGGGGGGGGGGGCTGCCACCACAAAATCGAGGTCTTGGGGCTTTGGGTGCTGATGAACAAATGAACAAAAAAAGGGGGGTTGCCCTGGGGACATCTGGTCCCCTTACAAAAAAATAAAATAAAAAATAAATGGTTTTTTTTTTTTTTAATAAAAAAAATGGGGGGTTGCCATCTGAGGCCCTGGGGACCTCTGGGCCCTTTAATAAAATGAAAAAAAATATATATAAAAAAAGGGGGGGTTGTTATCCGGGGCCCTGGGGACCTCTGGGCCCTTTAATACAAAAAAGAAAAAAGGGGTTAGCCATCCGGGCCCCTTACAAAAAAGAAAAAAGGGGGTAGCCACCCGGGCCCCATACAGGTGTACTGCCTGTACCCCCCTGATGGCGGCCCTGTGTGCTACCAAAGTGTTCAACAGACCAAAATAAATAATAATACTGATAATAATAAAGTGCTAAAGTCAAGGCGTAAAAAGCAGCTAAACTTCTATAGTGTTGCCAGCACCTGTGAAATTGTGTAAATATATTAAAGTAGCGCTAATTACTCTATTAATAAAGTGCTAAGTGGGTGTGACAATATACAATGAACAAATCTAATATAAAGTGCAACACATCAAGATGGCATTTACAGTAAATAAAAATCACTGCTTGCTGTTCACCACCGTTCAATGCACTACTAGACCCGTTGGGGTCCATCTATGAGGTGAGAGGCTAGCACTACTGGGGGAGGATACGAGAATTTTTTCTGTGATGTCTACATACATCTGCAGATTTGGGCTCCTTTACCTGTCCCTCTCCCCCTACTCTCCATTTTGTTTACATATGAAACCATCCTGTTGTTTTAAAGACTGATTTTCTCCTTGGATCATCAGATTCTTTGTGGACGCACTATTTATATGCACTTTACATATGGACTTGTTTATAGCTTATTATATTTTCATTTATATGGACTTTTTTCTAGTTGATTGATTTTTATTTAAATGCTATCTTAATGTGATGCACTTTATATTAGATTTATTCATTGGGGTAGATTCAGGTAGGGCTGCGCACTCTTACGGAGGCGCAGCGTACCGTTTTAACGATACGCCTCCATAAATTACTTGCGCTACGCTTCATTCACGAAGCAGTAGCTCTGTAATTTGCGCGGGCGCTCCGTAAAACTGGCCGGCGTAAGCGCGCGTAATTTAAATGATCCCGTAGGGGGCGTGGATCATTTAAATTAGGTGCGTTCCCGCACCGAATGTAGTGCGCATGCTCCGTCGGGAAACTTTCCCGACGTGCATTGCTGTAAATGACGTCGCAAGGACGTCATTTGCTTCAACGTGAACGTAAATGGCGTCCAGTGCCATTCACGATTCACTTACGCAAACAACGTAATTTTCAAAAATCGTGACGCGGGAACGACAGGTATACTTAGCTGCTCCTGCTAATAGCATGAGCAGCCAAACCACGTAAAATGCGAATGGCAGGTGCGCGTACGGTTGTGAATCGGCGTGAGTATGCAATTTGCGCTGACCACTACGGGAACGCCACCTAGCGGGCAGCGTAAGAATGCAGCCTACGATACGACGACATAAGAGCCTTATGCCAGTCATATCTTAGGCTGCAGTCGGCATATCGAGCTTTCTGAATCAGGAGAAGTCGATACGCCGGCGCAACTAAGCAATTATGCTGCGTATCTATGGATCTATGAATCTACCCCATTGTATATTGTCTTTTTTTTAAAGTGTATTTTTGTGCGTGTACTCGAGAGAGGAGCCGGACTGCAGGAGTTGGGAGTAGGCAAGCCTCCCCCAGAGGCAATCTGCCACCTTTCTCCATGCCCAGGTGGCAATGGCGGGTGTGTGAGGGGGTCCTCCCACACAGCCCACCCTACCTGCTCCGCTTTGAAGCTCAACGGGGCAGAGGGACTCCCTCTAAGGGAGCGAGAGGATTAGCCCGCTCAACCAGCCCTGTTAGTCCTTCGCCTCTCTTTTTAGAGACCGCGTGGTCAAAGTGCGTGCATGTTAACCCAATTTCGAGTGCGTGTAAGTGTGGTGGTTTTTGTGGGAGGGGGTGGGCGTACTAAGCGCAGGCTTACCTCGCATAGCACACCGACTGGGAGCCGGGCTGAGACCACCAAACTCAATTCACATATAGCCGAGAGCGGGATCCGAACCCCTAGCTGCAGAGGTGAATGGCTTGTCAGCGCAGTGCCAATCGCGTTGAGCCACCGCAGCTCCCTTGTCACACCCACTTAGCACTTTATTAATTGAGTAATTAGCGCTACTTCAATATATTTACACAATCATGTAAATGGTTGGGGGAACTGTGAAATAAAGGTGGGACTGAGGACACTGATGTAGATGGTGGATTATGATGTAAAGGGGGAGTCTATGGTGGGAAGATTAGACTTTGATGTGAAGAGGGTCTTTTATGCAAGGAGGGGGGCTGTTATGATTAGAGGGACTGTCATGTAATGATGGTGGGCTGTGATCTGTGATGAAAAGGGGGGGCTGTGATGAAAAGGTGGGGACTGTGATGAAAAGGTGGGGACTGTGATGTGAATGCCGATAGTGATGTGGAGGGAGGACAGTGATGTGGAAGGAGGACTGTGATGTAAAGATGGGGACAGTGATGTGAACGGCCATGGTGATGTGGGACAGTGATGTGGAAGGAGGACTGTGACATAAAGGTGGGGACTGTGATGTACAGGTGGGGAGGGTGATGTAAAGGTGGGGACTGTGATGTAAAGGTGGGAATGGTGATGTAAAGGTGGGGACAGTGATGTAAAGGTGGGGACAGTGATGTAAAGGTGGGGACGGTGATGTAAAGGTGGGGACGGTGATGTACAGGTGGGGACGGTGATGTAAAGGTGTGGACGGTGATGTAAAGGTGGGGACGGTGATGTAAAGGTGGGGACGGAGATGTAAAGGGTGATGGTGATGTACAGGTGGGGACGGTGATGTAAAGGTGGGGACGGTGATGTAAAGGGTGATGGTGATGTAAAGGTGGGGACAGTGATGTAAAGGTGGGGACGGAGATGTAAAGGTGGGGACGGAGATGTAAAGGTGGGGACGGAGATGTTAAGGTGGGGACGGAGATGTAAAGGTGGGGACGGAGATGTAAAGGTGGGGACGGTGATGTAAAGGTGGGGACTGTGATGTAAAGGTGGGGAAGGTGATGTAAAGGTGGGGATGGTAATGTGGGACGGGATGTGGAAGGAGGACTGTGATGTAGAGGTGGGGCAATAAAAAATAATAGAATCCTAAATTCCACACTCCCTATGAAGATAATCTAAATAATTAAAGTACCGGCCGATTTGCCAAAGCTGGACGGGATACCTGCCAGATAGCGCAAAAAAGCTATATAGAATAATAGTGTGGAGGGGACAAGGGAGCCCCCAGAAAGCAAAAAATGGCGGGTCAACACCGGCGGGTCAACACACAGACCCACAGAAATCTCTGAATCATCAGCAGCCTTCAAAACACTTTATATTGATTTAACCGCCTATGTACTGAAAACGCAGGGTTCCAGACACTGGGTGCATCCAAATCATGGGACATGCATAGCAGGTTCTCAGACTCTTAATGTCAGATGGTTCATTCAGGTCCTTAAACCGGAATAAGTAAATAAAGTTTCACACTGCACTGGGACAGCAGGCGTCCATTAAACCTCCATAGAGGAAAAGGGAGTAGGCAAATAGGAGAGAGGGTTTGAGGTAGAAGGTAGAGAAACGGTTCTCACCAAATCAGTCGCTCGATAGTCCTATTACCAGGAACAGTTTAGGTTTCTGTCCCACCTCTACTTGGCCGTGGACGGCTGTATACCGGCTTCAGTGAATTCCCAAAGGGAGGTCTCTCGTGGTGTGCGATCAAATGACGGTCAGGTGTGCAGGAGGAAAGTCTGGAGCACAACACGTTGGATCAGTGTGGGCGGAAGTGGACTGTGGGCAGCGGTGCCCTGAATGTAATTAGTTACAGCAAGTGAGTCCTTTGCATTGCTGGATTGCATAGCAAACTTGAAGCTTACTGGCTCTGCATAGGCTAGGTCAGTGTTTCTCAACTCCAGTCCTCAAGGCACCCCAAAAGGTCATGTTTTCAGGATTTCCCACCGATTAAACTGCTGTGGTAATTACTAAGGCAGTGAAACTGATCAAAACACCTGTGCAAAATAATGGAGAGCCTGAAAACATGACCTGTTGGGGCGCCTTAAGAAACACTGGGCTAGGTTAACATTTCGTGCATCTCCATGCACTTCTCCAGAACAAATTAGTGTTGGCATGTATGTTACTTATATATGTCCAATAACATCAATCAACACTAAGGGGCAGATCCACAAAGATCTTCCCCGGCGCAGCGTATCTGAGATACACTACGCCACCGTAACTTACTTTTTTGGTTTGAATCCTGAAAGAATTAGCGCCGTAAGTTACGGCGTAGTGTATCTCTCGCGGCATAACGGCGCCTAATTCAAATCGGCGAGTAGGGGGGCGTGTTTCATTTAAATGAAGTGCGTCCCCACGCCGAACAAACTGTGCATGCGCCGTCCCTAAATTTCCCGCCGCGCATTGCGCTAAATGACGTCGCAAGGACGTCATTGTTTTGACGTGGACGTAAATTACGTCCAGCCCGATTCACGGACGACTAACGCAAACTAATGTTTTTTTTTTTTAATTATAAGCGGGAACGACGGCCATACTTAACATTGAGTACGCCACCAAATAGCAGGTTTTACTATACGCCGAAAAAAGCCGACTAGAGACGGCGTAAAAGAATGCGACGGCCGCTCGTACATTCGTGGATCGTCGGAAATAGCTCATTTGCATACTCGACGCGGAAAACGATGGGAACGCCACCCAGCGGACGCCGAAGAATTGCATCTTAGATCCGAAGGCGTACGAAGACGTACGCCTGTCGTATCTTGTTTTGAGGATTCAAAACAAAGATACGGCACTGGAAATTTGAAAGTACGCTGGCGTATCAGTAGATACGCCGGCATACTCTCTTTGTGGATCTGCCCCTAAAGTGATTACTATGCCATCTTGTGGTCATATTTGATAATGCAGTAATTAAAAGAAACAATGTACCCTTTACCAATTCACATAGGGGGGGCGGGATCTGGAGATCCCCTTTGTTAAAGGGGGCTTCCAGATTCCGATAAGCCCGCCGCAGACCCAGGAGGGGGGGCGCTCTCTTGTCCCCCTCTTTTTCTGCGGCCTGCCAGGTTGCGTGCTAGGATAAGGGTCTGGTATGGATTTTGAGGGGGACCTCTACGCCATTTTTTTTTTTAATTTGGTGCAGGGTTCCTCCTAATATCCATACCAGACCTTAAGGGGCTGGTAATGGAATTTGGGGGGACCCCCATGCCATTTTTTTTCAATGACTTTTATCTGTATTGCCGGGACCCGGCAATTCATTATAGCCGTGAGTAGTTTTTAATTACTCTTTTTCCTTTAAAAATGTAATTTTGTGCAGGGACTGTTATAAACATGGGAAACATACGCTACTTTACAGGCATACAATACACACCCCCTATGTACGAAAGTAATATTTCACTTTTATTTCACGTTTATTAATAAAATCACTGCTCCTGAAAAATCTTCAGTTTTTAAAACTTTTTTTTGCATTGATACATGTCCTCTGGGGCGGGACCCGGGTCCCCAAACACTTTTAATGACAATAACTTGCATATTAGCCTTTAAAATGAGCACTTTTGATTTCTCCCATAGACTTTTAAAAGGCTTTCGACGTTGCCGCGAACACCCCAAATTGTTCGCTATTCGGTGAACGGCGAACAGCCAATGTTCGAGTCTAACTCATGTTCGACCTGAACATGAAGCTCATCCCTAATTATAGCGATCATATGCACTTTATCCCCCTAGGATGGCCAACACTCTCACCGTTAGGTAGCTCAGTGACCATATCAGTTAGATACAACAGTAGTGTTAGAAGTGCTGTTTTTTTACTGTTTGAATTTGCAGTGTCACCCTTTAGCCAAGCACCCACCTCTATAGATTAAGGTTAAATGAGGTTTGTGTGGTGTGAGTTGATGTGTTACAAGATAAAAACCTGCCTTGTCTCTCCTTTTTAAATTGCAGGTCTACCAAGCTGCTTGTACACTTTCCAGCCACTGAGCAATATTTGTGGCTATTGTCTTTTAGATAATACATTCCATTGTTTATTGCAAGATAAGACCTGTTCTTGTCTGTTTAAATGTTCTGCCTGGTAAAGTTCTCGTGTACTATTCTAATGCTAGATCATTTCAACTAAGCACATACCAGAAGTGTGATAGCTATGCATACTAGCTCATTATGCCTTTGTCTTGCAGTTTTCATCCACACTCATGACATTCCTCTATGTCTTCTAGCAGTTGATGCAGAAACTGCGTTTGATCATGTTAATTGGCAGTACCTACAGCGGTCTTTACAGCAGATAGATCTAGGTCCCCATATAATATAGATCAGTGTTTCTCAACTCCAGTCCTCGGGGCGCACCAACAGGTCATGTTTTCAGGATTTCCCTCAGATCAAACTGCTGTGGTAATTACTAAGGCAGTGAAACTGATCAAATCACCTGTGCACAATAATGGAAAGCCTGAAAACAAGACCTGTTGGTGCGCCCCGAGGACTGGAGTTGAGAAACACTGATATAGATGATAATGTCTCTCTATTCTTCACCATCGGCTAGGATTAGTGTAAACTGCTCCATCTTCTACATTTTCTATTCACTGTGGAACGTGACAGGGGTGTCCCCTGTCCCCCCTTTTGTATGTTCTCATCATGATGGAACACCTGACTATGGCAACAAAACCCAAACATGTGGGGTGTTTTGGAGGGCCCTCTTCACACTAAACACACCTTATTTGCAGTTGATCTGCTCTTATTCGTGATGCAACTTAATACTCCTGGAATTCTAGAGCTTCAGGGCTGTTAGTATTTTTAAAGGGAATTACAATAAGTCAGAACTTCTCAATATCTCCCTTTTGAAATGTATGACCTGCCATGGACCCCACCTATCTACTGCAGGGGTCCCTCTGTCCCCAGTGATCTCACCCGGCAGACAATTTTCCTGTGGGACCACATGATCTCTGCACTTTGCTTGTCTAAATATATGGGCCCTATGACCCCTTTGTTTGGGACACTGTCTTTTCCACCAGCTCTCTATGTAGCAGGGTTTGATACCTTGCACAAACAAGAGCATGGGAGACTCATCCAGGTTCTTCAGTCAGACTCATCCTTATGTAGCGCTACCCCCGAAAGGAGCCGCTGATTGCTTTGAGATCGGCGTATTAAGTTACCCTGCAGTGTGTCTAGGGGTGATAGCAGTGAGCCAAAAGAGTGAGCGAATGTCCAGACAGTGAATAAAGGTTTTTCCAATGCTTTATTTCCAGGCCAACACACCAACATCAACAAAAAATGGGAAGAGCAGGTTGATGAAGAAAAGAAAGAGAACCTTGCAGTATCAGGCCTGAATATTAGTTGAGCAGCCCTTGCTCAATAGAGTACCAAGTTATAACTCGTCGCCACTTTCAGCCAGAGTGGGTAAAGTACCCCCAGACAGACCCCTCTCACAAGCCTGGCAGCCGAAGTGTCACTTAGGATTTTCTGGGAGGAACAGGTCTCTCTCACAGACCTGGCTCTAGGGCCTCTGCCACAGGCCAATTACTTTAAAGGAGCTAATGGATGAGCAGAGCGAATCCTCCCAGTAGATTTTTAAGATAGGTCACCGGATGACAGCAAGACGTACCTGTCAGTATTCCGGTCACCAGATCCCCGATTGGTTTGTTCAAGCTCTGTTGGACAACCTGCCTCTGGGTTCTCCTCAGCCGACCCCCCAATCGAACGGCACCCAGCCTGGGATCCTCTCAATTGAACCGGGAACCGAGCAAGTCACTGGGGTCCCCTTTTACCTCCGGATGAGGGTTTGTGCAGCCTGCAATTCTGGCCATGTGGGCCACGCTGGCGGGGTCCATGGATGCGCGCACCCTGAAGGTGGATGCCGCACCTGGAACGGGACCCCGCAAAGATGTTAGAACACATGACACCTGTCACAGATATAGCCTTCCCCAGCATGCCTTTCGAGGGAAAAACTCCTCTAATTGGCTGCTGAGGAAAACTCACTCTGCCAGAACCCCACTGGTGCCAACTGCTGGCCAGGGATGGTAACGCATCGCTGGAGCACAGACTGACACAGTGGACCTTTCTGGAATGACAGAAGTCACAATTTAAATAAAATTGTGAATGGGAGCAAAGTAACTCTCCCATTCCCCACTAACTTTAGCGTAGTGGGGGGGCGTGTCCGGATGTGAGTGAGGCAGGACGTGCTCTGAGAGAGCTCCGCATTACTCCTGTGCTAAACATCCGATTTAGGAGCGTTTTGTGCCCGGTTTTTGGGGATTGCACCCCCGATCCAGGTGGGGGAACGTCTGGACATGCGAAAGGGGGGCGGCGAAACACGGCCATCAGACCCCGAAGTGGCGAGGCGCGGACGAGGCCTCTGCCGCCGCCATCTTGCCTTCCCCTTCTTCCTCCAGAAGCGCCAAGAAGCCAGCGACGAAGATGGCCCAGATGGAGGGGGTTGAACAGGTCATCCAGGCGGAGGAGCCCCCGCCTGTCCCCCCGGTTCAGGATGCAGCTCAGGAGGCGATTACCCGCCCGATCCTGGAGGCAATCAACGCCAGCAAGGCCGCAGTAATGGTGAGCATTGACCACCTAGCTACAGAATGTACCCTGATTAGACATGATCTTGACAAAATTAGGGGAGGCTAATGGAGGCAGAGGAGAGGATCTCTAATGTGAAGGATGAGACTCAAGCGCAGGGCAACCAGTTATCCGAACTGCAGGCCGTGGTGAAACTCCTACAGAACTGCGCGGATGATGCCGAAAACAGGCAAAGCAGAGATAATGTTCGTGTGGTGGGGCTGCCGGAGGGGGCAGAAGGCCCACAGTCCACCACCTTTGCAGAAACATTTTTTCAGCAACTCCTGAACTTGGGTGAGCGACCACCAACGTATGTGGTTGAATGGGCGCATAGGGTGCCCATGGGTAGGAGACCCCCAGGTGAATACCCACGTCCCTTTCTGGTGAGATTCCTGAATTACAGGGATAGAGACATGATCTTAACTGCATCCAGGAAGGCCCAAGAACTAAAGTATGAAAATGCCAAGGTAATGCTTTTTCCTGATTTCTCGGCGGAGACACAGAGAAGACGGTGTTCCTTTAATGATATCCGGAAAAGATTGCGAGAGAAGAACATACAGTACAGCATGCTTTATCCCAGTAAACTGCGGGTTCAATATCAAGGTACTGTGAAGTTTTTTGATAACCCACGTGATGCGTGCGACTGGCTGGACAGGAATCCCTAAAGAGGCTTCGACACAAGCTGAGTATTGTTCTATTCCTTAATTTTCTAGTATCCTGGCCAGCAGCACTTTGACTGGATACTATGGCTTTGCCTGTTTTTTTTTTTTTTTTTTTTCTTTATATCTGCATTACCTTGCAGTAAATTTTTCCTGTTGCCTGACGCTGCGAGGCATAATTTTTGTTTTTACACAATTTTTGTCTTTTCTTTTACTCCTGTGGGTTTTTCTTTTTACGAGTTTTTTCATAAAAATTTGCTCAGAATGGACAGAGTGCCAATGATAGTTGCTGTATTATTGCATTTCTGATAGCATGTGCCTTATTTGAACTATCAGCCTGACGCCACTAGATGGCGGTAGTGTACTGTGCTTTCCTCCACTGGATTTTAGGTCCTGATTTTGTGACTCCATGTTGAATCTGTTTAGGCGGAGCTCCCTGGGGCTAAGGAAGACTTTTTAGTTTTCACTGTTGGACAAGTGACCATTCGGAGGAACTTCCAGAAACATCTGATTTTTTGGGTGTTCTGCATTGTTTTTGAGGTTTGAAGCTGCATACCAGACAATGGGGTTTTTTGAAGCCTATTTGCTTTATGGTTTATTTTTTTTATTTTTTATTTTTTGGTTCTGGTATAATGGCAGGGGGGTGTGTTGTTATGGTTGGGGGGTGGGGATCTGTTTTTGTTCTATATGCTTGCTACTCAGTACTCGGTCCTCGATTAGCGTGGGCCTCTCTTCAGGTTTTGGTATTGTATTCTGCATTAGACTTCTGGGCATGTTCCAGCTGCACCTGGGAAATGTTTGGTAAGAAATAATATGGCTAATGTGGTTAAATTTGTATCATGGAACATCCGGGGTCTGAACAGTAAATTTAAAAGGGCCTCGATGTTCCAGTATCTGAAGACAGTTAAGCTGCATGTGGTCCTCCTGCAGGAGACTCACCTGGAGGGTAGTAGAATTCTGGCCTTACGTAAACATTGGATTCAAAGGGCATTTCATGCCACATACTCCACATTTGCCAGGGGTGTGTCTATACTCATTAGTAGGACACTTCCCTGCACGATCCATCAGGTGATAATTGACCCTGGGGGACGATATGCGGCAGTGGTTCTAGATATAGGTAACCGCGAAATATTACTTGTAAATGTATATGTGCCACCTCCCTTTGCTGTACAATTATTGTATGATCTCTATGTGAAGTTGGCACCAAATGCTCATTTGCCGCTTCTGATGATGGGGGATTTCAATGCCACGTTAGGGGTGCTGGATTCTTCCAATCCCGGGCGGGGTGGGTTCGCAGGACTTGTTGGTTTGGGCGTCAATGGCAGGTTTAACGGAAATATGGTGAGCTAAGAACCCGGCCACCACATGCTATTCTCACCTTTCACAGACCCATCGCTCCTCGGCTAGAATAGATCTAGCATTTGGGAATCAGGCTATGCTGTCCTATGTGAGGGGGGCGGATTATTTGGCGGGAGGTTTATCAGATCATAATCCACTCGCTGTCTCCTTGCTCTTTCCGGCAGTTGGGGGGGTGAGGAGTTGGAGGCTGTCCCTGGGCTGGCTACAGGAAGAACAGGTCTCTACGCATCTGCTTGAGGCTGTAGATAACTATTGGGCCCTGAACATGAACTCGGCTGAGCCGCCGGTGGTCTGGGATGCCTTTAAGGTGGTGATTTGAGGCAAATCTATCACGGCTATCAAGAGGGTGAGAGTAGATCAAAACGCTGAAGTTCAGGGGCTGCAGGATAAGGAGCGCGAATGCGCGACTGCCCATGCTGCAGATACAACTGATGTCACGTATGCTGCCCTGTTAGAAGCTAGACGCAGACTTTCCATGCACTACAATGACCTAGCGCATACGGAAGCTAAGCATAGAGCAAACTCGCTATTTTCTGAGGGGGACAAAAACGGGAAATTGCTGGCTAGGTTGGTGGCAGACCAAAACCATATATAACATATTTCAGTCAAGTGGAGACCTGGTTGGGGACCCGACTGCAGTTTTGGCTGAGTTCCAGGCATATTTTTATGCCCTTTACGCCCCCATCCCATCGTATGACCATGATGCCCTGAGGGATCTGCTGGGTAGTTTGTCCCTTCCCAAACTTACTGATGAAGACTGCATGGCTTTGGACGCCAAAATTACAAAAAAGGAGGTAGAGGAGGCGATTTTTGCTTTCCCGCCTAATAAAGCGCCGGGTCCAGATGGATTCCCGGCGGATTTTTATAAATTATATGTTGAACAATTGGCCCCCAGACTTACGACCTTGTTTGCGTGTTGCATAGAAAAAAGGGAGCTCCCAGCGTCAATGCTTGATGCCTATATTGTCCTATTGCCTAAGCCGGGTAAAGATCCGCTGGAATGTTCATCCTATAGACCCATTGCCCTTCTAAATATGGATCTTAAAATTCTGACGAAAGTGTTGGCAAAGAGGTTGGCACTGGTGATTTCATCTCTGGTGGACGTGGACCAGACGGGTTTTATGCCGGGTAAGTCCACAGATACTAATTTGAGGAGACTTTTTACACACTTACAGCTTCCTAACTTGGACTCGTCCAGCAGGATAATAGTTTCTATTGATATAGAAAAGACCTTTGACTCAGTGGACTGGCATTATATGCATACAGTTCTTGAGTCTATGGGCTTTGGCCAGTCGTATCGGCAGTTGATCTCATTGTTATACAGTGCGCCTAGGACGGCCATTCGTATGGGGGGGGGTCTATCTCTGAGTACTTTACGATTGGGAGAGGCACTAGACAGGGGTGCCCTCTGTCACCCTTTTTGTTTGCCCTCATGATGGAGCCTCTGGCGGTGGCTCTGAGGGCGTCGGAGGAGGTTAAGGCCGTTTGGGTGGGTAGTATTGATGAGGGCTTGGCATTATATGCTGATGATCTTCTGCTGTTCTTGAGGGACCCCGGGGAATCATTAGTCACCGCTCTGGGTATTATGGACAAGTTTACTACATACTCTG
This sequence comes from Rana temporaria, assembly GCF_905171775.1. Classification (NCBI taxonomy): domain Eukaryota; kingdom Metazoa; phylum Chordata; class Amphibia; order Anura; family Ranidae; genus Rana; species Rana temporaria. Next base: position 471,634,069 of record NC_053491.1, on the reverse strand, counting down.
GGCTGAAGGTTAACTGGGGGAAGTCGTCCATACTTCCTTTGGATGAAGAGGCTAAGGCAAGAGCAAATCCCGACCTGCCACTTAAATGGGTCACACAGATAACATATTTGGGGGTGAAGGTCACGGCGAGCGTAATGGACTACATGTCTCTCAACTTGCTGCCACTTTTGAAGTTTTTCAAACAAAAGGCACTGGCTTGGCAAAAGCTTCCCTTATCATTGATTGGTAGGATTAACCTTCTTAAAATGAAGATTCTCCCGGTTATATTGTATTTTCTGAGGAATGCCCCGGTATGGATACCGAAGTCCTTCGGAAACTAGATAGTATCACTAGCTCGTTTCTCTGGGCACCTAAAATGCCTAGGGTGGGGTTGAAGGTCCTGCAGGAACCATGGGGTCAGGGTGGTCTGGCGCTACCTGACTGGCGCAAGTACTACTTGGCTGGGCAGTTGGTTTTTGTACATAGGTGGCTAAGCTCAGACCCGGGAGATTCGGCCACTATACTAGAAGCAGCTCATCTGGGGTCGTATGAGTCTCTCCGGCTGACTATCCATAGTGGCACGGGCAGGGATCTTCCTCTTACGGACTCAATGAAGGCTACAGTTAAGGCTTGGGAGGAGGTGGAGAAGCTGGCCTCTCCAAGTTACAAAGGGCTTTCCCCCTCAAACACCACTGTGAATGAATCCAAAACTACAACAATTTTATAAATTAGATGATGCGGCCATGTGGGCATCTAAGGGGGTTAAAATGCTTAAGGATATTACTCGAGATGGGGAACCTTTGACGTTTGATCAAATGAAAGCCAAGCATGATCTTCCGAACTCGCAGTTTTTCCAATATTTGAGCCTGAGACATGCCTATCAGACTCAGTTTGGGACTCTGACAGTTGAATCCTTCCCTTCTAGGTTGGAAGATCTACTTACGACAGAGGACCTGCCCAAGACCTTGTCAGTGACCTATAAAGAACTATTTAAAGCTAGTCCCAAAGCATTACTTAAGTGCAGATAGCGGTGGGTGGCGGAGGTCCCGGGTATACAGGGGGAGGAGTGGGATGATATGTGGGACCGTCCCTTTAAGTATTTGGTAGCGGCTAGGGACAGGCTAATTAAATTCAAGTTCCTGCACAGGGTGTATTATACCCCTGCCAGGTTGGCCTCGATATATCCCTCGGTGCCCTCTGAATGTTGGAGGTGTACGTTCGCCCCTGCGGATGTGCATCACGTGTTTTGGGGGCGCCCCCAGATCCAACAGTTTTGGACTGGGGTCACGGCCTGTATAGAAGGGGTCCTGGGGGTACCTGTCCCGCAGGAAATCAGTGTCTGTTTACTTGGCCTGGTGGAGGAGGTGGTCCCGTCTAGGGCTCACAGAACATTACTTAGTATCTTGCTGTTCTATGGGAAGAAAGCTATTTTGCTCAAGTGGAGGAGTCCGGGGGCCCCGGAGGTTGCTTTTTGGAAAGGCTTAGTAAATGCTATGCTCCCATATTATAAGGCAACGTACTTATCTCGGGGATGTGTTGGGAAATTCGAGAAGGTATGGAGGGCCTGGTATGAATCTGACCTAACGGTTGGGTAAGGGGAAGGATAATTGAAATTTATGGATGCCTGTGTTAAGTTGTAAGGGGAACTCACTTCGGGTGCATCGAGAATAGTGATTGGTGACTAACAACTGAAAGGGAGTGCTGTTAATTAATATGTCCTCAGCTATGGATTGGAGGGGAGGGGGAACTGAGTAGGGGGGGGGGAATGGGGAATGTTGGGGAATATGCCATCTGCGATGGCACGGTTATATGTTGCCGGTCATGTTGACCAATAGATAAGCTTGGCGGTGTGCCAAGGACTGTTTTGTTGTGTATGTATAAAACCTTTAATAAACAGAAATTCAAAAAAAAAAAAAAACTTTAGCGTAGTGCCCATACTGAAAGTAAGGGGGCGCTACACTTAACAGCAGCTACTTCTTCCACAAAGCCTTACACAAACCAACACAGTGGTTACAGAGGCAACAGGCCTTGTCATATATTCTATCTCTTCACTGCCAGACATTCTCGGCAAGCTGATGAAATGTTAATCTCTGATTTTACAGGAGGACCCTGGAGGACTATTTCTCTTTCCAACTGGAAATAAGTGTTTTATACTGACCCATAAACTCTTCCTATCCACCAAAAAACAAGAAAAGGAGTTTACATTAGCAACCAGATGGTGTAGGTGCCCATCTGTTCTTCCCCTCTTTAATCTATCAATAATTGACACTTGCTGGCGCTGCCATGCCTCCAAAGGCCCCATGCTCCATATCTGTAGATATGCTGCTGGCTGCTGCGTTTCAAAGTAGTACGTTCTTCAGAGGCTCTGAGGAAGAAGGCACTCCTTCTAAATGTGTCAGCCCGCAGCGGTTCTGAGGTCCTCCCCTTGGTTTCCTTAAGACTGTAGGTTGGGGATTGATTGGCACATTTCAGCGGTATCTACAAGCTTTTATTCACCACATGTTTGTGAGTAGTTTTTTATTGTGTTTTTACTATTAAATTATCTTGGGATAATGCACAAGGCTGGTGCGCCCTCTTTTTATCTTTTGTGTGCCTACTAGGATATCCCCTATCCAGGAGGGCAGCAAGGCCAAAGACACTATCTTGTGTGATTGATCACCCGGCCATCACACTAATGCGCAGGAGTGTTTGTTTGCTATTACTAGGTTATAGTTGCTGTCTGTGTCCCTGTTGGGAAGATTCACCCTCTCTATTTGCCCTGGTGCAACAAGGACAGAGTGATAGGAAAATCTTAAATGTTAAAGTTGTCACCAAAACATGAATACAGAGGAAATCTTGCAAGGGACATTTTTTCTGGTGACAACTCTCTAAGGCCTTGTACTCACGGCAGGACATGTCCGATGAAAACGGTCTGCAGACCGTTTCCATCGGACATGTCTGGCCGGGGACTGCCCGGGGACTTCTGTTCGATGGCTATACACACCATCGAACAGAAGTCCGCGCGTAAACAATACGCGGGGCGTGTCCGCGGTGTCGCCCTGACAATGACGCGGCGACGTGGGCGGCCCGCCTTTAAAATGCTTCCACGCATGCGTCGAAGTCATTCGACGCATGCGAGGGATGGCGGGCGGCAGGACATGTACGGTAGGTCTGTACAGACGACCATACATGTCCGGCCGGACAGGTTTCCAGCGGACTGTTTTAAAGCAAGTCCAGGAAACAGTTGTCCGCTGGAAACCTGTCCGATCTGCCCGAAAATGGTCCGCTCGGGCCTCCACACGGCCAAACATGTCTGCTGAAACTGGTCTGCGGACCAGTTTCAGCAGACATGTTTGGTCGTGAGTACGGGGCCTTAGAGGAGATTTAGAAGATATTTCCCCTCTCTTCTCGTCATTTCACTTGGAAAATAATCAGAGGAATCTGTGTTTAGGACAGAATTTTTATTTTTTTTTTTATTCTCCCCCTACTTTATTCATGATAAAAAAAATCTATGGCCATATAGTCACTTGTAAATGACAAAAGTCTCTGAAATGTCTCACAAATCTTGAATGATTTCACGAGTGATACCCTGTCGTTGTTTATGATCCATGAAAAGAGATCTATTGATTGTTGATTTATTCACCAAAATCTTTTTAACTGTCGCTGTCATTGAGATGTCACTCATCTGTCTTCATCTCATCATTTTATTGCAGAGAACATTGGAGACACTCAAGCTGTCACATCGAGACCGACTACTATACAGAATATAATGACTCCGCAGTGTGATCATTGTCCAAAAAAGACCAAACACCCCACCACACATCGTACCACTGTGCTACACACTGATCATTCCACACAAGGACCTTCTCCACCACCCTCTCCTACAGAATATGTCATGGTTGGTCAATCAGGAGTCTGTCTAAGAATAAAGGCAATCTTCATATTAATGCTGAATACCCCTTTGATTAGAAATGTAAGTTAGTCCTGAGTATAATCTAGAGGATGTAAAGGCTTGACTGTCAATGCCAATGAAGAACATTTAATAAAGTTGTGCAAGTTAGGATTGGTTTAGATTATCCCATCAAATCCCATGATTACCAGATCAATGACCAGGGCTTTTTTGCAGAAGGAATGCAAGGGAACGCAGTTACAGCACCTCCAGAACTGAATGTACTGTATGTAATGGCAAGGGGTGCTGGGGTGTGCTGGAGGGTCTATTGATGCTGACTGCTGGGGAATCTATTGTTGCTATAAGGTTTCTTTGCAGGGGGTGTTATTGTTGAGGTTAGGTCTATAGTTGCTTTTGGGTGATCTATTTTTGCTGGGGATCAATCGTTGCTGGAAGGAATATACTGTTGAGGGAGGGGTCTAATTTGGCTGGCTGCTGGGAGTCCATTGTTGGTGGGTTGGATCTATTAACGCTGGGGTGTCCATTATTTCTGGATTTATTGTATTGCCTTTCTTGTTATAATTAACACATTCCATACAGAATACTTAGTAGCCCCACAAAAGGATACTTGGTTCTGTATCCTCTAAAAGGGGTGATACTGGGAGGTGGTTAAGAGGTGGAACCAAGGAATGGTCCTTGGAGGTATGCAGGGGGCAGGGTCAAGGGGTGACTTGGAAGGTAGGAGTTCCTGAACCTATTCTCTGAGAAATAAATCCCTGTGAATGACTATATGATATCCTATTCTGAGGTCATTGACCAGTTATTCATACGTTGATCTACCTGCAGGACTGCATCACGAGTCTGCTCTCTCTCCCAGGGCGAGAACTGGTACTAGCTAGTAATCGGCGCGTGTCCTAAGAGTAGGACGTGTGGCTCCTAGCACCAGCCAGGCAGGGATTCTCCTCATATGATATACATATATATGAAAAAACTACTGACTGTTTTAGTGATAAGCAATTACAAAAATTGTGATAAAGATAAAATAAAAATTGCATGCGCCAGTGTCAATATCAAAAAGACAAACGAGTAGACAAAATGAAAAGAATTTAGTGATAAAAAAAAATTCTCAAACAATGAATGGTGTGTTCCCAGAACCATTCATCAGGAATAAGTTCAACATTGAATTGATAACAATAATGTCCATATAATCCCAAGGTGAGGGTATACCACTATACTGAGATAGTAAATCCTCTGTGTATTCCAAATATAAACATGCAATCTTCTTTAAAAAGTGCTTCAAAAATCTCTTCCACCACTTAAGCGAACGACACCCAAATGTGCTGATAATAGAATGCGCTTACCGAAGCGATTGGACTCCTTTAATTAACCACTTCCCGACGGCCGTACGACTATTGACGGCCGCAGGGTGGTTCTACTTCTCCGGGGCGCCGTCAATTGACGTCCGCCCCTTTCCGCGTTCCCCGCGCAGCGGGGAACTGCTGTGCTGGCCGTGTCCCTTGGGCACAGCCAATCACAGATCGCCGTGAACGGCCAATCGGAGTGGCCGTTTGCTAGGCGATCTGTGCGGCCAATGAGAGATGATCTCATATGTTTACATATGAGATCATCTCTTATTGCCGGCTCCCGCAGACAGCGGTGCTGTCAGGGAGAGAGGAGACCGATCTGTGTCTCTTGTACATAGAGACACAGATCGGTCACCCCCCAGTCACCCCTCCTCCCCCCACACAGTTAGAACACTATATAGGACACACATTTAACCCCTTCCTCACCCTAGTGTTAACCCCTTCCCTGCCAGTCACATTTATACAGTAATTAGTGCATTTTTATAACACTGATTGCAGTATAAATGTGAATGGTGCCAGAAATGTGTCAAAAGTGTCCGATGTGTCCGCCATTATGTCGCAGTCGCAATAAAAATCGCAGATCGCCGCCATTACTAGTAAAAAAAAAAATATATAATAATTCTGTCCCTTATTTTGTAGGCGCTATAACTTTTGCGCAAACCAGTCGCTTATTTCGATTTCTTTTTTTTTTTTTTACTAAAAATATGTAGAATACGTATCAGCCTAGACTAAGGATAAAACAAAAAAAAATTGAGCCATTTATTATAGCAACAAGTGAAAATTATAATTTTTTTTCAAAATTGCTGCTCTATTTTTGTTTATAGCGCAAAAAATAAAAAACGCAGAGGTGATCAAATACCACCAAAAGAAAGCTCTATTTGTGGGGAAAAAAAGGACGCCAATTTTGTTTGGGAGCCACATCGCACGACCGCGTAATTGTCAGTTAAAGCGACGCAGTGCCGAATCGCAAAAAGTCCTCTGGGCAGGAAGGGGGTTTAAGTGCCCAGTAAGGAAGTGGTTAAAAAGAGAGTCAAATTCGCTTATGCAGATTGATGCCTGCAACATATGATGTGTCTCCCAGTAATTGGCATAGACAAATCCTCTTCAAGGAGTATCACAGGTGGAACATAAAATAGAAAGACAGCTCCATAGTGCAACCGGTTTATTAAAAACTAATTAAAAACAAAGCATGGGCCAAGTGGCCACTTACATTAGAAGGTGCCCATCCCGGCACTGGGTCTGCAGGCTCACAAAATAGTAGGCACAAACCTCAAATGACATGCGGCGTTGGTCCTCCTCTCGCCTCGCTAACTCACAGAGCAGGGTGTTTGGGGATAAGCTATAAGCGTGACCAGGCTGCGCCTCCGACGATCGTTTCGTAATACGTCTTCAGGGTGGCGTGTGCCTGGTCACTGGGTCACGATTATTTGGCTAGGAAGAAACGGAAGTGACTGCTTAGATGGACGAGATTAGCAGCCAATTACAGCGCAATCCCGAATGGATATAAAACCGGAAGTGAACAGCAGAGATTGACGGGAATGGCAGCCAATTACAGCACAGTCCCGGGAGGCTGGGAGAGGAAGTGAGCAATATGATTGACACATGTTGCTGCCAATTACGGTGCAGTCCCAGTGGTGGCTTAGGCAATTGCTCTTACTGAATACTATAGGCAATGATAGACTGGACGTATCCTTTACATTACACTGAATAGTTTGCTATTCTTACAGTCACTATTAAAATCTATTACAATCATTTAAAAAAGTAAAATATAAAATATATGAAAATAGCGGCTAAACATTTATTTTAAGGACATATTTGAAGTAGTGGAACAAATTTATATTTTGGCACATGACTTGCCATATACACTTGATCCACTAGATGTCACCCTATTTCATACTTATACTATTTCACTATCAGGAGTCCAAAAGCTCTATGGATAGTGTTTTGGAAGGGGTGTTTAAATGCAACCAAGCATTATAGGAATTGGGAAGGAATTTGGTTTTAATATTAAAGGGAAACTATATAAACCGCATTTTTGTGTCAAAAAAACAGGATAGTATAAGAGGTGGAATAGATTAGTTATTAATGGCCGGCGTAAAGAGACCAGATTGGAGCTGGCCATATCATATCATGCGCTTTGGTCAATACAAGATCGGCAGTAAAACACTGGCAAGAAATCCACGATTTCATCCTACAAAACGATTTAGACTGCCTCTTTATCACAGAAAATTGGAGAATTGGTGCCAGAGAATTATCGCATTCTAACAAAAAACAGAGTGGGGCAGAGAGGAGGAGGCCTGGCGGTGATTCATAAGACTCACCTCTCGATCACTAAACCAGACCAAACCCTCACTCTGCAACTACATACAAATCCCCAGGACACTGTCCACATATTACTCTGCTATAGACCACCAGGCCCAAAAATGCACCTGCTCATGTCATTGACAGAGTTTATCTCCACTTATACCCTAAATATCAAACACCTCCTGCTGCTCTGTGATTTTAACCTCTGGGCCAACTCTTCACAGGACCCCATCGCCAACGCCTGCATTGACCATTTGGAAGGATTAGGTCTGCAGCAACTAGCATACTTCAGGTCACACGCTCGATCTCATTTTCAGACATGATTTGGAAATCAATGTTCTAGCAAATGAGCCGCAACCATGGACAGCTCACCATGCAATTAAATTCATAATTATTAAAAATGCCCCCTCAAAAAAAGCGTTAAAACCGGTGACAACACACTGGACTAGATCTCAGAAGAAGCTCCACTCGGAACTCTTCAAAACTATATTAGGGAACAAAATTAAAACAATCCAACCACATCAAACAGCCACAGAAACTCTGGACTCCATCAACAAAGCTCTACTACAGTCAGCCGACTTAGTAGAGCCAAAACGCAAAACGTGCATCCGCAAAATCAACTCCAGCTGGTTTAACGACCAACTGTCGTTGCTAAAGCAAGAGCGCAGAAGAGCTGAAGCAGCCTGGAAAAGAAGCTCTTCAGAGGAAAACCACTCTATTTATAAGACAATCACTAAAAAATACCACAAAGAAATCTTTATAGCCAAAAAAAAATATTTTTCCAACATTATCACTAATGCCCTAAACCGCCCCCGTGAACTCTTCAATCTAGTTACCAAGACCATGAACCCTGTCTGTCTAGAAGCCCCTAATTCTGATTCACAAGAATTTTGCAACAAATTGTCTGATTATTTCATTAACAAAATTGAAAAAATCCGTGAAAGTATTCAGCAAAATAAAACCTTCATCAATCCCCCCAGAAATCACATACCTAATACCCACACAATTCCGCCGCAATCATCTAATTTCACTCTAAAACCCATCTACATCGATGCCACTAAAAATATCATCGGGACTCTGTGAAACAGCACAGCCCCGAATGATACCATCCCCACTAAACTGCTGAAAGAATGTGCTGATATTTTGGCACCAGCAATCACGCAGCTCATAAACCAGTCATTCAAGGAGGGTATGGTGCCAACCTTTCTGAAACAAGGTATAATCAAACCAATGCTAAAAAAAAACACCCTTGATCCAAAAGACCCAAACCACCATCGACCCATAACAGGCCTGAATGTTTTTTCCAAGGTAATGGAGAAAGAAGTTGTACAACAGCTACAACATCATTTAGACACCAATAAATTACTTGACCCATTCCAGTCGGGTTTCCGTCCTGGTCACGGGACAGAAACAGCACTGCTCAAAATATTATGGGATGACGCTCTCGAGGCTGCAGATGAAGGAGAATCTTGTCTTCTAGTACTGTTGGACCTAAGCGCAGCTTTTGATACGGTAGACCACAAATTATTGCTGACGTGGCTAGTGGAAGTAGCCAGAGTTGCGGAATGTGATTTATCTTGGTTCTCCTCCTTCTTGGAAAACCGATCACAAATAATGAATCTGGGCCCTTTCACTTCAGAAAAACACGCGGTGTATCATTCGGAGTCCCTCAGGGATCCCCTCTGTCGCCTGTTCTGTTCAATATTTATCTCCGCCCTCTTTTTGAAATCATTAGTAACCAGAAGTTACTTTACCATTCTTATGCAGATGACACACAACTGTATTTTCGCATCTGCAACAAAAAGGATCATTATCTTGGACTAGAGAAATGCTTTTCTTTGATAGAAAATTGGATGACTTAGGCTGCGTACACACGGTCGGACAAAACCGATGAGAATGGACCGAGGTTCAGTTTCATCGGTCCAAACCGACCATGTGTATAGTCCATCGGTCTGTTGTCCTTTGGTCCAAAATTTTAAAACATGCTTTAAAATCGAACCGATGGCCCGCTGCCCGATCGGTCCAAACCGATGGTTAGTACAGAAAGCATCGGTTCAAAACCCACGCATGCTCAGAATCAAGTCGACGCATGCTTGGAAGCATTGAACTTCGTTTTATTCAGCACGTCGTGTGTTTGACGTCACCGTGTTCTGACCCGATCGTTTTTGGAACGATGGTGCGTACGCACATCAGACCATCAGGCCACTTCAGCGGTGAACCGATGGAAATGGCCCGTCGGACCATTCTCATCGGTTTGGAACGACCGTGTGTACGCGGCCTAAGAGTTATCTTAAACTCAATGGCTCAAAAACAGAACTTCTCCTGTTTCATCCTGCAACAACATGGGTGCTCCCGCCCATTCTGGGTCAAACCATCACCCCTAGCAACAAAGTCAAAAGTCTCTGAGTCATTTTTGACACCTACATGACAATGGATGCACAAATAGGGTCAGTAGTCAGCGGATCGCACCATCTGCTGCGCCTACTACGCAGACTCACCCCCTTATCCCAAAAGAAGACATAGCAGTTGTGGTGGGAACAATTATCAACTCCAGACTTGACTATGCAAATGCCCTCTATCTCGGACTCCCAAAGTACCAAATCACTCGTCTGCAAGTCGTTCAAAATACGGCCACGTGACTTGTGACTGGGAAAAAAACATGGGAATCAATCTCACCTTCACCGAGATCCCTTCATTGGTTGCCAGTAAAAGACAGAATCACTTTCAAGGCACTCTGTCTTACGCATAAGTGTATTCTGGGAATTGCCCCCCCCAATATCTATGCGAAAAACTAAAAGCTCACAACACCAATCGCGTTCTGCGATCCACCAACCAAAATCTACTCCAGATACCCAAAACCAGATACAAGTCCAAAGGAGAACAAAGATTTGCGGTCCAAGGACCTAGACTATGGAACGCTCTACCAACCAGCATCCGCTTGGAGGAAAACCACTTAGCCTTCAGGAGAAAACACATCTCTTCTGAGAGCCCAGGAAATGGATACCAAGCGCCCAGAGGCGATTCTGTGCGCATGTGTTGCGCTATATAAGTTTCTCACTCACTCACACAGTCTACCAAGATGAGGCAGTGGCCATAAACAGTGTGCAAAGATAAATGGTTGTATCAGTAGCAATCCCCCCCACAAAAAAAAGTGATAAAAACCAAACTAAAGCTCAATCTCAATATATCAAAATCTATATGAGTGGGAGACCCAGCAAATCACTTGACACATGTAAGGATTAAGGTAAAAATAATGCTTTATTGAAAACCCTAGAACATACAAAAATTTACTGTCTAACTTGTAAAACATAATTGGCCAACTATTTAAAAACTCAACCATAACAGCTACAGGAAAAATTACTTTCATTAAGCAGTACCCCCCAAAAGGCAACAAAATTGCATGGATATAATCCATAGGTATATATATACCCCATGTATCACATGAAAAAGACCTTATATTAGTATCCAAAGATGGGCCACTCCATGTGGCTAAATAACCACTTAGGGGCAGATCCACGTACCTGCGCGTAATCTTCCGCCGGGCGCAGCGTATCTAAGATACACTACGCTGCCGTAACTTATTTATTTTATTTTGAATCCTGAAAGAATTTGCGCCGTAAGTTACGGCGGCGTAGTGTATCTCTAGCGGCGTAAGGGCGCGGAATTCAAATGGATGTAATGGGGGCGTGTTTTATGTTAATACGTCGTGACCCGACGTAAACTACGTTTTTTTGGAACTGCGCATGCACCGTCCCTGGGGGTATCCCAGTGCGCATGCTCGAAATTAAACCGGAACAAGCCAATGCTTACGACAGGGTGACGTCATTCTACGCAAATTCCTATTCACGAACGACTTATGCAAACGACAAGCTTTAACTATACGCCAGAAAAAGCCGAACTCAAATGATGTAAAAAAATGCGCCAGCCGGACGTACGTTCGTGGATCACCGTTAAATAGCTAATTTGCATACTCAACGTGGATTTCGACGGAAACGCCACCTAGCGGCCACCGAAAAATTGCATCTAAGATCCGACGGCGTACTAAGACGTACGCCTGTCGGATCGATCCCAGATGCCGTCGTATTTTGTTTTGTGGATACAAAACAAAGATACGACGCAAGAAATTTAAAATTAGACCGGCGTATCTATAGATACGCCGGCGTAATCCTTTTGTGGATCTGCCCCTTAGAGTCCATAATGAAATCTTATAATGGAAATATATATATATATATATATATATATATATATTAGGGCTGTGCGTTAAACGCGATATTAACGGCGTTAACGCAAACCCATGTTAACGCAGTCAATATTTTTATCGCGCGATTAACGCAGGAGCCCTCGGGGTGGACGTGCAGAGTGTGCAGCGGCATGGCTTACCTTCTCGCTGGATTCACAGGCAAGTTACTCACCTTGTCCCTGGATCCAGCGATGCCACCCCGCTGTGTGATCGAGCGGGTCCTCCTCGCTCGGCGGGTCCTCCTCGCTCGATTCACAGTGCCTGTGTGCCGCCGAGCTCCGTTCCCTGCGACGTTACGACGCACGGGAACGATCGGAGAACGGCGCCAAATTCAAAAAAGTAAACAAACACATTACATATAGTATACTGTAATCTTATAGATTACAGTACTGTATGTAAAAAATACACACCCCCCTTGTCCCTAGTGGTCTGCCCAGTGTCCTACATGTACTTTTATAAAATAAAAACTATTCTTTCTGCCTGAAAAACTGTAGATTGTCCAAAAGTGTCCCTTTATGTCAAAAATGGTTTTAGATCAGCTAGAAAACAGCGATCATAAATTATAATCACTTGCAGAATTGTGCGATATTTGTGGGGAAATTCGTCATAAATTAGATAGATTAATCGTGAGTTAACTATGACATTAATGCGATTAATCGCGATTAAAAATTTTAATCGTTTGACAGCACTAATATATATATATATATATATACACATATATATATATATATATATATATATATATATATATATATATATATATATATATATATATATATATATATATATATATATATATATGTGGGACCAACCCAAATGATTACTAAATTATAGCAAATGTCAGAGATCGCTGAATGACTACCAGAGAAAGGTGCCCATGTCATCACATGTATCCTTATGTGCAGCATATAGCATGGCAACCTAAATCATCTCCTGTTGGCAATTAAATCCTCAATTCCTCATAGGAAAGTTCTCCAAACTGTGTGAAACATACTGTAGGTTGTAATTGCCTAGTAGGGGAGCCACAAGCTTAATCAATGTATGTTTCAAGCCACATAATGACGCTCACATGGATAACTGATACTTAGCTGTCTAAGAAGGTCTTTGGAAATCCAGACTGTTCTCCTAGGTGATGGTGATCTGTAGAAGATGGGTGAGTATTGTTTCCTTGTTTAAGGCTCAAGAAAGAACATGCTGTAGACATGTGCAATTCGTTTAGTTCTGAATTCGTTTTTTAACAAATTTTGACAAATTAGTTAATTCTGAAATTTATGAATTTTTCAATCTCTGAATTTCGGTTTTTCGATTTTCCGAATATTCGATATCTGAATTTTTCGAATTTCCAAAATGTCACATTTTCAAATTTTTGGATATTCGGAAATTCTAGATTTCGGAAATTGGGAAATTAGAAAATTCGGAAATTCTAAATTTTGGGAATTCAGAAATTCGAATTTCGGAATATAAAAAATTTGAAAAAATTCGAAATTCAACAATTCAAAATTTTGAAAATTTGAATCTCGAATTTTGGGAAATTGGTAAAATTGTATAATTCAAATTTCGGAATATCGAAATGTTGGATATTTGAAAATTCGAGATTTCATAAATTCGAAGTTAGGAAATGTGAAAATGTTAAATTCGAAAATGTGAAAAATTTAAACTCGAATATTGGAAAATTTTAAGTTAGGAAATTCATAGGGTTAGGGTTTAGGGTTAAGGTTTAGGGTGTTAGGGTTAGGGGTGGGTAGTTATAGTTAGGGTTAGGGGTTAGGATTAGTGGTTAATGTTAATGGTTAGGGGGTTAAGGTTAGGGGTTAGGGTTTAGGGTTAGAGGGTTAGGGGTTGGGGTTATTGGTAGGGGTTGGTGTTAGAGGTTTAGGGTTTAGGGTTAGAGTAAGGGGTTGGAGTGTGGGTTTTGGGTTAAGGGTTAGGGGTTAGGGTTAGGGTGTTAGGTTTAGAGGGTTAGGGTAAGAGGGTTAGGGTTAGATGGTTAGGGTTTGGGGTTAGGGGTTTAGGGTTAGATAGTTATAGGGTTAGGGTGAATGGTTAGGGTGTTAGGGTTAGGGTTAGGATGTTAGGGTTAGAGGGTTAAGGTTAGAGGGATAGGGTTACAGGATTAGGGTTAGTGGGTTAGGGGTTGGGGTTAGACATGTGCACTGCCAAAAAAATCATTTTTTTTGTTTATGTTATTATCGTTTTTTTCGGAAATTCGTGAAATTCGAAAAAAAAAAATTCGTTTTTGCTTCATTCGTTTTTTTTTTCGGAAATTCAAAAAATATTTTTTTTCCGTTTTATTGCTTTTTTCGGAAATTCGTAAATTCGGGAAATTCGGAATTCAGAATTTCCGAAAAAAAAAACGAATGAAACGAAAACGAAAAAACGAATTTTCGGAAATTCGGAAATTCTAAAAATTCGGAAATTTCCCATTTTCGAATTTTAGCTTTTCGAACTTTCGAATTTCGAATTTTACAATTTCGAATATTTGGATTTTTAGAATATCTTAAATTCCAAATTTCGAAAATTCAGATTTTTTTATCATTTTTTTAATCAAATTTTCGTATTTTTTAATTTTCGACATTTCAAATTTTCGAATTTTTCAATTTTCGAAATTTTCGAATTTTTTATTTTTCGAATTTTCGAATTTTTCATTTTCGAATTTTTCAATTTCGATTTTTTTTGTATTTTCGAAGTTTCGATTTTTTTTATTTTTCGATTTTTCGATATCTTCATTTTCGAAATTTCGAATTTTCGAAAAAAAAATCGAATTTTTCATTTTCGAATTTCTAAAATTCTAAAATTCGTAATTTCGAAAATTTGTAATTTCGAAGATTCGAAAATTCGAAAATTAAAAAAAACGAAAATAAAAAAAATCGAAAATTAAAAATGTTTTAATTCGAAAATAAAAAAAAATGTAATTCGAAAATAAAAAAAATCGAAATTCGGAAATACGAAAATTCGGAAATTAAAAAATTCGGAAATACGAAAATTCGCAAATTCGGAAATACGAGAATTCGCAAATTCGAAATTTCGGAAGTTCGTAAATTCGGAAATGGAAAAATTTGAAAATACGAAAATTCTGAAATTCAAATTTTCTGAAATACGAAAATTCTGAAATTCAAATTTTCTGAAATCCGAAAATTCGGAAATTCAAATTTTCTGAAATCCGAAAATTCGGAAATAAAAAAATTTGAATTCGAAATTTTGAATTTTCGTTAAAAAACGAATTAGAAACTAAACAAATTGCACATGTCTAGTTGGGGTTATTGGTAGGGGTTAGAGGGTTAGGGGTTGGGGTGAGGGTTAAGGGTTGAAGGTTAAGGGTTAGGGGTTAGGGTTAGGGGGTTAGGGTTAGAGAGTTAGGTTTAGGGTTAGAGGGTTAGGGGTTGGGGTTGGGTTAAAGGGTTAGAGGATTAGGGCCTAGGGTTAGGGCGTAGGTTTAAGGGTTAGGGTTTAGGGTTAGGGTGTTAGGGTTAGAAGGACAGGGTTAGAGGGCTAGGGTTATAGGGTTAGGGTTAGAGGGTTAGGGGTTGGGGTTAGAGGGTTAGGGTTTATGGTTAGGGCATAGGTTTAGGGGTTAGGGTTTAGGGTTAGGGTGTTAGGGTTAGAGGGATAGGGTTAGAGGGTTAGGGGTTAGGGTTATGGGTTGGGGTTAGGGTTATGGGTTAGGGTTAGAGGGTTAGGGTTAGATGGTTAGGGGGTTAGGGTTAGAGAGTTAGGGTTAGGGTTAGGGGTTTAGGTTAAAGGGCTAAGGTTAGAGGGTTAGGGATTAGGGTTAGGGCATAGGTTTAGGGGTTAGGGGTTAGGGTTAAGGTTAGGGGTTGGGGTAAGGGTTATGGGTTAGGTTGTTAAGGTTAGAAAGTTAGGGTTATGGATTAAGGGTTAGGGGGTTAAGGTTAGTGGTTAGGGTTTGGGGTTAGTGTTGGGGTTTAGGGTTAGAGTGTTAGGGTTAGGGTTAGTGGGTTAGGGTTTAGGGTTAGGGCTTAGGGTTAGTGCATATGGTTAGGAGTTGGGGTTAGGGTTTAGGGTTACGGTTTAGGGTTGGAGGGTTAGAGTGTTAGGTTTTAGGGTTTAGGGTTTTAGGGTTAGATGGTTAGGGTTTAGAGGTTTAGGAGTTAGGGTTAAGGGTTAGGGGTTATGGGTTAAGGGTTAGGGTTAGAGTTAGGGGTCAGGGCTAAGGTCAGGGTTAGGGGTTGGGGTTAGGGGTTAGGGTTAGAGTGTTAGGGTTAGAGGGTTAGGGTTTAGGATTAGAGGGTTAGGGTGTTAGGGTTAGAGGGTTAGGGGTTAGGGATTATGGGTTATGGGTTAAGGATTAGGGGTTAGGGTTAGCGTTAGGGTGTTAGGTTTAGAGGGTTAGGGTAAGAGGGTTAGGGTTAGACAGTTAGGGTTGGGGTTAGGGGGCTAAGGTTAGAGAGTTAGGGATAGGGTTAGAGAGTTAGAGGGTTAGGGTTAGAGGTTGGGGTTAGGGTTCGGGGTTAGAGGGTTAGGGTTAGGGCTTAGGGGTTAGGGGCACACGGCATGGCTGACCCACCACCACCAAAGTGTACCACCTACCCCAACTAAGTTGGGGAATGAACAAGTTGGAATACCGAATTTTCGAACTTTCCAATTTTCTAATTTCCAAAATTTCCGAATTTTCAAATTTCCGAATTCCGAATGTTCGGAATTTCGAATTGTGTGATCACTCCACACTCACCAGATGTTGGTGACTTCCATCCTTTATAGCCAGGAAAGTCAACTGAGCTTGTAGTTCTTAGGTTGGGGGACTTTTCCCACTCTCCCTGGTATCCTTTGGTGACTCCTGCAGGTCCAGAAATCCTTCCTGTTACGGTCTCAGGGGCCCTTCCAGAGCATTGTTATGCAGGTAAAAGAATAGAGACGGTCTCTCATAGAAACCCTTAGGGGGTTATTCATAAAAACTTACAACGATTGCCATGCATGTAATAAAAAACACCACTATACAGATATACCACAAAAATGGCCCTCTGTCTGTGTGAAGTGGACGCTGCCTACTTCTTGGTATGTGTTCCACTCTCTGGGCTGGTAGTGACGCACGGGAGTGACAGCTTGATGCGTTTTATCATCAATGGGTGACTTTTTTAAAAGCATGATAAGTATTTTTATGCTATCTCCCTGGTCTATTTCACACTGATCTTTGTGTTTATTGTGCTCTTCAGATCACCATCCCATCACCTCCAATCACAAGGGCTTATGGATATTGTAATGAGGGTGAAGCATGGCTGATACTGAAATTTCCAGGAGGAGACATTTTCCTGACATTCATGGAGGTAAGAAGGGCACATATGGGGGTTGGGGTGGGTAGATGGGACACGGAGGGTAAATTTATCACAGCAAGAATCACAGGCTGTCTGGTGTCAGGTGATGACACATCAGTACCATGGGAAGCAATTTGTAATAAGAGGAGCTATTTGATTTCCAGATATCAGACAATATGAGAGAGACAGTTTGTAATTTTTTATTATGATCTGTTTCAAATACCACTTTATGCAGAGCCCCAGTCTGTATAGATAGTATTACCATTTACTGACTCCAAAGACAGCTTAAAACACACCTTCACCCCTCCCCCACCCACTGTATCCTGTTCCCTCTCCAATCTCCCTCCTCTCACATAATCAGTTTAGTTTTTTGGGTACACATATCATATTTCCTGGTATTCGTTGCCTGCAGCCTCCCTATGTCAAGCACCCTATGGGTCTGTAAATACCCTACTGTGCATTCCCCACATGAGCAGGCAGACATCTCTTCCTGGTTTTGCAGGTAGCCCCCTCGTGATGCAGGGTTGAGCTAGTGAGTGGCCCCTTTAAGAAAAAAAAATGTCCTTTAACAAAGTGAACTTAGGCGCCGGACACCAGTGACCTAGGAAGCGCCACGTCAATGCAATCACGAGATTGCAGACGTGGCGCTTCATTTTTGGGCTTTAAACCCACCTTGCGGCGCATTGCAAAGCGCCAATTAGCTTCCCGTCCCTTGGATCCACTATGGGCGCCGGGAGCATTACTGTAGCTGTTACTTCTGGGTTTCATGTTACAGATGAAAACCGGAAGTGACGTCACGTCGGCAGCTCCGTTCATGAGCTGCAAAGCATGGTAAGAAGAGCTGGCCATGCCTCGTGGCTCGTGCAGATCTGCAGATCATCGCATTAACCTGATCCCCACCCATTCACCTTGGAGCCTTATTGTAGTTACACTGCTGGGACTTGTAGTTCTGCATCTTCTCCTGGGGCTCAGGTGCATGCAATCCACCATCTTTGTCCAGTTTTTCTCTCACTGCTGGAACTTGTAGTTCTCCATCTTCTCCTGGGGCTCAGGTGCATGCAATCCACCATCTATGGGACTACAAGTCCCAGCAGTGAGAGAAAAACTGGACAAAGATGGTGGATTGCATGCACCTGAGCCCCAGGAGATGATGGAGAACTACAAGTCCCAGCAGGTTATAATATAAGGCTCCGAGGTGGATGGATATCTGAACACCCATCCACCTCGGAGCCTTATATTATAACCTGCTGGGACTTGTAGTTCCCCATCTTCTCTTGGGGCTCAGGTACATGCAATCCACCTTCTATGGGACTACAAGTCCCGGCAGTGAGAGAAAAACGGGACAAAGATGGTGGATAGCATGCACCTGAGCCCCAGGAGACGATGGAGAACTACAAGGAGGATGAGTGGTCATGCCTTTTTTTAATGCTGGGACTTATAGTAGTGTTGTACTTGTAAGAAGAAGAAGAGGCTGGAGCCTGGAGGAGTGTGTCTGTCTGCCCTGACACCCTGTGTTAGTCTGGGGGGGGGGGTGATTGCTGTGTCCACCACCCCCCTCCCTTGAGTATAGTGTAGCACTGTAGCTGACCTGGTTTGGGGGGTTGCAGAGTGCAGATACGTGCTATTTTCAGGGTGCAGAATGCAGATATGTGCGATTTACAGGGAGCAGAATGCAGATATGTGCGATTTACAGGGTGCAGAATGCAGACATGTGCGATTTACAGGGTGCAGAATGCAGACATGTGCGATTTACAGGGCGCAGAATGCAGACATGTGCGATTTACAGGGTGCAGAATGCAGATATGTGCGTTTTACAGGGCGCAGAATGCAGATATGTGCTATTTATAGGGCGCAGAATGCAGATATGTGCTGTTTACAGATTGCAGAATGCAGATATGTGCGATTTACAGGGCGCAGAATGCAGATATGTGCGATTTACAGGGCGCAGAATGCAGATATGTGCGATGGTGCAGAATGCAGATATGTGCGATTTACAGGTTGCAGAATGCAGATATGTGCGATTTACAGGGCGCACAATGCACATATGTGCGATTTACAGGGTGCAGAATGCAGATATGTGCGATGGTGCAGAATGCAGATATGTGCGATTTACAGGTTGCAGAATGAAGATATGTGCGATTTACAGGGCGCAGAGTGCAGATATGTGCGATTTACAGGGCGCAGAATGCAGATATGTGCGATTTACAGGGTGCAGAATGCAGATATGTGCGATTTACAGGTTGCAGAATGCAGATACGTGCGATTTACAGGTTGCAGAATGCAGATATGTGCGATTTACAGGGCGCAGAATGCAGATATGTGCTATTTACAGGGTGCAAAATGCAGATATGTGCAATTTACAGGGTGCAGAATGCAGATATGTGCTCTTTACAGAGTGCAGAATGCAGATATGTGCTATTTACAGGGTGCAGAATGCAGATATGTGCTCTTTACAGAGTGCAGAATGCAGATATGTGCGATTTACAGGAGGGAACCTCTCATTATGGAGGGAACCCCTCATTTTTAACAGTGTTATTTTTCAGTTTGTTTGCGCCGATCTGTAAGGCTGCGCTATATACCATGATCTATGATGCTAGGGCTATATACTCTGTCCTGTGATGCTGGGGCTATATACTCTGTCCTGTGATGCTGAGCTGTATACTCCTGACACTATGGGCCAGATTCAGAAAGAATTGCCTATCTTTAGGCGGGCGTAGCGTATCTCAGATACACTACGCCACCGTAACTTAGAGCGGCAGGTCCCGTATTCAGAAAGAACTTGCGCTCTAAGTTACGGCGGCGTAGTGTAAATGGGCCGGTCGTAAGCCCGCCTAATTCAAACTAGGCTGGTAGGGGGTGTGTTGTATGTAAATGATTTGTGACCCCACGTAAATGACGCGCTTAACGAACGGCGAATGCGCGCGCATGCTCAGTATCACGTCGAATTTTTAAAGTAAATTACGCCCGCTCAATGCTTAGTCGACGTGAACGTAACCTACGCCCAGCCCCATTCACGGACTACTTACGCAAACGACGTAAAACGTGTAAAATTTGACGCTGTTCCGTCGTCCATACTTAACATTGGCTGCGCCTCATATAGCAGGGGTAACTTTACGCCGGTCAGACACCTTACGTAAACAACGTATTTTGATACGCTGGGCGCAACGTTCGTGAATCGGCGTATCTTACTAATTTGCATATTTTTTAATGGGAACGCCGAATGCGTCCAGCGTAACAATGCGCCCACGATACGCCGGCATAGGCAAGTTACGTTGGACGGCTGAAGCCATGTTTTCAGGCGTATCTAGCTTTGTGAATCGGCGTAAAGATGCGACGGCGCACATTTTAAATTACGGCGGCGTACCTGTATATACGCCGCCGTATCTCCTTTCTGAATCCGGGCCCATGAGTGGAATACAGGGGACGGAGTAGGTGGATTCTATAAGGGGCGTGACTTACGCGAAGTGGGAGGGGCCAAACGTGGAGGGCGGGGTTTTGCCCCATCCTAAAACT
This sequence comes from Rana temporaria, assembly GCF_905171775.1. Lineage (NCBI taxonomy): Eukaryota > Metazoa > Chordata > Amphibia > Anura > Ranidae > Rana > Rana temporaria. The sequence continues at coordinate 471,613,531 of NC_053491.1, read as the reverse complement.
TCACCAACCGCCACTGGAGAGCAGTACATAATAACTGGTGTCAATGTGGCCATTAAGGTGAGGGTAGTATTTCTGACATGCCCTGTCTCCTTTCCTGGGTGGCTTTACTGTTAGTAAGTGAGTGACCTACAGCAGACTTGTCAGCACCTGGAAAGATAAAAAGTAATGCCAGAAGAATGATATGGTTGGCTTGCACTTTTATTACTTGCTATCTCTGCAAATTCTAGTGTCCAATAGGTTCATAGTTACAGGAGGGCTGAGAAAACTGTGCTGCTCTTACAGATCTTCTCCACATCCATCTTTCTTCCAAGAACTAATGGCCAGCTGTCCTAAGATCTGATAAATGTTATACTTCTCCTGAAGGACAGGCTTGGAAAGTTGTTGTATTTGTTGTGCCGGTATTGGCCCACCCCTACTTCCCCTTCTGTCCCTTGGGGTACAATTTATGGAAATGGGCTGCCAAAGGGGTATGAAAGTGTAAAAGGGTTTGGAACCACCAGGGCCACCATCAGGGGGGTACAGGCATTATACCTGTAAGGGGCCCGGAGGTCCCCAGGGGCCCGGATGGCAACCCCCTTTTTTTTAGGGCCAATTTTTTTTTTAGAGGTCCGGAGGTCCCCGGAGGCCCCGGATGGCAACCCCCCTTTTTTATAAAAAAAATTATATTTTTTTATATATATTTTTTTTATATATATATTTTTTTGTCTTTATATATTTTGTATATATATATATATATATATATATATATATATATATATATATATATTATTAAAGGGCTTAGAGGTCCCCAGGGCCCCATTTTTTTATATATATATTTTTTGTCTTTATATATTTTTTTATATATATATTATTAAAGGGCTCAGAGGTCCCCAGGGCCCCATGTGTGGCAACCCCCCCCCCCCTTTTTTATATATATATTATATATTATTATTATTATTAAAGGGCCCTGAGGTCCCCAGGGCTCTGGATGGCAACCCCCCTTTCTTTCATAAATGTTTATTTTTAATTTTATATATATATATATATTTTATTTTTATTTTTTTTTATTATTATTATTAAAGGGCCCAGAGGTTTCTTTTTTTCATTTTTATTAAAGGGCCCAGAGGTCCTGGATGGCAACCCCCCTTTTTTGCAATTTCTTTTTATATATATATATATATATATATATATATATATATACACACACACACATACATTTATATATATATATATATATATATATATATATATATATATATATATATATATATATATATATATATTATTAAAGGGCCCAGAGGTCCCCAGGGCCCCAGATGGCAACCCCCTTTTTAAAAAAAAATATATATATATTTTTATTTTTATATATATTTTTTATTTTTATTAAAGGGCCCAGAGGTCCCCAGGGCCCCGGATGGCTACCCCCCTTTTTTTATATATTTTTTCTTTATTTCTTCGTTTTTGTGTAAAGGCCCCCCCGCTTCTCAATCCGCGGCAGCCCCCCCCCCGCTTATCAATTTAAGGCGGCAGCACCCCCCCCCCCCCCCCGGTTCTCTGCTCCAGGGGGCCCATGCCTGAAGCTGTGTAAGGGGCCCCATAATTCCTGATGGCGGCCCTGGGAACCACTACACTATAGTAATAACATGACAGAATGCAACAGCAGTAAAATATTTTAACATGTGGGACAAAACTAATAAAAATTGTATCTATGGAATAATTTGTACTATTTTTTTTTGTAGAACAAGACGGAGAGTTTATTTTACCTGGGGAAGGTTTATATTTTCATACGGGAAGAAGGTAATACAACAAATACAACTTCATACTGCCAGGATATTTTAGCAAAAAAGTTAAACCTTGCTAGCACTGTATCCAAATGTACAGTGGTACCTTGGATTATGAGAATAATTTGTTCCAGAAGAATGCTTGTAATCCAAAGCACTCGTATATCAAAGCAAGTTTCCCCATAGGAGTCCATGGAAACTCAGATAATATGTTCCACAGTGACTGCTATTGTATGCAGTACCGCATGTGGCCAGAGGTGGGGGGTGCCGGAGACACTCTAAAACACTCGGAGACCGCTCTGAGCCGCTTGGATGCACTCTGAGACACTCTGAGAGGCTCGGCGACACTGGGGAACTCTGTAACGGGGTGTTTCCGAGTATCTCCGAGCGGCTTCGAGTGTTACCTGCACCCCCACACCTTTGGCCAAATTTGGTACTGAACAACCCATTGGCTTGAATCCTGCTCATCTTGCAAAACAAGGTGTCAGAATAAAAAAAAAAATAGCTTGTATTGCGAAATGCTTGTAAATACAGGTATTTCTGTACTAGTCTGTGGTACACCATCAGTTCACCCAAATCTGATATTTCAGTGTTCAGTGTGGAGAGTTACACCCCATGACAGTCTTTTCTATCTCTCAGGGACTGTATTGGTGAGATCCTTGCACTTAGTTCCCTGGTCTGTACACCTGCTGTGCCAATTATGAGGGTTTCCCACCATCCTTGCTGAATTTTTCTGTATATTTATTCTATATTATGCAAGAATAAAACTCTGTGAGGGGCAAGAAGACACACAAGGTGGGTGGGATCATCCAAAATACCCTTATGGACAAGAAAAGAGCTAGTTATTATGGCAAGGAGATCTCACTATTGGAGGAACCAAGACACAATGTCCCAGATAAGTAGGAACTCTGATCTGCTACTTGTGTAATCTCCCCTACCTTGCTACAGCCTGTTTTGTTCCAGGAGTCAGAGTATAGGCTGCTGATTAATATAGCACCTACACAGCCAGTTCCCACCCAGTTTGTCAATCCACCTCACTATTTAGCTGTGCTTGAGCCAACATCATTTGCCTGAGCAAAAGATTTGACTTGTTTTCTGCCTATGCTGACCTTGTCCCAAATACTGAAATTGCCTGTGGATGTTTTACAATGCTCAAATTCTATCCCTGCTTAGCTTCTAGCCGCACAGTTATGCCCAAGGATCCTAACCTGGTACACCCACCAGAAGGTTCCATCATTCATTATGGGTTGCTCTGGGTAAAGATCTGCTTAACTTTGTTGACTCTGATGTAAAGGGGGACTCTTGTGATTAACTCCATATGATTAGAAATGTTATTTAATCACAAAATATATGTATACTGTATACTACATAAAAATTGCCTTGCATTGTACAGAGGTAATGAATTTCATGTACTACTGAGAAAAAAAAATTGCCGTGCACTGCTTATGTGTTTGGGTTTGGCTTGAAGAAAAGGTGGCAACCCTAGCTTATACTCTTAGGCAGGTTGGCCCTTTTTAGGACTCCCACCTTCTTTAAATAATCAGATAGTCCAGAGGGTCCACTATGAAGTTACAAACATATTAGAAGTCAGGGGCTGACCAAGCTCCATCTACAGCAGGGGTGTCCAACCTTTTGAAGAGCGAGGGCCACTTAAAGCGGTTGTAAACCGCATATATAATTTTTTTTTTAAACCTGCAAGGCAAAAGGCATAATCAGCTAGTATGCACCGCATACTAGCTGATTATGAAATACATACCTCGGAACGAGGTGTGTAGCACTTACCTGGTCCACGCCGAGCGAGATGTCATCTTGCTCCAGCGTGTCTTCCGGGTATCGCCGCTCCAGCGCTGTGATTGGCTGGAGCGGCGATGACGTCAATCCCGCGTGGCTGAAAAAAGGGAGAAATTCAGCACTGGAAAAATAACATCAACAAAAATACTAAAAAATGCAAGCCAGCACTGAAGGATCAATTCAAATAAAGAATCCCAGGGCATATATCAATAGAAAAAGATCCTCCACCAGAGATTATAGATGGCCTCTCACCTCAGCCATTCGACCCATGGCTAGGTCACAAAGCATAACAACACCTCCAGATCTCAAAGCAATCAGCAATCAGCAAGCAGCTCAGCAACTTTCCAGATCCACGGAAGGTATATGCAAATACAGAAGGGAAAGACTAGTGCTCTCTGTATAGCAAAATCGGTTTAATTAAAACAACAGGTTTAAAAACACTCACATTAGAAGACACTGCTGGCTTGCATTTTTTAGTATTTTTGTTGATGTTATTTTTCCAGCGCTGAATTTCTCCCTTTTTTCAGTTCCACATATAAATTAATTTATATTCAGCCGCAGGAATGGATGTGTTCTCTTATTTGGAGAACCGAGAGATTACTCTCACCGATGTGTTCTCTAAAACTATTACCACCTCTGACCCAGGGGACTTGATTCTTTCTTTCAAAAAATTAGGACATCTATTTGAAAAGAAGATCAAGACTTGGTGGGATATTGTCACTTTCGAGCAATATCTGGTGACTAAAATTATCTCCAGACGTCTTACAGTAGGTGGGATTTGCCACCTAATGATGGGCTGGTGGATGATGAGTCAACCTTAGAGTGGTTCAATTTCATTACTGGTAAAGGCTTTGAACTAATTCGATTTTTATTATCCCGCAAGCAGCGGAAAAAGATATGGTTAGAAAGACAAATAAAAACCATATCTGACCATATTGAGCAACATAAGGATATCCCAGAGTTCTTGCGTCTCTCCGGGGAGTTGAAAATCAAACTTGTCAAATGGGACAAAGATACCCAGGAGAAAAAACGGAAAAAGTTTCTACGAGACGCAGAGGACTTTGGGGCACCTAATGTCTATAAATGGCAATCCCTGAGCTTGTTATCCTCGGCACAGGCACAGTCCTTGCCCATGGATACTCTAGAGCCAGTACCCACTCCAGCATCTCAGGATGTACAGCGATTTTGGGTTACTAATACCACCCGCGATAGGACCCCTACTGGATTGGGTACACCAGCAGGTAGAGGGACTAGCCACTCCAGGGGAAGGGGTAAGTCTAAGAATGGTAAGGGGAGGGGTGGTCACCCAGCTGGGAAATATACCACTGTCTCTCAGGAGACTCCACCGTGGAAAACAGTGCCTAATAAAGGGAAGGGTTACTCCAGGGGTGGTGGTGGTCTTCCGTCTGGAGCACCCCCACCATTGTCCACTTACAATTACTATGCACCCTTACAAAATTATTGGGAGGGACCTCCCCCTACCAATCAGCAAAATTTTTTAGGGCAGGGGAGGACCCCATGGAGGGGCCCTCCGCCATTCCCACCAACTTGGACTGGCGAATGGAGGGAACATCCTCTCCCCCCGTATCCTCCTCCTCCTTGTCAGGCTCCTGTGGGGCAAGCCAGGCCCAAAAGAAAAAAACAAGAGGAGTCAAAGGGGGGAGACGAGTCCAAAAGGCCAAGGCCGTGATCGGCACTGGGATTTTTAATCTTAGTGGGGTCACTCTTACTGGGGATGAAATACGTGTGCTCGACAAAGGCCTCAAATTTGCACCCATTCGCAATTTAAATAAGTTTGATACTTATGTGAATATTCAAAAGTATGTAAGGAATTTAAACTTGAAGAAATATTTTCTTTCTAATCCAATTGAGAGGACTCTCCCAATTGTTACTTCCAACCATTCTTAGTTGCGAAATAAGTCAGTTTTTAATCCCCAATACACTGATACCAGACACCTGGATGTCTTCCGGAATATGGTATGTAAAGATTTGGATAATTTACGTGTTAAAAATGTCAGGGATTCGCAATGCATTCAGCGAGGCATTGTCTCGCTGGAACAGCGTAATGACATTGTGATTCGCCCTGCAGACAGGGGGGGGGGGGGGGTTTGGTGGTCCTCAGCAAAGCCTATTATCATGAGGAGATGTGTAGGTTGCTGGGAGATCACGGTACCTACCTCTTGTTGCGGGGCGACCCTATGGTGAATTACAAAAATGAACTTCACCTCCTGATAGTAAAAGGCAAGGAATCAGGTATTCTTAATAAAAAAGAGGCGGCCTATCTGGATCCTTTTTATTGCCGTACCCCGATAATATATTTTTTGCCAAAATTGCATAAAAATGCTGAGCGGCCTCCGGGCCGCCCTATTGTGAATGGAATTGATTCCGTTACGTCCCGTTTGGGACAATACTTGGATGTGTTCTTGCAGCCTTTAGTCTGTAAGGTGCCTGCTTATCTCCGGGATACTAAGCAGATTATTCAAATCCTTGACTCCATCCCTTGTACATGTAACACCATATTGGTTACTGCCGTTGTGGGGTCCCTTTACACCATAATTGAGCATGATGCTGCTTTAGCATCGGTTGCATGGGCGCTGGAGTCCACAGATTTGAGTCCTGAACATGTACAATTTCTCTTGGATATTCTGAGATTTTGTTTACTAAAAAATTACTTTTGGTACAATAGGGATTTTTATCTCCAGCGTTGTGGAGTATCAATGGGAGCTCGTTTCGCTCCCAGTGTGGCCAATTTATTTATGGCCCACTGGGAGCGGGAGGTGGTCTTCCATGACACATCTCCTCAGCACCTTTGCTACCGCAGGTATATAGATGATCTGGTGATGATTTGGGAGGGTGACATGCCCTCATTGGAATTGTTTATGGATAAATTAAACACCAATGATATCGGTATTGTCCTGACTTGGACTGTCTCCCTAGACCAGGTGACCTTTTTAGATCTGGAGATATTTAAATCTGGCTCCAGATTAGTTACTAGGAATTACTTTAAAACGGTAGACCAAAACGGGTATATCCCTTTAACGAGCTGCCATCATCGATTATGGCTATGTAACATTCCACGGGGCCAATTTGTTAGGCTCCGTAGAAACTGCACTTTAGAGTCCGACTATCTAGTGCAGTCACAGGAATTGGCCTCTAGATTTGTGTCTAAAGGGTATTCCATGCCCGCAATTAAGCAGGAGATTGAGAGAGTCAGGAATACTGATAGGAGTTTAATCACAATGGATAAACCTCCCAATAGGGATACAGAAGGAACCAACTTTAAAATGCTGTTAGATTTTAACATTCAGCATAAAAAATTTGAAAAAATTATGGCCAAACATTGGCCTATCCTGAAAGGGGATCTGGTTCTTGGTCCGGCTCTCCCTGAGCGTCCTCAATTTATTTATCGGAAGGCCCCCTCTCTCAGGGATCGGTTGGCCCCAGGAGTCACGGATCCACCAATTATTCCTCGACCTAAACTTTTCAAGATCACATGCTCTACTGTGGGCGTGGTGTACAAGCTCGAATGTAAATGTGGATTACAGTATGTTGGACGCACCTCACGAGAGTTACATGTGAGGATGGGGGAACATATTAATAATATCAGATGTGGCATCAGGAACCATAGTGTGTCCAAGCATTTTAGGGAATGCCATCATAGGGACCCCACGGGTCTCAAGTTTTGGGGCATAGAAAAAGTCTCCAAACATTGGAGAGGTGGGCACTACATCCGTCAATTAAGCCGCCGAGAATCTTTTTGGATTTATGAAACAAAGGTTTCTTTTCCGGCTGGCCTCAATGTTGAGTTTGATCTCAACTGTTTTATTTCTAACCGTTAATTATTTAGTGTATTGGGATATTTTACATTTATTATTAATTTTTATGTATATGTTACCATATATGTTTGCGTTACTATACTTCACTAGTGTTTTTCTAGTGAAATAATATACATGTTATGTATGGTAGTAATTCAATGTAAATATATTGGTTATTATTTTATTTTATAGAAATCTTGTCAGTATATTTTTTTGTAAAGAGGAAGCAATTACGGTTGACGTCATGTATATATTTTTTATTGTTTTTAAACTATAAATATGAGATTGGTCTTTTTACCTGTTGGTCTTCTTTTGAAGCAAAACCTTTATTCCTGCGTTTGAACAAAAAGTGTTGTCTGTTGTCTTCTAATAAGGAAGCACTAGATGGCGCAGGTTTGCAGGTTTTTATTGTGCCTCTAGTTGTCTTGGCAATGGCGCAGTATTTAGGCTGGTGCTGGACGTTCACGCTGATCTCTCCACCCCACGCTGAAGAAGTCCCACCTACTGGGACGTAACGCGTACGAGGGGGGGGAGTCACGTGACGTCACCCGCGATCGCCGCCTCACAAGTAGACCTGTTTGCTGTATGTGGATCCGGTTGCCTTGGAGCTCTGGGATATGTCTTTGTGCCCCACACTCGGCCATGAGTGTCTTCTAATGTGAGTGTTTTTAAACCTGTTGTTTTAATTAAACCGATTTTGCTATACAGAGAGCACTAGTCTTTCCCTTCTGTATTTGCATATACCTTCCGTGGATCTGGAAAGTTGCTGAGCTGCTTGCTGATTGCTGATTGCTTTGAGATCTGGAGGTGTTGTTATGCTTTGTGACCTAGCCATGGGTCGAATGGCTGAGGTGAGAGGCCATCTATAATCTCTGGTGGAGGATCTTTCCTGTGGGTCACTGATCTTGGAAATTTGGCACTTAGTCACCATTTTATTGGAGCACGATCAGAATTTCTTTTCACTAGTGCACTTTATGGACTCTTTTTTGATTTTTATGTTAATTACGATTATTTTATGATATGTTTAATTAATTGTTTGCGCTGCACTTTTTCTATTGATAAAGGTCCGGCGGCTGCCGGTCCTTTCGCCGTGGATCCCCCCTGCGCATGCGTCGCTGCAATCAGCGGCGCATTGCGAGGGGAATATCTCCTAAACCGTACAGGTTTAGGAGATATTCTTTATACCTACAGGTAAGCCGTATTATAGGCTTACCTGTAGGTAAAAGTGAAAAATAAGGGTTTACAACCACTTTAAGCAACTTGGTAACCAGTTGAGGGCCACAATGAGCGTAGGTCATGGCTACTCTATTGACTCGGATGAGGGTCCCATTTGGTCGGGCTGATCATGTGAAAAAGGACTCAGACTGCTTTCACACTGATGGTTTACCCACACCACGTGTGCAGCATAGTGCCATAGACTCCACCTGTGGCAAAAGCCGGCGCTGTAGAGGAAGTATCGGCTTATGGGGCTCTGCTCCGCAGCCACTTTCTTTCTCTACCACCAGCTTCATTCACAACACTGATGCTGTGGTATGGCGGGTTGGCAACCTGCGATCTGGGCTTGCCAACTCACCATTTCAGAGCATGAGGTCGCAGGCCACATCAGAGGGCTCTGTGGGCCACATGTGGCCCCCAGGCCACTGGTTGGCCATCCCTGATCTACAGTATATCACTTTTGGGTGAACTGAACTTTTATGCCAAGCACTAAATACTTTGGGGCAGATCCACAAAACACTTACGCCGGCGTATCTCGAGATGCACTGCGTAAGTGTAACTATGCGCCAGTGTAATTATGCGCCGTATCCCCAAAACGAGATATGCCTGAAAACTAGGTTTTTCCGACCGACGTAATTTTTCTGCACCGGCGCATCGTGGGCGCAAAAATACGCTGGACGCACCATTGTTTTGCTATGCAAATTTGCAAATGAGGGAGATACGGCGATCCACGAAAGTATGTTTATCCGGCACAGGCTACGCGCTATGCGCGTAAGCTGTACGTCCGGTCTAAAGTTACCCCTCATAAAAGCAGCTTTAACTTTGCACCAGACGTGTGCAGGTCAGCTTCAGCAGCACCGTTAGGGACGAGCTGAGCACCCACACTTGCAGGACATCAATCTGTATGCCAACATGCCAGGGCATCCATGGTCATAGCTATACTACTGGCTTTAGATCCGCGTAGAAGGAGGAGGGCGCGGAGGAGGAGGGCACGGGAGAGGATATACCGACGGTGCATAAACGTCTTTGGCATGGGTGATTCGGAGGTGTATCGCATCTTCAGATTCACCCCTACTGCCATCCTGGAATTAACCACAACCCTGAAAGATGACATCACCAGCCAGACACACCGCTCACATGCAGTGGAGCCACTGGTCAGGGTACTGGCAACACTCCATTTCCTTGCCAGTGGCTCTTTTCAGCGTACAAGTGGAGTTGTGGCTGGGATGGCACAATCCTCCATTAGCAGATGTGTGCACCAGGTTGTCCCCACAATCCTCAGACGCATGGCCAACCAAATCATCAGACCCACCCAGGAGAACCTGCGGGTGAAGGCAATGCGTGATTTCTACAGAATTGCATAATTCCCACGCACCGTGGGGGCCATTGATTGAACACATGTGGCACTACGGCCCCCCCGTGACACAGAGCACCTATACCGCAATCGGAAGCATTGGCATTCCATCAACGTACAGGTGATAGCCGATGCCCAATGCCTCATATGGCACATCCGTGCCAAACACCCCGGGTCCAGCCACGACAGCTACATATACCGTCAAAGCCCCATCCCAACAGAATTTGAACAGAACGTGTATGGGGACAGCTGGCTGGTTGGTGAGTGACATGGGTGTCAGGCATGACTGTCCGCCCCCATGATGCAGACATCACGAGGGGCACATGCATGACTAACATCCTCCTGTCTTTTCCCTTCCAGGTGACTCTGCATATGCACTTGGGACCCATCTCATGACACCATACCGGAATCCCCAAACCCCAGGAGAGCAAAGATACAATGATGCACACGCACCCGTGGAGTGGTGGAACGCACATTTGGCCTTCTGAAGTCCCGTTTCTGATGCCTGGATAAGTCTGGGGGGGATCCTGTTGTATTCCCCAAACTTTGTGTGCCAGATCATTGGTGCATGTTGCATGCTGCACAACTTCGCCGTGAGAAAGGGCCTGGAGATTGACATACGTGATGACCTGACCCCCGATCCAGACAATCCCCCCTGACCGAGGCTAGTCAGGGGGGATTGTCTCACAGTAGGCATCTTTGCACATTAAACCCACACATTCATCATGGCACAATGAGAATGCACGCATGCACACCACTGTGGTCCCTAGCACACACACCCCACATCCTCATCAAATTGGATTAGCCCAAGTCCACCATTTAGGACTTTTGAGCAGCAATGCCACGCCACGGCTCCAATTATGTTGCTGTACATTCATACCACATTCATACGGACCTGGGGATCACTTCTCCCTGGTCCTGGGGATCCCTTATCCACCACAACCGAGGGTGACACCCCTTTTCCGGCAGGAATGTCACCCCCACATTCAAACATCATTTACACTGTAGCCTGCCTGGGCTACAAAAAAATAAAACAACTCATACCTGAGTAAAATATCAAATCAACATAAAACACTCATCACCTGAGTAAAAAAAAAAAAACTGCTGGCGTGCCCCACGCATGCGGCGGCCACGGCCACGGCCACGGCTCCTCAGGGGAGACACATGGGGGGGGAAATCAGGAGAAGGAGGACCATCCCCTGGTCTCTGCCCACCTGGCGGCCTGCCCTCCAACGCCAGGGCAATGCGGGTGAGGACCGCATTGGTGTTCTCATGCAGCCTCACCCCCGCCTGGATGGCTGCCGTGTTGGCCCGGACAGCCTCGGTCAGGGCGCGCACCTCCTGACCCACGCCTGCTGTGGTGGTCTGCAGGTTGTTCATGCATGTGATCACAGCCAAGGAGTTGCAGGACATGTCCTGCACAGACTCCTTTATGGAGGCCATGCTGTCTTCCATGCGCTCCATAGTCTGGGTAACCTGACCCAGATGGCGGGTCTGGCGGGCCTGGTCCCTCCGCAGATTTTCGGGAAGAACGTCTGCCACCCCCCTTGTCTTCCTGGTGGCCTTCCTGGCTCCTGATGAGGCTTGGGGCCTAGGAGTAGGGGAGCCCCTTGGGGGGGAAGCCCTGTTGGGGGAGGAGTGGGAGGGGCTACCCCTGATGGAGGCCTGACTGGTGCCAGCATCAGGGCTAGACTCCTCCAAATGGAGCCTCACTTCATTGCCACTCAGCACCTCCTCCTCCTCAACCTCCTCATGAGGAGAGGTGTGGCCACTCCCCTCCACAGATGACTCCTGACTTGCCTGGGGGTCTGCCTCAGACTCATGTCCGGGGGAGGCTGTGGACTGGCCAGATGGCCCAGCACCTTCCTTCACATCTGTGGATGACACAAAACATTCACAGGTTGGAGGATCCACACACTTGTCACATATTCCCTTCCCCCCCACACATGCTACACACCAGATAGAAAGAAAAAAAACACTTACCTGTCCTCAAGACGTCCTCAATGGAGTCAAATCCAGGCACTCCCTCCACTTGATGCCTGTGGAGGCACTGGGCAACCACCAGCTCCTCAGCAGTGAGCCTGATAGTAGTTGCAGGTCCCCCTCCAGTTCCCCTGGCATGAGTGGCCATCTTAGCCAGCTTACCTCGGACCACGCGCCTGAGATCATTAATCTTTTTCAAGATCTCATTGGGGGTCCTGGTCTCACTCCCCGATGCATTGACATCATCTGCTATAAGTTGCAGGATCTCCTTCCTCCTGGCCCTGGTGGTGTTGACACTCTCAGGCCCATGGAGAAACTTATCATACAGGGTCATGGCCCTGACAATGATGGCCTTCTCCCGCAGGGAGTAGTTCAGCTTCCTCTTCCTCGCTGACATGGCTCCAAATAACACACCGACAAAAACCTACAAACACCAACAAACAATGGAACAAAAGTACCTTGCTTCAGGGGGGGAAACAAATGGATGTACTTTTGCACTGGACGGGCGCATGTTTGGGCGTATTTATGCCCTGGGCGTATCTCACTAATTACGCCGGGCCTAGTTCATATCTCACTGATTACGCCGGACTGACTTCTGAGCATGCGCAGAGAGGCGCTGAACATAGTCAGCGTCATTGCGCATGCGCCGTCCGGCCGGCCCTTCATTTGCATGGGGTCACGGCTCATTTCAATGGAACACGCCCACTTCCTTCCCACTTTCAATTAAGCCGGCTTACGCCTCGTAATTTACGTTACGCCGGCGCATCGGCGGGCGCAAATACTCTGTGGATACGGTACTTGCCTCTCTAAGTTGAGCCGGCATAACGTAAATGAGATGCGCTACGCCGGTCTATATATGCGCCGATGTACGTTTATCTGCCCCCTGGTATTTATTTTAGTTATGCTCAGTACAGGATATTCTTCTAGCCCCCTGTCGTTGACTCTTGTACTCAACTCAGCTAATCCTAGTAATTTCTTTACAACTATTATTATAACCCATTTGCTATTGTATCCTTGTGTCCTAGTCCATCTTCTGATCACCATTGTATCCTTGTGTCCTAGTCCATATCCTGCTTAGCATTGTATACTAGCATCCTGGCTTTTACCTAAAACTGACTTTGTATGTTAAAGTAGGCTACACCCTGTACTCACTCTGGACACAGTAACCCTATAAAGGTTGTATTTTGGCCTAACATTATTTTCTTGAGTACTAGTCCTAGTATTTTCATTGTTTTCACTGTTACTAGTCCCTATGATGATCAGTTTTGGTTCCTGGTATAAGGGTCCTACAGTGGATATAAAACGTCTACACACCCCTGTTAAAATGTCAGGTTTCTGTGATGTAAAATAATTAGACAAAGATAAGTCATTTCAGAACTTTTTCCACCTTTAATCTGACCTTTAAACTGTACGACACAGTTGAACAACAAACTGAACTCTTTTGGGTGGAGGGAAGTAAAAATAAAAAAATAAAAATAATATGGTTGTATAAGTGTGGACACCCTTACACTAATACTTTATTGATTTTATTATAGCACTCAGTCTTTTTGGGTATGGGTCTATCAGCATGGCACATCTTGGCTTGGCAATGTTTGCCCGTTCTTCTTTGCAAAAACACTCCAAATCTACTGTATCAGTTTGCAAGGGCATCTCTTGTGCACAGCCCTCTTCAGATCACCCCACAGATTTTCAATCAAATTCAGGTCTTGGCTCTGGCTGGGCAATTCGAAAACTTTAATCTTCTTCTGGTGAAGCCATGCCTTTGTTGATTTGGATGTATGTTTTGGGTCATTCCAATGCTCAAAGGTGAAGTTCCCCATTCAGGTTCAGTTTTCCAGTAGAAGCCTGATGGTTTTGTGCCAATATTGACTGGAATTTGGAACTGGTCATAATTCCCTCTACCTTGAATAAGGCCCCTGTTCCAACTGAAGAAAAACAGCACCAAAGCATGATGCTGCCACCACCATGTTTCACGGTGGGTATGGTGTTCTTTTGGTGATGTGCAGTGTTGTTTTTGCGCTAAACATTTATTTTGGAAATATAGCCAAAAAAGGTCAACCTTGGTTTCCTCTGACCATAACACATTTTCCCACATGCTTTTGGGAGACTTCAGATGTGTTTTTGCAAAAATTTGCTGGGCTTGGATGTTTTTCATTGTAAGAAAAGGCTTCCGTCTTGCCACTCTACCCCATAGCCCAGACATATGAAGAATACGGGAGATTGTTGTCACATGTATCACACAGCCAGGACTTGCTAGATATTCTTGCAGCTCCATTAATGTTGCTGTAGGCCTCCTGGCAGCCTACCTGACCAGTTGTCTTCTCGTCTTTTCATAAATTTTGGAGGGACGTCCAGTTCTTTTTAAAGGCCTTTTTGTGTCATATTTTCTCCACTTGATGATGACTGTCCTCACTGTGTTCCTTGTACCCTTCTCCTGACTGATACCTTTTAACAATGAGATCCCTCTGATGCTTTGGAAGCTCTCTGCGGACCATGGCTTTTGCTGTAGGATGTGACTAAAAAAGTCAGGAAAGACCTACTAGAACTGCTGAACTTTATTTGGGGTTAATCCAATGCACTCTAAATGATGGTAGGTGTGTACTGACTCACATTAAACATCAGTTTGAATGTGATTGCTTAATTCTTAACACCGCTACACCCCCAGGTACAGTATGAGAGGGTGTGCACACTTATGGAACCACATTATTTTATTTTTTTATTTTTACTTCCCCTGCCTAAAATATTTCAGTTTGTTTTTCAATTGAGTTGAACAGTTTATAGGTGACCTATTAAAGGTGGAAAAAGTTCTTAAATTATTTAGCTTTGTCTCATTTTTTTACATCACAGAAACCTAACATTTTAACAGGGGTGTGTAGACTTTTTATATCCACTATAGTGGAGCTCAGCCTTGTGTTTTCCTTCTTGACCCAACTTGTCATTATTCATGGTTGGTTTGGGTAATGGCCCTCATGATGCTCAGTAGACGTGTGCAATTTGTCTAGTTTCTAATTCGTTTTTTACGAAAATTCGGAGATTCGTTAATTCCGAATTTTCGTATTTCCGAATTTTTTTTATTTACGAATTTTCGTATTTCCAAAAATTTTGAATTTCGGAAATTTCGAATTTCCAAATTTTCGGATTTCCGAATTTCGGAAATTCGGACTTTCGGAATTCGGAAATTCGGAAATGCGAAAAGGTTTCCTTCTTTTTTATGTTCGAATTTTTAATTTCGATTTTTTTTATTTTTGAATTTTCGAAATTCCGAATTTTCAAATTTTTCAATTTTCAAATTTTCTAATTTTATAATTTTCTAATTTACTAATTTACTAATTTTCTAATTTTCTAATTTACTAATTTTCTAATTTTTAAATTTTCGAGTTTTTCAATTTTCGCATTTTCGGACATTATATTATATTATATTCCTAAATTTGTAAATTCGAAGATTTGAAAACTGAAAAATTCCAAAATTCCAAAATGTAATTTTCGAATATTTAAATTTTCGAATTTTCGAATGAAAAATTTGTAATTTTCGTTTTTTTAGAATATACGAATTTTAGAAATTCCGAATTTTCAAAAATCAAAATTTTCAAAATTTTTTGAATTTTCAATTTTCGAATTTTCAAATTTTTACATTTTCGAATTTACGAATTTTAGAATTTTTACATTTTCGAATTTTAGAATTTCCCAAATTTACGAATTTACGAAAAAAGCAAAAAAACTAATAGAAACGGAAATTTCCCGAATTTACGAAAAAAAAACCAAATAAAACAAAAACGAAAAAAACGAATTTTCCGAATTTACGAAAAAAAAAAAAAAAAAAACTAAAATAACATAAACTAAAAAAATTTTTTTTTGGCAGTGCACATGTCTAAATTGCTCAGCTGGGTTGTCTTGAATAATAGTCTAGGCAGGTATAGCATCATTCTCTTTGTATACCAGCTCTAGCCATCCAGCCTTGTTCTTTATGTATTCCATCCTCTGACCACACATCATCAAGTGACTACACTTGGCAGAAATGCTCAGATGTAAACTATCTGTCTCATTTTTCTTTACAGAGGAGGACCTCAGTTATGAAACTATGTCTCTAGAAGCCTTGGTTACTCCACTTGGGCATTCATTTATACATGAAGGAGTGACATTGAGGATTACTCCCAATGTGAGCATTGCACTCTTGGATGTCAAGATTCAGGCCTTTACACTGGAAGGGGGCAATTTTGGACAAGGTAAGCCACACGGGGATGACAATATTGGCACATTTGATGGCTGGAAGCTGAAAAGTGGGAAATTTGAGTGGAGAAAGAAAAACAGTTGTGCTTTTGACTGCTGGTGATTGGTTGTGGTTGCAATTGTTTTAGTTTTTTCTTTGGGATCTTTGCTAGCATCTTTTTAAAACACTTTTCTGTCACTTATTAAATAGCATTTTTTTTCTTTCCTTCCATCTGCTAATTAAAGAGGAAGTAAACCCTGGACAATTTTTATTATTTTTTTCCAATTTTAACATTCAGTAGCTCATTACAAGGGATAATCGATTAAAATCGGCCCTAAACGAAGTCTGTAAATACCATATTTAGGGTGTTCTCTTCATTTCCGGGTATTGGCCGCTCCATTGTTAGTGCTGTTTTGTGAATCTGTTCCGTACGTCACTTCTGCCCTTACTCTGTTTCCCTTATGAAATCTTGCGCATGCGCCGTAACCAAGCCTTGATCTCAATGTGTCTATGGCTGCTCTGATTCACTCCCCTGTGTGACGTCTTATTCAGTCACAAGGGGGGAGTATCAGGAAGAAGAGAATCAGTGCTGCACCGCGAGACTTCTCCTCTGTGCCGTTCAGAGGGGAAGCTCGTTCACAGTAATTTCCTGACATGCAGGGTATACAGAAACGGCACACTTTAGGTGCCGTTAATGAAAGATCATACTGCGCAATCGCGCATAACGTCATCTACCACTAAAAGACGATTTTCATTGAAAATACAGCAGTAAGTACACTTTTACAGGCAGCAATGAGCTGCCTGTGTTATCTACTATCTGAACAGATTAAGTTGTCTCTGAGGGTTTACAACCACTTTAAGAGGAGTGGTTAATAGTTTACATGTGCTAGCCTACAGGTACTATATAACTTTCTGTAGATACTCACTCTGAGCTTGCCCACATTTTGCTTGCTGGAACATTGACAAAATGGCAAATTTGAATGAAAAAAATAGAGTTTAAAACAGTAGATGATAATAGGGGTCTTTTAACCTGTAAGTACAGTAACATATGAAATTTCCTCTTAGTAACTGGGATAATGAGCGCTAGCAAGGTTTACAGTTTTGTGCAGTGCACTGCAAGTACACAGTAAAGGATGGATACTGCTGCAACCAATGTGAGCAGTTTGCCCTTCTGGACGCTCACGTTAGAGATCTGGAGGAGCAAATTGAAACACTGGGCAGAACTGACAACCTTGCAAGGGGTCCTCCACTCACTGAGCAGGTGGTTAATAGGGTTCATGGGGAGGGTGGAGGCAGTAAATCAGGATTATCAGGTAAGAAGATTGGTTACTGTAGTCAGAGTGGGTGGTAGGGGCTCATGGAAATGGAAGGCCAGCCCCGGGTTTGAGCACCCAAACAGGGTGTGGGGCGGGGGGGGGGGTGGAAAGCTCAGATGTGGCAGCCCTAGATGTCACTGCTACCCCTAACAGCCAGAGCAGACCATCTAGTAGGGGTGGTAAGGGTAATGCAGTAGGTCTAGACAGCTGGTGGTAATAGGCGATTCTATAATCATAAGTACTGATAATTTGTCGCCAGGATCACCTCAACCAAATGGTTTTCTGTATCCCTGGGACCAGGGTTTGGCATCTAGTGGACCTGGTTGTTAAATTATTGGGAGGGACTGGGCATGATCCAGCTGTCTTGGTCTATGTTGGAACCAATGACAGAATACATGGAAGGTGGAGGTTTTTTAAGAAAAAATTGAAAGAACTAGGCTGCAAGTTGAAGGGAAGGACCTCCAAGGTGATATTCTCTGAAATAATTCTTGTGCCATGGGCAGGGGGAGATTAGAGAGCTGAATGCATTGCTAATGACCTGGTGTAAGAGAGAAGGAGTTTCTAGAGCAAAGGGCTTACTTTTCATTGGTGTACAACTTATATGCTAAAGATGGTTTGCACTTAAATGAAAGGGGGCCTGCTGTGCTGGGGGAAAGGTTTATGGGAAGGCTGGAATAGTACAGAACTAGGATTGAGGGGGGAGGGTGAGTTAGTATATAATGGGTCAGACAGGTCAGACAGGGGTCAGTCCCTATTGGTAGATGGAATGGGGAAAGATGGGGGAGTGCTATGGCAGGTGATAAGGTTTCCATGTTGCAAACAATCATTGGAAACTGTACTATTTGTAAGAAAAACAATATGCAAAATATGTGTGCAAAATGTGACAACATATTACAGTGTTTGTTTACCAATGCCAGAAGTCTGCCAAGCAAAATAGATGTTTTGGTGCAGGAAGAGAACTATGATTTAAATGGTATTGCTGAATCTTGGCTTCATTCTTCACATGACTGGGCTATTAATATTCCTGCCTATGCTCTCTTTCACCAGAGTTCGCATTCAATGATTTTTTTTTATTCCAAAAGCGGTTACAGATTGTGATAATTTTGCCCCTGCAGACCCTCACATTTCTTTTGGGGGAAAGGATGCGGCGATGAGGTCCTTGTCCCCATCAGCAAGGTGTCTTTGCCACCCAGGCTGCATGCTTTGATATGGGTCTGGTCTGAGTTATAAGAAGAAACCAATCCTGTTTTTGTTTTCTGAAAGGGACAGTAAAAATAGATAAAATCAGCTTGTTTTCCCCCTCTAGATTCATAGAAGAACCTTATCCAGCAATTCAGTCTGAACTCCATGCCATTTTTTTCTCAGCACATTATTAACCACTTCCCGCCGGCCGTCATATGACGTCCTGGATTTGAGTAGGGATATCTGAATGATGCCTGTAGCTAAAGGCATCATTCAGATATTGTCTTTTAGAGTCTGCAAATCCCTACACCACAAGAATGATCATAGCGGCTGTTCCGTCGCTTGATCATTCTTATGGGAGGCGAGCCCTCCGATGCTTCTACTGACTCACCGATACGAGACAGGATCTGCCGGCCCCGGATGTTTGTCATAGAGACAGGGTCCTCCAGAGTCTCTATGGTCGTCGGATGCGATGTTATGACGTCACGGGGCCAGCTTCTGCATTCATAAAAATGGCGCCGCCTTGGCTAGGAAGCCAGGATCATTTTTTTTAATTTCAGGCTTCCCAGCCTAGAGGTGAGATGTGAGGTCTTAACCACTTGACACCCGCCCGCCGTCAAATGACGGTGGGCGGAATGCTCTATTGTTCCGACAGGACGTCATATGAAGTCCTGTCATTTAAAGCCTCTAGGGCGCACCTGTCGCGTCACTGGGAACACAGTGCGTGTGCCCGTTGGCCGTGATGGCCGCTGGGCACCCGCGATTGCCCAGTAACTGAGCAGGGATGTGGAGCTCTGTGTGTAAACACAGAGCTCCACGTCCTGTCAGGGAGAGAGGAGACCGATCTGTGTCCCTTGTACATAGGGACACAGATCGGTCACCTCCCCCAGCCACCCCCCTCCCCCTACAGTTAGAACACACCCAGGATACACATTTAACCCCTTACCTGCCCCCTAGTGGTTAACCCTTTCCCTGCCAGTCACATTTATTCAGTAATCAATGCATATTTATAGCACTGTTCACTGTATAAATGTGAATGGTCCCAAAAATGTGTCAAAAGTGTCCAATGTGTCCGCTATAATGTCGCAGTCCTGAAAAAAAACGCAGATCACCGCCATTCCTAGTAAAAAAAAAATCATTATGTCCCCTATTTTGTAGACAATATAACTTTTGCGCAAACCAGGTTATTGCGATTTTTTTTTTTTACCAAAAATATGTAGAAGAATACGTATCAGCCTAAACTGTGAAAAAATATATATATTTTTACAAAAATTGGACATTTATTATAGCAAAAAGCAAAAAATATTGTGTTTTTTTTCAAAATTGTCGCTCTATTTTTGTTTATAGCGCAAAAAATAAAAACAGCACAGGCGATCAAATACCACCAAAAGAAAGCTCTATTTGTGGGGAAAAAAGGACATCAATTTTGTTTGGGAGCCACGTCGCACGACCGTGCAATTGTCAGTTAAAGCGACGCAGTGCCGGAAGCTAAAATCTCGTCTGGGCAGGAAGGGGGTGTATGTGCACAGTAGGCAAGTGGTTAATGACCCCCATATCTCACTGTAAAGAGGACCTGTCATGCCATATTCCTATTACAAGGGATGTTTACATTTTCATTTTCAAAAAATCTGTAATGTTATTATGGACAGGATTGGGATAAGAGGGCCTGTAATGTTATTATGGATAGGATTGGGGTAAGAGGACCTGTAATGTTATTAAAGACAGTATTGGGATAAGAGGACCTGTAATGTTATTATGGACAGGATTGGGATAAGAGGACCTGTAATGTTATTATGGATAGGATTGGGGTAAGAGCTAGCAGATTTTAATCTGGAGCCATCGGTTACCGGTATTACCGTTTTAATTACAAAAACACCCCATCCTGTATCAGCGACTTTACCTGATCTACAAAATACCTTTCTTGAGGAGTTTCGATACGAACTCATCCATTGCTGTGACCCGGGGCCTCCTCTTCATACAGTGGCGTCATCGCCATTTTGAGGCCTACAGTTTATCGGACAGCCCCGGACAGACTCGAGTACGGATCGCTGAGCCCATTAAGCAGCATCCACCCCTCCGTCCACCCGGGATACACCGCTATAGGCTGAGAGTCCAGTACAGGCATCGGCTCGGGGATCGTGGGCAGAATTTACCACTTTTTCTTTGAATCCCTCTGGAATTCTACACCTGATTCCTCTCCTATGAGGCCTATACTCCCTCAACGATCCGCGGGCTCCATTGGAATCGGCTATCGGCCACTAAAGCTACCGCTTCCTGTGTAAACACCCTTGCCTCCAGTCTAATCCCCTGCTCCTCAGGCGTCGGAAGTGACAGGCGACACTCCCTCACCTCCCTCAGTCACTCGAGGCCCGTGGTCTCGGCCTACCTCCGGAGGCCTGACGGTCATCTTGCTTCACCCACTGCCTCAACTCTCATATACCCCTTTCTCCTCAGGACTCAGTACTGCTTCCCCTACATCCTTCAAGGTGGATAGAACATTTCTTTATTTTATGGCATAATACCCTTTGATGGTTATATGAAACAGTTGAAAGGGTGTCAGAGGCCAGGACGGGAGGTATATGGATATGCTCTGAGGAGGCTATGTGACATCCCTCTTTTGTAGACTCTGCACGGACAAGAGATAATTATATATTATATAATAGGAATCCAAAACCATTTTAGGATCTCCAAGTGCTAGAAATACATAAACTGAGGTGATAATTAATGTACTTGACCGCTGTCCTCATATAATTCACCTCAGGAGACTGCAGCTCAGTGTGGGGACAGGGGCTCATAATCCAGCAATATATTTACAAGGGCCTGATAGTTTCTTGAAACACCTTCTCCTCAGAAGTCTCATGAAACTGTTTGCAATTTATGTGATTCGCGTTGACACACACTACAGTGCAGGATTTAAGACCTGGTCTATTATTGATATTATCAATATTTGATACCTAACGGGTAATCTTTCCCTTACTGAATTGCTTTATTACTATCTAGCTACCTGACTGCAGGAATTGCCTGGTTGTGATGCACTGTGAAACTCTTCCATTGAGGTAACAACGCCATCTTGTGGTCTACATGTTTATTACAGCATAAAACCATTACCCAGCTATTCGCTTACAGGGCACTGACAGTATCTTATTAAATCTAGTTGTCTGGACACCATAACATTTCACTATACAAATGGACCATGATACCTCGGTTTTGTGAAGATTAAAGGAACAGGACTGTCAATGTCAATATGAATTTCTGACAACTTTATAGTGTTTTTTTTTTTCTCTTATATATATATATATATATTTTTTTTTATTATTTTGTGCTATTTTTTCTTTCTAAACTGGGTTATTTATTCATATGCCCTGACCACCTGACTACATTAGGAAACTGTCCGCTGATATCAAAGTCAGGCTACCGACTGGATACAGTTCTCAGTGGCTGTCATATACACCGTCGGATTATACTATGATTATCCCTGCAATGGGAATTCACTGAGGTATTCTTACACACCGTCCGAAGTCTGTCGACGAAAGAAGCAGATTTCAATCTCCCTATTCATTAATAGGATATCTGAGTGGTATGAAATGTATGGCATTCCCATAAAGATGGTCTTTTCCTTTACTTATATACTCTAAGCTGGGTTTAGGCTGAAGATTAACTTCAGCTGACTGATAACTGTGGTAAGAGAGTTCTACCTAAGGGAGCTGGTATAGGAGTACACTGCAGATTTCACAATATATTGATATTTGAATACTGTTGTCAGATATTTATTTTAACACTTCGTATATATGAAGGGGAAACAAAGTAAAAAAAACAAAAATACAATCATCAAAGAGTCTCTTTATGATATGGACTCCCCTCCTCTTACAAGCCCTCAGACATCTGTTGGAGATACTGAGTTCGACGGACAAGTCTCTTCACTTCTACTTCCCACCTCATCACCTCCTTCTCTGGGTTCAGCAAAGCTTCTAAATTTATATTCTTCTACAATTGGGGGAGCTCTCACAACTACAATGGCTGACCACATGATTCCTATTGAGTCCGTCTCTCAGGATCCTAAACAGGTAACTGCAAATACTGAACATGTTCCGGAAGCTTCTTTCAATGTTGCTGAACTGTATAACAAAATATCTGAAATGATGGAAAGGGGTTTAGCTCTTACTGCCGAGAAAATCACTAACGATATCAGGGCTGACTTTCATTGTCTTGGCAACAGGATTGATTCTATAGAACATAAATTAGATGCTAACGTTTCGAAAACTGAACAACATGATAGCCATATGCATTTCTTGCAAGATCAACTGGAGGCTGCTCAGGATAAGATTGATGATTTAGAAAACAGGTCAAGAAGGGAGAATTTTAGGGTCGGGGGTCTTCCTGAATCCATTGTGGATGTCCACTCAGCAATACAGGACATTATAAAAATCCTTCTACCATCTATACCTACTCCAAAAATGGAATTAGACAGGGCTCATAGATCATTGGGTCCACTAAGAAGAGATGGTTTACCCAGAGATGTGGTGGTCAAGCCTCATTATTTCTCCACCAAGGAGGACGTTATGAAAAGATCTAGACAACAGGAGAATCTCCAATACCATGGTGCTACAATACAAATATTTTCTGACATTTCTCCATACACCATCCAGAGAAGAAGAGCGATGAAACCGTTATTGTCGGCCCTCATGGACAATGACATCAAATACAAATGGGCCTTTCCCTTCACCTTAAAGTTCAATCATAATGGCAGACACCATGTGATACATAATCTCCGCGAGGGTGAAAAACTTCTAATTGATCTAAAAATTATCTCTCTTGAACCAGCTATGGACACTACTTCACCTTAACTACCATCAGGCAAGAGGACCACGCCTACTAGTCCAAATCTGAATCCTTGGAACAAGGTCAAATACAGAAAAATTGGAAAAGACTCCATCACCTGAATATTGAATAGTCTTACCCAGGAAGTATCTCTCAGGAGCTAATTTCTATAAATTTAAAGATAAAATAGGTCCAATGCTAGCACATAAATTGTCACCTAGATTTCAATCAAGAACTCTCCCTAAAATAAAGATGATTGACGGTTCATTCTCCCTAAACCCTAGGAGAATAATGGAGGCCTTCCATGACTTTTATTTTAAGCTTTATACCTCTACTGAGGATTCTTCTTCAGAGAGGATAGATGATTTTCTTAGCAATCTGAATCTTCCTAAATTGTCTGAAATACATACAAGGGTGATGGAGACTCCCATTTCAATTGAGGAAGTATCGACAGTGATTAAACACCTAAAATTAGATAAAGCCCCGGGACCTGATGGATTTTCGAGTTCATATTACAAAACATTTTCAAGCATTTTAACTCCCTATTTGGTGAGATTTTTCAACCACATGACCGAGGGAGATCCTATAGAAAGACAACTCAATTTGGCTTATATATCGGTAATCCCTAAGCCGGAAAAGGATCATAGCCTGGTGGAGAACTATAGACCGATATCTCTTATCAATAACGATCTTAAGATACTTACTAAAATAATGGCCAATAGGTTATCTTCTTTCATTTGTCAATATGTTAGTAGAGATCAAGTTGGCTTCATTACTGGGAGGCGAGGTCCGGATCAGGTTAGGAGAGCTATTGATCTGATTTCTATACTGAACTCAGGATGGTCTGGTGATACTGGTCAGAAGGGTATGCTTCTTTCCATAGATCTTCAGAAAGCATTTGACTCAGTGTCTTGGCCTTTTATGTTCAAGGTGATGAACCATTGGGGGTTTGGCGCTAAATTTCTGGGTATCCTGTCTGCACTTTACTATTCCCCTGAAGCTAAAGTACGCTTTCAAGGTATTTTTTCAGAATCTATCGAGATCCGTAGAGGTACAAGGCAGGGATGCCCTTTATCTCCTCTGATATTTGCAATTGTGATTGAATCCCTGGCTATAGCTATTCGTGAAAATGCAAATATCAGGGGTGTTCGATGTGCCAAAAAGGAACATAAGTGCGCCTTATTTGCAGACGACCTTTTACTTTTTTTGACTACACCAGAAACATCCCTGCCCAAAGTTTACTCTCTTATGGACGAATTTTCTCTGGTTTCAGGTCTTGCTGTAAACATAGCCAAATCCAGGGCCCTCAATGTTTCACTTACTGAGTCCACTGTTTCTCTACTGAAAGAACGTTATAGATTCAAATGTGACGCCTCTTATATTAAATACCTAGGCATTAATTTGACCCCCAATATTCAGAATTTATATCTAGCCAACTATCCCCCTATGTATAGAAAACTTGAGAAGGATCTGAAAGACTGGGGTACTCAGAATATAGGTTGGATTGGTAGAATTAATTCGGTCAAGATGACTCTTCTCCCTAGGCTTTTGTATCTCTTTCGATCATTACCTATACCGATAATCAAAAGTCAACTAAAATCCTTTCAAGGCAAAATTACCAAGTTTATATGGAACAACAAGGGTCCACGCCTTCCATCTCGCACTCTCTATAACTTATCTGAACAAGGCGGTCTAGGTGTACCAAATTTGATATGGTACTACCAATCAGCGAGATTAGTGCAATTGTCAGAAATTTTTCTTAAAAATGAACGTCCTGATTGGATAGACATCGAAGAACAGGCGATTCCGTATCTAACGATAGAGGATTTAATGTGGAGTCATACCAAGAAAAGGCCTTCTATATTATCTCCGACTCTATCTCAAACTTTAGTTTTATGGGATTCACTTAAAAACAATCCCTCTCTAATCTCTAAAGGTAGGCCTTTATCGAATATTTTCATAGACCCATTCTTTACTTCTAAAATTGATAAAGATTCCTTTAACCACTTTAGCCCCGGGCCTGTTTTTCAGAGTCGGTGTTTACGAGACAAAACCATTTTTTTTGCTAGAAAATTACTTAAAACCCCCAAACATTATATATTTTTTTTTCTAACACCCTAGAGAATTAAATGGAAGTCATTGCAATACTTTTTGTCACACCGTATTTGCGCAGCGGTCTTACAAGCGCACTTTTTTTGGAAAAAATTCACTTTTTTAAATGAAAAAATAAGACAACAATAAATTTGGCCCAACTTTTTTATATATTGTGAAAGATAATGTTACGCCGAGTAAAATGATACCCAACATGTCACGCTTAAAAATTGCGCCCGCTCGTGGCATGGCGTCAAACTTTTACCCTTAAAAATCTTGATAGGCGACGTTTAAAAAATTCTACAGGTTGCATTTTTTGAGTTACAGAGTAGGCCTAAGGCTAAAATTAATGCTCTCGCTCTAACGATCGCGGCGATACCTCACTTGTGTGGTTTGAATACCGTTTTCATATGTCGGCGCTACTCGCGTATACGTTCGCTTCTACGCGCGAGCTCGTCGGGACGGGGCGCTTTAAAAAAATTTTTTTTTGCTTTTCGCATTTATTTTTATTTATTTTAGAATTTTTAACACTGAAAAAAAAAAAATTATCACTTTTATTCCTATTACAAGGAATGTAAACATCCCTTGTAATAGAAAAAAGCATGACAGGTCCTCTTAAATATGAGATCTGGGGTCAAAAAGACCTCAGATCTCATATTTGGGCTTAAATGCAAAAAAAAAAAAAAAAAATTTGGAAATGTCATTTTTTCAAATGACAAAAAAAAAAAAATGTTTCTTTAAGACGCTGGGCGGGACTGACGTTTTGACGTCACTTCCGCCCAGTGGAGCTATGGGGACGGGCGAAGGAGATTTTTCCTTCAGTCTCGTCCCCGCTCAGATGCCGGATGGTCGCGATCTCCTCCGCCGCTACCGACGGCTACGGTAAGCGGCGGAGGGCGCGGGAGAGCGGCGGGAGGGGGGGGGGCCCTCTCCCGCCACCGATAACGGCGATCTCGTGGCGAATTCGCCGCGGAGACCGCCATTATCGTTAACACGGCCGCCCACAGAAGAGATGAATATCTCGATTGTGGCAGCAGCTGCTGCCGTTACCGAGATATTCATCTCTAAAGTGAGGACGTATAACGACGGTGGGCGGTCGGCAAGTAGTTATGGTGGCATGATAAGGGGTTGTATCGTATAGGACGCTTCTTTTCTCGTTCGGGTCCCCTTCCCGAGCAACATTTTATTGACAAGCTAGACCTTCCTGTTTCAGAAAAACTAAGATTTTCTCAACTACATGACTATGCTCAAAGCCTATGGGATAGTGACTCGATATCAGGATTTTTGACACCCTATGAAAGTAAATATGATCAGGGTTTGTCCAGGAAGGGGAATATTTCAATTATATATAATTCACTTGCTACTAATGACACCAAATTGCCGCATATGCTGGCATGGGAAAAGGAACTTAATAACGAATGGGATTTGTCGGACTGGTATAAGAATTATACCAGATCCATTAAAGGTTATGTGAATGTCTCTCTTATAGAAGCTAACATAAAAATTTATACTAGATGGTATTTAGTTCCCGTCAAACTGACCTCTATGTATCCGACAACTTCTCCCCTATGCTTCAGAGGCTGTCATGGATTGGGGTCTATGATACATATTTGGTGGGAATGTCCCAAAATTCGGGGTTACTGGAATAAGGGGCCAGATCCTCAAAAGAGATACGCAGACTTAACTGCTGTTCAGTCTGTGTCTAACTTTGGAAACGATCCTCAAAAGGCTTTTTCCAAAGTTAGGCAGAAGATCAGGCATGTGTAATTGAATTACACTGCCGAATCTTAGGATGCAGTACCGCATCCACCGCTGGGGGCATTTCAAGTCGAAATGCCGTTGCTAGTATGCAAATTAGCACTTAAGGCGATCCACAAAGCTTTCCAGCTTAGTTTTTTCGCCGTAAGTGTTATTTTGCAAGTGTAAAACTAGGGCTGATGTTACAAAGTGAAAACTAGTCACACCATGTAAAAGCCCATTGCAGCGACGGCATTTGGTATGCATTCCCGAGGGAGAACTCCACGGCAATTTGTAAAGACAAAACCGGCATGGGTTCCCCCCCAGGAGCATACCAGGCCCTTAGGTCTGGTATGGGTTGTAAGGGGACCCCCCTACGCCGAAAAATCGACGTAGGGGGTCCCCCTACAATCCATACCAGACCCGTATCCAAAGCACGCTACCCGGCCGGTCAGGAAGGGAGTGGGGACGAGCGAGCGCCCCCCCCTCCTGAGCCGTGCCAGGCCGCATGCCCTCAACATGGGGGGGTTGGGTGCTCTGGGGCAGGGGGGCTCACTACGGGCCCCCCCACCTCAGAGCACCCTGTCCCCATGTTGATGAGGACAGGACCTCTTCCCGACAACCCTTGCCATTGGTTGTCGGGGTCTGCGGGCGGGGGCTTATCGGAATCTGGGAGTCCCCTCAAATAAGGGGGCCCCCAGATACCGGCCCCCCACCCTAAGTGAATGGATATGGGGTACATCGTACCCCTATCCATTCACCTGTAGGCAAAAAGTTAGTTAGTGAACACACAACACAAGGCTTTTTAAAATATTTTATTATCCTGCTCCGGATGCCCCCCCTGTCTTCGTTATTAGCTCAATTAGCAGGGGGGGCTTCTTCTTCCGCTCTCCGGGGGTCTTCCACTCTCCGGGGGTCTTCTCCGCTCTCCGGGGGGGGGCTTCTTCCATCTTCTCCCCTCTTCCGCTGTTGACTCGGCGAACCCCGGTTCTTGTGCAGATGTCCAGTGCCTTCTTCTTCAGCGCTGGCTGCCTGCTCTGTTTGTGTGTTAGCTCGATTTCAAACAGGCAGCCGGCGCGGTCTTCTGTGACGTCAGGGTCTTCTGTTCTTCTCCCCTCTTCCGATGTTAACTCGTCGCCTGTTGTCGCTGTAATGATGGAAGCGCGCCTTGCATCCCATTTATATAGGCATCACCGTCCCATCATGCTCCAGCAGGTACCCACGTGGTGGGTGCCTACCCACGTGCACCCACCACATGAGCATGATGGGACGGTGATGCCTATATAAATGGGATGCAAGGCGCGCTTCCATCATTACAGCGACAACAGGCGACGAGTCAACATCGGAAGAGGGGAGAAGAACAGAAGACCCTGACGTCACAGAAGACCGCGCCGGATGAACAGAAGACCCTGACGTCACAGAAGACCGCGCCGGATGCCTGTTTGAAATCGAGCTAACACACAAACATAGCAGGCAGCCAGCGCTGAAGAAGGAGGCACCGGACATCTGCACAAGAACCGGGGTTCGCCGAGTCAACAGCGGAAGAGGGGAGAAGATGGAAGAAGCCCCCCGGAGTCCGGAGAAGCCCCCCCCGGAGAGCGGAGAAGACCCCCGGAGAGTGGAAGACCCCCGGAGAGCGGAAGAAGAAGCCCCCCCTGCTAATTGAGCTAATAACGAAGACAGGGGGGGCATCCGGAGCAGAATAATAAAATATTTTAAAAAGCCTTGTGTTGTGTGTTTACTAACTAACTTTTTGCCTACAGGTGAATGGATAGGGGTACGATGTACCCCATATCCATTCACTTAGGGTGGGGGGCCGGTATCTGGGGGCCCCCTTATTTGAGGGGACTCCCAGATTCCGATAAGCCCCCGCCCGCAGACCCCGACGAAAAATGGCAAGGGTTGTCGGGAAGAGGTCCTGTCCTCATCAACATGGGGACAGGGTGCTCTGAGGTGGGGGGGCCCGTAGTGCGCCCCCCTGCCCCAGAGCACCCAACCCCCCCATGTTGAGGGCATGCGGCCTGGCACGGCTCAGGAGGGGGGGGGCGCTCGCTCGTCCCCACTCCCTTCCTGACCGGCCGGGTAGCGTGCTTTGGATACGGGTCTGGTATGGATTGTAGGGGGACCCCCTACGTCGATTTTTCGGCGTGGGGGGGTCTCCTTACAACCCATACCAGACCTAAGGGCCTGGTATGCTCCTGGGGGGGGAACCCATGCCGGTTTTTTATTTGAAAATTGGCATGGAGTTCTCCCTCAGGAATGCATGCCGAGCGACGCTGTCATTTTTTTTTTTTTTTTCCCGACGCAACTTTTTTAAGCCGTCGCGATCCTCAAAACTCGGCGTAACGTAAATTCGCGCATGCGCAGTACGGCCGGCGCGGGAGCGCGCCTCATTTAAATGGGACTCGCCCCATTTGAATAGGAACGCCTTGCGCCGGCGGAATTTTAGTTACACAGCCTGAAATTTCTAGATAAGTGCTTTGTGGATCGGGCACTTAGGTAGAAACTTTAAGGCAGTGTAACTTAAATGGGATTTTTTAAGTTACGCCAGGTTTTTGTGGATCTGGCCCCCGGTGTTCAATATAATCAGACGAGTCACAGGCTGTAACCTGCATCAATCTCCTACTATTGCTTTGCTTAACGGAATGTTACCTCTAACTTCCAAGGTTACCAGAAAACTCATCTTATATATTATGACAGGTGCCAGAATTACACTCGCAGCTGCATGGAAAAAGACTAATGTTTCCATCCTATATATGAAAAGAAAGGTCACATGGATTATGGAACAAGAGAAAAGGGTCTGCTCCATGTTGGATAAGTCTACTCTTTTCTATGAAATCTGGGAACCTTGGATAGAATACATGGGGATAACTTATACTCCGTGAAGGTTTTGATGACATCAATGTCTTTTGGACGATGCTGGTAGATGGCAGGCAGGCTAATTTTCTATCTCTCCTGATTTTCTTCTGGCTTTCTTTTTTCACTTCCTCTCTTGTCTTTTGTCACTCTTTCTTTTTTTCTTTTGATTCTTCTTAGGTTTTATCTCATTATTTTATCTCTGGGGATAGAATCCTTAAGATTTTTGGTCCTCAGTTTGTTTTATTTTGAAAAGATAAGTTTATGTTTAAGTAATTGAAGGATTCTACCAAACCTTTGAAATAATTAGATTTGATGGGGATTCCGACAATATGTTTTCGGTTATCGGAGAGTTCCAGTAATAGTTATTGGAGGGAGGATTGGAGGTTTTGCTCAACCTCTTGGACACAGAAAGTTCCCGTTAGGGGTGTCGGAGAGGTTGATGCACTCCGGATATCTTATCCTTTAATTATTCTAAGTAATTTAATCTGGTACACTCAATTAGTTTTATCCCTTATATAACTTATTGTGTGATAACACTAGACCTAGGAATTCCTTGATATATGAAAATATTCTGTTTCTCCTTCAAGTTTAAAGTATTACTTTGAAATAGTCTTTTAATTTAGCTTATGTGAACTGCCTTACTTTCACCACATGGTGTAGAGCATATAGGAAGGATAGATATAAGTGGCAGTTAATAAGACAGGAATGATTATTATGAATTGAAATGTATTTAAATTATTATATTTCTGCGTGCTATTGACTTATTTCTTGCTATTTTAATACAAATGTATGTATTTATTTTATTGAAAATAAACTTAAATTTGAATGAAAAAAAAAGGATTGGGGTAAGAGGACCTGTAATGTTAATATGGACAGGATTGGGGTAATTGATCAATTCATTAAACACTCATTACTCTTGAAGTTTAAATTAATTAACATGGATAGAAGAAGGTAAAAAAAAAAGAAGAGAATTGTATAATAAAAAACAGAATTGTATGTTGAGATTCTCTGACACTTTACTCCAATGTTTTTACAGATGATGAATCTACGTTTATTATCTACGGTAAGGAACTTATCATACAATGAAACTTAATTTATAGCACATTACTGTCCTACCAATTATGTCTGCACATTTTGTTTGCCTTTGTTAACAATTTTGCCCTGAGATGGATGACTTTAGTTCCAGAAATGGTGGTTTGCCTATCACCTAATGTTATAATGATCAGCATCAGACATGTGCGGTTCATGTTGTTCTGAATTAAAATGCGGCCAACATTTTTATTATTCGGAAATGTGGGTATGTGAGGCCGCATACACACAGTCGGTCAAAACGGATGGAAATGGACTGAAGGTCAGTTTCATCGGTCCAAACCGATGGTGTGTGGGCCCCATCGGTCCGTTATCCTTCAGTCCAAAAATTTAGAACTTGCTTTAAAATCGAACCGATGGACGCCTAACCGATAGGTCAAAACCGATGGTTAGTATGCAAAAGCATCAGTTAAAAACCCGCGTATGCTCAGAATCAAGTCGACGCATGCTTAGAAGCATTGAACTTAATTTTTCTCAGCACATCGTTGTGCTTTACGTCACTGCGTTGGACTCGATCATTTTTTTAACTGATGGTGTGTAGGCACATCAGACCATCAGTCCGCTTCATCGGATGGACCGACCGTGTGTACGCGGCCTTAGAGTTTCTGAATACTACAGTAACAAATTTAAACAAATCTGGCATCTGACATCTCTGTTTTCCACCCACATTCGGCACTGGGAATGGGAGCTGTCAGTTGGCAGGTGCCTAGAAACAGAAAGTAAACAGAAAGGGGCAAGGTCTCCTGCTGTCAGTGCTGACCCCGCCCCCTTTGTTTATTTACCATCAGTGGGAACTGGTCATGTCAGACACCAGGTGGCAAGCAATGAGTGCAGACCTTTTTTTTGGGGGGGGGGGTTGGCGGTGTCATTCAAATGTCCCCATCAACATGCCCCCATTCTTTACTGTTACTCAAAAATGTATAAAAAGACACCCAGGCAGACCAAAAATTAATTGATGCACAGGGTGATTCAAGGTCAGAACTGTATCCCTTTGTTGGGGCCCCCACCTAAATTAACAGGTGTGGTTCCTTAAACTGAATAAAATGGGGATTAAAGATCACCAAGAAACCTTATTGAGGTTGTTTTTAATTATTTTATTATTGTCCGAGGATGAAAGAATGTCCGTGATAGGCGGGAACACTAAACACAGTGGGCCAGATTCAGATAGATTAGCGGATCTTTAGATCCGCGTAATCTATCTGATTTACGATCCGCCGGCGCAATTTTGCGAGGCTAGTGCAGTATTCACAAAGCACTTACCTCCAAACTTGCGCCGGCGGATCGTAACTCCCCCGGCGGAATTCAAATTCCGCGGCTAGGGGGAGTGTACAATTTAAATTAGGCGCGTTCCCGCGCCGATTTAACTGCGCATGTGCCGCCAGAGAAATTCCCCAGTGTGCATGCTCCAAATGATGTCGCTAGGACGTCATTGTTTTTGGCAGCAGCGTAAATTCCGGCCATCCGTATTCGCGACCGACTTACGCAAACAACGTAAAAATTTTAAACTCGGCGCCGCATATAGCAGGGGTAACTATCCGCCGGAAAAAGCCGAACGCAAACGACGTTTCTGAATCGGCGGAAATCGGAATTTGCATATTTGTCGCGTAAACAAACGAAGCGCCACCTAGCGGCCGGTTGGATATTGCAGCCTAAGATCCGACGGTGTAAGTCACTTACACCAGTCGGATCTAAGGGAGATCTATGCGTAACTGATTCTTATGAATCAGTCGCATAGATCTGACCGTCGGATCTCAGAGATACGACGGCATATCAGGAGATACGCCGTCGTATCTCTTTATGAATCTGGCCCAGTGTCTGCTGGGGAACTGCGTGTTCCGTCTATCACGGAACAGAACGAGGAGGAGATGCGACTTTTCAAGAATGGCAGCCCGCCGTCTAACTCTGCACAATAATCAGGTACACAGTCAGGTGTATAGACTCGAGTATAAGCCGAGGGGGGCATTTTCAGCCTAAAAAAAGGGCGGAAAATCTTGGCTTATACTCGAGTATATATGGTAGTTGGGATCCACCCAGGAGCCTGCTGCAACTACCTAGGAAAGTATGATTTAAAAAAGAAAGGCACACTTCTCTCTTAATTTTGGCGTGGGGTTCTTCTCCAAATCCATAGCAGACTAGAAGGGCATGGTATGGATCGGAGAGGGGACCCCCACACTGTTTTTCTTTTAATTTCTTAACATCAGCAAATGTTTTGTTTATATTCTGCTGTCAGAGGGGAATCCCGCTGACAGTAGGTAAGTCATAGTTCTTAAAGACGCCATGCCTGAAGACTGTAACCCCTCACAGTTATTCTTGATGCACGCAGGTACAGGCCCTGCTGTTAAAAATGTGTAAAAAACATTGAAATGACATGCCCCCTATCAAACAGGTGCATAAAAGTTGGGCCTTGGGTATTGGCGGTGCCCTAAACCAAAAATATTGTTGGAAGCTAGCATAATCAAGGTTCAGGTATAGTATAGACAGCATAGGCAGTGTTCAAGGGATCCCAGTTCCCTAGCAAATGTAATCAGTTACATCAGCATTAGGGGCTTGATAGCTGCTTATTCAGGACTGATTCATTTTGATAAATTTAAACCTATCAACAGAGTCTATGGACAGATGTACTCTTTGATCCATTACAAACCATCCAGCAGCACTGAATGTCCATTCAGAAAGCACGCTGGATGCAGGAGAGGCCAGTAGCCTGATTGAATATTGCGCAAGTTTTGGCCAGTGGTCCATCCTCAAGACCCAGTAACCCAGTGGATGCTCAGTTAGAAAGGTCTCCAAGTATGCTCTTGCCCCTAAATATTCCGGCACCATATAATGCAGATGCTGCCAATGGTTGCTTAAACCTAACAGTCCTGGGCGCTGAGAAATAAAGATTTTTTTAAAGGCATCGGTCAGCTGGCCACCTTCTTCGCTGCTCTTCCTCTGACCGAATGAAGCTTCAGAAACACGTTGTCCTAGGGTCTGGAAAGGCGTTACACAAAGTTTTATTCAAGGCGTCCTGAAGAAGTTTCATCCTCTGCTCCCTCTGCAAAGGTAGGATGAGCTCTGCAACCTTACCCCTGTAACGTGGATCAAGAAGGGTTGCCAGCCAGAAATTATCCCTCTCCTTGATACCACAAATCCTCAGGTCCTTTCACAGGCTTTGCAGAATCAGGGAACCCATGCAATGTAAGTTTGAAGAGGCATGAGATTCTGAGTCCTCTGGGTCACTAAAGATGACATTGTCAGGAACTATCTCCTCCCAGCCACGTACAACTCCTTGGGTTTCTGGGAACTGAAAATCATCCCTTGAAGACTGCTGCATGGTATCCTCTATATACATGCTGACATAATCTTCCTCCTCCTCCTCCTCCTCCTCCTCTTTCTCCTGTGTGTTTGGCGGCCCCACAGGAATGGAATTTGCATAAAGGGGCCTTGAGAGTAAAGGAAGTCCTTCTCTTCCTCCCGCTATTCTGCCTTTAGTGCCCTGTCCATGATTCCACAAAGACTAATGGGGGATTGTCGCTGCTCACCATCCTTGTGGCCACCTCAAACGGTGACAGGACAGTGCAAGCATCCTTTATCAGTAGCCACTGGTGTGGCAAAAAGAAGCCAAGCTCCTCTGAGCCTGTCCTGGTGCCATACTCACACAGGTACTTATTGATGACCCTCTGCTGTGTGTGCAGCTGCTTCAGCATTGACAATGTTGAGTTCCACCTGGTGGGCATGTCACAAATGAGGCAGTTGATGGGCAGGTTGAATTCCCATTGAATGTAGACACATTTGTCCACAGACTCAAATGCCGTAAACACGTCCCCACCCCCGGTGCCCGCGTCATTGGATTTCATTGAAAGCAGTGGGAGCCAATGTCTGCGCTGCTATCAATCTATTCAATCAAGAGTCGGGAACCCAGGGAGAGATGAACAGAGCATCTCCCATTCCAGGGATCCCCCTCTGCCCCCATCCCAGGGATCCCTCTCTGCCCCCATCCCAGGGATCCCTCTCTGCTCCAAGCCCAGGGGTCCCTCTCTGCCCCCATTCCAGGGATCCCTCTCTGCTCCATGCCCAGGGGTCCCTCTCTGCCCCCATTCCAGGGATCCCTCTCTGCTCTGCACCCAGCCCAGGGGACACTCTCTGCCCCATCCCAGGGATCCCTCTCTGCCCCCATCCCAGGGATCCCTCTCTGCCCCATCCCAGGGATCCCTCTCTACCCCCATCCCAGGGATCTCTCTCTGCCCCCAGCCCAGGGATCCCTTCCCTGCCCCCAGCCCAGGGGTCCCTCTCTGCCCCCATCCCAGGGATCCCTCTCTGCTCCTATCCCAGGGGTCCCTCTCTGCTCCTATCCCAGGGGTCCCTCTCTGCTCCAACCCCAGGGGTCGCTCTCTGCTCCCAGCCCAGGGGTCGCTCTCTGCTCCCATTCCAGGGATCCATCTCTGCCCCCATCCCAGGGATCCCTCTCTGCCCCCATCCCAGGGATCCCTCTCTGCCCCCAGCCCAGGGATCCCTCTCTGCCCCCATCCCAGGGATCCCTCTCTGCTCCTATCCCAGGGGTCCCTCTCTGCTCCTATCCCAGGGGTCCCTCTCTGCTCCTATCCCAGGAGTCCCTCTCAGCTCCTATCCCAGGGGTCCCTCTCTGCTCCAACCCCAGGGGTCCCTCTCTGCTCCCATACCAGGGAGCAAGGGGTGTGTCCTATGCCTGCATACTTTTGCTGATAAGTGTCCCTCATTCCCATCTCAAAAAGTTGGGAGGTATGTATAAGGAGGTGTTGTATTGCCTCATCACATAACCTGCTTTAACCCCTTGGATCCCACACTAGCATACTGCAACTGCGTGCTTTACACGGTTTCTGGGTGTTTGCAGAGTGGCCCTATTCACTTGATGATGTCACGATCACCCACCAAAAGCAACAGGGGGTATAATTCTTGCCACAGCATGGATACATCCTCAGCTGTTGCCACTGCAGCTAAAGGGGGTAGAGACCAATGTATGTAATGTGGGCAGTATGGCAGGGACACGGGGGCGGGCATGATCTTATATTGCCCGGGGGCCCCATGATCTCCTATTGCCCGGGGACCACATTAGTTGTCAGTCCGCCCCTGCTGTTGCCTCTTATATTTTGATGGTCTAACAGTTTTTAGCCCTAATATGTATAAGGTTTCACCAGTGGCGGCCCGTCCATAGGGACGCCCGGGCGCCCCCCTCCTGTAGTCACAAAAAAAAAAAAAACGGTCCCTTTAATAATTTTTAATTGGCATAAAATGTCATTTTTACATTTTAACTGCAGTGATGGCTCCCGTCTATAGAGGGTGCTGCAGCGCCAGCACCCCCTCTCGCAAAAAACATACATTCATGCATTGTATTGCACGAATGTATGTTATTGATGGTTGCCAGCTGCCGCAAGTCTATTCATATAACTGGACATAAGGGCGCCGGTTACCTGAATAACAGCAGCTGGTTGGCTGAGCGGAATGCCTATCAGAGCCAGGCTTCCTGAGTACAGCCCTAGTCTCCCAGAAGGTCTATCTAAGGAACGCAAGAGGGCTACGTCCCTTGGATAAGACTGACGGCTGTTTCAGCCAATCAGGTTCTTGGATTCTGGTTATCAGGAACCTGATTGGCTGAAGCGTCACCAAGGAAGACATCAAGGGGAGGACATGGAAGCAGAAAGGTAAGTGAATTTTACAGGGATTCCACTATACCCTCACTGCCGTTATTTCCCAGTTACAGGAACAATCTCCAGTAAGGAGATAGCATATCTGACAGTCACAGAGTATTGAGTCTGTATCTCACGCTGCTGCTCCCCCCCTCTCCCCTTTAGGCAGTCTGCTTCGGGTGTCTCTTCTGCACATGCACTAACTCCATCAGATTACAGGATAATGCATCCTCACTGACTCAGGTTCCAATATAACTAATGTGAGTGCTGCACCTCTGTATATAGTGTGCTGTGTTCTCTGTATGTATTGTATGTTCTGTGTATGTACTGTGTGTTCTATGTTGTACTGTGTGTTCTGTGTATGTATTGAATGTTCTGTGTATGTATTGTATGTACTGTGTGTTCTGTGTATGTACGGTGTGTTCTGTGTATGTACTGTGTGTTCTGTGTATGTATTGTATGTTCTGTGTATGTACGGTGCGTTCTGTGTATGTATGGTGCGTTCTGTGTATGTACGGTGCGTTCTGTGTATGTACGGTGCGTTCTTTGTATGTACTGTGTGTTCTCTGTATGTATTGTATGTACTGTGTGTTCTGTGTATGTATTGTATGTTCTGTGTATGTATTGTATGTACTGTATGTTCTGTGTATGTACTGTGTGTTCTGTGTATGTATGGTATGTACTGTGTGTTCTGTGTATGTATTGTATGTTCTGTGTATGTATTGTATGTACTGTGTGTTCTGTGTATGTACTGTGTGTTCTGTGTATGTAGTGTATGTTCTGTGTGTTCTCTGTATGTATTGTATGTACTGTGTGTTCTGTGTACGTATTGTATGTTCTGTGTATGTATTGTATGTACTGTGTGTTCTGTGTATGTACTGTGTGTTCTGTGTATGTATTGTATGTTCTGTGTGTTCTGTGTATGTATTGTATGTACTGTGTGTTCTCTGTATGTATTGTATGTACTGTGTGTTCTGTGTATGTATTGTATGTACTGTGTGTTCTGTGTATGTAATGTGTGTTCTGTGTATGTATTGAATGTTCTGTGTATGTATTGTATGTACTGTGTGTTCTGTGTATGTACGGTGCGTTTTGTGTATGTTCTGTGTATGTACGGTGCGTTCTTTGTATGTACTGTGTGTTCTCTGTATGTATTGTATGCAGGGTGTGTTCTGTGTATGTTCTGTGTATGTACGGTGTATTCTGTGTGTGTACGGTGCGTTGTGTGTTCTGTGTATGTTCTGTGTATGTTCTGTGTATGCACGGTGTGTTCTGTGTATGCACGGTGTGTTCTGTGTATGTTCTGTGTATGTTCTGTGTATGTTCTGTGTATGCACGGTGTGTTCTGTGTATGCACGGTGTGTTCTGTGTATGCACGGTGTGTTCTGTGTATGTACGGTGTGTTCTGTGTGTGTACGGTGCGTTGTGTGTTCTGTGTATGTTCTGTGTATGTACGGTGTGTTCTGTGTATGCACGGTGTGTTCTGTGTATGCACGGTGTGTTCTGTGTATGTTCTGTGTATGTACGGTGTGTTCTGTGTATGTTCTGTGTATGCACGGTGTGTTCTGTGTATGTTCTGTGTATGCACGGTGTGTTCTGTGTATGCACGGTGTGTTCTGTGTATGTTCTGTGTATGTACGGTGTGTTCTTTGTATGCGCGGTGTGTTCTATGTATGCACGGTGTGTTCTGTGTATGTTCTGTGTATGCACGGTGTGTTCTGTGTATGTTCTGTGTATGCAAGGTATGTTCTGTGTATGTTCTGTGTATGCACGGTATGTTTTGTGTATGCACTGTGTGTTCTGTGTGCTCTGTATGTATTGTGTGTGCTCTGTGTATAGTGTGTTCGGGTATTGGGAGCTGTGACAGCAGAGGATGGGCAGGTAAGGAGCTGGAGGGGTTTGCACCCCCCCAAATGTCTTTATCACCAGCCGCCACTGGGTTTCACACTTCAAATGTGTTAACTGGGTGTGTCAGAGTGGTGCGGATATCCACACAGTTGAGACTGGTATCAGAGGAGAACTTGAACCAGCAAGTCCTTAGGGGGTGCACTACACAAAAAAAAGCTGTTGTTATAACTTTGTTTCAATTTGTTAGTGTATCTAAATTTCTTAGTGCATCTAACACTCCCCACCTCCACACTGACAAAGCTGCTCTACAAAGGTGTCCTTGTCTATTCTTCATCCAGAGTGGGAGGCACTCTATTACAGGGGGTATGTTACTGGCCAGATCACCAGGTGAAAACAGAGGGGGGAAAAAAGCCTAAAGAAATAAAACTAATGCAACCACCACATCTAATGATTGGTAAGCTGCAATATATTACATTATTTATTTTAAGTTTAATAATGCTTTAAAGAAAAGTTAAATGTATCTTGTTAATGTATTATGCTAATATTAGGTGTTTACTTTCCAGATGATGCATATCAATTTATACAGGACATTAATGCTTCATTCAGACATTGGAGTGTGATCATTCTTGTCCCATCATTCTACACTGTTGTGTTCCTCGTGGCTCTTCCTCTCAATATCATGGCGATCGTCATGTTCCTGGTGAAGATGAAGGTCAGGAAGCCGGCAGTGGTCTACATGCTGAACCTCGCCATAGCAGATACCTTGCTTGTTATCATTCTGCCTTTTTATATTGTCTACAGATTCTTGGGAAATGACTGGATCTTCGGGGAAGGAATGTGTCGCTTTGTCACGGCAGCATATTACTGTAACATGTACTGCTCCGTCCTGCTCATGACAAGTATCAGTGTGGACCGTTTCCTGGCCGTAGTCTACCCGGTGCGGTCTCTCCCCTGGCGCACAGTGTCACGAGCCTGGCTGGTATGTGGTGCCATCTGGGTCATCTCATTGGCCAGCATTGTGCCTCTTCTCATAAGAGAACAAACCTGGGTATATTATAACATAGATATCATATTTTGCCATGATATTCAATACATTAGGTCTGATCCGGATTTCTATTTTGATTATTTGATCACTGTTATCTCACTTTTCTTTTTCTTACCATTATTCATCACAACTTTCTGTTACATTGGAATCATCCGCAGTCTCAGCAGATCACAATTTGATCGCACCCATAAGAGATCCCGAGCTATCCGTCTATCCGTGATTGTACTGAGTGTGTTTGTCCTTTGTTTTGGCCCCTCCAATGTCATCTATTTAATGCATTCTGTGCAGTTGTATAAGGATTATGATGTCTCTCTGTATATTCCCTACTTTGTCTCTTCCGGGATCAGCACCATCAACTGTTGTCTGGATCCTCTTATCTATTATTTTGCATCCTCTGAGTATAAGAGATACATCTACAGCTTTCTGCGCTGTAAGAAAGATTATCGCCCACCAGTAAAATAGAAGTCTACCCTTAACCCCTTGTCTACTGGGAAATATTACCCCCTTCCTGCCCAGGCCAATTCTCAGCTTTCAGTTCGCACTTTGAATGACAATTGTGCGGTCATGCAATGCTCTACCCATATTTTTATATATTTTTCACACAAATAGAGCTTTCTTTTGGTGGTATTTAATCACAGCTGGGCTTTTATTATTGAAGTTTTTTTATTTTGTTTTGCTAAACAATTTTTTTTTTATAGTTTGTTGTATAATTTTGCACACAGGTACATTTTCTTCTTCACTGATGTGCTCTGATGCGGCTGCACTGATGTGCATTGATAGGCTGCACTCATAGGCACTGACAAGGCTGCACTGATAGGAACTGATAGGTGTCACTCATAGGCACTGATGAGGCTACACTGATAGGTGGCACTGATGGGCATAGATAAGTGGCACTGATGGGCATTAATAGGTGGCACTGAAGGGCACTCATAGGTGGAACTGATAGTTGGCACTGATGGGCATTGATATGTGGCACTGAAGGGCACTCATAGGTGGAACTGATAGGTGGCACTGATGGGCATTGATAGGTGGCACTGAAGGGCACTCATAGGTGGAACTGATAGTTGGCACTGATGAGCAATGATTGGCACTAGTAGGTGACACTGATGAGGAAGTACTGATTGGCACTGACAGGCAGCATTGATAGGCACTAATAAGCACTAATATGTGACACTGATGAGGAAGCATTGG
This sequence comes from Rana temporaria, assembly GCF_905171775.1. Classification (NCBI taxonomy): domain Eukaryota; kingdom Metazoa; phylum Chordata; class Amphibia; order Anura; family Ranidae; genus Rana; species Rana temporaria. Next base: position 471,572,588 of record NC_053491.1, on the reverse strand, counting down.
TTGGCAACACTGATGGGCATGTATTGGCAGCACTGGTAGGCACTGTTGGGACTGAACTGATCATCAAAACACTGATAATCTGTGCCCTGATTATCAGTGTAGCTGTCCCTTTAACTCAAGCCAGTTACCGCCTTTCTTCTCCCCTCCTCACGCTGACAGCATGAAGAAAGGAATGCCGATAACTGGCTTGTGTTTACAATGTGATCAGCTGTCATTGGACACAGCTGATCACATGGTAAAGGGCTGCTGTGATTGGGACTGTGAAAGGGCTCAGCAAGCACAGAGCGCGCTGCCCGTGTGCTGCAGGGGGCACAGAGGAAGTGCGATCATGGGAGGACATCCATGGACACCCTCCCATCAAAATAAGCCCATTTTTCAGCTATAGCATGGGCGGGAACTGGTTAAACACAAAGAGCAGCAACCAGAGAGGATCAGAGGAGACTTAAAGTGATTTTAAAGGTTTGTTAAAAAAAAATAACAAACATGCTATACTTGCTCCCTCTGTGCAGTTGGTTTTTCACAGAGCAGCCCCGATCCTCCTCTTCTCAGGTCCCTCTTTGCCACTCCTAGCCCCTCCCTTCTTTGGGCGCCCCTCAGCCAGCAGCTTGCTACAGGGGGAACCCAAGTCATGTCAGAGCTCCGTGTATCCATTTAGACACGGAGCCCTGACCTGGTCCTCTCTCTCCACTGATTGTCTGACTGACTTTTATTGACAGCCACAGGAGCCAATGGCACCAATGTTGTATCTCAGCCAATCAGGAGGAGTGTACTGGATGTGGACATCACTGGAGAGAGATGGGGCTCAGGTAGGTAATTAGGGGGGTGCATAGAATGCATTAAGATAAAAAAAACTTCTGCCTTTACAATTCCTTTAATCCACTCAACTCAATAAGAGTGGAAGAGTTAAAATAACTCTGCTCCTTATTTTATCTCACAGTTATTTCCATGAAAAAAATTATCAAATAACTTACATGTCACTAAGATATGTAATACCTAAAAATAAATCTGTAATATCTAAAGGTCTCTTTTACTACCCTTATAAATAAAGCTTTTACAAAAAATGACCCCAGTCCTAGCTTCTGAAGCTCATTGGAGGTGAGAGTGATGTCACTGGTGGTGTTGGTGATGTCACTGTTCCTCCTGGAAAATACGCTCCAGCTCATTGCATTGTTCAGTTGGCGGCATGATGACGTCACCTCACACTACCTGAAGGGTTGGAAACCGGGAGGGACGAGGTATGGGCGGCTCTAAAGTGAATTTGGTGCAGCAATTGCAAAAAAAAGGCCTTTATCACTCAAAGGTCTATTTATAAAAAAAAATCTGTGGACGAGTGTGTCAATATTTCACACAGCCATCATGGATAATGTGTCTAACATGTTTTATTTCTTATGATCATCGGCTCTATCTAGTGGCCAGAATGTGATACTTCATAACAAAAGTATTTCGGAAAAATACTCCGTTGTGACCACTAGATGGAGCTGTCGATCACAGGAAATAAACACTTTAGGCAAATTATGAGGATTATTTATGATGGCTGTGTGAATTATTGACACATTAGCACAGAGATTTTTATTTTTTTAATAGTCCCCTAAAGCTGGCCTCACATTATGCAATTTCCTTATTCAATTTCCTTTCTATTTACCTTCATCTATGTAGTACAAGGGCCTGCCTGAAATTGAAAGTGTTTAGGTGTGACCTCGTTTTAAAGTAAAACCTTGGTTTGAGAGCGTTTTGCAAGACAAGCTATTTTTTTAGATACATTTTGACTTGATATACAAGCGATGTCTTGATATACAAGTAATGTGAAGTCATAACTCTATAAAAGAGAAGAGAGGCGCCTCCAAATGGAGCAAAATGGTTACATTTCATGAAGGTACAACATTTAGCATCTCATATCCTCCCAACTCATCATCCTCCGCACCACAATTGACGTCATCCCTTCCACTCTGGGCTCCAAGAGTGCTTCAATCCTCGCTTTCAGATCGCTCTACTGCAGGGTAGTCTTGCCGGTGACGATTGTAGACTGACAGCAGTGAGAGCCGACGGTGCGGGGGATGGTCTATGTGGACAGCTTTACCCTGGATGCCTGCATGCTTAGATGTGCCTATTTTAATCATCATCATGTTAAGCGTGAAGAATCCGCGCTACTCCCATATGTATAAAAAGTGCATATAGTGCAACAAGTTTGCGTGAGTGCAAAAAGATGGTGCAAACTGCAATATAGCAAAAAACAAGTGAATTCTTAACAATAGTACTAATTGGTATTAAAGTGACAGTGCTGCAACTGTAAAGATAACTGGAATAATCAGTAATATAAGTATGTAAAAAAGTAAAAATAGATGCGCAACCTAAAATATTGCAAAACACAGTGCATAAAAATGATGACAAATATATATATATATATATATATATATATATATATATATCTTTTTTTTTTTTTTTTTATATTCTGAAATAAGTGTGTATAAAGAAAAAAGTCCATAGGGAACAACAAATTACAATTAAAGCGGGAGTTCAACCATTTTTTTTTTTTTCCCCCTTAGCTTCCTGCTCATTCGGTCTAGGGGAATCGGCTATTTGTATTAAAATATGATCCGTACTTACCCGTTTTCGAGCTGCATCTTCTTCCGTCGCTTCCAGGTATGGGTCTTCGGGAGCGGGCGTTCCTTCTTGATTGACAGTCTTCCGAAAGGCTTCCGACGGTCGCATCCATCGCGTCACTCGTAGCCGAAAGAAGCCGAACGTTGGTGCGGCTCTATACTGCGCCTGCGCACCGACGTTCGGCTTCTTTCGGAAAATCGTGACGTGATGGATGCGACCGTCGGAAGCCTCTCGGAAGACTGTCAATCAAGAAGGAACGCCCATTCCCGCAGCCCATACCCGGAAGCGACGGAGAGGATGCATCTCGTAAACAGGTAAGTAATGCTCATATTTTAAAACAAATAGCCGATTCCCCTAGTAAAAACGAGCAGGAATCTAAGGCTAAAAAATGCCCTCTAAGGGTGAACCACCGCTTTAAGTAAAAAAGGAAAAGTCCAATTATGAACAGCTCCTAAAGCTTGGTGGTGATCCAGGAAGCAAAGATACAAATCTTCCTCCTTTGTTTCCAAGCTGCAAACACAGGATACTAAAAGTGCAAAGTGGCCGCTTACCAGATAGGTTGGATCTCTATAATGGAGATCTTATGGGCTCAGTATCAAAAGATATCCTCCTGGTAACAGAAGCGATCTGGTCAACCTTCTATCACTGGTCAACTGGGTGTGTGTTTAGCAAAAAATCCTTCACCGTCTCAGGAAGGTGATGGAAGGTTGACCAGATCGCAGTCAATTGAAGCCTCACTGTGCCCATCAATTGCCGCCACTATGCCCATCAATTGCCACCACTGTGCCCATCAAACGCAGCCACTGTGCCATAAAATTGTCGCCACTGTGCCATAAAATTGTCGCCACTGTGCCATGCCATCAAACGCAGCCACTGTACCATGCCATCAAATGCAGCCACTGTGCCCATCAATTGTCGCCACTGTGCCATGTAAAACAAGGCCACTGTGCCATCAATTGTTGCCACTGTGCCCATCAATTGTCACCACTGTACCATGCCATCAGTTGTCGCCACTGTGCCATGCAATTTTTGCCACTGTGCCCATCAATTGTCGCCACTTTGCCATGCCATTGTCGCCACTGTGCCCATCAATTGTCACCACTGTGCTATGCCAAAACGCAGCCCCTGTGCCATGCCAATGTCGCCACTGTGCCATGCCATTGTCGCCACTGTGTCCATCAATTGTTGCCACTGTGCCATGCCAAACACAGCCACTATGTCAATAATTGTCGCCACTGTGCCATGCCAAACGCAGCCACTGTGCCATGCCATTGTCGCCACTGTGCCCATTTTGTCGCCAGTTTGCCCCTAAAATGCCGCCAGATTGCCCCCCCGCCTGGCACTCACCTTTCTCGGTCAGCTATCCTCGGATCGATTCCCTCAAAGTAGTCCCGCCCTTGATGTCGCTTCAGCCAATCAGGTTACCGGTAACCAGAACCGGTAAACCTGATTGACTGAGACGTCTGTCAGTGTTAATCAGGGAACGCACACCCTGTGTGTCCCCTGGTTAACTATTTGGAAGCCGGTGGCTCTGATAGGCACTTCCAAAGCCAACCAGCTGCCATTATTCAGATGGTCGGCACTCACCAGGGGGCCAGCCATCAGAATAGTGGGCAGTAGCAACAAAACATAGATGCATGCATTGCATAAATCTATGTATTGTATTTCAGTGGCGGTGCAGGAGCGAGAGGGTGTCGGCGGCTATGGATGCACCGCCACTGACCAGAAGGGTTGTCACCGGCTCCTCCTGACGCATTGCATCACAGGTCACGTGACTTTCTCAAGGGGACTTTGTTTGGAGTATTATTGAAAGTGCCAATAGACCAAAGGAGGTCTTCCTTTGAGGTGAGCGGGCATTGCACACTGAGGTGTTGGTGATTATCTGTCAGCACATTTTCCCTGCAGAGACTGTCACAGAGTATGGAGTGATTTTATATACTTTTTTTTGCACAGTTAGAATCACTCCCTAGGACACACTTAACCCCTTCCTTGCCCCCTAGTGGTTAATCCCTTCCCTGCCAGTGTAATTTACACAGTAATCAGTGCATTTTTATAGCACTGATCGCTGTATAAATGACAATTGTCGCATAATAGCGTCAAAGTGTCTGATGTGTCCGCCGCAATATCGCAGTCATGCTAAAAATCGCAGATCGCCGCCATTACTAGTAAATAAAAATGTCATAAAACTATCCCCTATTTCGTAAACGCTATAACTTTTGCGCAAACCAATCAATAAACGCTTATTATGATTTTTTTTACCAAAAATATGTAGAAGAATACGTATTGGCCTAAACTGAGGGAAAAATATATATATATTTTTGGGGGCTGTTTATTAAAGCAAAAAGTAAAAAATATGTTTTCAAAATTTACGCTGTTTTTTGTTTATAGCGCAAAAAATGGTGATCAAATACCACCAAAAGAAAGCTCTATTTGTGGAAAAAAAGGACCTCAATTTTGTTTGGGAGCCGCGTCGCACGATTGCACAATTGTCAGTTAACCACTTAACCCCCGAGCCTGTTTTTCAGATTCGGCGTTTACAAGACTGAAACTGTTTTTTTTGCTGGAAAATTACTTAAAACCCCCAAAAATTATATATATATTCTTTTCTAACACCCTAAAGAATAAAAATGGCGGTCATTGCAATACTTTTTGAAACACCGTATTTGCGCAGCGGTCTTACAAGCGCACTTTTTTTGGAAAAAAAACACTTTTTTGAATTAAAAAATAAGACAACAATAAATTTGGGCAATTTTTTTATATATTGTGAAAGATAATGTTACGCCGAGTAAAATGATACCCATCATGTCACGCTTAAAAATTGCGCCCGCTCGTGGCATGGTGTCAAACTTTTACCCTTAAAAATCTCGATAGGCGACGTTTAAAAAATTCTATAGGTTGCATTTTTTGAGCTACAGAGTAGGTCTAGGGCTAGAATTATTGCTCTCGCTTCATATGCGGGCGCTACTCGCGTATGCGTTCGCTTCTGCGCGCGAGCAAGTCGGGATGGGGCGTTTAAAAAAAAAAAATTTGTTTTCTTATTTATTTTTATTGATTTTATAATTTTCTACACTGAAATAAAAAAAAAATGTATCACTTTTATTCATATTACAAGGAATGTAAACATCCCTTGTAATAGAAAAAAGCATGACAGGTCCTCTTAAATATGAGATCTGGGGTCAAAAAGACCTCAGATCTCATATTTAGACGTAAATGACTCAAATGCAAGAAAAAAAAAAATGGAAATTTTGTCATTTAATAAAATGACAACAAAATAATTGTCTCTTTAAGGCCGGGTACTGACGAGCAAACATGTACGATGAAACCGGTCCGTCGGACCGTTTTCACCGTACATGTCTGCCCGGGGATTTCTGTACGATGGCTGTACTAACCATCGTACAGAAATCCGCCCGTAAACAATACGCGGGGCATGTCCGCGCCGTCGCCGCGACGATGACGCGGCGATGTGGGCGGGCCTGCCAGTTAAATGCTTCCACGCATGCGTCTAAGTCATTCGACGCATGCGTGGGATGTGAGCGCTCGGACATGTACGGTAGGTCTGTACAGACGACCGAACATGTCCGAGGGGACAGGATTCCAGCGGGCTGTTTTAAAACAAGCCCAGAAATATTTGTCCGCTGGGAAAAGGCCCGGCGGGCAAATGTTTGCTGGAATTCTGCCCGCTCGGGCCTACACACGACCGAACATGTCTGCTGAAACTGGTCCGTGGACCTATTTTCAGCATACATGTTCGGTCGTCTGTACGGGGCCTAAGACGATGGGCGGGACTGACGTTTTGACGTCACTTCCGCCCAGCAAAGCTATGAGGACGGGTGGGGGCCATCTTCCCCTCACTCGTGTCCTTACTGAACAGGCAGCAGCACCCGATTGCCTCCGCCGCTACCGACGGCTCCGGTAAGTGGCGGAGGGCGCGGGAGAGCGGCGGAAGGGGGGGCCCTCTTCCGCCACCGATAACGGTGATCTTGCGGCGAATCCCCTGCGGAGACTGCCGTTATCGTTTACCGGACCGCTCACTGAAAAGATGGGTATCTCGGTTGTGGCAGCACTGGATGGACTTGTGTCTTTTTTCAACCTGACTAACTATGTAACTATGTAACTATGTAACTATCTTTAAAAAGAGGACGTATATATACAGTGGGCGGTCGGTAACCGGTTAAAGCAACACAGTGCCGAATCGCAAAAAAAGTGGCCTGGCCATTTGGCAGACAAATCCTCTGGGGCTGAAGTAGTTAATATAAGTACAATTATTTGGCACAATGTATCCAAAATAAATAAGCTTTATATTGGGGATGTATCGCGGCTCATTGGCAGCTTCATAATCACTTGGCATATAAAAGTAGATGTAAACCATAATTTAATGACATTTATTTGCAAAATTATGTTTGTTTTTAGTTCAAAACTGCTTTCACCCCCCCTCCTGATCAGGCCAATTTCCAGCTTTCAGCGCTGCCACAATGACAATTATGCGATCATGCCACGCTGTACCCAAATAATTTTTTTGACACTTAGGCCCTGTACAGACGAGAGGTTATCCGATGGAAACGGTCCGCCGGACCGTTTCCATCGGACATTTCTCCTCCGGATTTTGATCTGATGGCTGTACACACCATCAGATCAAAATCCCAGCGGAAAACATCCGCGGTGACGTGGCCGCGCCGATGACGCGGCGACGTGCACGACCCTGGAAGGTAAATACTTCCCCTAAGCATAGAATCACTTTGACGCATGCGAGGGATGGGGATCGGGCGGACTTATCCGGTGAGTCTGTACAGACGACCGGATAAGTCCGAAGGACAGGATTCCAGCGGATAGATTTCTTAGCATGCTAAGAAATTTTTATCCGCTGGAAATCCGTCGGCTGGACAAATGTCCGTTGGAAAATATCCGCTCGGGCCTACACACGACCGGATCTGTCCGCTGGAACTGATCCGCGGATAAATCCCAGCGGACAGATCCGGTCGTGTGTACAGGGCCTTAGAGGGGTTTTGTGTGGTATTTAGTCACCACTGGGTTTTACATTTTTTTGTTTGATAAATTAAAAAGACCAAAAAATATAAAAAAAACATTTTTTTTCTTTGTTTCTTTTATTTTTTAAACATCAAAAGTTTATTGAAGGCATATGTAATTTCACAAATCAAAGCATACAAAAGGAACATGTAACTGTTGTTGTAGAATCGCATATTAGCCAATTTATTTCATATTATTCATATTGATTTGCATATGTTTTATTGATAATATTTCTTATTCATATTTTTATTATTATTCATATTTTTATTTTTATTATTATTATTATTATTATTATTATTATATAGTAGTGGTCTTATCAATATTATTAATCAATAGTAAAGCAATAGTTATTAATCTTTATTACTGTATACAATGTTATTCCATTAATATAAAGGAAGTCTTCATTTTTAAGTGTTGAACATTAGATGATCTCTCTGCTTCATGCTGGTATTTTTTATAAGACGGTCACAAGTTTACTTGGTGAAAGTGTATTAGGATAGTTCATTTTTAGTTCACTAATTAGAAAATAAACATTTTGACAGCAATTGGAATACAGCCTGATAAGATGAGATAGTCTTCAAAGGTAATAAATAATCATTGTCAAGGATAAATGATAAAACTTCTTATACAGGTGGTTCACAAATCATTATGTGGAATATGGGAAAGTTATGTACAGCGCATTAATTAAGTTTGACAGGGTCAAAAAGGAATGCTTGTGCCCTCATTAAAACTGTTACAATACATTGAATAAGAAAACACTGATGTGTATGTATGTATATATTAATAGTTAGACAACATTGAATAAAGTAGTTAACTTTGTGTATGTGTATATATATATATATATATATATATATATATATATATATATATATATATATATATATATAGTAAATGATACAGTACCTTTTTTGTGAAACCAATATATGAATACTGTAACGGTCAGGGGTTAACGCCGTTTACGATATTCCCATCCACCAACCCACGACAGCTTATCGACACTCCACAATCCAGCAGACGAACATGGCCCATACAGATTCCCCAGAAAACGAGACACGGCTCTGTTCTCTGGTTCAACAGGAATAGATAGTTTAATGGTAAACTCAGGCTTTTATACAGTAGAAACCAAGAGTGAACAATGAATCAACTCCACCCACAACACGACACAAGGAGCCCAATACACATCTTTAGTCAGACTTTTTGGCACCGAGATAATCTACATGAGCTAATTACTAATCCTTTTACCCAGACAAGGTGACTCGAAGATAAGCTCTTTTCACCTGCTATACAATACACATTTCATCAATAGAACTTTCACACAATACAGTGTTAATTAGCATCACACAATGAAAAGGTCTTTAGAAGCCAGACTAGGGTTAGTGTACATGACAGTAGCAGACTTAATTACCACGTTAACAGTCTATGTTCCACATTGAATGAGTCACTCTCCTATTGACCTGTTGGGTTGAGAATCAACATCCTGTAATTAGTTCTTTGCAGACATTCTTGAATATATTGTGGATTATCATTACTGTCCCATCTCATGTAATCCAAGATATCAGTTCTCAGTCATCCTATGCCCCTAGTGGACATAGGATGACCCTAGACACAAGAGTCATTGGTGAAGCTGAAACAGGAGTACCCCACATCCTTACACATACATATAGGATTATATAGTAAGACATAGAACACATAAGGTGCGGTTATTGCAAGTTCATTTTCCCAAAATCGTAAATCTGTTATCCTTGAGTTGGTGGAGTCTTATCAGGACAAGGAGGGTTTGATCTAACATGGCTGGGTGCCATACTAACTCTACACAGGAGTTTTTAATTGGACAAAACCAGTTATATATATAACTATATAAATAATTTTAATAAACATATAGGAATTCTGGGAATAAGTTTGTCTGGTTGTAGGACAGGTGTCAGATTCATGGTTAGTTACATTGACGTTGATCTTAGCAACCAATCAGGTTGTACCTAATATGCTTGCATTGTAAGAAACTGTATAAAATAGACCTGCATCTTGCAATACTTTGAACATAAACCTGTATGTTCCCAGCTGCTGTTAATAAACCTGCATCACTGAAGTCCTGTCTGGTCCGATACTTTATTATTCTACTTCACTGTATAGTTAAACTTTTTTAAAGTCAGAAGTTTCATAAGCATAAGGTATTAAGATGTGTTCATATTATATAATATTATATATCAATCAGGACATCATACAGTATCTCTCATGAACAGCAATTAACCTTTGTAGGTATGAGATTATTGTGTTCCATAGACTATATTGTGATGTCCGAGACAATTGTCACATTTCTTTAAAAAAAAAAATGATAGAAAATAAAAAATGGTGTTTTTTATTTAACCTCTTGACCACTGGGCACTTAAACCCCCTTCCTAACCAGACCAATTTTCAGCTTTCGGTGCTCTCACAATTTGAATGACAATTACTCAGTCATACAACATTGTGCCCATCTGAAATTTTTGTCCTTTTTTCCCCACAAGTAGAGCTTTCTTTTGGTGGTATTTGATCACCTCTGGGTTTTTTATTTTTTGCGCTATAAAAGAAAAAACACTGAAAATTCTGTAAAAAAAAATCTTGTTTCTGTCATATTAGCGGGTATTGCAGAGTATTGGGGGTATTGCAGAGTATTGGGGGGTTATTGCAGAGTATGGGGGGGTTATTGCAGCATATGGGGGGGTTATTGCAGCGTATGGGGGGGTTATTGCAGCGTATGGGGGGGTTATTGCAGAGTATGGGGGGGTTATTGCAGAGTATGGGGGGGTTATTGCAGAGTATGGGGGGTTATTGCAGAGTATGGGGGGGGGGTTATTGCAGAGTATGGGGGGGTATGGGGGTATTGCAGAGTATGGGGAGGTTATTGCAGAGTATTGATGGTACTGCAGAGTATTGCACAGGGAGGGATGGCTGGATCTGTGACTGCATTTGTCACAGATCCAGCCACAGCAGCTGCTGCTGCTGCTTCCGATTTCCCCCCTCTCCTATCACACTGTACCGATCGGTACAGAGAGGAGAGGGAGGAACTGGCGTCATTACATGACACCGGTTTGTTTACAAGTGATTGCTCCGTCATTTGACGGAGCGATCACGTGGTAAACAGCCGCTATCAGCGGCAATTTACCGCGATCTGTGATGCGCCGGGTCTTGTAGACCCGGCGCTCACAGATGATTCCGGGAGCGCGCCCCAGAGGGCGCGCGAGTGAAGGATTCTGGGAGGACGTCCCAGGGACGTCCTCCCAGAATAACTCCACCGCGCTGTAGATGTCTTTTGTCTATGGCGTGGTGGTAAAGAGGTTAAAATGTTCGGTATTTTTTTTTTTTCAGAAAAAAATAAATAAAAAAACAGTGATGATCAAATACCACACACAGAAAGCTCTATTTGAGTGAGAAAGAAAATATGTAAATGTATTTAGGTACGGTGTTGAATGACCGCTCAATTGGCAGTTAAACACTTAAGGACCGCCTCACGCCGATATACGTCGGAAGAGCGGCACGGCTGGGCAAAAGCACGTACAGGTACGTTGCCCTTTAAGAGCCCAGCCGTGGGTCACGCACGCACCACCGGCGGCCCGACCCGTTCCTGAGCTCCGTGACCGAGCCCTCGGGACCAGCAGACCCGATCACTAGTGTTGAGCAGAATACGCCATATTCGATTTCGCGATATATCACGAATATATAGCCGAATATTTCAAGAAATATTCGCTAAATTCGAATATTCGTGATATTTTATCGAAATTAAATTTTTGCGAAATTTCGCTATTGCGAATGCGAAAATAATTGCGAAATTTCGACAACAGCGGAAGGAGCACTCTGATTGGCTCAGAATATTCGTGATATTTTGCACTCTGATTGGCTCAGAATATTCGTGATATTGTATCGAAATTTCGCAAAATGCGAATGCGATATTGATGGCGAAATTTCGGAAGGAGCACTCTGATTAGCTCAGAATATTCGTGATATTTTACAATACAAAATAATTGCGAAATTTCGACAAATGCGGAAGGAGCACTCTGATTGGCTCAGAATATTCGTGATATTTTACAATAGAAAATAAAAAGTGTTTTGCATTGGTGGTGATTCTTTACTCTATCCATCTGTCACAGCCGTTTGTCAATCAAACACCTTGAAGATTGAACACGTTCATGCTGCATGCTTTGGACTTTTTTTCACTTCACATATCAAAGACATTTTTATGAAAGATTATTTTTCTATTATTGGGACTATATTTCTTTATATATTTGTTTCACTGTGTATTTCACAAGTTATTTGCGCTTGCTTATTTTATAATTTGCCCACATGTCTTGTCACTAGACATATTTTTTATTCTTGTAGAGCGACTCCATTTTCTGTCTTGTATTAATTTATGTTGTATAACATTTTTGAGTTGCTGCTGTATTCTCCCCTTTTTTTAAGGTATGAGCAATTTTTTCCTTCTTACAAAAAAAAATAATATCAAACATACAAATATTCATAACAGAAACATACACAAAGCCCCCCCTTTTGCATCAGAGACAATCAGAGTTCTCCTACCACAGTTATCGAAAATTCGCAATCATTTTCGCATTCGCATTAGCGAAATTTCGCAATTTTTTTTTTTTATATTCGGCAACATAAAAGGATCGCCTCAGCTTAGCTACTCGGCCCAGGGTCTCTAATCATACCAGCAATGCTTTTAGACGTCGATAGGATGTGATCTGTTTTAAAAATAAAATTGAAAAAATGCGAATATTCGGAATTGCGAATATTCACCGCGAAATTCGAAATATATCGCGAATACTCGAATATGCCATATTCAAGCCGAATATTCGCAATACGAATATTCGTGAGCAACACTACCGATCACCACCGGTGTCCCGCGATCGGGTCACAGAGCGGAAGAACAGGAAGAGGTGAGTGTAAACAAACCTTCCTGTTCTTTCTAGTGTGAGTGTCAGTGATCATCTGTTCCCTGTCATAGGGAATGACGATCAGTGATGTCACATGCCAAGCCACACCCCCACACAGTAGTAATCACTCCCTAGGAAACACTTAACCCCTTCAGCGCCCCCTACAGGTTAACCCCTTCACTGCCAGTGTCATTTTCACAGTAATCAGTGCATTTTTTCATCCCCCCACAGCTACTACCCTTTGTTCCACTTAACCCTTCCTTCTAGACTGTAAGCTCTAAGGAGCAGGGCCCTCTGATCCCTCCTGTATTGAATTGTATTGTAACTGTACTATCTTGCCTGATGTTGTAAAGTGCTGCGCAAACTGTTGGCGCTATAAATCCTGTATAATAATAGATATAATAATAATTTTATAGCACTGATCGCTGTAAAAATTACAATTGTCCCAAAATAGTGTCAAAAGTGTCCAATGTGTCCACCTTAATGACACAGTCACAATAAAAATCGCTGATCGCCGCCATTACTAGTAAAAAAAAATATTAATAAAAATGCCATAAAACTTTCCCCTATTTTGTAGACGTTATAACTTTTGCGCAAACCGATCAATAAACGCTTATTGCATTATTTTTTTTTACTAAAAATATGTAGAAGAATACGTCTCGGCCTAAACTGAGGAAAAAAAATGTTTTTTTTAATATATTTTTTGGGGAAATTTATTATAGCAAAAAGTAAAATAATATTGTTTTTTTTTCAAAATTGTCGCTCTATTTTTGTTTATAGCGCAAAAAATAAAAACCGCAGAGGTGATCAAATACCACCAAAAGAAATCTCTATTTGTGGGGAAAAAAAACAACGTAATTTTTTTTTTTTGGAGCCACGTCACGTGACCACGCAATTGTCAGTTAAACAGACGCAGTGCCGAATCGCAAAAAAAGGGGCCTTTTCTTTTAGCTGCAAAATGGTCCGGGGCTTAAGTGGTTAAAGTAGTGTTGTGTTAAAGAGCAAAAACTGGCCTGATCACGAAGGGGGGTAAACATTTTCGGAGCTCAAGTGATTAAAGTGTGTGCTAGCTCAAAATATTTTAAATGTGTTTTGGAGAAAGTGAGGAAGGGTTACAACTTACTTTGGGTGTTATCCTTCCCTACTCTACCCAAAATGAAGGAAAATGTCTGGAACTTAAAAAAATAAAAAAAATTCAATACAAAACAGTAAGGATTTTGGGCCAGATTCACCAAAGAGATACGACGGCGTATCTGCTGATACGCCGTCGTATCTCTGTTTCTATCTATGCGACTGATTCATAGAATCAGTTACGCATAGATAGCCAGAAGATCCGACAGGTGTAATTGTTTTACACTGTCGGATCTTAGGATGCAATACCGCGGCCGCTGCTGGGGGGAGTTTGCGTCGTAAACCAGCGTCAGGTATGCAAATTAGGAGTTACGGCGATTCCCGACGGATTTTCGCGCTCGCTACGTCGCCGCTAGTCTAGTTTCCCGTCGCAAAGTTAGTCATTTTTTTTGGTGCCTTAACTTTACGCAGCAATTGTATTGCTGTATAAAGTATGGCCGTCGTTCCCGCGTCGAAATTTAAAAAATAACGTCGTTTGCGTAAGCCGTCTGGGAATACGGAATTACGCTGCGCGCGTCGCCGTTCGAAAAAATGACGTCACGGCGCGCAAAGCACGACGGGAATTACGAAACGGAGCATGCACAGTAGGTCCGGCGCGGGAGCGCGCCTAATTTAAATGGCACACGCCCATTTGAATTGGCCCGCCTTGCGCCGGAGGTCGCCGGTGTAGGTTTTCATCGCAAGTGCTTGGTGAATCAGGCACTTGCGATGAAAACTTGCGGCGGTGTAACGTATCTACGATACGTTACGCCGCTGCGCCCCTACGTGAATCTGGCCCTTTGTTTCTATCTATGCGACTGATTCATAGAATCAGTTACGCATAGATAGCCAGAAGATCCGACAGGTGTAATTGTTTTACACTGTCGGATCTTAGGATGCAATACCGCGGCCGCCGCTGGGGGGGAGTACGCGTCGTAAACCAGCGTCCGATATGCAAATTAGGAGTTACAGCGATTCCCAACGGATTTTCGCGTTCGCTACGTCGCCGCTAGTCTAGTTTCCCGTCGCAAAGTTAGTCGTCGTTTTTGGTGCCCTAACTTTAGTCAGCAAACGTATTGCTGTCTAAAGTATGGCCGTCGTTCCCGCGTCGAAATTTAAAAAATAACGTCGTTTGCGTAAGCCGTCCGGGAATACGGAATTACGATACGCGCGTCGCCGTTTGAAAAAATGACGTCACGGCGCGCAAAGCACAGCGGGATTTAAGAAATGGAGCATGAGCAGTAGGTCCGACGTTGGAGCGCGCCTAATTTAAATGGCACACGCCCATTTGAATTGGCCCGCCTTGCGCCGGAGGCTGCCGGCGTAGTTTTCATCGCAAGTGCTTTGCAAGTGCAAGTGCTTGCGATGAAAACTTGCGGCGGTGTAAGGTATCTATGATACGTTACGCCGCCGCACTTCTACCAGAATCTGGCCCATTAAACATATGTAATACATCCTAAAAAATATTGGGCCAGATCCACAGTCGCCGAGCGCAACTTAACTTTTCAGAGTTAAGTTACACTGCCGCAAATCTCCCAAGTTAGGTGCCGATCCACAAAGCACTTACCTGGAAATTTGCGGCGCTGTAACTTAAATCCGTCCGGCGCAAGGCGTTCCTATTCAAATGGGCGAGTCCCATTTAAATTAGGCGCGCTCCCGCGCCGGACGTACTGCGCATGCTCCGTCGGGTAAATTACCCGACGTGCATTGCGCTAACTGACGTCGCTCCGACGTCATTTGCTTAGACGTTAACGTAAATGGCGTCCAGCGCCATTCACTGACGTCTTACGCAAACGACGTAGAATTTAAAATTCGACGCGGGAACGACGGCCATACTTAACATGGCTTAGGACAACTAGGGCTTAGCCCTAGTTTTACGCGGCGGAACTCGACGTAAACGACGTAGATTTAGAGCGTCGGGCCCGTCGGAGCGTTCGTGGATCGCCGTAACTGGTCATTTGCATATTCTACGCCGGCCTCAATGGCCTCGCCACCTAGCGGCCGGCCTAGAATTGCATCCTTAAGATCCGACAGTGTAATTCAATTACACATGTCGGATCTTCGTCCTAACTATGGGAAACTGAGTCTGTGGATCAGTTCCATAGTTAGGACCAGGGATACGACGGAGTAACAGCAGTTACTCCGCCGTATCTCTTTTGAGGATCTGGCCCATAAAGTTTCTAGGGTATATCTCCTACACTCAGCTCTGCTCCCCCCACAACTAATACCAGATATCAGAAATGATAACTGGGGATTCCTTTGTATTACAAAGCAGAAGTGGCTGCTAAAATGCCACAGGCTCCATGAGACTGATGCAGAGCAGTCTTTTCCTTCGGTAAGCAGGCAATCTTATCACACGGGTGTACTGGTGAAATCTATCCCACTAATAGCAACTAGTGTTGCTCACGAATATTCGTATTGCGAATATTCGGCTTGAATATGGCATATTCGAGTATTCGCGAATATCTCGAATTTCGCGGTCAATATTCGCTATTCCGAATATTCTGATTTTTTCAATTTTATTTTTAGAACAGATCACATCCTAGTGATCTCCATCGACGTCTAAAAGCATTGCTGGTATGATTAGAGACCTTGGGCCGAGTAGCTGAAGCGATCATTTTATATTGCCGAATATTCGCAATGCGAATATTCGGCAATAGGAATATTGCGCGATTATTTTCTCCGCCCTTCTTTTGCATCAGAGCCAATCAGAGTTCTCCTACCACAGTTGTCGAAATCCTGCAATCAATTTCGCATTCGCATTTTGCGAAATTTCGATAAAATATCACGAATATTCTGAGCCAATCAGAGGGCTCCTACCGCAGTTGTCGAAATTCCGCAAATAAATATCGCATTCGCATTTTGCGAAATTTCGATAAAATATCACGAATATTCTGAGCCAATCAGAGGGCTCCTACCGCAGTTGTCGAAATTCCGCAATAAATATCGCATTCGCATTTTGCTAAATTTCGATAAAATATCACGAATATTCTGAGCCAATCAGAGTGCTCCTACCGCAGTTGTCGAAATTTCGCAATTATTTTCGCATTCGCAATAGCGAAATTTCGCAAACATTTCATTTCGATAAAATATCACGAATATTCGAATTTAGCGAATATTTCTCGAATATTCGGCTATATATTCGTGATGTATCACGAAATCGAATATGGCGTATTCTGCTCAACACTGCAACCAGGAGGTCATCACAGTGTTTGTACAACAGGTTTTTTTTCACAAGAAACAATGCTGGATTAAGTCACCTGATTCCTTCACTTCATGGCTTCTATGGACTTAGGGCCAGATCCTCAAAAGAGATACGGCGGAGTAACTGCTGTTACTCCGTCGTATCCCTGGTCCTAACTATGGAACTGATCCACAGACTCAGTTTCCCATAGTTAGGACGAAGATCCGACATGTGTAATTGAATTACACTGTCGGATCTTAAGGATGCAATTCTAGGCCGGCCGCTAGGTGGCGAGGCCATTCCGGCCGGCGTAGAATATGCAAATGACCAGTTACGGCGATCCACGAACGCTCCGATGGGCCCGTCGCTCTAAATCTACGTCGCTTACGTCGAGTTCCGCCGCGTAAAACTAGGGCTAAGCCCTAGTTGTCTTAAGCCATGTTAAGTATGGCCGTCGTTCCCGCGTCGAATTTTAAATTCTACGTCGTTTGCGTAAGACGTCCGTGAATGGCGCTGGACGCCATTTACGTTAACGTCTAAGCAAATGACGTCGGAGCGACGTCAGTTAGCGCAATGCACGTCGGGTAAGTTACCTGACGGAGCATGCACAGTACGTCCGGCGCGGGAGCGCGCCTAATTTAAATGGGACTCGCCCATTTGAATAGGAACGCCTTGCGCCGGACGGATTTAAGTTACAGCGCCGCAAAGTTCCAGGTAAGTGCTTTGTGGATCGGCACCTAACTTTGGAATTTTGCGGCGGAGTAACTTAAATCCGAAAAGTTACGTTGTGCCGCGGCTTTGTGGATAACCCCCATATTTCTTTAATACACCAATTTTTTCTCTTATCTTCCTGGCTTTCTATTTTATTCCAGAAATGAGCTTTTTTATTTATTAATTTCACTTAATGAATCCTACATTTATCATTTATTAGCGCTGCACTGTTCTCTGTTTTTATATTTTGCTAAGTTGTTGTACACAATTTTAGTGCTAGCAGCTCACTGTTCTATGGTTTATTTCATTATCACTTTATGCTAGCGCAGCGTCAGCCTTTTGTTTTTTTTTCTATTGCTAAAATGCAGTTGCTCATCTGTAGAATACAGTGGAACAATGTATTACTCACTGACATAATCTACTATCTAAAGATGTGACCAATGATCTGCATCCGTAAAAGAATTCTTAAATGTAAAAAAAAATAAAAAAATATTTAAGCTTATTCCTATTTAACCCCTTATAAACTTTTAGTTTACTCTAATTAGCCCTCATTAACACCTTACTGTTAATTTTGACATCAAATTTCAATTTAGTTTTTAGTTCTAGTCTTTCAACTAAAATGGCGTTTTAGTTTGAGTCGTATTTTTACTCTTTCGACTAAAATGGCATTTTACTTTTAGCCGTATTTTAGTCTATTGACTAAAATGCCATTTTAGCTTTATGCCTCGTACACACAATCGCGATTCCCGAAGATAAAAGTGCGATGTGAGCTTTTTTGTCGCAAATTCCGACCGTGTGTATGCTCCATCGCACTTTTTTGGTCAGAATTCCAAGAAAAGATTGAGAGCAGGTTCTCAATTTTTGTGACAGGAAAAATTCCTAGCGCGAATCGCATTCGTCTGTATGCAATTACGACGCGCAAAAAACGTGCATGCTCAGAATCAAGCAGAAGAGCCGAACTGACTTTTGAACTTCATTTTTCTCGGCTCATCGTACGTGTTGTACGTCACCGCGTTCATGACGGCCTGAATTTCAGCCAAGATTAGTGTGACCGTATGTATGTAAGACAAATTTCAGCCGTTTTACTGCTGAAAAAAAAAAAAACTTGGGGCCAGATTCACAGAACAAATACGCCGGAGTATCTACTGATACTCCGGCGTATTTTCAAATTTGCCGCGTCGTATCTTAATTTGTGATTCACAAACAAGATACAACGGCATTTGGCTAAGATCCAACAGGCTTACGGCTTCGTACGCCTTCGGATCTTAGGCTGCAATACTTCGGCCGCCGCTGGGTGGAGTTTGCGTCGTTTTCCAGCGTTGGGTATGCAAATTAGCTTTTACGGCAATCTACGAAGCTACTCGCGTGCGTTACGTCGTTTTTTCCCATCGCAAAGTTAAGCCAGCTTTTTCATGGCTTAACTTTACACCAGCCATGTTAAAGTATGGCCGTCGTTCCCGCATCGAATTTAAAAAAATTTTTTTTTGGCGTAAGTACGTTACGCACGTCGCCATTCACAAACACGTCGGGGCGCCGTAATTTCGTGCAAAGCACGTCGGGAAATTTCCTAACGGAGCATGCGCAGAACGTTCGGCGCGGGAGCGCGCCTAATTTAAATGGTACACGCCCCATTTGAATTAGGCGGGCTTGCGCCGGACGTCTTTACGTTACTCTGCCGCAAGTTTATACTCAAGTGCTTTGTGAATCAAGCACTTACGAGGAAAACTTGCGGCGGTGTAACTTAACCACTTACCCCCCGGACCATATTGCTGCCCAAAGACCAGAGTACTTTTTGCGATTCGGGACTGCGTCGCTTTAACAGACAATTGCGCGGTCGTGCGACGTGGCTCCCAAACAAAATTGGCGTCCTTTTTTTCCCACAAATAGAGCTTTCTTTTGGTGGTATTTGATCACCTCTGCGGTTTTTAGTTTTTGCGCTATAAACAAAAATAGAGCCACAATTTTGAAAAAAATGAATATTTTTTACATTTTGCTATAATAAATATCCCCCAAAAATATATAAAAAAACATTTTTTTTCCTCAGTTTAGGCCGATACGTTTTCTTCTACATATTTTTCGTAAAAAAAAAATCGCAATAAGCGTTTATTGATTGGTTTGCGCAAAAGTTATAGCGTTTACAAAATAGGGGGTATTTTTATGTCATTTTTATTATATTTTTTTTACTAGTAATGGCGGCGATCAGCGATTTTTTTTTCGGTACTGCGACATTATGGCGGACACTTCGGACACTTTTGACACATTTTTGGGACCATTGGCATTTTTATAGCGATCAGTGCTATAAAAATGCATTGGATTACTATAAAAATGCCACTGGCAGTGAAGGGGTTAACACTAGGGGGCGGGGAAGGGGTTAAGTATGTCCCTGGGTGTGTTCTTACTGTGGGGGAGGGGGGGTGGCCTCACTAGGGGAAACACTGATCCTCTGTTCATACATTGTATGAACCGAAGATCAGCATTTCCCCTGCTGACAGGACCGGGAGCTGTGTGTTTACACACACAGCTCCCGTTCCCCGCTCTGTACCGAGCGATCGCGTGTGCCCGGCGGCGATCGCGCCCGCCGGGCACATGCACGGGAGTCGGGGGCGAGCGGGGGGCGCGCGCGCGCGCCCCCTAGTGGCGGCTGGGAGAGAGGACGTCATATTACGTGCTCTCGTCCAGCCGAGCCACCTTGTGGACGTATAACGACGGTCGGCAAGTGGTTAAAGACGATACGTTACGCCGCCGCAGTTCTCTATGAATCTGGCCCTTGGTTTTCTTGTTGGAAATCGCGATCATGTGTACGAGGCGTTCGTCTTATTTTAGTCATCTGAATTGTTTTTGTTTTAGTCATTGTTTAGTCAACTAAAATCTCCAGTATAAGAAATTTATTTCCGGAAGGCTGCACTTCCAAAAATCCTTTTATTGAAGCTTCATATGACGGAGTTTTAGTCGTATTTTAGTCTTTTGACAAAAATGGAAGTTTCGTTTTAGTCGTATTTTAGTGTTTTGACTAAAATGACATTTTAGCTTTAGTCGTATTTTAGTCACCTGAATTGTTTTTGTTTTAGTCATATTTTAGTCAACCCAAATCTCCAGTATAAGGAAATAATTCCCGGAAGGCTGCATTTCCAAAAATCTGACTTTGACTTGAACAATAGCACAAGGGTACATGGATCCTGGTCTCTTCACCGTGATGTCCCGGTGCAGCAAAGACTGTCATGTGACCCATACAAGTTTATCGGCAATGGGTGGTGCTGTTTTGATGTTTCTCTCATAGTTAACGCCACTTAGTTCCCCCTGATGGGTTCATACCTCACCGCACATGGGTTTGCTTGATACACGATCAGCAGAAATCTTTACAGTATGGTCATACCTACAGGTCAGTGGCGGCTGGTGCTCAAAATTTTGGGGGGACGCAAACAAACTAAAAAAAAGAAGACGTCCAATCACTGCGCCTGTCACTTCAGCCAATCAGGTGACAGGGTAACCAGACTTGGTGCACCTGATTGGATGAGAGGTAGGTCTGTGTTAGGGAAGCAATTTATTTGCTTCCCAACACACAACACTGTGCAAACAGTGAAAGCATTGCACCTGCTGTTTACCAATTTGGAAGCCTATTAGAGCCCATGGCTCTAATCAGGACGACTATTAGAGCCGGCGGCTCCAATCAGGCACTTGCAAAAACACCCCGCCAAGCTGTAATTCCAATGCTTGGCGCCTGACTAGGGGCCAGACACCAGAATAGGGGGCCGCAGCGGCGACAATAATGTAATGCATGAATCTATCTATTGATGATAGCGCGGTGCACGAGAGAGGGGGCGACGCTTCTGCGCCCTCTAGGGATGCACCGCCACTGTTACAGGTACAATGTGTGCTGCCAATACTTACATGTGCAGGAAGGGTTCCTTCATCTCCTGCTCCCCCCCCTCCATGCGCCTACAAACAGAAATTGAAGGGGCAGAGACATGTCCATGAACAACTGTAACAAAACCCCGTGTATGAAAGCGGTTAAAGTCATTTAGGACATTCCATTCCCGAACACAAGGCAGCTACCAGACACTCCAATCAGGCGAACAAGAAACGCATACGAATAATTCTCCCCCAAATACGAGACAAGGCTCTGGGTGAGGTTCAAGCAGGAATCACAATCTTTATTGAGGAATACAGTCTCTTATATACACCAAAACAGGAGGTGCATACATATCCTGCTCATATTACTCTGAAAATACACCTGTGACCAGACCTAATTAACATGACATAATTAACTAATCCCTTTAAGTAGCCAAGATGACTCAGTGACATGATCTTTAGGCTAGACTTGCCGTCTTGTAGCTCAGAAGACACAATCAACATTATCACCAATCAACACAGAACTTCTTCACACAATTACAGGGTCAATTAGCACAAACCACAATGAAAGACCCTTAGAAGACTAATTTACATTTTAACAGACAACAGACAGACAGGTGTCTGGAGTTTAACACATTAGCATCTCCTTACAGTATATGTCCCAACAGTATGAATGAGTCACTCTTTCTAATATGGCATATATCCTGGGAGATATTGGCTCAGATTCAAGAAGCTATTGCGCCCGCGCAACCATAGGTTGCGCGGCGCAATAGCTGTTTTGCTCCCGCGTAGCGAATGCCCCTGATTCAGGAACATCGCTACGCGGACTGCAGCCTAGGATATGACAGACATAAGCCTCCTTATGCCTTCATATCTCAGGCTGCATTCACAAGGGGGCGCGGCCATTGTGATCGGCGTATAGTATGCAAATTGCATACTACCACCGATTCACAAAAGTTGCGCGGGCCCTGCGCAGGCAAGGTACGGAGTTTCCGTACGGCGACTTTAGCGTAAGGCTGCTCCTACTCATAGTAGGCGCAGCCAATGCTGAAGTATAGCCACCCTTCCCGCTCGTGAAATTTGAATTTCACGTCGTTTACGTAAGTGATTCGTGAATGGCGCTGGACGCCATTCACGTTCACTTAGAAGCAAATGACGTCCTTGCGACATCATTTGCCGCAATGCACGTCGGGAAAGTTTCCCGACGGAGCATGCGCTGTTCGCTCGGCGCGGGAGCGCGCCTAATTTAAATGATTCCCGCCCCCGGCGGGATCATTTACATTAGGCGCCCTTACGCAGGGCAAATTAGCATAGCGCTCCCGCGCAATTTACGGAGCTACTGCTCCGTGAATCGCGGGCAAATCGAAATATTTGCGTGGGCGCAGAGCAAAAATCGTTGCCCTTTGCCCACGCAAATATTGCGCGGTTCTACCTGAATCTGGGCCATTGTGGATAAATATTACCATCCCATTTTAAGTAATCCAAGACATATTCTTAATGTCCATTATTTTCTTGCTCATCCTGGGCCCCTAATAGACACAGGGTGATTTAGACATACGAGGTGCATGGGGTATCCCATACTGTCCAAGAGATTCTGGGTTCCACGGGCCCTCCCGTTACAGTCACACACCCTTTTTAGTTTTACACTTGTAGTGCGAAGTGGATTTGCTTTACGTAAATAACCCCCAGTGTGGTAATATTAATGTCAAATTTCAATTAAGTTTTATACCGCGTACACACAATCATTTTTCAGCATGACATTTTTTTTTTTTAAATGCCATTTAACCACTTAACGCCCACCGCACGCCTAATTACGTCCACAGAATGGCACGTACAGGCAGATGGGCGTACATGTATGTCCCCGCCTTCTAGCGGGTCGCGGGTCCGATCGGGACCCCCTCCGCTGCGTGCGGCGGGCGGATTCCCGCGGGGAGCGATCCGGGACGACGGCGCGGCTATTCGTTTATTGCCGCCCTGTCGCGATCGCTCCCCGGAGCTGAAGAACAGGGAGAGCCGTATGTAAACACAGCTTCCCCGTGCTTCACTGTGGCGGCTGCATCGATCGAGTGATCCCTTTTATAGGGAGACTCGATCGATGACGTCAGACCTACAGCCACACCCCCCTACAGTTGTAAACACACACTAGGTGAACCCTAACTCCTACAGCGCCCCCTGTGGTTAACTCCCAAACTGCAACTGTCATTTTCACAATAAACAATGCAATTTAAATGCATTTTTTGCTGTGAAAATGACAATGGTCCCAAAAATGTGTCAAAATTGTCCGAAGTGTCCGCCATAATGTCGCAGTCACGAAAAAAATCACTGATCGCCACCAATAGTAGTAAAAAAAAAAAAATAATAAAAATGCAAAAAAACTATCCCCTATTTTGTAAACGCTATAAATTTTGCGCAAACCAATCGATAAACACTTATTGCGATTTTTTTTACCAAAAATAGGTAGAAGAATGCGTATCGGCCTAAACCGAGGAAAACATTTTTTTTTATATATGTTTTTGGGGGATTTATTTATTATAGCAAAAAGTAAAAAATATTGCATTTTTTTCAAAATTGTCGCTCTATTTTTGTTTATAGAGCAAAAAATAAAATCCGCAGAGGTGATCAAATACCACCAAAAGAAAGCTCTATTTGTGGGAAAAAAAGGACGCCAATTTTGTTTGGGAGCCACGTCGCACGACCGCGCAATTGTCAGTTAAAGCGACGCAGTGCCAAATCGCAAAACCTGGCCTGGGTATTTAGCAACAAAATGGTCCGGGGCTTAAGTGGTTAAAATGATCGTGTGTGGGCTGCACATCGTTTTTCAGGTTTTTCAGGTTTTTTTTTCGAACATGCTGCATTTTTTAACTATGTTATAAACGATGTCGTTTTTCGGGTTGTAAAAAATGATCGTGTGTGGGCTAAAACGACGTAAAAAACCCGCGCATGCTCAGAAGCAAATTATGAGACTGGAGCGCTTGTTCTGGTAAAACTACCGTTCATAATGAAGTAAGCACATTCATCACGCTGTAACAGACAAAAAAGAGTGAATCGTCTTTTACTAACACGGAATCAGCTAAAGCAGCCCAAAGACGAATGGAACTTCCCCTTTATAGTGCTGTCGTACGTGTTGTACGTCATCGCGCTTTGCTAGATCATTTTTTTAAAACGATGGTGTGTGGGCAACGTCGTTTTTAATGATGAAGTTGGGAAAACGTCGTTTTTTGGACATGCTGAAGTTTTTTTCATGCTGAAAAATGATCATGTGTACGCGGCATTAGTCATAGGGGCAGATCCACATACAATTAGATGGGCGCAGCGTATGTGAGATACGCTACGCCGCTGTAACTTACTTTTGGCAGCTTTGAATCCACAACGAATTTGCGCCGTAAGTTACGGCGGCGTAGTCTATCTCTCGCGGCGTAAGGGCGCGGATTTCAAATTGGGCGGGTAGGGGGCGTGTTTCATTTAAATGAAGCGCGTCCCCACGCCGAACGAACTGCGCATGCGCCGTCCCTAAATTTCCCGCTGCGCATTGCGCGAAATGACGTCGCAAGGACGTCATTGTTTTGACTTGGACGTAAATTACGTCCACGGACGACTTACGCAAACGAAAAAAAAATTCAAAATAAACGCGGGAACGACGACCATACTTAACATGGCTGGTGTAACTATACGCCACAAAACAGCAGCTTTAACTATACGCCGGAAAAAGCCGACTAGAGACGACGTAAGAGAATGCGACGGCCGCGCGTACGTTCGTGGATCGTCGGAAATAGCTCATTTGCATACTCGACGCCGGAAATCGACGAGAACTCCACCCAATGGACGCCGAAGTATTGCATCTAAGACCCGAAGGCGTACGAAGCCATACGCCTGTCGGATCTAACCCAGAAGCCGTCGTATGTTGGTTTGAGGATTCAAACCAAAGATACAACGCGGGAAATTTAAAAGTACGCCGGCGTATCAGTCGATACGCCGGCGTACTCTCTTTGTGGATCTGCCCCATAGTTTTTTGACTAAAATGCCATTTTAGCTTTAGTCGTATTTTAGTCAACTGTTTTAGTTTTAGTCGTATTTAGTTGACTAAAATAGTATTAATTTAGTAAACAAAAATATTTTAGTCAACAAAATTAACACTGCTTACTCTTCTCCTTTTAGCCAATATGCATCTGCAAGTTTTTTATTTCTTTTTTGTATCCATTCAGATTTCATTTGTATTAATTTTTTTTTGTTATTTTTCCAGACTATAAAAAAATAGACATTGTTAAATAAAAAAACAATCTTAACATGCGTTGTACCAGAATCCTTTATTTTTGTTTCATTTTAAATGTATAAAATTATAGAATAAAATATATACTCTGTATTTACAGTAAAAATACTTTTCTAACTAGTGAAACACTTTACATATTTTTTTCCGATAAATTACATAGAAAATCAATGTAAGAAAACCCCAATTTGTCCAAAATAGGTATGTATTACTGTTATCTTAACCACTTACCCCCCGGACCGTATTGCTGCCCAAAGACCAGAGTACTTTTTGCGATTCGGGACTGCGTCGCTTTAACAGACAATTGCGCGGTCGTGCGACGTGGCTCCCAAACAAAATTGGCGTCCTTTTTTCCCACAAATAGAGCTTTCTTTTGGTGGTATTTGATCACCTCTGCGGTTTTTAGTTTTTGCGCTATAAACAAAAATAGAGAGCCAATTTTGAAAAAAATGAATATTTTTTACATTTTGCTATAATAAATATCCCCCAAAAATATATAAAAAAACATTTTTTTTCCTCAGTTTACGTTTTCTTCTACATATTTTTCGTAAAAAAAAATCGCAATAAGCGTTTATTGATTGGTTTGCGCAAAAGTTATAGCGTTTACAAAATAGGGGGTATTTTTATGTCATTTTTATTATATTTTTTTTACTAGTAATGGCGGCAATCAGCGATTTTTTTTCGGTATTGCGACATTATGGCGGACACTTCGGACACTTTTGACACATTTTTGGGACCATTGGCATTTTTATAGCGATCAGTGCTATAAAAATGCATTGGATTACTATAAAAATGCCACTGGCAGTGAAGGGGTTAACACTAGGGGGCGGGGAAGGGGTTAAGTATGTCCCTGGGTGTGTTCTTACTGTGGGGGAGGGGGGGTGGCCTCACTAGGGGAAACACTGATCCTCTGTTCATACATTGTATGAACCGAAGATCAGCATTTCCCCTGCTGACAGGACCGGGAGCTGTGTGTTTACACACACAGCTCCCGATCCCCGCTCTGTACCGAGCGATCGCGTGTGCTCGGCGGCGATCGCGCCCGCCGGGCACACGCACGGGAGTCGGGGGCGAGCGGCACATCTTTGAGCGGGCGTAACGTATCCTATTTACGTTACGCCTCCCCAACTTAGATGGGCAAGTGCCGTATTCTCAAAGCACTTGCTCCGTAAGTAGCGTAAATAGGCCGGCGTAAGCCCGCCTAATTCAAATGTGGAACAGGGGGGGCGTGTTTTATGTAAATGTTATGTGACCCGACGTGATTGATGTTTTTTTTTTAACGGCGCATGCGCCGTCCATGGGGGTATCCCAGTGCGCATGCTCGAAATTAACCCGCAACAAGCCAATGTTTACGACGTGAACGTAATTCTACGCAAAGCCCTATTCGCGAACGACTTACGCAAACGACGTTAAATTTTCACAATTTGACGCGGGAACGACGGCCATACTTAACATAAGACACGTGTCGTATAGCAGGGGTAACTATACGCCGAAAAAAGCCTAACAGAAACGACGTAAAAAAATGCGCCGGCCGGACGTATGTTCGTGGATCGCCGTATGTAGCTAATTTGCATACTCGACGTGGAAATCGACGGAGATGCCACCTAGCGGCCAGCGTAAATATGCACCTTAGATCCGACGGCGTACTAAGACGTACGTCAGTCGGATCTAGCCCAGCTTCAGGCGTATCTTGTTTTGTGGATACAAAACAGAGATACGCCGGAGCAAACTAGAAGTTACGCGGCGTATCAATAGACACGCCAGCGTAACTTCTTTGAGGATCTGGCCCTTTGTGTTCAGATATGTTTGTAAAACCATCTTGTCCTCACATTCCGTATCTTGCTAAGCACATTGGGCCAGAAAAAGTACGCCGGAGTATCTGCTGATACTCCGGCGTACTTTCAAATTTGCCGCGTCGTATCTTTATTTGTAATTTACAAACAAGATACAACGGCATTTGGCTAAGATCCGACAGGCGTATGGCTTCGTACGCCTTCGGATCTTAGGATGCAATACTTCGGCGACCGCTGGGTGGAGTTTGCGCCGTTTTCCGTGTCGGGTATGCAAATTAGCTGTTTACGGCGATCCACAAAGGTACGCGCGTTTGTCGCATTCTCTTACGTCGTCGCAAACTTAAGCCTATATATGAAAGGACGTAACGCACGTCGCCGTTCAAAAAACACGTCGGGGCGCCGTAATTTCACGCAAAGCACGGCGGGAAATTTCCTAACGGAGCATGCGCAGAACGTTCAGCACGGGCACGCGCCTAATTTAAATGGTACACGCCCCATTTGAATTAGGCGGGCTTGCGCCGGACGGCTTTATGCTACCCCGCCGCAAGTTTACACGCAAGTGTTTTGTGAATCAAGCACTTACGACGAAAACTTGCGGCGGAGTAACGTAAAGGGGATACGTTACGCCGCCGTAATTGTTCGTGAATCTGGCCCATTATTGTGTTTGTCAACAGTCCAAACTACCACACCACTAGTTACCACTTTTCAGTCATGACAGGGGGATAAATGCATAAATAAAATTGAAAAGTTCAGCTGTGACTTTTTGAAGCAGAGTTAAACTTTAAAAAGGAAATTGGGGGATTTTTGAAAGATCAATTTTGTAAATCGCTTCTGCCAAAAAAAATGTATTTCTCTTCATTCTAGGTATTATTTCTAAGGTGCATGTACAGTACACCCTCCTGGCATGTCAGGGAAATAGTCGATGGAGAACTGGCAATGTCACCAATACCCAGCATGGCCGCATCTTGATAGTGATAGCACAATAGACTTTTAAAAATAAATAAATAAATAACACCTGCAAGAAAAAGGCATAACGAGCTAGTATGCATAGCATACTAGCTCATTATGTAATACTCACCTGGGATTGAAGCCCCCGCTGCGGTGCCCGACACAGCACTGGCCGCCGACATGTCGTCCCCGAGTTACCTCCCGGTATCTAAGTAGGGAATACTAATGCGCAAACCAATTAATAATGTAAATCTAGATGAGTTGCTGCCAACCTAAAAGGTGTTCTCACACTAAAAATAAATGGCAATAACAGGAATGTGGCGCTTACTGCATAAAAAATAAATCCTCATGAATAAAATAAAATTAATAATAGCTAAAAGTGTATATATATTTACTGATTAAATCAATCGAATTGCCAATAATGGCCCGGATTCAAATAGATCTGCGCTCTATTTGCGGTGGCGCAGGGACGTCATTTGCTTCAAAGTGAACGTGAATGGCGTCCAGCGCCATTCACGTATCACTTACGCAAACGGCGTGAAATTCAAATTTCACGACGCGGGAACGGAGGGTATACTTTAGCATTGGCTGCCCCTACTATTAGAAGGGGAAGCCTTACACTAAAGACGCCGTACGGAAACTCCGTAACTTGCGTACGCAGGGCCCGCGCAACATTGTGAATCGGCGTAAGTATGCAATTTGCATACTATACGCTGACCACAATGGGTGCGCCCCTAGCGGTCAACGCAAGAATGCAGCCTAAAATCTGCGTGGCATAAGAGCCTTATGCCACTCAGATTTTAGGCTGCAGTCGGCGTAACGAGTTCTCTGAATCAGGAGAACTCGTTACACCGGCGCAAGTCAGCAATTGCGCTGCGTAACTATGGTTACACAGGCGCAATTGCTTACTGAATCTGGGCCAATGATTCAAAGCAACATGTGTAAATAATGACAATTGTGCAAATATTCAAATGTGCAAATAGAAATCAAATACATTCCAAAAAAAAGGAAAAAAATTGCAAAAATGTGCAAAGAAATGTATAAAAATAACAAGTTAATATATAATGGAATAGTGGAAAAAATCAAGAGATGGTGTTGCGCTCCAATAGCATAGAATGGTGTAATTGGTAAAATGTATAAATAACCAAAATACTATGGGGCAGATCCTCAAAGAAATTACGCCGGCGTATCTGTTGATACGCCGCGTAATTAAAAATTTTGCGCGTCGTATCTTTGTTTTGGTATCCACCAAACAAGATACGACAGCATCTGTGTTAGATCCGACAGGCGTACGCCTTAGTACGCCGTCGGATCTAAGATGCAATTTTCCGGCGGCCGCTGGGTGGCGTTCACGTCGTAATCCGCGGCGAGTATGCAAATTAGCTATTTCCGACGATCCACGAACGTACGAGCGGCCTTTGCATTCTTTTACGTCGTTTCCGTTCGGCTTTTTCCGGCGTATAGTTAAAGCTGCTATCTGGTGGCGTACTCAATGTTAAGTATGGCCGTCATTCCCGCGTATAATTTTAAAAAAATGTCTTCGTTTGCGTAAGTCGTCCGTGAATGGGGCTGGACACCATTTACGTTCACGCCGAAAACAATGACGTCCTTGCAACGTCATTTGGAGCAATGGACCCTGGGAGTTTTGACGGACGGGGCATGCGCAGTTCGTTCGACACGGGGACGCGCTTCATTTAAATGAAACACGCCCCCTACTCGCCGCATTTGAATTCCGTGCACTTACGCCGCGAGAAATACACTACGCCGCCGAATTCTTTCTGGATTCAAACCAAAGCCAGGTAAGTTACGGCGGTGTATCGTATCTCAGATCTTTGAGGATCTGCCCCTATAATAGATAAATGAATGTGCAAATATGCAAATAGACTGACTGAAAGATAAAAATCTCTATAATTGCTAAGATAAGGTGCATCCAAATGGAAAAAAAAATATGGACAGCCGCACTCCAAAAAACCTTGATAGCTGTCTTTATTAAAAAAAAAAGGAAAAATTCACTACAAGTCACAGCACACAACACGGGAGTAAAACAACTGACGCGTTTCGCACTATAAATTAGTGCTTAATCATAGCTATGATTAAGCACTAATTTATAGTGCGAAACGCATCAGAGGTTTTACTCCCGTGTAGAGTTGAGCGGACACCAGGATGTTCGGGTTCGGACCCGAACCCGGACTTTGACCCGGACCCGAACCCCATTGAAGTCAATGGGGACCCGGACTTTTGACTACAAAAATGTCTCTAAAAAACTAAGGGAAAGGGCTGGAGGGCTGCAAATGGCAGCAAAATTTCGGGAAGAGCATGGCAAGTACTCTGGAAATAAATGTGGATAGGGAAATAACTTAAAATAACATAAAAAAATAAAAATAAAAAATATAATGATTTTGACCTTGGAGGACGAGGTCCATACAGTTTTGTTCAAAATTATTCAACCCCCAATGCTGTAAAGGGTTTTAGGGAATTTAGTGTACATTTGTAATTGTATTCAGAATGAAATCCTACAGACTTCCGTTTCCGGGGGAGTGTCAGGAACATGGAGGAGTGAGTCTTTGCCGAGAAGGAGAGCTTAGCTGATACCGCGGTGTACCCAAACAGGAGAGCGGCTATCAGACCCCACAAGCATTTCCAGTGTTTTGGGTTGGAAAAACGGCTCATTCGGAGCTGATGTCGCGGCGGGGAAAGAGCTCCAGTAGAAATACGAGGGGGATGCACGCGCCCAGCCATTCATATATTACACGATATATGACAGTAACTAAAGGCGAAATACAACAGGCAGATGCCGGCGCTGACAGAGCCCTGAGGAGGGAATCGCTTATAGAGAGCTCATCTCCGGCTGCAGCAGTGACTCTGATTACGCCTACAACCCCAATCTTAAAGGTGGCCAATGAGAATACGGAGCAGACCGAACTGTCGAAAGTACACGCCCCCGTATCCCCAGCAGCGAAGCGAACAACAGTAGAGGCGTGGGAACGGACGGGAGACCAGGAGCAAACCTCTCAGAGGGAGCTGACAGTCTGCATAGCAGACTCATACGAGCGGGACACAGACCCTCTACAGACGCCGTCAGAGGTGCGATCATTTGCTGGCATAACACCAGGCACGATGGAGCCGACTGAGGGTCCCTTACAGTCCCAGGAGGAGTCATACATGAAGCCAGAGGAACCTCATCGGTGACAGAGGAAGGAAGCCAGGTATGTCACCACAATGTAAGGGATATAAAGGACACACATGGGAACTCACAAGAGCTAACCCCAGACATTAGACAACTTAGCTTGCTTATACAAGCTCTCCCTACCAAAGAAGATATTCAGAAAATGTTAATGAATATAACTAGTATATTAAGGGATGAAATCAAAGAAGTGCGCACAAAAGTGGTGGAAGGAGAACAAAAACTGTGTGGGCTGGAGAATCGGCAGGGTTTGGCTGACTCTAGACTGAGGGCTCTGGAGATAAAGATGGAGAACCAACAGCAACATATGCTCAGGTTGCAACTATATGCAGAAGAGGCAGATAATAGGAGCAGGAGGAATAATGTACGCATCAAGGTGGTGCCTGAGAATTTTGATGGACCCGCCTTAAGAGAGGTGGCTACGTCTATCTTCAACAAAATCTTAAAAAATCCTTCAGACACACCGCTTGAACTGGACAGAGTACACAAGGTCCCTACATACAGGAACCCAGATCAGACAAATCCATGTGATGTGTTATGCAGGATACATTATTACAGAATTAAAGAGGAGATACTTAGAGCTGCATGGAAAAAGGGAGTAGTGGTCTGGGAGGGCGCCAACATAAAAATATTCCCCGACCTGTGCTGGCAGACTAAAACCCGGCGCCGAATGTTAAAACCCCTACTGGACTACTTACGTGGGAAAGTAGCTACATACCGTTGGGGGTTTCCGCTAGCTGTCATTGTGAAGAGAGAAGGAAGGAGCTTTAACCTGAGAGATCCTTCACAGTTACCAACACTTTTTGAATTTCTGGGAGCAGAGCCAATAGAGGTTCCTAATTGGCTAGACTTACCGGGGAGAACTGATAGAGGCCCTCATTAAGCAGTTGAGAAGAGGAGATGACGGATGGATAGAGAATTGGATAGAGACGGAAATACCCCATCCTCTCTTTTTTATCCCTCTTATTTTTTTTTTATGTCTCCTCGTTTTTTTTTGTTTTTTTTTTCTGAGAGAGGTATCTTAGGGTCCCTGGATAGGGGAAGGTAATTGTGGGAAGGGGGGAGGGAGGAAGGGGGGGTCCACTTTTTTTTTGTGTTTGGGTTTTACCTATTTTTACAAGAATAATATAATACACTCAAAAACATGTCAACACACATTTTTATTTGAGTTAACACATGATTAGATATAATAGATTTAAAAATAAAAAAAAAATAAAAAAACACATAACGTTAACACAATTAATAAAACACGGTTACATATTAATATATAGATTGATTTAAGACACAAGACACGTAATGAGGAACACTTATGAACATAACTAGAGTTTAGAGGAAGTCTGGGGAGGGATATCCCTCAATTTTATTTTATTTTATTTATTCTTTATTTTTGTAGGGTGAGGCAATCAACATTTGGGAAGGGGAGATAGGGAAGGGAGGAATGGGACCCAACATACCTAGAGGCGGGGGGGGGGGGGGGGAGATAATCAGGGATGGGAATTAGATAGAAGTTACTATAATGAGAGAGGGGGATATACTATGTAAATACTATGTTATAAAACCAAATAAAGTAGGAGGGTAGAATGGGTTCGTAAAAGAGATAGGGACGGTAGGGGGGAAGGTGCGTAGGGGTAGAGGAAAGGAGAGGACTACCCTATGCCGCGGGTACCTTTTGGTAGATTGGCAGATTGTAAACTGTTCTTTTTCGATTTTTTTTTTGTTGTGTTTTGTGTCCCAGGCTACCCATATGTGGGTGGGTGGGCTATTAAAACATTGAAATGTTTAGATGTATAGATAACTAGAGGTGGGGGCTGATCCCTCGCTCCACCCGGCACCCCCCTTCTTTTTCTTTTGAAATGGGGGGGGGGGGCTGGGCGAGATGCGGGGGACCCCAAGATGGCTGGGGTGAAATTAGTGAAAATTTAAAACTGACGGGGTACACCGGGGTTAATAACAAGGCAAGACTCTCCAAAGTGCTTCTACACCTACCCCCAACAGAGCGCCTCTCCTCCGAGTGGAGGGAAGTCAGAGACGCTCAAAACTCTTTTTTTTTTTTTTTTTTTTCTTCCCACAAGCAGGTGGTACCACAACCAAGATTGGTGGGGACCACTGCGGGGAGACGTAGGAATACTCAGGGACGTGGACGGTGAACTAGTCCCTGAGATACAAGGGTTTTTTTTGGGTTTTTTTTGCGGCCGCTCTCTTTTTTACCTCGTCCGCCTTGGCCGTCCTCCGGCACCAGAGGGTAGCCTACGGGTAATACCCACATACGAGGAATCACAGGGAGTGTGAGGAAGCCAAAAGGATAGGGTGGAAGATGGATAAAATAAATATAACCACCTTTAATGTTAAGGGGTTAAAGAGATCTAAAATATTAATGGAATTGGGGAGACTCAAACTACAAATTATCTTTATACAAGAGACGCACTTTAGAAAAGATAAAATCCCTAAATTAAATAATCAAAGATTCCCAGTGGTGTATCATGGGGCCTCCCAGACATCTAAGGCAAATGGAGTAGCAATCCTACTGTCTAAAAGGCTAACTTGGAAGGAGAATAAGGTAATAACTGATGAGGAAGTGGTGAAAGGAATGTTGAATGGACAAAAGGTTACCCTAGTAAATGTTTACCTCCCAAACGAGGATCCAGTTTCTGCCTTGGATAGGTATGCAGATTTAGTAAATCAGAATAAAGAAGGGGCTCTGATTATGGGAGGAGACTTGAATATGGTATTAGAACCCAGTTTGGACTCCTCCAAGGGAACCTATCATATATCTAATATAAAACTGAGAAGAGCAAGGAAAATTGTACAGTTAATTGATAGCTGGAGGACTTTACATGTGCAGGAGAGGGACTACAGTTTTTACTCGTCAAAATATAAATCATATACAAGAATTGACTATATATTTCTGGACCAGAACATATTACTGAACCTAAGAGAAGCATCAATGGGCTCATTTACAATATCAGACCATGCCCCAGTAAATTGCTCTATAGAATGGGGGGAAATAGGCCCGAGAGAATGGAACTGGAAGATTAACATTAGTGAAAGACCCAGAGTACGAGAGTAAGATAGACCAGGTAATAGAACTCTTTTTTCTAGACAATGAGTCTGATGGTACATCACCCCTATGTAGATGGGAAGCACATAAGTGCTACATGAGAGGAATTCTCATCTCATTAGGAGCCCACCGTAAACGTACCCTGAATGCGAAGCTAGATAGCCTGCTTGGGGAGATCCGTATACTAGAGAATGAACATAAAAAACTGCAAAGAGCACATATTGAAGAGAGGCTAATGGGCCTACGAGATAAATTGAATCTGCTATTAATGGATAAGGCAAAGGCCAAATTAAGTCGATGACGGAGGGAATATTACGAATACGGGAACAAACCAAGCAGGATGCTGGCTAACGCATTAAGAGAGACGAGAGCGAAAAATCGTATAGAAAAAATAAAAACTCAAGGAGACAACCTAGCTAGCTCGTCGCAGTTAATAGCAAAAGCTTTTAGAGAGTACTATGGCAAACTGTATCAGTTAGAGAGGCAATCAACTGAGGGGAGAGTCAGAGTAGGGAAGAACGAATAAAGGAATATATAATGGCCTCAGGAATGCCCAAGATACCGGATGAAAGTATCGGGAACTTAGAAGAATCTATCACAGCGGAGGAACTGTTAGAAGCGACCAAAACAATGAAACCAGGAAAGGCCCCGGGACCAGATGGGTATACCCTAATGTATTATAAAACTTTCTATGAAAAATTGGCACCAAAATTTCTGACAGAATTTAATTCATTAAGAGAAGGGCAGCTGATGCGTAAGGAAACACTATGTGCACACATAACAGTGATACCCAAAGAGGGGAAAGATCCCACGCAGTGCACAAGTTATCGCCCAATCTCTCTGATGAATGTAGATCTGAAGATTTTTTCGAAAGTACTTGCTAATAGATTAATCATTCATATCCCCTCCTTAATACACTCAGATCAGGTGGGGTTTACACCCAGTAGAGAGGGGAGAGAAAACACACACAGAGTACTAAGCACTATCTATCTAGCTCAAGTACATCAGAAGCCATTAGTACTTGTATCAACTGACGCAGAGAAAGCTTTTGATAGAGTTGATTGGGGATTCCTGAGAGCCATTTTACAATCAATAGGTTTAGGGGAAGGGATGCAAAAATGGATCACAAGCCTGTATGCAGGTCCGACGGCAAGGGTAAAGGTAAACAACGTGATGTCTGATCCTTTTCCAATAAGGAACGGAATGAGGCAGGGGTGCCCATTATCTCCGATTATTTTTACTCTGGCCCTCGAACCGTTCCTGAGAACTATTCGGGTAAACACAGATATTAGAGGTATTCAGATAAAAGGAGATGAATACAAGGTTACTGCTTTCGCAGATGACCTATTGTTTTCAATAACGACTCCAGGATTATCTCTACCAGCATTGTTGAAGGAGATAAGGGAATATGGGGACCTGTCCAACTTCAAGGTGAACTATAATAAGTCTGAAGCAATGGGGGTGGAGATAAATGCCGGCATACAACAGCAATTGGCGGCAAACTTCCCCTTTAGGTGGACAGGTTCCCATATTTGCTACCTGGGAACTAAAATACCAAAAAATCTAAACAGGACCTTTGAATTGAACTTTATACCACTGGTTAGACAGATTAAAGCAGATTTTCAACGATGGGACAGGGAGATCTTTACATGGTTTGGGAGAATCAATATCATTAAAATTAACATAATGCCGAGACTGATTTATCTATTCCAGACCCTACCTGTAAAGATCCCCCTGGGCTTTTTGAGAGAATTGAGATCGAGATTTGTTAAATTTATCTGGGCAGGAAAACCAGCGAGGATAAGAAGAGAGGTTTTGACTTTGCCGAAAGAAAGGGGAGGAGTGGGCCTCCCAGACCCAATGAGTTACCATGATGCATCCCATTTGGCTCGGATTGTAGAGTGGTGCCTTTATCAGAAGGAAAAACCATGGATACAAATAGAACAGAAAATAACGAATATACCATTAGAAGGTATGGCTTGGATCTTGGATTCGGACATACCACAAGGAGTGAAGAAACATCCCACAGTAGGTCCTACGATACGAGCAATAAAAAGGATATTTGGAAAAACTAAAATTTTGAAATATCCAAGCCCACTAATACCAGTCCTTGGAAATCCAAGGTTTGGGGTAGGTCTTACAGATCGCTACTTTAATAACTTAAGGCGCCTGGGACTAAGCAGGCTGATACATTTCAAGAGTGATACACAAATAGGGAATAGCGGAAATAATGAAGAGATAATCCAAAGGGAATTAGACCCAATGAGACAACTACAATTGAAAGCTGCGATTCGAGCATGGACATCACAAGGCGAAACTACTCGAGACATATCAGAGTTTGAGGAAGTCTGTTGTAAGGGAGAACCTGTGAGACATGGTTTGTCATATATGTATAGCCTACTAGTTGAGTCAGGAGCACCACAAGACTTAGCATTTATGCAAGCATGGGAGAGAGAGCTAGGAACAACATTTTCGGAGACCCAGAAAATTAAAAAATCTTTAGGTGTACCCATAAGGCATCGCTAGCCAGAAAATATGAAGAGGGTGGATACAAAATCTTAACCAGATGGTATAGAACTCCTGTAGCATTAAAACGCATGTTCCCCCAGGTGTCAGATCAATTTTGGCGATGTAATGAGGCACAGGGCACCATGATACACCTATTCTGGGAATGCTCGAAATTAAAAGAATTTTGGAGTATGGTATCCGACACAGTAAAAGAAATTATGGAGGTGGATTTGGGGGATAACCCTGCAGCACTTCTACTAAACGACTTTCCAATCTCGATGGTAAAGTATAAAAATTCTTTACTCAGACACCTACTTACAGCAGCAAAGGCCTGTATTCCAATTCTTTGGAAAAGCATAACAGTGCCGACAAGACAACAATGATTGGGCAGAGTAACGGAGATACAGCAGATGGAAAACCTGACTATGGGTATGAGAGATCAGGAGGAGAAATATAGACAGGTGTGGTCGCCATATATGGAGTATGGAGAGCAGAATCCCTGAGAGGGTGGGGAGGGGCGGAGGTGGATGGTGGGGGAGGAGAGACGGCCGAGTATATAATTTTTATAGACATATATATATATTTTTTTATATATATGTATATATATATATATATATATATATATATATATATATATATATGCATGTTATTGTTGTTTTTTTTTTTTGAAGGGTTGGAAAGGGGGGTTAGGGGGAAAAGGTAACCATGTTGATACAGCTTTAATAAATATACAGGGGGAGGAGATTGTGGAGTAATCTTAAACTGTATATGAATAGAAATGCTTGTATGATAATACTGCAGATGTTTATGTATGAACTATTATATAAAATAAAAAACAGAGAATTAATAAAAAAAAAAAAGAATGAAATCCTACAAGGACTTCTTAAAGAACCATTTGCAACTAATATGACATCAATTGGTTTTGTAATACAGTATTAAATGCAAAATTCAAGGCAAAGGGCACTGTTGAAACGCTACCTGGTCGTGGCAGAAAGAAGATGCTGACTTCGACTGCTGTGCGCTACCTGAAGCGTAGAGTGGAGAAAAGTCCCCGTGTGACTGCTGAGGAACTGAGAAAATATTTGTCAGATGTGGGTACTGAAGTTTCTGCTCAGACAATACGGCGCACACTGCGTAATGAAGGCCTCCATGCCAGAACTCCCAGGCGCACCCCCTTGCTGTCTCCAAAGAATAAGAAGAGTCGACTGCAGTATGCCAAAAGTCATGTGGGCAAACCACACAAGTTTTGGGATTGTGTTCTGTGGACTGATGAAACAAAATTAGAACTGTTTGGACCCATGGATCAACGCTATGTTTGGAGGAGGAAGAACAAGGCCTATGATGAAAAGAACACCTTGCCTACTGTGAAGCATGGCAGGGGGTCAATCATGCTTTGGGGCTGTTTTGCTTCTGCAGGTACAGGGAAGCTTCAGCGTGTGCAAGGTACCATGAATTCTCTTCAGTACCAGCAGATATTCAATGACAATGTGATGCAGTCCGTCACAAACCTGAGGCTTGAGAGACGTTGGACCTTTCAACAGGACAATGATCCCAAGCATACCTCCAAGTCCACTAGAGCATGGTTGCAGATTAAAGGCTGGAACATTTTGGAGTGGCCATCGCAGTAACCAGACTTAAATCCAATTGAGAACATATGGTGGGACTTAAAGAAAGCAGTTGCAGTGCGCAAGCCTAAGAATGTGACTGAAGGTGGAAGCGGCGGTGGAAGCGGCGGTGGAGGAGGAGGAGGAGGTAGCCAACACAGCAGGTTTTGGTTTTTAATTGATTTATTTTTTAAATTAGGGTAAACCCCAAAAGAGTAATTACACAGGTTCTGGGGCTAATTTAATGTCGATAAGGCACCAAGTGAGTTTAATTAGCAGCACCTTAATCAGCCAGAGAACCTGTGTAATTAATATGTTTTTGCTTTGAAAGGGATGAGATGGCAACCCTAGAAAGATCAGAAAAAAAAACAATGGCTGGGTAAGGCCGGCCCGGTGTCTATTCTGCACAAGGTATGGACAAGTCCTCTGGGATCCATGCCTGGTTCATTTTAATGAACGTGAGCTTGTCCACATTGGCTCTGGACAGGCGGCTGCGCTTGTCTGTGATAATGCCCCCTGCCGTGCTAAATACACGTTCAGACAATGCACTGGCCGCAGGGCAGGCCAGCACCTCCAAGGCGTAAAGGGCAAGCTCAGGCCATGTGCCCAATTTGTAGACCCAGAAGTTTAAGGGGGCATAGCCGTCATTCAGTACGTGTAGGCGTGTACACACATACTGCTCCACCATGTTGCTGAAATGCTGCCTCCTGCTAAAACGTTCCATATCAGCTGGTGGTGCTGTTTGTTGTGGCGTGCTGACAAAGCTTTTCCACATTTCGGCCATGCTAACCCTGCCTTCTGAGGTGCTGGCGGTGCCTCTGCTGCGTTGGCGACCTCTTCCTCCTCCTCTGCCTTCGCCATCTGCTTCCACTGTGCCCCCGCTGCCGGGTGGGAATTGCACCAGAAGCGTGTCTACCAGCGTGCGCTTGTACTCGCGCATCTTGCGTTCACGCTCCAGTGAGGGGATTAAGGACGTTACATTGTCCTTGTAACGGGGATCCAGCAGCGTGGCCACCCAGTAATCAGCACCTGTCATAATGTGCGAAACACGCCGTAAGTGGTTGGGCATCGGTGCACTCAATCTCTCCCCCTTCTGAGGCTGGGCTAGGTGGATGGCCCTGGGAACACATGTTAACAGACTCATCAAAAAGAAGAAGAGACTTTTGCATGCTTTGGGGCTCAGACTGCTTGGCTGATTTGCAAGGGGGTGAGGTGAAAGACTGATGGTGGACATCGGCTGCAGGCGCCAACTCTGAACTTTCAGCACAAGACTGGTTGGAAAATAATGTGAAGGAACTGGAGGCACTGTCAGCAACCCAATCTACTACCGCCTGTTCTGCTCCTGGCCTCAACATTCGTAGAGCTGGATTAGGCCCGACCAAATACCGCTGCAGGCTCTGTCAGCTACTCGCACCTGAGAAAGGTGTTTCACTTGTGCGTGTAGCTGGCACAGATCGACCACGTCCTCTCCCTGTAACAGGAGCTCCACCAGCAGCACCACGACTGCGGCCACGTCCCTTATTTGACGTTTTCCTCATATTTCTCAAATTTAGGGTCTTGCCCCAATTTTGAGAAATTTTAAATACAAAAATAGTGTAATATGGTGAACTAGGCAGAGATTCACCTATATATTTCTCTACCTGTAGCAAGAAGCAGGAACCTACCTCTAAACAATGTACTGCATAGACAGTATATCACAGGGGACAGGTAGAGTGCTGGTGAACTAGGCAGAGATTCACCTATATATTTCTCTACCTATAGCAAGAAGCAGGAACCCAGCCCTAAACAATGTAGTGCACAGACAGTATATCACAGGGGACAGGTGGAGTGCTGGTGAAATGGGCAGAGATTCACCTATATATTTCTCTACCTATAGCAAGCAGCAGGAACCCAGCCCTAAACAATGTAGTGCACAGACAGTATATCACAGGGGACAGGTGGAGTGCTGGTGAAATGGGCAGAGATTCACCTATATATTTCTCTACCTATAGCAAGAAGCAGGAACCCAGCCCTAAACAATGTAGTGCACATACAGTATTTCACAGGGGACAGGTGGAGTGCTGGTGAAATGGGCAGAGATTCAACTATATATTTCTCTACCTATAGCAAGCAGCAGGAACCCAGCCCTAAACAATGTAGTGCACAGACAGTATATCACAGGGGACAGGTGGAGTGCTGGTGAAATGGGCAGAGATTCACCTATATATTTCTCTACCTATAGCAAGCAGCAGGAACCCAGCCCTAAACAATGTAGTGCACAGACAGTATATCACAGGGGACAGGTGGAGTGCTGGTGAAATGGGCAGAGATTCACCTATATATTTCTCTACCTATAGCAAGCAGCAGGAACCCAGCCCTAAACAATGTAGTGCACAGACAGTATATCACAGGGGACAGGTGGAGTGCTGGTGAAATGGGCAGAGATTCACCTATATATTTCTCTACCTATAGCAAGAAGCAGGAACCCAGCCCTAAACAATGTACTATATGAAGCAGATGTCACAGAAATAAAGAGTGCTTGTTTAGATACACCTCACTGACACTGTCCTTCAAAATCCGGAGCCTGTCCCTACCATAGCTACAACAGACTGACGAGCGGCCCATAAACCATAAGATGATAATGATGTCAAAGAAATAAAGAGTGCCTGTTTCGATTTCTGAAGCAGGATACACCTCACTGACACTGTCCTTAAGAATCCGTCAGCAGCCTGTCCCTATCATAACTGCAGCAGAGTTCCATGAATAAAGAGTGCCTGTTTCGATTTCTGAAGCACGATACACCTCACTGACACTGTCCCTAAGAATCAGTCAGCAGCCTGTCCCTATCATAACTGCAGCAGAGTTCTATGAATAAAGAGTGCTTGTTTGGATTTCTGAAGCACGATACACCTCACTGACACTGTTCCTAAGCAGCAGAATCAGCAGCTTCTCCCTATCATAACTAAAGCAGAGTGACGATCTGTGCTGTGTGCCTCTATCTAATATAGAGGCTGGTCACATGCTGGGTCACATGCTGCACTGGCCAATCACAGCCATGCCATAAGTAGGCATGACTGTGATCAGTTCCCAGTCACAGTAGTAACACGAATGGCGATTGGCTGCCGTGCAGCGCGCCAAAACATACCCGAACTCCGAACCCGAACCCGGACTTTTTCCAATTATTCGGGTTCGGGTTCGGGAGCAAAAAAAAACAAAGTCCGTACCGAACCCGTTCGCTCAACCCTACTCCCGTGTTGTGTGCTGTGACTTGTAGTGCATTTTTCCTTTTTTTTTAAATAAAGACAACCATCAAGGTTTTTTGGAGTACGGCTGTCCATATTTTCTTTTTCCATGTGTTGCCTTGTACATTGCCAGCACCCTTGATCTCCTGAGACCATACTGATCATCCTAACACAATCAACCTGAAGTGGTAACTTTCTTTCTTTCATTGTCTTGGAAGGTGCATCCAAAGGTAAACTGAATGAATGTGCAAACAGTGCAGATAAGGTGACTCAGCTGCATAAATAAAATCACAACGTAAAGATAATAGTATATGCAGTCGCAGAGGAAATTACAGGGTGGTGTTATGCTCCAATCAAAATGAGTGACTGAACATAACTGATATACACCAATGATGGATGATGCAACTGCTACTCAGTCCAAGAGGTAATGCAATTTAATCAAAATAAATTGCAAAGTGCGAGTGAAGTGCTGGGTGCTAAATGACATTAGCAGGTGGCAAGGTGACATGTTGGTGAATTTTCGGTGTATGGTGACACCCAAAGTTGTGCTAGCAAATTACCTTACGGCTGCAAGGTAAGCAGCTTTCAATAAAATCCAATGGAATCACTCGGGGGTAGAGGGGATAACTCCTATCCGTCCTTCAAGTGGTGTGGCGCCTAGGGGGTTAAGGCTTACTTCCAGGCTGGGTGGTCAGCAAGGTAAGACAGCTCCAAAGTGTGTCACCAGTAGGGATGAGCCGAACATACCCGCGTTCGGTTCGCACCAGAACGTTCGAACAGACCGCGGGTTCGAGCGAACATTTAGAACCCTATTGAAGTCTATGGGACTCGAACGTTCAAATTCAAAAATGCTTATTTTAAAGACCAATATTCAATTTAATGTTGGAAAACGTCTTTCAGAACCCGGGTCTTGCCCCAGGAAACATGTATCAATGGAAAAAAACGTCCGTTTTTTCCGGAGCAGCGATTTTAATGATGCTTAAAGTGAAAAAAAATTAAAAATTCCTTTAAATATCACACCTGCTGTGTGTCTATAGTAGTGGCACGTGTTTATAAATATCCCTGCACAACATGAAATTATTATAAGAAAAAAGTAATTTAATACTGCTTGCGCACGTGCTGTGTGGCAACAATATGTTGATTATTTTAGGGGTGGTGGGGGGCCATTATTTTTTTGTGAAAGCAAAATTGTCGAAAAAAGGGCACCCCTCAAACATACTGTAATTGGAGCGCAACAAAGAGCCACGTGCAAAGTATTGCATCAAAAATTGTTATTAGGCGCCCCTGTCAAACAGGGGCAGAAAAATTGTGCCTTAGGCACAACACAACACTGCAACCCCTCCCAATATCTGTAATTGGAGCGCAACAAGGAGCCACGTGCAAAGTATTGCATCAAAAATTGTTATTAGGCGCCCCTGTTAAACAGGGGCAGAAAAATGTGTCATTAGGCACAACACAACACTGCAACCCCTCCCAATAACTGTAATTGGAGCGCAACAAGGAGCCACGTGCAAAGTATTGCATCAAAAATTGTTATTAGACGCCCCTGTTAAACAGGGGCAGAAAAATGTGTCATTAGGCACAACACAACACTGCAACCCCTCCCAATAACTGTAATTGGAGCGCAACAAGGAGCCACGTGCAAAGTATTGCATCAAAAATTGTTATTAGGCGCCCCTGTTAAACAGGGGCAGAAAAATTGTGCCTTAGGCACAACACAACACTGCAACCCCTCCCAATAACTGTAATTGGAGCGCAACAAGGAGCCACGTGCAAAGTATTGCATCAAAAATTGTTATTAGGCGCCCCTGTTAAACAGGGGCAGAAAAATGTGTCCTTAGGCACAACACAACACTGCAACCCCTCCCAATAACTGTAATTGGAGCGCAACAAGGAGCCACGTGCAAAGTATTGCATCAAAAATTGTTATTAGGCACCCCTGTTAAACAGGGGCAGAAAAATGTGTCCTTAGGCACAACACAACACTGCAACCCCTCCCAATAACTGTAATTGGAGCGCAACAAGGAGCCACGTGCAAAGTATTGCATCAAAAATTGTTATTAGGCGCCCCTGTTAAACAGGGGCAGAAAAATTTGTCCTTAGGCACAACACAACACTGCAACCCCTCCCAATAACTGTAATTGGAGCGCAACAAGGAGCCACGTACAAAGTATTGCATCAAAAATTGTTATTAGGCACCCCTGTTAAACAGGGACAGAAAAATGTGTCATTAGGCACAACACAACACTGCAACCCCTCCCAATAACTGTAATTGGAGCGCAACAAGGAGCCACGTGCAAAGTATTGCATCAAAAATTGTTATTAGGCGCCCCTGTTAAACAGGGGCAGAAAAATGTGTCCTTAGGCACAACACAACACTGCAACCCCTCCCAATAACTGTAATTGGAGCTCAACAAGGAGCCACGTGCAAAGTATTGCATCAAAAATTGTTATTAGACGCCCCTGTTAAACAGGGGCAGAAAAATGTGTCATTAGGCACAACACAACACTGCAACCCCTCCTAATAACTGTAATTGGAGCGCAACAAGGAGCCACGTGCAAAGTATTGCATCAAAAATTGTTATTAGGCGCCCCTGTTAAACAGGGGCAGAAAAATTGTGCCTTAGGCACAACACAACACTGCAACCCCTCCCAATAACTGTAATTGGAGCGCAACAAGGAGCCACGTGCAAAGTATTGCATCAAAAATTGTTATTAGGCGCCCCTGTTAAACAGGGGCAGAAAAATGTGT
Source organism: Rana temporaria (assembly GCF_905171775.1). Taxonomy (NCBI): domain Eukaryota; kingdom Metazoa; phylum Chordata; class Amphibia; order Anura; family Ranidae; genus Rana; species Rana temporaria. The sequence goes on along the minus strand of NC_053491.1, from coordinate 471,527,869 downwards.
CCTTAGGCACAACACAACACTGCAACCCCTCCCAATAACTGTAATTGGAGCGCAACAAGGAGCCACGTGCAAAGTATTGCATCAAAAATTGTTATTAGGCGCCCCTGTTAAACAGGGGCAGAAAAATGTGTCCTTAGGCACAACACAACACTGCAACCCCTCCCAATAACTGTAATTGGAGTGCAACAAGGAGCCACGTGCAAAGTATTGCATCAAAAATTGTTATTAGGCGCCCCTGTTAAACAGGGGCAGAAAAATTTGTCCTTAGGCACAACACAACACTGCAACCCCTCCCAATAACTGTAATTGGAGCGCAACAAGGAGCCACGTACAAAGTATTGCATCAAAAATTGTTATTAGGCGCCCCTGTTAAACAGGGACAGAAAAATGTGTCCTTAGGCACAACACAACACTGCAACCCCTCCCAATAACTGTAATTGGAGCGCAACAAGGAGCCACGTACAAAGTATTGCATCAAAAATTGTTATTAGGCGCCCCTGTTAAACAGGGGCACAAAAATTTGTCCTTAGGCACAACACAACACTGCAACCCCTCCCAATAACTGTAATTGGAGCGCAACAAGAAGCCACGTGCAAAGTATTGCATCAAAAATTGTTATTAGGCGCCCCTGTTAAACAGGGGCAGAAAAATTTGTCCTCAGGCACAACACAACACTGCAACCCCTCCCAATAACTGTAATTGGAGCACAACAAGGAGCCACATGCAAAGTATTGCATCAAAAATTGTGATTAGACGCCCCTGTTATACAGGGGCATAAAAATTAGGCCTTAGGCACTGGTGGTGGAGCCCAGAAACACAAAATTTCTTACTAGCTATCAGCAAGAAAAGTGAGGAGGAGAAGGATATTCCATCAGCAGCATAACAGGACAGTCACTCAGCATCAGCATACGCAGTCTCAAAGGGATCTGACATTTCAACAAAAAAATATTATTCAGTAACATCAGCATCAGGTGCTTGGTAGCTGGTGTTGATCCAAGCCTGATTCATTTTGATGAAGGTCAGTCGATCAACAGAGTCGGTGGAGAGGCACACCCTGTGATCGGTCACAAAGCCTCCAGCAGCACTGAATGTGCGTTCTGAAAGAACACTGGATGCATGGCAAGCCAGCAGCTCAATTGCATACTGTGCAAATTCTCGGCCAGTGATCCATCCTCAAAACCCAGTAAGCCAGAGGATTTTCGGTGGGGAAGGTGTCCAAGTCGAATCTTGACCCTAGGTATTCCCGGATCATGTAAACCAGACGCTGGCGATGGTTGCTGGAACCGGTCATACCTTGGGGCTGGGGACTAAAAAATTGTCTGAACGCATCGGTCAGACGGTCACCTTCTCCACCGCTCCTTCTGTGACTCACCGAAGCCTCAGCAACACGTTGTCCAGGGCCAGGTTTTGGTAATCCCCCCGGTTCTGGGAACGCATTGCACAGACCCTTCTGCAAGGCCTCCCGCAGAAGTTTCATCTTCTGCTCCCTCTGCGATGGCAACATAAGGTCCGCAACCTTACTCTTGTAACGTGGATCAAGGAGAGTTGCCAGCCAGTAATGATCCCTCTCCTTGATAGCACGTACACGAGGATCCTTACGCAGGCTTTGCAGGATCAGGGAGGCCATGCAGCGTAGGTTTGCAGAGGCATTTCGGGGCACAGTCCTCTGGGTCACTGAGGACGACAGGATCCGCAGCCACCTCATCCCAGCCATGTAAAAGTCCACGTGTTCCTTGGGACTGTAAATGATCCCTTGAAGACTGCTGCTGTTGATGCTGAGTGCTAGGCTCCACCTCCATGCTGCTGATACAATCATCCTCCTCCTCCTCCTCATCCTCCCCCTCCTCTTCCTGTGTGCTAGGTGGGCAAGCAGGAACACTGTCTGTATAAAGGGGGCCTTGAGAGGTAAGGAAGTCCTCCTCTTCCTCCCTCTGTTCTGCCTCAAGGGCCCTGTCCATTATTCCACGTAGCGTGTGCTCCAACATGTGAATAAGAGGGACAGTCTCACTGATGCATGCACTGTCACTGCTCACCATCCTCGTGGCCTCCTCAAATGGTGACAGGACAGTGCATGCATCCCTGATCAAGGCCCACTGGCGTGGTGAAAAAAAAACAAGCTCCCCTGACCCAGTTCTGCTGCCATATTGGCACAGGTACTCATTGCTGTGTACTCTGCTGCGTGTGCAGCCGCAGCAGCATGGCCAACCTAGAGTTCCATCTGGTGGGCATGTCACAGATTAGTCGGTTCTTGGGCAGGTTGTATTCCCTTTGGAGGTCTGTGAGCCGAGCAGTGGCATTATATGACCTCCGGAAATGCACACAGACTTTCCTGGCCTGCTTCAGGACATCCTGTAAGCCCGGGTACCTGCCCAAGAACCGCTGCACCACCAAATTCAGGACAACTGCGTTTAGGTGCTATAAAACAGCAAACGTGCAGTCACACCAACTGCGTTTAGGTGCTATAAAACAGCAAACGTGCAGTCACACCAACTGTGTTTAGGTGCTTTAAAACAGCAAACGTGCAGTCACACCAACTGCGTTTAGGTGCTATTTAACAGCAAACGTGCAGTCACACCAACTGCGTTTAGGTGCTATAAAACAGCAAACGTGCAGTCACACCAACTGCGTTTAGTTGCTATTAAACAGCACACGCGCAGTAAGAGCGACTGCGTTTATGTGCAATTTAATAGCCCACGTTCATTAACAGCGACTGCGTTTCTGTGCAAATAAATAGCACACGTGCAGTAACAGTTAATGCGTGTATGTGCAATTAAATAGCACACGTCCACTAACACTGAGTACTATGTTTAGGTACTATGTTTAAACTAAAGACTATGCAGGCAATACAACACGTTAGAGCACTGCATCAAGCACAATCTCCTGCCTGAAAAATACTAATAGCAGATCTAGCTATGCTATACATTGTATAAATATATGTACAACTCCTAGGGATGTATATATATTCTCTACACACTGTAAATTTAACTAAACTGACTAGCCTTCCTGCTCTATCTATCTATCTATCTATCTATCTATCTATCTATCTATCTATCTATCTATCTATCTATCACTGTACAGTGTCTCTATCTATCTCTCTCTCTCTCTAACTGTCTGACTGCTCTTCTCTTTAACAAAGCTGGAACACACTACACGAGGCCGCCGTGCAGGCTGCCTTTTATAGTGTGGGGCTAAAGTGTGTGTACTAAACCCCCTGAGCCATAATTGGCCAAAGCCACCCTGGCTTTGGCCAATTATTGTTCTTCGTTATTTGCGCGTTGTGATTGGCCAAGCATGCAGGGTCATGGTGCATGTTTGACCAATCATCAGCGCACAACGCCGCAGTGAATTATGGGCCGTTTTGCGTCACTCGAATTTGGCGCAAACGACCCGTTTTGTTTGAATTTCGAGGAACGATCGAACATACGTTTGTATCGAACGCGAAGCTCATCCCTAGTCACTAGTGTTGCTCACGAATATTCGCATTGCGAATATTCGACTCGAATATAGCATATTCGAGAAATCGCGCTATATTTCGAATTTCGCGGTGAATATTCGCAATTCCGAATATTCGCATTTTTTCAATTTGATTTTTAAAACAGATCACATCCTATCGACGTCTAAAAGCATTGCTGGTATGATTAGAGACCCTGGGCCGAGTAGCTAAGCTGAGGCGATTTTTTTATGTTGCCAAATTGAAAAAAAAAACATTGCGATTTTTCGCTATTGCGAATGCGAAAATGATTGCGAATTTTCGATAACTGTGGTAGGAGAACTCTGATTGTCTCTGATGCAAAAGGGGGGGGCTTTGTGTATGTGTATGTTATGAATATTTGTATGTTTGATATTATTATTTTTTTTGTAAGAAGGAAAAAATTGCGCATACCTTAAAAAAAGGGGAGAATACAGCAGCAACTCAAAAATGTTATACAACATAATTTAATACAAGACAGAAAATGGAGTCGCTCTACAAGAATAAAAAATATGTCTAGTGACAAGACATGTGGGCAAATTATAAAATAAGCAAGCGCAAATAACTTGTGAAATACACAGTGAAACAAATATATAAAGAAATATAGTCCCAATAATAGAAAAATAATCTTTCATAAAAATGTCTTTGATATGTGAAGTGAAAAAAAGTCCAAAGCATGCAGCATGAACGTGTTCAATGTTCAAGGTGTTTGATTGACAAATGGCTGTGACAGATGGATAGAGTAAAGAATCACCACCAATGCAAAACACTTTTTATTTTCTATTGTAAAATATCAAGAATATTCTGAGCCAATCAGAGTGCTCCTTCCGCATTTGCCGAATATTCGCAATTATTTTGTATTGTAAAATATCACGAATATTCTGAGCCAATCAGAGTGCTCCTTCCGCATTTGCCGAATATTCGCAATTATTTTGTATTGTAAAATATCACGAATATTCTGAGCCAATCAGAGTGCTCCTTCCGCATTTGCCGAATATTCGCAATTATTTTGTATTGTAAAATATCACGAATATTCTGAGCCAATCAGAGTGCTCCTACAGCATTTCTCGAAATTGCGCAATAAATATCGCATTCGCATGTTGCGATATTTCGATAAAATATCACGAATATTCTGAGCCAATCAGAGCGCTCCTCCAGCATTTCTCGAAATTGCGCAATAAATATCGCATTCGCATGTTGCGATATTTCGATAAAATATCACGAATATTCTGAGCCAATCAGAGTGCTCCTACCGCAGTTATCAAAAAATCGCAATTATTTTCGCATTCGCAATAGCGAAAAATCGCAATCATTTACTTTCGATAAAATATCACGAATATTCGAATTTAGCGAATATATCTCGAATATTCGAATATATATTCGAGATATATCGCGAAATCGAATATGGCATATTCTGCTCAACACTACTAGTCACCAGGCAGCCTAGAGAAAACATAGAGGAGGCTCTCTAGTGTAATATGTTTTAAACACTCAGTGGTTTATTCAAACATATAACAATCAGGGCACTCACATTTAACACAGTAATGTAGTGTATATAAAAAAGGAGCAGCGAGCTCGCACCGTGCAAACGTCACTTCCGGTGTCCTAGTGTCTGACGTGTATCGTCACTGTCACATGACTTCATCTCCAATGACCTCCTTTATCAACGGCACGATCGCCATTTCTAAAGTGCGCCTGCGCCGTTATCTACAGTACATGCGCCGTAGACATTGGCGCTCGTCATTATTGTAAATATTTTCTAAACTGTGGAGGTTTAGGAGATATTTCGAGCACCTACAGGTAAGCCTTAATCTGTGCATCTGAAGTGAGCAGCATGTTATGTCAATGATCTGATGCACATGACTCAAAAAAGGGCCACACCAAAGAACTTTTGCAGTAACGCTGAGACACAGCAGCGCCCTGCACAGGCATAGCTCTGCGATGTAATGCAGTTGGTGTGCTGCCCTTAAGCTGGCCCCTGGAGGGCATCCTGCCTCTTTGGAGATGTGCCTGTGCCTCCTCCTCCTCCTTTTTCCTATCAGGCACCCACGTACAGTCAGTGACCTCATAATCCCCTCCCTCCTCATCACTGTCAAAAACCTGGCAGTATGCTGCAGCTGGGGGAACATGACTGCCAGATTGCTGTGCTTCTTGGCCACCCCCTCTATCTGGGCTCACATTACTGCCTTCCTCTATCTGTGTTCCATCATCGGAGCCTTCAAAACGCTGCGCATCTTCATGCAGCATGTACCCAACACTGTGTTCAAACAGTTTGGGGGACTCCTCAGGAGGACATGGTGGGACTAGGGAAGGAGTTAGTGATGCCATTGAGCAGAGGGAAGAGGACGCCTTGGCACGTACTTTGCCAGACAAAGTAAGCTCAGCCTGGGTGAGAGAGGATGAGGAGGATGAGGACGGCTTGATCATCCACTCTACCATACTATCTGCATGTTGAGGCTCCACACAGCCAGCTCCCGAAAACAAGGATGAGCGCGTCCAACTGCCACGTGCTGAAGAGGATGCACCGTGTCCACCACCAGCACTGTTGCCTCTAGACGCAGAACTTGCTTGCCCTCGTGACTCTCTGCCTCTATTTGTTGCCCTTCCAGACATTATAATGACCTGCAGAGGACAAAGTCAGTACACACACCTCGTAGCTTTAGGTGCAAACTGCAGAGGGCACGTGCAGTACACACAAAGTAGTTTTATGTGCAAACTAATGAGCACATTTGCACTATTCACCAAGTGGGTTTAGGTGCAAAGTAATGAGCACACTTGTAGTATACACCAAGTGGGTTTAGGTCAGGGGCGGACTGACCATTGAGTCACTCGGGCACTGCCCGAGGGCCCCATGCCACTAGGGGGCCCCCATCAGGGTTGCCAGGCTCAGTAAAACCAGGGACAGTATGTAAAAATCTGTGTTTTTTTTTTTAGATCTGTCCCTGATATGTCCGAAACCGACATGCTTTTGATGTGAAAATCCCAAGATTTTAGCTGCCCCGCCTCTGCACTGCCTCCTGGCGTGGTGGCCATCAGTAAGCCCGGGGGCCCCATAGTCTTCTATTGCCCGGGGGCCCCATGAGTTGTCAGTCCGCCCCTGGTTTAGGTGCAAAGTAATTAGCACACTTGCACTATACACCATGTGGGTTTAGGTGCAAAGCAATTAGCACACTTGCAGTATACAACAAATGGGTTTAGGTGAAAAATAATGAGCACACTTGTAGTATACACCAAGTGGGTTTAGGTGCAAAGTAATGAGCACACTTGTAGTATACACCAAGTGGGTTTAGGTGCAAAGTAATGAGCACACTTGTAGTATACACCAAGTGGGTTTGGGTGCAAAGTAATGAGCACACTTGTAGTATACACTATGTGGGTTTAGGTGCAAAGTAATTAGCACACTTACAGTATACAAGAAATGGGTTTAGGTGAAAAATAATGAGCACACTTGCACTATTCACCAAGTGTGTTTAGGTGCAAAGTAATGAGCACACTTGCACTATACACCAAGTGGGTTTAGGTGCAAAGTAATGAGCAAACTTGCAGTATACAGCAAGTGGGTTTAGGTGCACTGAGCACACGGGCAATACAACACGTGAGAACACTGCAGCTAGCACAATCAACTGCCTGACAGATTAGGAAGAACCAATCTAACTAAACTATACAGTGTATAAATATATGTACAGCTTCTGGGATGTATATACATCCTCTACACACTGTAAATTTATCTGACTAGCCTGCCTGCTCTATCTAGCTAGAAAAAAGACAATCTCTCTCTCTGTCTGATCTGGAACAAGCCCGGAACACACTACATGAGTAGGCGGTCTTTTATAGTGTGGGGTGTGTGCTAAAGCCCTGAGCCATAATTGGCCAAAGCCACCCTGGCTTTGGCCAATTACGGCTCTCTTTACTGACGGCGCTGTGATTGGCCAAGCATGCGGGACATAGAGCATGCTTGGCCAATCATCCGCGCGCAATGCCGCAGCGAATTTGGCGCGAACGACCCGTTTTGTTCGTATTTCGACGAACGATCGAACATACGATGCTCGAGTCGAACATACGTTCAACTCGAACACGAAGCTCATCCCTATTCTTAACCTTTAACAGGGTAACCCTGGACTCTCTCTACCATCCCTTCTACCTTTTGGCCTTGGGTATTTGTGTTTCTTTTTACCTCCCCCAAACTACTCTCCTAGAATTGTAGGGGGCCTACTTCTATGGAATATGTCAGGGAACCACCCCTCTTCCTACCTGTATTAGTCTCAAACACCACCTCTGTTTTTCAGGTTTTCTAATACCTGTGTGGGTACCATTTGCAACCAAATCCTTTAAGGTTAACAACACACTGTTCTGTTTATCATTTTCAGAAATCTTCCACAGTGTATTACCAAGCTCATTATTGTCACCATTACTGCTAGGACAGTGTCTGTGAAGGAACAACATACAAGCAAGAGGTTACTCGCCCTGGGAGCTTTCAAAAGTTTCCCATTGCCCCCTGTTGTCCAATATTCCATAAATTATTGTCCTACCAATGAACATTTTCCAAAATAACCTTTGTTCAGATAGGTTACCCCAATCGCTATAATCACTTCTGTGTCCACTGGCACTTCAATCAACAACCTTTGACCCTTTCAACATTGCACCCAGGATCGATGCTGCCACTAGGCAGCCGCCTAGGGCACACTACTGCCTAGGAGGCACTGCCACAACCGCTGACTTCCCTACTAGCCTGGCCGGGGAACACAAGGGGCTGAAAACAGCCATCCTACACAAGCCTGGGGTGCTGACTGACACTCTGCTGGCCAATCCAGAGAAAGCACTAGCCGTGGAGCACATCCATCTCAGTTGGTGCAGAGGAGGTCAGCAGCAGCTCAGTCTGTGAGGAAGGTGACACCAAGCTGGCTCCCTAGAGTCAGAGGACAGCTGAGGGGGCATAGCATGTCTCAAGATGGAGGAGAAGTCCACTCTGGAATTGAGCACCTGGCTGTAGGCATCCGTGCCCTAGGCAAGACTAACACCAGCCCACCGACCGCCCATCGTGGGGTGTTGGTAGTTTTGCCTAGGGTGTGAAATAGTCAAGCACTGGCCCTACGTGCACCAAAGTGCTTCTTATACACAACACTGGTGTGATGCAATCCAACTATGCACTATGGGGCAACTTCCGTGTTACAGGTACCAACACTGTTATTATTTTCTTTCAGATTGTGTCCAGGTACCTTAACCTGCACTTCTTTGTGGGTAAGGGACAGAATCCCTGATACTGCTACGTCTGTTCTGGGCCCTTCCTTCATGAGTTATAGTGGTGTGCCATTAAAAGATGATTGACCTAGATGTTAACCCCTTCCCAGCCAGTGTCATAAGTACAGGGACAGTGTAAAATATGAGCACTGATCACTGTATTAGTGTCACTGGTGATGTTAGTGGCAGTTAGTCAGTTCCTCCCCAGCGCCAGTTAGTGTAAAATTTCCCGCCGCCACACTATGACAATCCCATTACAAGTCTATGATCACCACCATTACTAGTGATCAAATACCACCTGTCATGATCACTTAGTGCCCCTGTTCCTCATTCCAGCACCCGGGTGTTGGCTGTTGCTTTTCCTCCCTGTCTGTGTTCACCTGTTGACTGATTGATCTGGTCAGTGACCTGATATAAGCAAACTGAACACTCTATCCCTTGCTTGTGATAGAGACAGAGATATGCACTACTTTGCTGTTAGATTTCCCTGTGTATGACCCGGATCGGATATCGGACCACCCCAGAACTCTGCCTGAATTATTACCTGGACCGTCTTAGAGCCACGCTATCTGTTAAACTGCAAGTACCTGTTTGCTTTGTTCAGTTCACATCTGCCCTGGCATGGTGGCCACTGGCCAGACTCTATAGCATTGTGTATAAGTCCTGGGGGCAACCAAGTACCTGTAGGCCTGCTTGCCTTAAGGGAAAGGGGGCTGCTATAGGTGAAGTGAACAGTAGCCAGCTATAGTGTCTATCCACCTGCGTTGGGGTAGACATGACACCACCAAAAGAAAGCTTGATTTATGTGAAAAAATATATAAATTCTGCTTGGGTACAGTGTTGCATGACTGCATAATCGCCAGCTAGGTTAGCCATACATGGTTCGAATCTTGGCCAATATAGCAGGAACAGCCCGAGATTTGAATTGTTAATGGGAAGGCTGATTGTACCAAGTTGATCAATTGATCAACTTGGGTACAACCAGCCTGCCGGATCCTCTTGCAAATATCACTAACGGCTGCTATAGTCGCTAGCAATAATTACTTTCTTCTCCCATCATCACCCCTCCACCCCTGCCGGAAGAAGGCAATTGGTGATAAGCACTGCCTGTGTTGATGGTGAATCATGTGAATTTCTTTCCTGCAACCCGTGGTTGCAGGAAATACATTTTTTACTGCATATAGCCAGTCTTAAAGTAGCACAGTGTCAAATAGCAAAACATTTCCTGGTCATGAAGGGGGTAAAATCTTCCGGAGCTCCAGTGGATATGGTGTAGCGTGAGGAAGTATGAACCACTCTCTGGTCTTTACTACTATCTAGGGTTCCGCTAAAGAGGTTTACTGTCACGTCCTATCTTGCTGACAACATCTTGCCAGACAGGAAGTGAGGGAACCTTTTCGAAGTAAAGTAGGGATAAGATTGAACCCTTATTAGACATTTTTTCTGTGTCCTTGTTGCAGCTTCTACTTCACTTCCAATTTGGTGGAACCCAATGGCGGCTGGTGTTTAGAATTTTTGGGGTGGCACAAACAAACAGGAAAAAAAAACAATTGCAGCCTCACTGTGCCCATTAAACGCAGCCACTGTGCCCCGTCAAACGCAGCCACTGTGCCCATCAAACGCAGCCACTGTGCCCATCCAAGGCAGCCACTGTGCCCATCAATTGTTGCCACTGTGCCCTGTCAAATGCTGCCAGATTGACCCCCCTGCCTGGCACTTACCTTTCTGGGGTCAGCCATCCTCCTTCCACGGTCCCTCAATGTCTTCTCCCGCCCTCAATGATGCTTCAGCCAATCAGGTTACCGGTAACCATAACCGGTGAACCTGATTGGCTGAGACGCCTGTCATTGTTAGCCAGGGAACTCACCCCCCGTGCGTCCCTTGGTTAACTATTTGGAAGCCGCTGGCTCTGATGGGCACTTCCAAAGCCAACCAGCTGCCGTTTTTTCAGATGGCCTGCGTTTACCAGGGGGCTGGCCATCTGAATAGTGGGCGGCAGCAACAATACATGGATTCATGCAATGCATGAATCTATGTATTGTTAATCAGTGGCGGTGCAGGAGAGAGAGGGGGCGGCACTCCTGTGCCCTCTATGGACGCACTGCCACTGGTGGAACCATTGACAGCAAGACAGGACTTGAAGGGAAATCTCCGGAGCTTTGGATAGTAGTGAAAAGCAGTCAGGGGTTCTAATCTTTCTACGCTCTATTCAAAACTTGAATAAAAGTTTTTGACTTGACATACAAAAGTGTTTTCTCTCAGTTCAACTACGAGCAGACAGTTAAGAACACAAAGTAATCTGTACATCTCTGAGACATTATCTGTAGGGTCCATCTTGTCCACTTTCATGACAGTTCACACCCATCAACGGCAAAAAAGCTTTAGCTTCAGTCATCCTTCATATCAGTGCTTAGCCGGGACTGGAGATGGAAGTCCATTCGCTGTCGCCTCTCGTCCTTCTACATGCGGTCATCCTGTGCCACACATTGAACAGAGACAATCAGACAGATGGTGAGTACCCAGAGCACTCATGGGACCAATCCTGGGCATGTGAATGGGGTGGGAAGGAGATAAAAGGTAACAGATCAACTCTCCCTCTAGGTGGTGTCTGGATGGTGGAGTTTCAAAAGTGTAATATCAGGGTTATAATACGATTATGTGTTTTTTTTTTCTCAGCAACTGAATGAAGTGTCACTTGTAGGCTAAATACTTTCGAGAATTCTGACATCTAAGCTGGACATATTTATTCTACAATGGAGTGATGTCCAACTTCTGGAATCCTTCTGAACTTGACATTCATTTTCCTAATGCTAATTAGATCAGTAGAATAGTGTAGCAGTTACTTTTTATATGTGTAGATTCACAAACTGCTTTGCAGAAATGTAATATCTCAGCTGGACACAAGGGCCCGGATTCACAGTCAGCGGCGCACATTTATGCCGCCGTAGCGTATCTCCTGTACGCACTTCCTCCCAAAACTGCGCTGGGTTTCCAAGGCGTAAGTCGGCGTAAGTGGAAGTGGGCGTGAGCCATGCTAATGAGGCGTGACCCCATGCAAATGATAGGCAGAGTGCCAGATAGATACGTATCACCAACTGCGAATGCGCCATCCCGTGGACGCATCCCAGTGCGCATGCTCACAAATACGTTGGAACAACTGCCTAAGATAAGCCGGATCACTGCCTACGGCGTGAACGTACCCTACGCCTAGTCATATTCACGTCCAACGTAAAATACGTTGGCTTGTGTTCCCTGGTGCAGACCTTTGCATGTCTGCTGCTGAGTTACACCTCCTTTATGGGGCTTAACTTTACGCCGGACGTACGACTTACGCGCACATCGCGTAGCCTGCGTCGGGCGCAAGTACGATTGTAAATCGCCTTATCTTCCTCATTTGCATAATTGAATAGAAAATCAATGGGAGCGCCACATGCGTCCAGCGTAAATATGCGCCCACTTTTTGCCGGCGTAGGCAAGTTACGTCGCTGGGATGAAGCCTGTTTTTAGGCATATCTTAGTTTGTGGCGCATATTTGCACTTGCGCAGCGTATCTCGAGATACGTCGGCGCAAGTGCTTTGTGAATCTGGGCCTTAAAGTATAACTAAAGGCAAAACTTTTTTGGGATAAAGTTGACATGGTTTCAATCACCTGTCAGTTTTTATTGCTGTCTCTATCCCCGTTTCACCCTCTCTATTTGTCCTGTTTACCATTATCATTGAAAGTGAAAGTAAAAGAAATACCCAAATTTTGGGTTGTCCCCAGAAAATTAATAGAAAGGGAAATCTTCCAATGGGGAACATTAGTTCTGGCGACCTTAGGGGCTCCAAGGAATTCCACTAAGTTACAGGGATTTGCTCTCACATCTTGTTTTGGCTATGGGACAGGAAGTGAGGAGAAATCTCCGCATTGGGACAAAGAGGGCAAAAATAAACCCAACGGTTTTAATCTAGAACCACAGTAATAAAACAACTTTGTGAAAATGAATCAATTAATAATTTGCTACAAAAATAAACATAAATGTTCATCTACAAATAAATTACTTATCCAAAATGTCATATAGCTATCAACCTTAATCAACCTTAATCTCATAATATTAAATAAATAAAATACCAACATTCATCAATAAGGTGATAATTAATTAATCAGTTCTCTTCATAACAATACAAGGAAAACTCTAAATAGGGTAAAACCACCCCTGATGACAACATTATGTCGAAACACGTAGGTTGTAGCTAAGCTTGAGATGATCAAATACCACCAAAAGAGAGCTCTATTCGTGGAAAAAAAATGTGTTTGGGTACATTGTCGCACGATCGTCAGTTAAAGCGACGCAGTGCCGTATCGCAAAAAATGGCCTGGTCATTGAGCAGCCAAATCTTCCGGAGCTGAAGTGGTTAAAGCGGTAATAAACTGCATTTTTTTCAAACCCTGTAAGACAATTGCACAATGTGCTAAAATACATCACATACTAGCACATCATAAAATACTTACCGTAGAGCGAAGCCTTCTAGCGGGGCACGGTCACCGCTGAAGGCTCTTCCATCTTCACCCAGGCTTTCAAGTCCACGTCCTCTGGCCATCTGATTGCCCGTGCTGCGATGATGTCGCTCCCACGCATGCACATGAGAGTCACAGACTGCGGGGATGCCAGGTCCCCCGTGGCAAAGCACTGACAAAGCACCGTGACTCCAGGCTGATGAAGAAAGGGCCTCACCCCCACAACCCTGGACCTTATTGGAATAATGAAAATTTCTTTAAATATAGTGCCTGGGGTGGGCCCCTTAGTCTGTCTGTAAAGTGTCGCATCTGTACAATGTATAGAACCTGCTGCAGCCAAACTGACACTTATAAAGAAAAATAATTTAATTGCTGACAATACCATTTCCAGCAATACATAAATGGTAAAAAAAACAATGTGGGTTCAATGGGGTCTAATGTGTATATTTTTGTTTATAGCGCAAAAAATAAAAACCGCAGATGTGATCAAATATCACCAAAATAAAGCTCTATTTGTGGGGAAAAAAGGACACCAATTTTGTTTGGGAGCCACGTCGCACGACCGCGCAATTGTCAGTTAAAGCAACGCAGTGCCGAATTGTAAAAACCCCTTGGGTCATTTAGCAGCATATTGGTCCGGTCCTTAAGTGGTTAATTATTATTTTGCTGCTGATTTTTTTATTTTTTTAACTATTAATAAATAAAACTTTTTTGTTAGCTTTGTTTTGTTTATATTTTTACACCTTTTAACATATATTTACACGTTTCACATTGAAAAATGCACAAAAATAAAAAAATAAATAAATCTACCATTGATGGGGCAGCGATAATTGGTATTGTAGGGTACTTAAAAAAAAAAGTATGAGTACTCGTTGTAAAAAAAGGTATTGGTGCATCCCTATCCATAAACATTATTACTGGCAACATTTCATAAGACTGGAACAGAACCCACATATCACTGGTTTTGGCATAATTTGTGTTTAACCCCTTCCTTGCTAAAAGGCATGTGACCTAAAAAAAAAAAAAAAACGCCAAGATTGGTGAATGTCATCTCATGTCTAAAATATATATATATTTTTTTAATGATTTTAACAAATCTGTAAATTAAAATTCAATTATAATTAAATATGTCAATTAAATTATATTTTTTGGCAGGTTATCCAACATCCGACTTCAACACAAATATTACCGCCGAATGGACACCAGATTTATACGGTAAGGAGCTTATTACCAATTTCTTTAGTATCTGATAATGCTCACCAGTCAATGCAAATGGATTCCTCAGTTCTAATAAATGTTAGGAACATACTTCGGTACAGTATCTCACAAAAGTAAGTACACCCCCTCACATTTTTGTAAATATTTTCTTCTATCTTTTCATGTGACAACACTGAAGAAATTACACTTTGTAACTACAATGTCAAGTAGTGAGTGTACCGCTTGTATAACCAACGCTGTATCCTGGCCTAGACCAACAAGGCCCGGGCCTAGGGCAGCACTTTGCAGGGGGGCAGCACAGAAAGTGTCCCCGCTGGCTTGTGCTACACTGGCCCAGATTCAAGTAGATTTGCGCTTTATTTGCGGGGGAGCAGGGCAACGATTTTGCCTTGCGCCCCCCGCAAATAATTTGCGCTACCCTCGATTCACGGAGCAGTAGCTCCGTGAATTGCGAGGGCGCGCCGGCAAATTTGCCCGGCGTAAGCGCGCGCAAGTTAAATGATCCCGCCGCAAGAATGCAGCTCCGTGAATTGCGAGGGCGCTCTGGCAAATTTGCCCGGCGTAAGCGCGCGCAAGTTAAATGAGCCCACGCAAGAATGCAGCCTAAAATCTGCGAGGCATAAGAGCCTTATGCCGCACAGATTTTAGGCTGCAGTTGGTGTAACGAGGTTCCTGAATCAGGAGCACTCGTTACACCGGAGCAAGTAAGCAATTGCGCCGTGTAACCTATGGTTACACGGGCGCAATTGCTTCTTGAATCTGGGCCACTGTTGGTGTAACACAACCTGTTCCTAATTTTGACTGTCCTATCATCCTGGACCACAAACCTTCCTCACTGTGCTATATGTTTTCTGCTGTACCATTGGCATGGTTATATCTTCTTAGTCCTCTCCATAAAATTATCAGAAATTTGTGCTTGAAGTAGAACTATAGGCAACACTTTTTTTTTCCCATTTTGGGAAAGGGTTATAGCCCCTGTCAATTTTTTTTTTTTACCATCCCTGTCCCATTGCAGAGATTTCCCTTCACTCTCTGCCCCATAGCTAAACAGGAAGAGATAGGAAATCTATGCAAATTAAGGGAACCCATTCCCCCCACCCAGGCATTGAGAACTAGTGTCCCCACTCGAAAATGTCAGGGTGGGTCTAAGGCCCCATACACACGATAAAATTTATCCGCGAATGCGGTCCAGCGTTTCCGTGGATAAATCCTCTTGTGTATTTCGGCGGATTTTCATGCGATGGTGTGTACAAATCCGCGCCGAAATCCTCTTGCGATGACGTGTCGCGCCGTCGCCGCGATTATGACGCGGCGACGTGCGCGACGCTGTCATATAAGGAATTCCACGCATGCGTCAAATCATTACGACGCATGCGGGGGATCCCTTCGGACGGATGGATCCGGTGAGTCTGTACAGACCAGCGGATCCAACCGTTGGGATGGACTCCAGCAGATGGATATGTTGTGCATGTCAGCAAATATTCGATCTGCTGGAATCCATCCCAGGGGAGATATATCCGCGGAAAAAGATCCGCTGGCGTGTACACACCATAGGATCTATCCGCTGAAACCCATTTGCTGGGATTTATCTGCGGATGGATTCTATGGTGTGTACGGCGGGGCCTTAAACAGAAAGGGGTGTGGCCTTGACAGGAAGGGGGTGGGTCATATTTAAATTAAGGGGTGCACAAGTTTAGTCAGGCCTAGGGCAGCACAAAACCTAAATACACCACTGTGTATAACAGTGTAAATTTGCTGTCCCCTCAACAAAAACTCAACACACAGCCATTAATGTCTAAACCGCTGGCAACAAAAGTGAGTACACCCCTAAGTGAAAATGTCCAAATTGGGCCCAATTAGCCATTTTACCTCCCCCGGTGTCATGTGACTCGTTGGTTAAAATTTCATGAAATTTGGACTGAAATTCGAATAAAATTTTACATCAAACTCCAGTCAAATACTAACTGTACACATAATTGCTGAAATCAAAGGCTGTGTGTGTTGTTATAGTACCATTTCGAAATAATGCTTTTTTTTGTGTTAAGCCAAAAGGTGATTTCAAAAGTCATTGTAATCATTTGATCAAGATTTTTCTTTTGTTTGTTTACTTTCGAATCGAAAATAAAAAAAAATTAACGTTTTCTATTTTGACAGGTGCAACATTTCGTCCTTTGTTCCCACCCGCTACCCACCTCCCAGTATCACCCCTTTTAAAGAAAACAGTATCAAGTATTATTTTGTGGTGCTAAGTAATTTGTTATTGATAATAGGAATTTAAATGGGTTGTAAAGTCAGAAGGTTTTTTTATCCTAATGCATTTTATGCATTAAGATAAAAAGCCTTCTGTGTGCAGCAGCCCCCCTAATACTTACCTTAGGTTCCTGTCCAGCGTTGTCTACCAGTATCTCAACAGTACAAAATTATTTCTCCTGATTGGCTGAGACACAGCAGAAGCGCCATTGGCTTCTGCTGCTGTTACAGTCAGCTAGCCAATCAGGGGAATTGGGGTGAGGAGGGGCGGGGCCCGGGTCAAGGCTCCGTGTCTGAATGGACACAAGGAGCTGTGACTCGGCTCGGGGGGGCCCCCCTAGCAGGCTGCTTGCTGTGGGGGCACTTAACAGAAGGGAAGGGCCAGGAGCAGGGCTGCCATCAGGGGGTTACAGGCATTACACTTATAAGGGGCCCGATGGTCCCCAGGGGCCTGGCTGGCAGCCATCCCATTTTTTATTTTCTTTGCATTACCCCTTACAGGCCCGGCTGCCCCCCCCCCCCTCCCATTTTATTTTTTTTATTTAAAAAAAAAATTTGCATTACACCTGTAAGGGGCCCCTTACAGGCCTGGCCGGTCGTTTTTTTTTGTTTTTTTTTGCATTACATCTGTAAGGGGCCCGCTTAGGAGAGAAGATATTACACTTGTTTTTTGTCAGCCCCCCCCCCCCCCGGTTCTCTGCTCCAGGGGGGCCCTGCCTAAAGCTGTGCAAGGGGCCCCAACATTTGTTATGGCTGCCCTGGCCAGAAGCACCAAAGAGGGACCAGAGAAGAGGAGGATCAGGGCTTCTCTGTGGAAATCCACTGCAGCAGAGCAGGTAAGTATAACACGTTTATTATTTTTATAGAAAAAAACAAGGCTTTGCAATCACTTTAAGTAAAATATATCCCCTGGAACCAGCAACCAAGCCCCCCCCAAAGCAGCAATATACCCCACCCACAACAACAGATCATCCAAGCAATAATAGACCCCCTGCAACAAAATACCCCCTACCAACAACAGATCCACCCAATGAACAATAAACACCTACCAGCCAGCATTGGCTGCTGGGAGACCTGTTGTTGTCCAACCCCTACCAGCCAGCAAACATTAGTTCTCTCAGCAGCCAGCAACAATAGACCCCTCCCTCAACAGTACATCCCCCCTAGCAACAATTGACCCCCCAACAACATAAGACAACCCCAGCAACAATAGACTCATCCTTCAACAATAGATTATACCCCTTGCCCGCCCCCCAGAAAGAATAGATTCCCCAGCAGAGAGCATCAATGGACCCTCCAGCATACCGCAGCACCCCATTACTACATTGAGTGCCGAAGGTGCCAGAATTGTGTCCCCCCCCTGTGTTTCTGCTGAAAAAAAAGCCCTGTATATACGTGATTCTGCACAGCTGGCCCACACTGTCGCAATATATTGTGACAGGAAGTCAGGTAAATCTGGGGGTGTTGTCACAGACGGGAGATACATTTCTGCCTTGTTTAGAAAATTCACCAATTACTATCAGGGGTCAGCTGCAGAAGTAGCCAAAAAGGATTAAGGACGTTGGATAGCTTCAGCTGTTCAGAATGAGGAAATTAAGGCCTCTATAAGTTGTCCAGAGGATTACTAATCAATGCTGCATCCTGAGGCTTGTTGAGTTAAGGAGAGCAGTGAGCTGAGGAAGACTTCTGAAGGTGAAGTGGTAGTTAATATCTTTGCTGTGTGATAAGAAAATCAAAAAGACTATTGTTTTCTGATGGAAGACCAGCAGTGTCTGCCCAGCAGTAGGCTGTGCCAGACTCCATAGGTAGGTTCCTGTGTTGTGCAGGTAGACGGCCTAAGTGGCCAGGGTTTATTTGTTAGATATAATCTTGTATTAGTACAGGCAGTCTGTTTCAATGAATGCTGCGACGGAAGCAGGAACTCTTTTGTTACTTATGAGGCATAGATAAAACATGAACTCACAAACGTAACACTGCCATCTAGTGATCATACAATGTAGTAGGCACACAGCAATGACATATAGTGGTTGTTGCTCATTAAATACAAACCTTGTATGCTAACACCCCCACTCAACAACTACTATCTATGTCAATCCCATTTCTGATCTAAGATCAACAAATCTGTTTCTAGCTAGTGGCTTTGTCAAAGCATCAGCAATCATGTTTTCCGACTCACAATACACAAGTTCAATCACTTTCTGATCAACTAAGTCATGAATGTAATGATGTCTGACATCGATGTGCTTGGTTCTTCCATTAATCTTTTCACTTGTTGCAAGCTTAATGCAACCCTGATTGTCCTCAAATAAGACGGTAGGTTCTGATGTTGCTTCTCCAAGATCCTTGAGTAATTGCTGTAACCACACAACTTCTTGACTTGCATAAGCTGCAGATATGTATTCGGCTTCTGTAGAGGACAATGCCACTGACATCTGTTTCTTGCTGGACCATGATATAGGACTGTCTCCCAATTTTAATAAGTAACCACTTGTGGATTTGCGTGTGCTGTGATCACCTGCCCAATCGGAGTCCACATATCCCACGAGGTTTAAATCACCACTTGCTGACAGTTTCAAATTTAAGTCTTTTGTCTGTTTCAGATATCTCATAACTCTTTTGATCGCATTCCAGTCTCTTTGACGTGGTTTATCAACTCGCCTGCAAAGAAGAGACATGCTGGCTGCAATGTCTGGACGTGTAGTGGTTGCAATGTAGAGAAGTGCCCCCACTGCTTGTCTGTATTGTTCATTGGATGTGAGAAGATCATCTTCTCCTTCTAACTTTGGATAGGCTGTATCCATAGGTGTGCTTGCTCCTTTCGCCTCTGTCATGTTGAATTGCTGAAGAATAGATTCAATTTTTGCACTCTGATTCAACAGGAAACTTCCATGTTTCTCACGCTGGATGTCAATTCCAAGATAATATGTCACTTCACCTAGGTCTTTAGTTTCAAAGTGCTCGTTGAGTACTCCTGTTAACTTTGCAA
The DNA here is from genome assembly GCF_905171775.1 of Rana temporaria. Lineage (NCBI taxonomy): Eukaryota > Metazoa > Chordata > Amphibia > Anura > Ranidae > Rana > Rana temporaria. The sequence goes on along the minus strand of NC_053491.1, from coordinate 471,508,210 downwards.
TTTCATTGTTGTTTTTGTGAGCAATGATCAGGTCATCTACATAAATTAGCAGATACATCCACTCAGTGTCTACTTGTTTAGCATATAGGCACGGATCAGCTTTGCTTCTTGTAAATCCTTCATTTAGTAGAACTTGATTAATCTTCAGGTTCCATGCTCGAGCTGATTGTTTAACGCCATAAAGAGATTTATTCAACTTGCAGACAAGATGCTCTTGTCCCTTTTTCAAATATCCTTCTGGCTGTGACATGTAAATTTCTTCTTCAATATCACCATTAAGAAAAGCTGTCTTAATATCGTGATGTTTCACAATCATTGTACGCATGGCAGCCACTGTCATTAGTGTTCTGAAAGTACTTTGTTTAGCAACTGGAGCAAAAGTAGCATCATAGTCCTCACCGAACTTCTGTGAGTAACCTTTAGCAACCAGCCTTGCCTTGTACCGACAGACTTTCCCTTCAGAGTTACATTTGGTTTTAAAAACCCATTTACATCCTATGGCATGTTTACCTTGAGGTAGCTCTGAAAGTGTCCATGTCTGGAGATCTTCGAGTGATGTCATTTCTTCATTTGGCGGCTTTATTCCATACTTGTTTCTCATGCATTGGCAGTTTCTGCATCTCTTTCCATGAACCTGGTTCAGTTTGAACAGCTCTGCGAGCTATGTAAGATAAACGTTCAGCTGGAACACCTTTATTGATTCTGGTTGATTTTCTGACTGAAGGTATTTCTGGTTCAGGTTTTGATTCTTCTGCAGTAATTTCTATTTCTGTATCACTTTCCTTATTTTCTTGAGTGACTGATGTTGATTCTTTCTCAGTTTGAATAGTTTGTGTCTGTTGTTCAAACTTTGAGCACATAGAAGTTTCATCAATAATCACACTTCTGCTGACTGTTACCTTGTTCGTGTTTTGATGTAAAATCCTGTATCCTTTTTGAGATTCACTGTACCCCACAAGTACACCTTCTTTTGCACATGCATCCCATTTGTACGTTTTTCTTTTGGAATGTGTACATAAGCTTTACTTCCAAAAATTCTGATGTGTCTTAAATCGGGTTTCCTTTTGTTCCACAGTTCATATGGAGTTTTTGTTGTTGCTTTTCCCGGCAAGCGATTTTGAAGATAACATGCAGTTGTGATAACTTCTCCCCAGTATGTAGTTGGCATATCAGCATCAAATAGCATGCTCCTCCCACTTTCACACAGTGTGCGGTTCATTCTCTCTGCAACTCCATTTTGCTCCGGGTTATATGGAACTGTTGTCTGGAACATAATTCCATGCTTCCTGAGAATGGCTTGTGTTTTACCACTTGTATATTCTGAGCCATTATCTGTTCGTAGTACTCTGGGCATTCCGCCAAAAATATTATTTACTTGAGCGAAATACTCTTCTAATTTCTCTGGCACTTCATCCTTATTGTGAAGTAGAAATACTGTGGTATATCTGGAGTAATCATCAATGAAGGTCAGGAAGTACTTTTTCTTTCCTGGAGTCATAGTTTTCATTGGACCACAAAGATCTGAATGTATTAAGTCCAGAGGTTTTTGAGCTTTGCTGTTGGTCTGCTTGGGAAAAGGTGTCCTTGCCATTTTTCCTTTAATACAGCTGGTACAAATCATTATGTGATCACATGGATTAATCTTAATACCACTTGCTGGTTATTCTCAACTATTTTCTTTATTGTATCAGAATTTCTGTGCCCCAATCGTCTGTGCCAAGTGTGGATGCAGTTTGAATGTTTATCCTCTTTGGCTATTTTAACCATTTCACTGCAGTTCAGCTGATATAGTTCATCTATGATTTTAGCCTTTGCAAGCAAGCAATCCCCTTTTGTTATGATACAACTGTCACCCTGAAATGTGACTACATTGCCTTGGTTAGTGAGTTTCTTTACTGACAAAAGGTTGCTTTCAAGATCTGGCACATACAGAACATTCCTCATATGGATCTTTTTGGTGATATCTGGAGAGATAGGACAGTATAGAAAGCCATCTCCTATTCCCACTGATTTCATGAATTGTCCATTAGCTGTAGTTATCCCTTCTGTTTTGCTTTCATCAAGCTGAGCGAAGAAACTTCGGTCATTTGTCATGTGACTTGTAGCACCTGAGTCCACACACCATGCTTGCACAGAGGTGACACCATTTTTGGATCCGAATGCATACTCCTTTGTTTCTATGACATTCTTAGCTTGTTGCAATGCACTTTGTTTTTGCATTCTAGCTTTCCAGATTCTACAATCTGCTTTTAGGTGTCCTGGTTTCTTGCACACAAAGCATTCCCGCTTTTCTAGCTGCACGTTACTGTGTTTATTTTTGTATTTCGTCTTTAAAGCCGTCTCTGAACACACACTCACATTACTCATGCTTTCAGTTTTGCGCTTGTATTCCTCCACAAGCTTGCCTTTAACATATTCCAGTGTCAGATCATCATCTGGACGTGCATCTAGTGCTGTTACAAGTGTCTCATAACTTTCAGGAAGTCCACTTAATAATAGTGCTGCAACATGGAAATCTTTTATCTCTTCTCCAATCCCTCGCAGTCTCTCCACCGTCTCTAAGGTCTGTCTTATATAGTCCTGCATGTCCTGGTCTTTCTGTAGCTTAGTCTGATAGAGCTTTCTGATTAAATACAGTTTATTGCTGAGATTAACTCTTTCATGTGCTTTCTGTAACTCTTCGCACATGTCTTTTGCAGTCTGACAGTTACATTTATGTATGATTTGATCATCATCTATGCACAGGGAGATTGTGCTCTGCGCCTTCTGATCTCTGTCTAACCACTCCTCTGTGGGCTGTGCAGGTCTTGGTTCATTTATACATTTCCACGTACCTTCTCTTATAAGCAGCATTTTCATCTGGAATTTCCAAGATTGGTAGTTCTGATTCGTCAGATTTGCAATGGAGAACTTTGCTGAGGGGATGGCAGCAGCCATTTCTGCTGTTTGTCTTTCTGTTGCTGTCTCCTGCACTCAATTGCTCTAGCTCACTGTATCTGGCTATATCCAGATCAGTCCCCTGATGAAGTCACGAGGTGCGTGACGTAACGCCGTAGGGAGTCAGACCAATACTAACATACCCGCACAAGCCGGAGGCCACCAGACGTCAGGCGGTACCTAGAACGCCGCGTCCCCGGGATTTTTAAAAACTTTGTCATCTGCATGTGCCCATCCCTGCAAAATGTACTTGCATATTTAACTTTTACCATAATAAACCGGATCGAGTCCAAATCTACTGCACTATTGGAGGCACTTTTTTCTTTTCTCCCTCATCTCACTGCTCACTCCGGACCACGGAGTTTGGAGAGACCCATCAGCTGGAGCAGGAGGAGTCATCCACACTTGAAGGAGCAGGACCATCACGCCGTGGAGTTCACACTATATACTTACATATAGTACCCTGCAGCTTGGAGAGACCCATCAGCTGGAGCAGGAGGAGTCATCCATACTCGGAGGAGCAGGACCATCACGTCGTGGAGTCCATACTATATGCTCATATATAGTACCCTGCAGGTAAGGGAACTACATTACCTATGAGGATATATACTTACCACTTGAGGGAGGAGAGCAGAGATTCAGAAATTGATTTCATCTGATCCATCCTATATAGACTGTCGATCATACTCTGATCTCATTATCATCCATTCATTTTTTCTTGTATATTTAATTTTCATTTTTTTGAACCACTAATTGCACCAATCGTTGTTTGCATTTAATATTGAAGGACATCTCATTGCACTATTTGCACCTTCTCAGGTTCACATCATTTGTGATTATTTTGAAAATATTTTATTGGTTACTTATCACATTTAACCTCTTATTGTGTTTGTGCACTCATCACTGGTATTACCCTCCACGGTGAATTAGATCACGTATTTGAAGCGCTTATCATTTATTTATTTATCTATTCTTATTTTGTGTTATGTGAACACTCCTAGATACAGCGGCCTCAGATTTATTTTACACATCTTATCATCACCACTATATTATCACATTCGTTTACTCACAGTAGCGCACTGAATTTCTCACTATATATCCAGGGGTAATCTGTATTATATCCTGGGCTTCTGTAACATGTCCTGGGCCCATAACCTGTTAGATATAATCTTTTATTAGTACAGGCAGACAGTCTGTTTCAATGAATGCTGCGACGGAAGCAGGAACTCTTTTATTACTTATGAGGCATAGACAAAACATGAACTCACAAACGTAACACTGCCATCTAGTGATCATACAATGTAGTAGGCACACAGCAATGACATATAGTGGTTGTTGCTCATTAAATACAAACCTTGTATGCTAACATTATTTTATGTTTTATTTTGTTTATGCTGTTTTGATGCTTGCACTTGTTTCCAGCAATATGAAAGAATAAACCATAACCCTTGTTTTTCAACCACCCACGGCTGCCTGTATAATTCAGTGTGTAGTGAACCCACTCAGGAGGTCACACACCCCGCTACCGAGCTAACCCATTACAATATGTACTGTGCATGGTCAGCAAGCAGTTAATCAATATGTAGCGCTATATTTATTAAATTTTTAATTTCTGTGAATCTTTTTTATTTTTCAGACACACTTTACCCATATTATGGAACAAATTCAGAAAGCATTTTATCCATCGTAAATTGGAGGAACACTAAGTTTATCCCATCCATCTATACTGTTGTGTTCCTCGTGGGACTTCCTCTCAATATCATGGCGATCGTCATATTCCTGGTGAAGATGAAGGTCAGGAAGCCGGCAGTGGTCTACATGCTCAACCTCGCCACTGCAGATGTCCTCTTTGTTAGCATCCTGCCATTTCTCATCATTTACCGATTTTCTGGAAATAACTGGCTGATCGGAGAAGGAATGTGCCGCTTCGTCATGGCAGCATTTTACTGTAACATGTACTGCTCCATCCTGTTCATGACCAGTATCAGCGTTGACCGGTTCATAGCGGTAACCTACGCGGTTAGGTCCCTGTCCTGGCGCACAGTAAACCGAGCCTGGTTGGTCTGTGGTGTCATCTGGGCAATCTCATTGGCCAGCACTGTGCCTCTACTTCTAGGAGAACAAACTATATTTATTTATGAGCTAAATATCACAACTTGTTACGACGTGCAGTATAGTGACGATTTACGAGGGTTCTACTTTTACTATTTTACCACTCTTTTATCTTTGTTATTTTTCTTACCCTTAACCATTACAACATTCTGTTACATCAGAACCATCCACAGCCTTGGTACAATAAAGATGAATAATATGCGCAGGAGATTACGAGCCATCTACTTGACCGTAATTGTCCTTTCTGTGTTTATCCTTTGTTTTGGCCCCACCAACGTCCTCCATTTCTCTTATTATCTTCAGATGTATTATTATGATGATGACTCCCTGTATGAGGCCTACACCCTTTCTTCCACTATCTGCAGCATCAGCTGTTGTCTGGATCCTCTTATCTATTATCTGGCTTCCTCCGAGTGTCAAAGATACGTCTACAGCTTTCTGGGTTGGAAGAAAGATTCGCGTCCACCAAGAAGACAACGCTTAGCCCTAACAGACAATGAGGAAAACACGGAGGTGACCTTTCGGGAAGAGACTTGCTGAAACTCCCAAGCAAAAGTGATGGGCTGTAGGCCACAATGATCCAATCCAATTTTAACTGGATACAAATCACACAGAGATCAATTTTGATTGGTTGCTTTAGGTTATTGTACTTTGTGTTTTGCTTTTTGTCCTATGCAGTGAACTTTTGCAAAGCCTTTAAAAAATTATATGAACTATTTCAGTGCTTTGGAATTTATTGTTAACTAGTATATACAGGGTGGGCCATTTATATGGATACACCTTAATAAAATGGGAATTGGTTGGTGATATTAACTTCCTGTTTGTGGCACATTAGTATATGTGAGGGGGGAAACTTTTCAAGATGGGTGGTGACCATGGCGGCCATTTTGAAGTCAGCCATTTTGAATCCAACTTTTGTTTTTTCAATAGGAAGAGGGTCGTGTGACACACCAATCTTATTGGGAATTTCACAAGAAAAACAATGGTGTGCTTGGTTTTAACGTAACTTTATTCTTTCATGAGTTATTTACAAGTTTCTGACCACTTTTAAAATGTGTTCAATGTGCTCTCCAGTGACATGCGGCGAGTGCTACGCTGTGGGCTCTTGCTGAATGAAGCTAGGACAGCCACTGATGTTTCTTCATTAGTGACAGATTTCATGCGTCCACATTTTGGCAAATCCAACACTACATAGTTACATAGTTAGTCAGGTTGAAAAAAGACACAAGTCCATCCAGTTCAACCACAAAAAATAAAAAAAAAAAAAAAAAAACACAGTAAAATCCTATACAAAATGTTTGAGAGTAGATTTTCGCGCCAATAAAATATATGTGGAACATAAAAACTTATTAAATAAAATAAAAAAATATATATATATAAATATATATTAAAAAGCTGCTCCCCTAAAAATATATGAGGACAATCCCTCATTAAATTTAGTGAATGTGTGATAGGTAGGGGGCGCTAGTGACACAAAAAATTTCTTTAAAGTGGTAGCAATTACAAATATATGTGATAACAATTAAAATTAAACAACAACTAATTATTCAGAGCTAATTAGCAAAGACACAGTTAAATCAATAATTGAAAAAATAAGATTCACAAGGGAACCTCTAGTTGAAAAGAGATGTGCTCCCAACACCTTTAAACAAAAAATATTTCTTAAGTGATAATGATAATGTCCATATATATAGTGGTAGTGAGCCACTTAGATAACAATGGAGTGAATCTTGCAGTGGACCAGAAAAAAAACGTGCAATCCTCTCATATACTGCAGTGCTTAGAAATCCTTCCACCAATTCCGCAGAAACGACACCGAAAAGTGAATAAATATATGCGCTTACCACAGCGCTTTGACTCCTTTAACTAAAAAGAAAGTCAAACACGCTTGTGCAGTTCTGAATGTCTGCAAACATATAGTGCGTTCTCCAGTAGTTGACACAGACAAATCTTCTCCCAATATTCTCAGAAACGAAATGAAAAACAGAAACTCCATAGTGCAACCGGTTTTTAATATAAAATGATAAAACAAAACATGGGCCAAATGGCCACTTACATTAAAAGGTGCCCATCCCGGCACTGGGTCTGCGGGCCTTTAAATGGGGAGGTGAAACCTCAATTTGCATGCGGTGTGTGTCTCCTCTTGCCTCGCCAGCTCACAAGAGTCGGATGATGGGGGAAGATAAAAAACGTGACCAGGCTACGCCGCCGACGATCGTTTCGTATAAACGTCTTCAGGGGGGCGTGCCTGGTCACTGGGGTCACGTTTATTTATTTAGAAGCGAGCGGAAGTGCTCCGCTTGATTGACATGCTAACAGGCCCGCAGACCCAGTGCCGGGATGGGCACCTTTTAATGTAAGTGGCCATTTGGCCCATGTTTTGTTTTATCATTTTATATTAAAAACCGGTTGCACTATGGAGTTTTTCTGTTTTTCATTTCATTTCTGAGAATATTGGGAGAAGATTTGTCTGTGTCAACTACTGGAGAACGCACTATATGTTTGCAGACATTCAGAACTGCACAAGCGTGTTTGACTTTCTTTTTAGTTAAAGGAGTCAAAGCGCTGTGGTAAGCGCATATATTTATTCACTTTTGGGTGTCGTTTCTGCGGAATTGGTGGAAGGATTTCTAAGCACTGCAGTATATGAGAGGATTGCACGTTTTTTTTCTGGTCCACTGCAAGATTCACTCCATTGTTATCTAAGTGGCTCACTACCACTATATATATGGACATTATCATTATCACTTAAGAAATATTTTTTGTTTTAAGGTGTTGGGAGCACATCTCTTTTCAACTAGAGGTTCCCTTGTGAATCTTATTTTTTCAATTATTGATTTAACTGTGTCTTTGCTAATTAGCTCTGAATAATTAGTTGTTGTTTAATTTTAATTGTTATCACATATATTTGTAATTGCTACCACTTTAAAGAAATTTTTTGTGTCACTAGCGCCCCCTACCTATCACACATTCACTAAATTTAATGAGGGATTGTCCTCATATATTTTTAGGGGAGCAGCTTTTTAATATATATTTATATATATATATTTTTTTATTTTATTTAATAAGTTTTTATGTTCCACATATATTTTATTGGCGCGAAAATCTACTCTCAAACATTTTGTCTTAGTAATTGAGTCATATACTAATTTCTCTTTACTAAATCTATTTTCCACGCTGCCATGGACGTGTTCAATTTCATGCGAGATAGACACGTCAACCTTGAGGAGGTCTTCCAACAGGCCCCGAGTCCTAACATAGACTTAGAAATAGGCCTCAAGCAATTACAAAGTGATATGGAAAAGCAAATCAGATTATGGTGGGACATTGCGTCCTTCGAAATGTACATAGGGAAAAATCTCACACCCAGGAGACTCAGATGGGATGTCAGTCCCAATGATGGGATCGAGGATTTACAGCTGTTGGATGAATGGTTCCAGTTCTTTAACGCCTGTGAACAAAAGCTGATGCAGCTAATGGTGAAACGAAAGGCAAAAAATAAGTTATTAAATGCCAAAATCGCCGATCTTAAAGAAAGAATGGAACCATTCAAAGTCCATAGCGAGTACACAGAAAAAACCGAGGGCCAAATTCTCAAAAGAGATACGCAGACTTAACTGCTGTTCAGCCTGCGTATCTCTGTGCCTAACTTTGGAAACGATTCTCAAAAGGCTTTTTCCAAAGTTAGGCAGAAAATCCGGCATGTGTAAGACACTTACACGGTCAGATTTTAGGATGCAGTACCGCATCCGCCACTGGGGGCATTTCTCATTGAAATCCAGCTTTGCGTATGCAAATGAGGACTTAAGTAGATTTTCAAAGCATTTCAGCACTTTGATTTCTGCCTAAGTTCCGAATTTGCCTGCGCAAAATTAGGGCTGTATTTCTAATGTGGAAAGTTAGCCAAACCTTGTAAAGGCCCATTTCAGCGACGGCATTTGGTATGCATTCCTGAGGGAGAACTCCACGGCAATTTTTAAATTCAAAACCGGCATGGGTTCCCCCCCAGGAGCATACCAGGCCCTTAGGTCTGGTATGGGTTGTAAGGAGACCCCCCCACGCCGAAAAATTGACGTAGGGGGTCCCCCTACAATCCATACCAGACCCGTATCCAAAGCACGCTACCCGGCCGGCCAGGAATGGGAGTGGGGACGAGCGAGCGTCCCCCCCCCCTCCTGAGCCGTGCCAGGCCGCATGCCCTCAACATGGGGGGGTTGGGTGCTCTGGGGCAGGGGGGCGCACTGCGGGCCCCCCCACCCCAGAGCACCCTGTCCCCATGTTGATGAGGACAGGACCTCTTCCCGACAACCCTTGCCATTGGTTGTCGGGGTCTGCGGGCGGAGGCTTATCGGAATCTGGGAGTCCCCTCAAATAAGGGGGCCCCCAGATACCGGCCCCCACCCTAAGTGAATGGATATGGGGTACATCGTACCCCTATCCATTCACCTGGAGGCAAAAAGTAAAATGTAGTAAACACACAACACAAGGCTTTTTAAAATATTTTATTATTCTGCTCCGGATGCCCCCCCTGTCTTCGTTATTAGCTCAATTACCAGGGGGGGCTTCTTCTTCCGCTCTCCGGGGGTCTTCTCCGCTCTCCGGGGGTCTTCTCCGCTCTCCGGGGGGGCTTCTCCGGACTCCGGGGGGCTTCTTCCATCTTCTCCCCTCTTCCGCTCTTGACTCGGCGAACCCCGGTTCTTCTGCAGCTCTCCGGTGCCTTCTTCTTCAGCGCTGGCTGCCTGCTATGTTTGTGTGTTAGCTCGATTTCAAACAGGCAGCCGGCGCGGTCTTCTGTGGCGTCAGGGTCTTCTGTTCTTCCGATGTTGCCTCGTCGCCGGTTGTCGCTGTAATGATGGAAGCGCGCCTTGCATCCCATTTATATAGGCATCACCATCCCATCATGCTCCGGTAGGTACCCACGTGGTGGGTGCCTACCCACGTGCACCCACCACGTGGGTACCTGCCGGAGCATGATGGGATGGTGATGCCTATATAAATGGGATGCAAGGCGCGCTTCCATCATTACAGCGACAACCGGCGACGAGGCAACATCGGAAGAACAGAAGACCAGAAGACCCTGACGCCACAGAAGACCGCGCCGGCTGCCTGTTTGAAATCGAGCTAACACACAAACATAGCAGGCAGCCAGCGCTGAAGAAGAAGGCACCGGAGAGCTGCAGAAGAACCGGGGTTCGCCGAGTCAAGAGCGGAAGAGGGGAGAAGATGGAAGAAGCCCCCCGGAGTCCGGAGAAGCCCCCCCGGAGAGCGGAGAAGACCCCCGGAGAGCGGAGAAGACCCCCGGAGAGCGGAAGAAGAAGCCCCCCCTGGAAATAGAGCTAATAACGAAGACAGGGGGGGCATCCGGAGCAGAATAATAAAATATTTTAAAAAGCCTTGTGTTGTGTGTTTACTACATTTTACTTTTTGCCTCCAGGTGAATGGATAGGGGTACGATGTACCCCATATCCATTCACTTAGGGTGGGGGCCGGTATCTGGGGGCCCCCTTATTTGAGGGGACTCCCAGATTCCGATAAGCCTCCGCCCGCAGACCCCGACAACCAATGGCAAGGGTTGTCGGGAAGAGGTCCTGTCCTCATCAACATGGGGACAGGGTGCTCTGGGGTGGGGGGGCCCGCAGTGCGCCCCCCTGCCCCAGAGCACCCAACCCCCCCATGTTGAGGGCATGCGGCCTGGCACGGCTCAGGAGGGGGGGGGACGCTCGCTCGTCCCCACTCCCATTCCTGGCCGGCCGGGTAGCGTGCTTTGGATACGGGTCTGGTATGGATTGTAGGGGGACCCCCTACGTCAATTTTTCGGCGTGGGGGGGTCTCCTTACAACCCATACCAGACCTAAGGGCCTGGTATGCTCCTGGGGGGGGAACCCATGCCGGTTTTTTCTTTGAAAATTGGCATGGAGTTCACCCTCTCAGGAATGCATGCTGAGCGACGCTGTCATTTTTTTTTAAAAATTATTTGTTTTCCCGGCGCGTCTTTTTTTTTCACCCGTCGCAACTTTAGTGTCCCGTCGAAATTCTCAAAGCCGACCGGCGTTAATTACGTTCGCGCGCTGCACGTCGGGAAAATGACGTCACACGCATGCGCAGTACGGCCGGCGCGGGAGCGCGCCTCATTTAAATTTTAAACGCCCCCAGGAGAGGAGGACCGCCTTACGACGGCGGCACTTAAGTTACACTGCGTGTAATTTCTACCTAAGTGCTTTGACGATCAGGTACTTAGGTAGAAATTTTAAGTCAGTGTAACTTAACTGCTGAAATTTAAGTTACGCACAGTTTTTGAGAATTTGGCCCCAAGCTCCTACAAGTGCACTTAAATAAATATGATGGTGAAATAAAAAATAAAAAACTCAAAAAATACCAAAGAGATATAAGGGATTATGAAGAAGACAAAGTATATAAATGGCAGGTTACACCAAATTTGGCAGAATCACCGGAATCATCTCCAGCCAAAGGACCAGGAACCATACCGCCACCCACAGTGCGGAAAAAGGTCCCTGCTAGATCTAATACTCCTAACAAGCCTATTAAATCTGCTGTTAGATCCCAGCCGAACCCCCCAAAAGCTTTGGCTCCCCCCTACTACCCCTATCCACAACCTTATCCGCAACCGTATTCTATGGATGCCTATCATAGATATCTTGCTCCTGATCCTCGACAGACAGATAATGGGTATTATGATCCAAATAGATATTCCTACCCTCCTAGACCACCCAGGGGTGGGTCTCGAGGAAATTTCAGAGGGAGACCAGCGCCCTATCAAAATCAATACCAGGGGGAATGGAGGGGATGGAAAGAGCCCTATCGCATCCCTCCCAAGTCTCCTCAATATCAAAAAGAAAAAGAGGTAGAAGAGGACGAGGCAGAACGAAAAAGAAAAAGAGTGGACTAAATGATGGTATCTTTAATCTAGCAGGGGTAGAATTTTCGGAACCTGAACTAGAAGTACTACAACAAGGACTTAAATTTGCACCTGAAAAAAACATCGATAAGTTTGAAATTTTTATCGATGTGGAAAAATACATTCGCAAATTAAACATAAAAAAATATTTTGCAGGGAAGAGTACTATGAATGAGGGAATTAAAGAGGACCCTGTCTATCAACATAGCGGACTCAAAAATAATTCCACGTTCAATCCTAAAAAAGGTATGAACCATCAGATTGAGGCCTTCAAAACTATGGTTCAAGAAGATGTACGAGAACTTAAAGTGTCCCAACATGCATCTAATAATAAAATTTGGGAAGGGATCAAACTATTGGAAGAAAATAAACAAATTGTGATACGCCCCGCCGACAAAGGCGGAGGCTTAGTGATCTTGAATAAAGAAATGTACTATTCAGAAATGGAAAGACTACTGAGAGATACATCAACGTATCAACCTTTGTATGGGAATCCTACTTTGAAATGAAAAGATCTGCTTTCTGAGTGGATTGAAGAAGGAGTGGCTCGTAAAATTCTCAATCAGAAAGAAGCTGCATATTTGATTATCCATGCACCCAAAGTTCCTGTCATGTATATTTTGCCCAAAGTGCACAAAGACAGGGAACATCCTCCCGGCAGGCCAATAATTAGCGGCATAGAATCGCTTTTTTCCCGTTTGGGAGAATATTTAGATAGTTTTTTTAAATCTTTGGTCCCATTAAGTCCCTCCTACTTGAAAGATAGCAAGGACCTTATAATTGCACTTAAAAACCTTCCAGCCACAGAACATACCATTCTAGTGACAGTTGACATCGAATCGTTATATACGAACATTACGCATTCAGATGCACTACAAGCAATTAAATGGGCACTGACCAAACAATCTATTCTGAAAAAAGCACAGATTAAATTTTTGGTGCAGGGTCTCAAACTAGCTATGACTAACAATTTCTTCTGGGCGAACCAACAATACTACAATCAATCCAGCGGAGTGGCTATGGGAGCTAGATATGCTCCCAGTGTAGCCAATGTAGTTCTCAATAAATGGGAACACGAAAGTATTTTTTCCAACCGTAATCAGTCTCTGTATTTCTACCGGAGATATATAGACGATGTGATCCTCTTTTGGGAAGGTTCAGAAAGTAGTTTAAAAGTTTTTCTTGCCCAGATGAATGCCAATAAGTATAGCCTCAAATTTACAGCTGAGATAAGTATGGAGACAGTGAACTATCTAGATCTTACCATCACAAAAAATGCAACTTTATTTGAAACAAAAACATACTTCAAAGCAACTGATAGAAATGGCTTCGTGCCAACTACTAGTTGCCACCACCCCCAGTGGGTAGGAGCCATCCCAAAAGGCCAATACATGCGCCTAAGACGCAATTGTGCTACACAAAGAGATTTTGAAGCACAAGCTAAAGTATTGACAAACAAATTTTTGGAAAAAGGCTATTCTGAAGGAAATCTAAATAAAGTATTGACCCAAGTGTCTGCAATGAAAAGAGAATCTTTACTTACCACCAAACCAAAAAAATTTTTTGAGAGCCAAGTTCCTTTCATCTCAGGATTTCATCGACAATATCGTCAGGTGGAGACCATATTTAAGAGGCATTGGCCATTACTTTTAAAAGATCCTGATTTGATGACATCAATCACATCAAAACCAAAATTCATATATAGAAGAGCGCCGGGGCTTAGAAATCGGATAGCCAAAAATGTACCAGATCCCCCCAAAAAATTGAGTACCTTCCTAGATGGCTCTGGTTTCCACCATTGCACACGCTGTAATGCCTGCCAGATTACAAGAAAACCTGGAGCCACAAAGAAACGAACACATTTCCAGTCTAATGTAACCAAAGATAAGTTCAAAATCAAACCACTGATCACTTGCAATTCTGATCATGTTACCTACGTCCTGGAGTGCCCTTGTTCGCTCCAGTACGTAGGCCGTACCACTCGTAAACTCAGAGTGAGGATAAATGAACATTTGGCAAATATTAAAAAGAAATTTCCGAACCACAGTGTTTCTAGACATTTTGAAAAATATCACCAAAGTGATCCATCTCTTTGCCAGTTCTATGGAATCGACAAGATATCGAATCACTGGCGGGGGACTCATATGAGAAGAGCCATCTCTCAGAATGAGACCATGTGGAAACACAAGCTCAGAAGCATGCAGCCCTTGGGCCTCAACATTGAACTTGATCTTAACTGCTTTTTATCCAACGACTGAGCTTTGTGTATGCCCCCCCCCCCCTTTTTTGATATATTTACAGTTCA